>NC_080747.1:83106999-83748234 GCF_020826845.1 Diceros bicornis minor
TTGTTGTTAGCGCTGTGGAGTTGATTCTGACCTCTAGTGACTCTGTAGAGAAGCAGGAGTTAGAAGGCGAGAGAGAGTTAAGGAGGGAGAAAGAAGAAAAGTGAACATTTGGGGGTTATAAAAATAGCATAAGAGTGGAGGCAAAAAAAAAAGTATAGAATGTTTGGTGGACAATAATTACATGAATTTGTCTGGATCAGATGTAGGTCATGTTTACAAATGTTAAGAACCTTGGCTCTGGATTTTGATGGACTGATATAAACTCAAGCTTATTCATTCATAACTAACCTCCCGTAGATTACAGCAAAGCAAACCTCTCCCCTTCCAGCACTACATCAGACAGTGTTCCACCACTAGTCTTAGGGTTTTCATGGCCAACTGTTTCAGAAGTGGGTGGCCAGGTCCTTCCTCCTAGTCTGTCTTAGTCTGGAGGCTCCACTGACACCTGTCCACCGTGGGTGATCCTGCTGGTATTTGAAATCCGGGTGGCAGAGCTTTCAGCACCACAGCCACACGCAGCCACCACAGTGTGACAACCAACAGGAGGGTGGTGTGGTCCCCTGACTGGGAAACGAACCTGGGCCACGGCGGTGAAAGCACCGAATCTTAACTACTAGAACACCAAGCATGGCTAAGTATATGGTACACCCAATTAAAAGCTAGTTGTTTTCTAGCATCTCCAGATACTTTACGTAAAATATTTGTAACGAGAATAAGTGTGGTATACTAAAGAGTTTATGGAGTTTGGGGCAAGAAAAACAGTGTTTACATTTCATCCTTTTAATTTAACCTTGGTTAAGTCATTTAGTCTTTCTGAACCTGTTTCCTTATTTGTGAAACTGGTATCATATATACCAACTTTGCCTGGCTTTTGTAAAAATTATTATTAATAAAATAATAGCTAACATTTATGTGTTTACTTGCCAGATACTGTTTTAAGCTTTATATGTTTTAGCTCATTTAATCTTCACAAGAATCCTGTAAGGGTGTAATCTTATAACTATTTTACAGATGAGGAAACTGAGGCAGAGAGAAGTTAAGTAGCTCGCCAAAAGCCATAGTGCAAATAAATGGTTGTGCTATTATTTGAACCTAAGCAATCTGACTTCAGAATCATGATTCATACCAATAAGCTAACTTCCTCTTGGCATGACTGAGTGCCTAATTTTTATTTCAAGGAGGGTGTGGTGCCTTGAAAAGCACAGGCTTAGGCTTAGGCTATTCTCATGTTCAGTCAGTAACATTTCTAAAATATCTACTTGGTTATTGTACAATTATCTATGCTTTTTGTATAAAAGTAAACTCCATATTAAACTAGGATAAATTATGCAAAAAGGAAATATATATGATAAACTATTTATTATATACAAATGTTAACTCCTACTTAATAATCTATTGATTACTTATAAATGTTATTTATTTCTGCTTAACAAAAGCCAGATTTTCCCTTTAGATTTCAAGTCGGCAATATCATATACGCTGTGGTAGCAGAAGCTCTGGCTTGGCATAGCCCTTAGTAGAGTTGTACCCGCATTTTGTCCATCTCAATTTGCCTTCTGCATCTAGTTTTCTTTCACACTTTTTCCTTGGCCAAGTCAGAATTCACCAAAGGGAGAAAGAGCAACCGTCCTTTCCTCCAGTGGGACTAATCTCTTACAGTGGGCACCATGCCTGCCTGCAAATCTGGCTAGAGGTACCTGGATGACTAAGTTACCAGCAAGAAAACATCTATTTTGCTTTCTCCCCTCCATCTTCCTCTCCCTTTTCTCTTCTCTCCTAAGAAACAAAGAGGATGTGCACAGGAAATGAAAAAAGAAGAGCCAGAGAGAGTCACGTTTTCAAGCCATTAGCAGAAATAAGGAACTCAGGCAGAGGAGAAAATTTATAGTTTTACAACAGTTTTGCACCCAATCCCTCTACAGTTTAGATATTAGAGGGCGGGGACTCCTGTGATTGACATTTCCTTTGACTCCTCCCCTGCCCCCTGGTGCTCAGGGAAGTAATCTTGCATATAGCATCTAGGTATGGTAAAGGTAAATTCAGGACCTGTTCTGGAGTGGATTTAATGGTGACCCTCCTCCTTGAAAAGGTTATGCGCACCTGGAACTTGTGAATGTGACCTTATTGGAAAAAAGGTCTTTGCAGGTGTAATTATGTTGAGGATCTTGAGACGAGATCATTCTAGATTAGGGTAGGCCCTAAATCCAAGTGTCTTTATAAGAAGAGAAGACACAGACAGAAGAGGAGACACAGAGGAGAAGGCCATGTGAAGACAGAAGCAGGGATTACAGTGATGCATCTACAAGCCAAGGAACGGAGAGGATTGCTGGCCACGCCCAGAGGCTGGGAGGCATGCCAGGCACAAAGATGCCCTCCAAAGCATTTTTAGTGAATAAATTGATTTATTAATTAATTCAAAGGGCCCTCATTTCTTTAACTATAAAATCCAAGCACTGAATTAATGAGGATTTCTATCATAAAAATTCTAGGATTCGAGAAATTTGTCTTCTACAGGCAGAATAAAAGAGTAAAACAGGAGAAACACACACAACTTGAAGAGAATGGGAAATGACTAGAAAGAAATTGTTTGAGGACATGCTTCTTTTTTGATCTACATTCCACCTTTCTAGGGAGTAAAGCAATAAATCTCACTAACTCTTCTCTACTCTAAATCAACTCTGCTCTTGAAATGACGTACCCACAATGCCATATGTTTAAGAGGGGGATATGAATCTTCAACTGTTCAACCGTCCCCTACCAGTAGACTGTTGTGTTCTCTTTCTGTCTCTCTGTCTTGGCTTCACTAAATCTGAATGTTTACGTGTGTGAGGGATGGAGATGGAGAGGGAGCATTGCTCTGCTAACCAGGAATCTAGGCGGGCTCCTAGTGCCATCATGCACAAATGGAAATGTGTGCAAACTCATTATATCAAGTGGGGTCCATGCTAAGCAGGAAGCACTTTGAGCAATGAGAGAGATCTGGGGAGAAATGGCTTCCCAAGGAATGAGTTTTACAACAAAATATCTAAGGGACTTAGTATAGAACTGGTTAATCAATCTGCAAACACAAAGGGAAGCAGTAAATACCGTTACTTCATTATCTTGCTTTCCAGGGTGTCTCATTTTTCAATAAATGGCTTTGTGGGTGTATTTTTTTTAAACTACTTGGAAGAAAGCCACTTCAAACTGTGTTTAGAAGCTAAATAAATACAATAGTCCCCAGAACAGAGAAGCAGAAGGCATTTCGCTGTATGAATCAAAGTAAAATTAAGTCTTAAGTGACTCACGGGGCTGACCACACACTTCTGAATAAGTGCTAATTTTAATAAACCATGGTCCCTGAATGACGTTTTCTCATCAGTCACTGAAAGGGTGGGTGTTAGTGCAGAGTAAAAATTATTTGAGTTTAATCTTCAACTGCTACACATTTTGCAGATATTTACTTTTATTCTTGTTTGTATTCTGGGCAATCATGTTATGAGATGGATGGGGTTTTGGTTGGCTAAAGGCACCTTTCAGATATATAGTGCCTACAAAATAGGTTCTACTTATCAGAAGCCAAAACACTATCACAGCGAAAGTTTCTTCATATGAAGGAGAAATGACCTTACTCTTCCAATTCCTCTATGTGTTGATTGTCTCATTAAATAAAATTATTAGTTTACAATTATGATGTGAAATTAGACTCCTTCTGTATAACCTGCTTTATGTTGTGCTTAAGACGATTACAATAAAAAGGGAGAAAATGGAAGTTCCCTATGTGTTTCTGGACAAGAGTGGGCCTTGGACATCCACAGCTCCCTCTTGCCATCTCCTTCTACCTTAGAGGTCTCCCAAGAAGAGACTTGGAGACTGTGAGTCATCTGTAGCTGTTTCTTATTAAGAACTATGTATATAACAAGAATGCATCCATTATTTATAATGAACAGTATCTGAGAAGGCTGTTACGGCAGATTATTCTCTTTTCTAGTCAGGATATTTTGACTAAAACTACTGATTACTTCACAGGCTGTGGGAAGCGCTTGTTGTGAAGATATATGTGGACTGGAACTGGAAAGCTGTGGGAAATCAGGGCAGCCGTGGATCCTGCTACTCTCTCCGCCTCTCATGAACAACTTAATCTTGCTCGTGGGGTCTCTCATCTCCCCACATACTCTGTCCCTTCTTCACTATCAACTCTACTTACTTAGAATATACTTCCTCATGCCATAGGCATAGACAGGAATCACCATGGCTGTCTCAGACTCACTTTACTAAAACTTTGCTGCTTCAGTTCCCACACCTAATCACTTATTTTTTGTTTGTTTGGGTTTTCTCTTTCAGATTACCTAGAAAGGAAATTTGATTGGCCTTGCTCAACATTTTCTTTTCTTTTGTTTTTAAACAAAGCTTTACAAAGAAATTCACAATTAAATTCACTCATTTTAAGTATACAACTCAATAATTTTTGGTAAACATGTAGTTGTACAACATCACTATAATCCAGTTTTAGAACATTTTCATCAACACAAGAAACTTCCTTGAGCTTTTCTGCAGTCCATCCCCAGTCCCACCTCCAGCTTTAGGCAACCACTTATCTGATTTCTGTCCCTATAAAAATGTCCATTTCTGAATATTTCCTGTAAATGGAATCATACAATATGTCGTGTTTTGTGAAAGGCTTCTTTCACTGAGCATAATATTTTTGAGGTTTATAGTGTTACACGATATATCAGTATTTTGTTCCTTTAAATTGGTGAATAGTATTCCATTGTATGGATATGCTGTGTTTCGGAATATTCCAAATTCTTTCCAAATGGAAAATCCAATGAGATATTCCATTTCACCAGTTAATGGATATTTGCATTGTTTCCAGTTTGACACTTATGAATAATGCTACTATTAACAATCTTTATCTCAATAACACCCTGTCTTGATTACTATAGCTTTAGAATCAGTTTTGAAATTGGCTTGTACGAGTCCTCCAACTTTGTTCTTCTTTGTCAAAAGTATTTTGACTATTGGGCCTGCCTCATGGCTTAGCGGTTAAGTGCGCGCGCTCTGCTGCTGGCGGCTGTGGTTCGGATCCTGGGCACGCATGGCTGCGCCACTTCTCCAGCCATGCTTAGGCGGCGTCCCACATACAGCAACTAGAGGGATGTGCACCTATGACATACAAAAATCTACTGGGGCTTTGGGGGAAAAAATAAAATAAATAAATAAAATTATAAAAAAAAAAGTATTTTGACTATTCTAGGTCCTTTTTACTTCCATGTATATTTTAGGATCAGCTTATAAATTTCTAAAAGAAAAAACTTGCTGTGATTCTGATAGGGTTTACATTGAATATATTAATCAATTATGTATCAAGCTGGGGAGAATTGCCATCTTAAAATATTGAGTCTTCCAATCTATGAATATGTAAAGTCTCTTCACTTATTTAGATATTTATGGCCGGCCCAGTGGCACAAGCGATTAATTACCCGCGCTCCGCTGCGGTGGCCCGGGGTTCGCCGGTTCAGATCCCGGGTGCGCACCGATGCACTGCTTGTCGAGCCATGCTGTGGCCGTGTCGCATATAAAGTAAAGGAAGATGGGCACGGATGTTAGCTCAGGGCCAGTCTTCCTCAGAAAAAAGAGGAGGATTGGCATCAGATGTTAGCTCAGGGCTGATCTTCCTCACACACACACAAAAATAGATATTTAATTTCTTGCAGAAATGTTTTATACTCAGTGTACAAATCTTGCACTTCTATTGTTAAGTTTATTCCTAAATATTTTATTCTTTCTGATGCTATTGTATATTGCATTATTTTTTTAATTTTATTTTTGGATTGTCATTGTTAACATGCAGAAATATGATTTGTTTTTGTATATCTTACATCCTGTAAAATGGAATACTTTTTATTAGTTCTAGTAGTTTCATTATGGATTCTTTGAATTTTCTACATAGGTAAGAGGTAGTCTGCTAAGAAAAACTGTTTTATTTCTTCCCAATCTAGATAAATGGATCTGTCTGTCTGTCTGTCTGTCTATCTATCTATCCATCTACCTACCACCTTATTGTATTATATAAAACCTTTGGTTATAATTTTGAAAGGAAATGGTGAGAATGGACATCTTTGCTGTGTTCCAAATCTTAAGAAGAGAGCATGAAGTCTTTCATTATTAAGTATGAGGTTTGCTGTATATATTTTGTAGATATCCTTTATCAGTTTCAGGAAGTTACATTTTATTTCTAGTTCATTGAGAGTTTTAATGGGTGTTAAATTTTGTCAAATGCTTTTTCTGCATCTACTGATTCTACTAATATGGTGTATTACATTACTTGATTTTCATATGTTGAACCAACCTTGCATTCCTAGATAAATCCCACTTGTTCATATTTTCTATCCCTTTTTATATGTTTCTGAATTTGGTTTGCTTATATTTTATTAAGGATATTTGCATCTATGTTCATGAATGATATTGGTCTGTAGTTTTCGTGACTTGCTTTTTCTTTTCCCTCTTTTCTAGCTTTGGTGTCAGAGTAATACTGGCCTCAGATAATTACTTGTGCAGTGTTCCCTCCTCCTCTACTTTCTGAAAGGGTTTGAGAAGAATTAGTATCACTTCTTTTGAAAATATTTTATAGAATTCACAATTGAAGCCATCCTGCTTGGAGTTTTCTTCATGGGACCATTTTAAATTTCTAATGCAATATCTTTGTTTTAGGTCTTTTCAGATTTCCTATCTTCTTGAGTCAGTTTTGACAAGTTATTTCTTGCTCAGAATTTTCCCATTCCATCAAAGTTGTCTAATTTGTTGGCCAAGCTCATCTTTTTGTGCCAGGTGATATCATAAGCCTAGCCTTGAATCCATCTTCCTTGGCACCCACCCATTTGTACTATGAAGGGATAGAGTATCACTGTACAAAGCAAAGTTGCCAAGTGGTTGTCCCAGTTGGTAGAGTCTAGGAGAGAATATAAGTGGGGCATGGTTCTTTGGTAGCTGTGGGTTGAAAAACATTCTGAGTGAAATTCTACCCAACACACTAGTATCCAACACACACATTTCAGCACAAATTCTTATACTTACTCTTACTGTGGGAACTTTGTAATGTTGAAACAACATTTGTAAGTGGAAGATTTGTCACTGTTGCATTTGTGGTGATGAACTCATTCTCCCTGACACCATTGGTTGTGCTTCCTAATTATGCAAAAAGAATGAGCAGCCATTAGGAGTATAACCAATCACTAGATAGTCTCATTAGTATTAATAATAACATTCAGTTACAACTTGAAGATTAGTTTCTGAAAATCTTCTGATCAAGATTTAGAAATCCAGGATTTTGAATTTTGATGTCTACCTTTTGGTGATCCAGTTAATTACAATAAAGAAAATGGAGGGACATGAGACTCTCCTATATGCCTATTATAGGTTATCTCATATGATCATAACAGTAATCCCATATATTAAGTAATAATTGCAATTATAACTTTATATATGTATGATTCAGAAAAGTTAAATAATTTCCCCACAGTCACATAACTTGTAACAGGAGAGAGCCAGGATCTGAATCCAAGCCTTTCTGATGCAAAAGTTAGTCGCTCAGCTACTTTAGAAAGGGGGTGGTAAGGAAGTGGTAGCAGTTGAAGATGATACCATGGTTCCCATGCTGTCAGGGAAAGAATTTTCAGGTAGGTGGAAGAGCTAGCAGGAGAGGGCTAACAGGAAGCAAATAGAATAAACTTTTAATTATACTTAGTTCACTTTTTTGGGGAAAAAAAAGGAAAATTAACAACAAAGAAAAAATAAGTAGAGCTTTCAAAAATAACATTGAAATATGATTACTTGAAACAATCTATCTTTTTGTGCAAATATTATAAAAACAAAATGATTGATGCCCTTCGGTCTTTTCAAAGTCCAGTATGACAAACATTGAGTTAGTGAATAAAAGACAGGCATGCCAGTTAGTGCATGCTTAGTGTTAGCTAGACATGGTGTTGGCTGGAGATGAGGAGTAGTCAGTTTAATGGATTCCTATCACAAAACAAGCTGGGAGGTTGAATTTTTAGTGCCTTCCAGAAGTGCCAATCAGCTTCCATTCCATGGAAACAAGCATCTACCATGTAATGCAAACTCTTAGTGCAGCTGAGATTCATGCTGGAGAAATTGATAGTGTGGAAGATCTCATAGACAGTGGTAAATATGTCTTCAGGCAAAAAGCCTTCAGGAATTGGTATGCAAACAAAACGTAATATAAATTCAAATATAGGCTACAGCATTAACACCACATTTGAGAAAGAGAGTGGGAGTGGGCACAAATCTCAGAGGCATCTTGAAGTATTAAATTGAGAGGGAAATACTTGAAGAAGTAAAGAAATATCTTATTGTAGCAGGAAAGCAGAAATTGATGTTTGTGATAACATAGAAGTGCGAAAGTTCATACAAGGTGCAGAAATTTTACAACTGAGGATGGAGGAATGTACAGGGGTAAAGATTTTGCTTCTCACTGGAACTCCAGGAACATGCGCTTGGAAAACATCAGAAACAGAGTTCCTCTTCAGAAATCTTTGGAGAAGAATTCTTCTGCTAAGATAAATTAGAAATCAAGAAAAAGCTATCCTGATGGCCTAAAGAATCCCCCAGTATAAAGCAGGCTCAACAGTCTTGGTGATGGAAAAGAGAATATATAGCTAAGAAAGATGTGGGGAGCTGCCAGATTAGAAAAATATAAAGAGAAGAGCTCTTTGGAATAATGGAATAGCTGGGATACAATGCCAAAGATTTTGCTTAGAGAATTGCCTGTTATTAATGTGGAATATACTTCACAAATAAGAGTAGAATTAGAGCGACAGTCAATTCAGGATAGGTTGTCTACTACACAGTGTCAACTAGGCAATGGAAGGAATCTTGAATACTTTGAAGGTAATTAAAATATTTTTAAATATACATGGTGGACCTAAAATGGATAGAATGAAAATGTGAATACTAATACTGCCACAGCCATAAATTTTCAAATTTTACTAGTATACTGAAATGTTTCAAATCCTAGTCTCAGGAGAGAAGAAAATGGGTGGTTGACATTTATTAAGATGTAAGGATCATAGTCTTGTATTATCTTGTTTGGAAAATTTTCCCAATTGCACTTTGGGTTCACACATAGTAGATTCTAGACTCCTGCCTAGAAGTGACTCACATCTCAAAGAAAAATGAAACCAATTTTTTTTTTTCTTTGTGAGGAAGATCAGCCCTGAGCTAACATCTATTGCCAGTCTTCCTCTTTTTGCTGAGGAAGACTGGCCCTGGGTTAACATCCATGTCCATCTTCCTCCACTTTATGTGGGATGCCACCACAGCATGGCGTGACAAGCAGTGTGACGGTGCACGCCCGGGATCCGAACCCCAGGTGCACGCCCGGGATCCGAACCCCAGGCCTCTGCAGCAGAGCGCGTGCACTACTTAACTGCTACACCACGGGGCCGGCCCCCAATAAAACCAATCTTAAAGCTGCTCTTTAAACTTACATGGTTTGTTCTTTCAGTTTTGTCTGTCTGTACATTTTTCCCTGGATAACACAATGTATCTATGTTGGTCTAAAGGTGCAAATTACACTATAAGTCTAGGTAATAATATATGTATTAGGTTTGGCAAACAGTATTTTACTTGAGAAATATTATTTAAACTGCAACATCAAGATAATATTGGCTTTACTTTTAAGACTTGTGTTTTTGTTCTTTTAATGTTTTTGCTGGTGAAGATTCGCCCTGGGTTAACATCTGTGCCAATCTTCCTCTGTTTTGTCTGTGGGTCGCCACCGCAGCATGCCCACTGACGAGTGGTGTAGGTCCATGCCCAGAACTGAACCCAGCCATCGAAGTGGAGCACACCGAAGTTAACCGCTATGCCACAGGCTGGCCCCTAGGACTTGTGTTTTTGAAATTCACGTTGTTTTAAGCCACAGAATTTTGGCATAGGTGGAATGCATGAAAGACAAAATGTAAGGAAATTTTAAACCATATTTGACTTGGAATAGGGAGAATCTAACACAAGAGATGCTTGAAAGAGTAGCATCAGTACCAGAGTGTAAGTGCAGAGAAGAGACCTTGACTCCAACCACATTCTGAAGTGAGAACCATCGGCTAGAATTGAGCAGAATGAGTGTGAGGGAGAGCAGCTGTTTTATAGTTGTCTTGGAATTATTAACGTGAGATTCATTTTGAATATTTTGAGAGGTTAAATTTTTAGGAGGAAGCAATAAATGTGGACATTAATTATATTCGGAATTTAAGGTGTGTTTACAACACATTGACTTGAAAGGGAGGGTTTATGGATTTGAATTGTTCAAGGAAAGGGATTAAGCAGCTTTATTCCTTTGGAATTATATGACTTGAATTGCAGTATTGTTTTATCTAATGCACAGAGCAAAAGCTTCTTGTGTGGTCACTTTGTCTTCACGAACAGAATAGGGGGTAAGTGATTTTTTGACAGTTAGCATTTACCAAAACATATGCTAAGAATACTAGTACTGTGGTATGTTATTTGGTTGTATGTTAAAAAAAAGATGTTCTCATAGTCAAATTATTTGGAGCTGCATAGATTTTTTTAAAAAGTCACATGGATGTTTTTGTGTTAGGATTATTAAGATTTAAAAAAAAAAAAAAATGTTGTGGCCAGCCCCGTGGCTTAGCAGTTAAGTGCGCGCGCTCTGCTACTGGCGGCCCCGGTTTGGATCCTGGGCGCGCACCGACCCACCGCTTCTCCAGCCGTGCTGAGGCCGCGTCCCACATACAGCAACTAGAAGGATGTGCAGCTACGACATACAACTATCTACTGGGGCTTTGGGGGAAAAAAGGAGGAGGATTGGCAATAGATGTTAGCTCAGAGCCGGTCTTCCTCAGCAAAAAGAGGAGGGTTAGCAGGGATGTTAGCTCAGGGCTGATCTCCCTCACAAAAAAATAAATAAATAAAAAATAAATAAAAAAATTAAAAATAATAAAAAAAATGTTATTGTGCATTGTAAAACCCTAAGAGGGTGATATTTTCTAAAGCAATTGCCCAAGGACCTCCATTTTCAGGGATCGTTTTACAGACTCTTGCTCCACAGAAATTCTGTACCCATGACATACCTGGGGTAGTCGGGGATAAACTTAATTAACGTTCTGATTCATTTAAGTGCCTTTTGGTGTAATACTAAAGAGCCACTCACAGAAAGATTGTGAGGAGCCTAAAGGTTTACACAAATGGCCCTGGGGAGAAGTGTCAGCAGTGGCAAGGACTGGAAAAGAAACTTCTTAAGGTTTTGCTCAGATTTTTCTGATCTCCTCCTTTGAAGGGAAAAGCAATACCCCAGAATGTAAATAAATTTAAATGCTAAGCCCAAGAGAGAAAAAAAGATGTGAAAAAGTGTAGGTCAAACACTTGAACAATTCAAGGAGAATGTAAGACTACATTTCCTCCAGTCCTTCACTCCTAAGGAAGAAGAACTCAAATATCAGAACCAGGCTATGATGGAGTGCCAAAGATCTTGACGAGAACAAACAGTGGTGGTGGAGGAATACGGGTAAAGTAGGAGCAGAGCTTTCAGTGGGAGGCAAGAATAGGAGAGAGTTTTATTTCTAAGTGAATTTTATATCTCCTTTTTGCTTCCCATATTATTTAGATGGTGGGTTGAGGCAGTCATTAAGGGCCCCTTGTAATCGCATGTTTACCAGTGTCCTCCCTCTTGCAAGACCAACCAGGACCTGGTTGGTATAAGCCTAGAGAAAGTGAGCCAGGGCAGACCACTGAGCTCCCTGCCGTGTGACCTTGGCTAACAGGATGTTTAGGTGTCTGCAGACCTATCCATTATCTAACCCAGTCTATCCAGGTAAGTTCATACAGGAATTTGGGACTGATCCAGGGCCAGGGATAAAGTTATACGTATATTTAGGGTGGCTGTTTGCATATACACTTCAGAAATCAAGTGGGTTGGGGTAGTTGGGTGACCTCAGAAGGATCTATTAATTTGGAATTCCTTTTTAATTCCTCTGCTCTTCCTTAGAGACTTTGTTAACAAGTAGATGTTGACTTTCCACTTCCTTAATATCTAGACAGTGTTTCTTGGAGCCAGAGCAAATATTGGTAAGGGCTTCTCCTTTATTTTCTCAGATCTGTTGATCCTGTTTACTCCCAAGTTCTTACATATCAGTGAATAATTAGTAATGTAGTGCTTATAGGGATCTTAAAAGCTTCTGGAACATTTGAGCTGCCCCTTTTGAAAACTATAGTTCACAAGTACCAATAGGGTTACTCTCAGATCAGGTGGTGGGTGAAAAAGAGTTGCTTTGTTTGTTTTCTGGTTGTAGAATGTAGATTTTATATTTTACTATGAATGGAATTTAAATAAACATACTAATACCATTATTTCAGTAATTTTTAACTGTACTACTGATGCTCTAAGGGCTCAGTGGGGATGCCTCACAGACTATGTTTAGTGGTAAGAGAGAAATGGGTAGAAGTCTACCCTGTCCACATACACACACCACCACCACACTGCTTCAAACTGAGCAGTTCAACTTCTATTTGTTTGATATATTGGCATTTCAGACTCCCTCATAAGATTTTATATGGAAATGACTCTGCCGATTAAAAATAAATTTAGATAACAATTGCCTTACTTAATAATGAGGGTCATAAAATGGTAACCTTGCTTATCCACACTAAAAGTAGGATGAAGAGTGCCAGAGTAGGCAGAAATAACAAGATCTATTGTTATTGTGAAATTCATGTGCTAATAATGTTCGTACACTATGATCAAAAATGGCCTTTCAAAACAAAAAATGTTGGAGAGGATGTGGAGAAACAGGAACCCTCATACACAGCTGGTGGGAATGCATACTGGTGCATCCTCTATGGAAAATGGTATGGAGATTCCTCAAAGAATTAAAAATAGAGATGCCCTATGATCCAGCTATCCCACTACTGGGAATCTACCCAACGAACCTGAAATGAACAATCCAAAGAGGTTTATGCACCCCTATGTTCATTGCAGCATTATTCACTATAGCCAAGAAGTGGAAGCAACCTAAGTGTCCCTCGACTGACAACTGGATCAAGAAGATGTGGTATATATATACAATGGAATACTATTCAGCCATAAAAAAAGACAAAATCGTCCCATTTGCAACAACATGGATGGGCCTGGAGGGTCCATGTTAAGTGAAGTAAGCCAGAAAGAGAAAGACAAACACTGTATGATCTCACTCATATGTGGAACATAAGCCAACACATGGACAGAGAAAACTGTATTGTGGTTACCAGGGGCAATGGGGGTGAGGAGTAGGCACAAGGTGTGAAGGGAGACATATATATGGTGATGGACAAACAAAAATGTACAACTCAAAATTTCACAATGTTATAAACTATTAAAACATCAATAAAAAAAGAAAATGGCCTTTCACCTGGACCTATTTTTACTCTTTTCTAAACATAATTCTAACAAGTTTGTGTGTGTGTGTGTGTGTGTTTTACACTTAAAGGAGCAACTTAAAAGAAATAAACATCCATAGCAGACTGGCAGTCTCACTAAAGAAATACTTTGAAAACAGGGAAAGAACAAGAACATACACTAAAAATAGAAAAGAAATGCAAAATGTTACAGAATTTGGTGATCATTTTATGTAGGAAGAAAAAAATACCATATAGGTTTTGCTAATACCTGAAAGGCTCACTATTTAATAGCCAAGTGTAATAATTAAGATTAAAATAATAATACAGATTCATTAAGAAATAGTTGATTATGAATTAGTTAAATGGAAAGAAAAATTTGAAGTTAAAGGACCAGGTTTCAAATTCTAAATTGTTGTTATGAATTTTCTGCTTTTTTTGTTAAGTCATTTAACTTTCCTGAAACTCAGTTTCTCCATCTTAAATAACAATATTTAAATAATAATTTTAAAACCATCTTTTAAAAATGATAATACATTCCCTAAAATGAGAGCTAAATGTACTATTGTAAAAGTACTTAGAAAAAAATGGGAAGCACTTGCAAGTCATGCTTTCTATGCTCTGGCTAATGAGGCAAAGATATCTAAGATATAGTTTAGAATAGTCTCCATACCATTTATTTTTTAAATTAAATTAAATTTTAAATTTGGGTGCTTGAAGCAGTTAACTTGTCATAGGTAGTAAATACACTGAAGAGGAAAAAAAAATTTTTTTAAACATGATGGGAAGAAATACATAAATATGTAGAAATTAAACAATATACTCCCAAATAATCAATTGGTCAAGGAATAAATCACAAGGGATATTAGAAAATACTTGGAGATGAATGAACATGGAAACACAACATACCAAAATTTATGGGATGTAGCAAAAACAGCACCTATGTTAAAAAAGAAGAAAGATCTCAAATCAATATCTTAATCTGCCAACTTAAGAATTTAGAATAAGAAGAGTGAACTAAACCCAAAGCAACTGAAGGAAAGAAATAATAAAGATTAGAGAGAAAGAAATAAAATAAATAATAGAAAAGCAATAGAGAAATCAGTAAAATAAAAAGTTGGTTCTTTTAAAAAGATTAACATAATTGACAAACCTTTAGACTGACAAAGAAAAAAAGAGAGGACTCAAATTACTAACATCCTGAATGAAAGAGAACACATTACTACTGTCCTTACAGAAATAAGAAGGGTTATAAGGCAATGCTGCCAACAAATTAGATAACCTAGATGAAATGGACAAATTCTTTGGAAATCACCAACTACCCAAACTGAGTCAAGAAGAAATAGAAAATGTGAATAGATCTCCAATGAGCTAAGAGACTGAGTTAGTAATCAAAAACTTTTCACAAAGAAAAGCCCAGGAGAAGATGGCTTCACTGGTAAATTCCACCAAACATTTAAAGAATAATTACCATCAATTCTTCACAAACTCTTCCAAAAATTAGTAGAGGAGGGAACACTTCCCAGATCATCCTATAAGGCTAGTATTAACCTGATACCAAAATCAGACAAAGACATCACAAGAAAACTACAAACTTACATCTCTTATGAATATAGATGCAAAAATTCTTAACAAAAATAATGCAAACCAAGTCCAGCAACGTTAAAAAGCATTATACGCCAAGACCTAGTGGGATTTATCCAAGGAATGCAAGGTTTGTTCAACATACAGAAATTAATGTCATATGCTGTATTAATAAAATAAGGGATAAAAATCACACAATAATCTCAATAGACAGAGAAAAGGCATATGACAAAATCCAACACCGTTGCATGATAAAAACACTCAACCAAGTAGTAATAGAAGAGGACTTCTTCAACCTGATAAAGAACATCTATGAAAAACCCAGAAGAGCATGATACTTAATGGTGAAAGACTGAAAGCATTCGCCTATAATTAGGAAAAAGACCAGAATGTTCCCTCTTACCACTTCTATTCAATATTGTACTGGAGGTTCTAGCCAGGGCAAATAGGGAAAAAAATCAAATAAAAGGCATGCAGATTGGAAATGGAGAAGTAAAACTATCTCTATTTGCAGATGAATCTTGTACATAGAAAATCCTAAGGAACAAACACACGCACACAAATTAGAACCAACAAATGAGTTCAATAAGGTGGCATAATTTATATGAAAATAAATTATATTTCTATACAGTAGCAATGAACAACCCAAAAAAAATTTAAGAGAATTATTCCATTTCCAATAGGATGAAAATGAATAAAATATTAGGAATGAATTGAATAAAAAAATCCAAGTCTTCTACACTGAAAACTATAAACATTATCAAAGGAAATTAAACAAGACCTAGATAAATAAAAAGTGTATCTAATATTCAGGGATTAGAAGATTTAAGATTATTAAAATGGCAATACTTGCCAATTTAATCTGCAGATTCAATGTAATCCCTGTCACAACCCAGTTGACTTTTTACAGAAATTGACAAGTTGATCCTAAATTTCATATGGAAACTCAAGTCACCCAGAATAGCCAAAACAATCTTAAAAAAGAAGAAAAAAGTTGGAGGACTCACATTTCCTGATTTCAAAACTTCGTACAAAGCTATGGTGATCAAGAGTGTATGATTTTGGCATAAGGATAGAGATATAGATAAATGGAGCATATTTGAGTCCAGAGAAAAACCCATACATTTATGCCCAATTGATTTTCATCAAGGGTGCCAAGATGATTCAAATGGGGAAAGAAAGAATAGTCTTTTCAACAAACGGTGTTAGGACAACTGGATAACTACATACAGAAGAATGAAGCTGGATGTCTGCCTCACACCCTATACAAAAATGAAAGACTCAAATGTAAAAGCTAAAACTATAAAATTCTTAGAAGAAAACATTGGTGTAAATCTTTGTGACCTTGAGTTGAGCAATAGTTTCTTACTTTTAACCCCACTGCACAAGGGACTGAAGGAAACCAGAATATGTCACTTCAAAATATGCCTCTTTGATATAAAAATCATTTTAAGTTGAAGGCAATTAAGAAGCAGCAAATGCAGAAAAAGCACCCCCCCCTTTTCTACATAAAGGCAGGATATAATAAATTCTCCTTTCACTGGAGACAGACTCTTATCAGCCCAGAGGAGACACCAGAGGAATCTGCAAACAAACCTCATTCCATTAGTTTCCTCCCATGTATTCATCTTCCCTCAGTTTCCTGCCCTCAGAAGCCTCAACTGCTTTCCTTTGTCCTGTCATTTCTCTGCAAATTTATTGTTCTTTGTTGATGCTAGATAAGCCGAAATTCTAAGCCACCATTTTGAGTTACTCTTTGTTTAGGTTTCTCACGTGATGCTTGCCTTAATAAACTGTTTGCTTTTCTCTTGTTAATCTGTCTTTTGTTAAAAAATCCCAGCTGAAAACCTAAGATGGGTAACAGTAAAGTTTTGCCTCCTCTACATGACAAAAGAAAATGTAGATTCATTTTACTTCATCAAAATTAGAGATTTTAGTGCCTCAAAGGATACTATCAAGAAAATGAAAAGATGACCTACAGAATAGGAGAAAATATTTGCAAATTATCTGTATGATAAGGGTCTAGCCTCCAAAATATATTAAAAAACTCTTACAACAACAATAAAAAGACAAATAGGCCAATTTAAAAAAAATGAATAGACATTTCTCCAAAGAAGATAAGCAAATGGCCAATAAACACATGAACAGATGCTCAACATCATTAGTGATTAGGGAAATGCAAATCAAAAACATAATGACATGCCATTTCAAACCCACTAGAATGGCTATGATGGAAAATGACAGACAACAACAAGTATTGGCTAGGAATTGGAGAATTGATACCCTCATACATTTTTGGTGGGAATGTAGCATAATGTAGCTGCTTTGGAAATCAGTTCCTCAAAAAATTAATCATAGAGTTACCACGTGCATCAGCAATTCCGCTTCAAGTTATACACCCAAGAGAAAGGAAAACACTTGGTCACACAAAAACTTGTACACAAATGTTCATAGCAGCATTATTTATAATAGCCAAAAGTAGAAACAACCCAAATGTCCATCAGCTAATAAATGACAAACAAAATGTGGTAAATCCATACCATGAAATGATATTTAGTCTTAAAAAAGAAAGAACTACAGATACATGCTATAGTATGGATGAACCTAAGAACATTATGCTGAATGAAAGAAGCAAGACACAAAAGATCACATATCATAAGATTCCATCTATATGAAATGTCTAGAATAGGCAAATCTATAGAGACAGAAAGTAGGTTAGTGGTTGCCAGGCACTAAAGTAAGTAGGGGGTTGGGAGCCATTTGGGAGCCAAAAGAAATCATGGGGTTTCTTTTCGGGGTGATGAAAATATTCTGGAATTAGATAGTGGTGGTGGTTCACATTCTTGTGAATATACTAAAAACCACTGAATTGTATACTCTAAAAGGGTGACTATTATGGTATGTGAATTATATATATAAAAGAAAAATGGTGCCAAAACAAATTGTTACTCACCTTCACCATTAACTGCTGTGGTTAATGAAGAAACTGTTGGCAGCGAAGTTGTTTGTGAGCAGTCTGTGTTGTTGGTTGCTCCTAGTTTGATAAGATAGATAACATTATTATTATTCACAATTTCCTCTAACCTGTCAAGGAATAAATAAAAGCAATCACATCTGGAGGTGGGCTGGAATCCCTCTACAAAGGTGCTGGGTGAGCCTCAGTCTATCTTTAAATTTTCCATTTTCCAGCTCCTTTTGTCCAAAGTGAGGAATATAAGTATTGAACGCTTGGGTGGCCCAATGAAAACACACACACACACACACACACATACACAGACATTTTTGTATGATAGGCTCAAAAAGCAAATTTTCAGGGCAGACTGTTACCTGGGTACCTTTAAACATGCAAAAAAACTATTATAAAAATGAATGATTCAAAATCATTTTATTTTCACCAGTGGGGAAAATGTCCTGATTAATAGGACCTAGGACTAACATGCCTTTTTTTCAGAATTATGTTTCATTTTGTTGATTTAGTTATGACATTGAAACTTCCAAACGAACATAAATCATAACAGAACTTGCAAACTCCTATAATTATTTCATTTGTTCATTTATGAAACATTCATCGAGTTTCCACTCTGTGCAAGGCTTTCTCCTAGACTCCTGAGGGCAGTATCCAACTCTTAGCCATATTTTTAATCCAGATAGTATCAAGAACAATTCCCAGCATATAGTAGGCATGTAGTAAAGGCTGTTTCAGATAAGGTGGCACTCATACAGAACATGGAGACCAACAAAGGGACAAAGACCTGCTTTAGGGAGTGAACACAACTCTGCACAGTTTTTCTAATGCTTTAAAACTCTAGTCCAGAGGAGAGTTTTCAAGGGTAACCTGGCTGGAGCTGTATATCAGAAGATACTATGGAACCAGGGAGGAAGGACCTTTGGAGGATCGCTGAGGTAAAGCGATCTCCAAGCGGGTGGCCAAGGTTTTGTGTACTGCTCTCTCTGTCATTCCTGCTTATGAGGGGATAGAGGTCATCATAGCAATAGAAAGTGGCTGTAATAGGCAGGTTCTGTGAATTACAACGCAGACAGCACTGAAGCACTTATGACTTTCTAAGTCTTCTACACCCATATGTGGTTATATTTTAAAAGAAGAAACCTACAAAGTAAACGTTATTCCTAGAAGCTAGGTTTGAGATTTTGCATTGCCCACTCACATGATGCCAACATCTTAAGGTAAAGATGTAATGATATAAATAAAGTGTCCCCTCCAGGCAGACACAGTGCCTTTCTTTTCACTTCCTCAATACTCTCGCGGTTCTTGGTACCAGTAATAGTCGGAATTGAATTTTTACAGTCACCTTCCCATTATGTTTTACTGGCATGTCTCACATATTGCTTGAAAATTCAAGACACAGAGATGATTACAGGAAATAATTAGGACACATACATGGTAATAATGAATACAAACAGAAAAAGTGTCAAATGTGTGCAATCTTTGAGGTTCTAAAGCCATTGACCCTGGTCTTTTATACCTATTCTGACTTCATTTGAGAGAGGGAAGGGATGTAACAAAGCCGAGCTTTGGCCTGAGTCTTCAGCCCAGGTCTTCTACTCAGCTTCAGTCTCAACCTTGGTCTTGGGAAAACTGAAGAGCTAAATGGCTGTATGTTGCTGGTGCTCCTGAACTTATGTGTGAACAGTGATCTTGTGATCCTATTGAGGACATTATATCTAATCAGTATAACAACATCTGTAAGATAGACAGGGCACAATTTATTTTAGATTTATTGTTTATGTATGATATTCACTTTCAAATATGGGTAAGCATTCTACATACAACCTATGGTGAAATTCTTCTTATGTGCTAAATATGTTAAAATTCTGAAGTATAATTGTGTACTTATTATTGCAAGAATAAAATATTGCAAGGGCCAGCCCGGTGGCGCAAGTGATTAAGTGTGCGCACTCTGCCGCAGCGGCCCAGGGTTCGGGGGTTTGGATCCTGGGCCCGCACCGGCGCACCGCTTGTCAAGCCTTGCTGTGGTGGCATCCCATATATAAAGTAGAGGAAGATGGACAAGGATGTTAGCCCAAGGCCAATCTTCCTCAGCAAAAAGAGGAGGATTGGCATCGGATGTTAGCTCAGGGCTGATCTTCCTCACACACACACAAAAAAAGAATAAAATATTGCAGTAACTAATGGTGATTATGATTTCTGTTAATTTTATGTGCAAAACAATGATTAAATACTTTAAGGTAGTTAATAAAAGAAATAGACTGAATTTAATGTGAACATTAATAAAATACTATAGCTATATATCTTTAGGAATATTATATCATTTGAGTCAAAAATAAAAGACTAAATCATTAAAATATCATAATTCTACTCTCTGGAAAATTGTTTAGTGAACTAGTATTTATAACATTTCTCCAAAATAACCTTTTAGAACTGTGTTTAATTCCATTTAGGACACAGGGTTTCAAGAAAATGTCTAATTTGAAAACATTTTACATCTTGTGAGGGTAAACTAAAAGCAAAACGTCAACTTTACCACTTCAAAATTCTATGAAAAAGAAAAACCAAAAAATCATGTACACAGATATGCCAGGTAATTCGTCTTCAATTCAAACTTAACAAGGAATATAAAGACTGCATAAAAGAAGAAAGATATGGAGAAAAATGAGGTACCCAAACCAATTTTTTTCCAGCTAATCATATAAGAGAATTTACAAGAATGCTTTTTAAAAGTCGATTGTTTACAATTTTTGTCTTAGTTTCCAGAGAGAAAGTGCATCTTAAACATCTCCGTAACTGACACCCTCTGTGGAAGAGATGGCCCGAATTCGCTGGCTCCCCTATTGACCTAGTTGAAGTTGAATGTCTATTTAGTATCAGAAATTTTTAGCATTAGTGCTGAGAAATTTTTATTCCTGCATTATAATTCAGCTTATTAAGAAAATATTTGACTACTAAACGCTTTAAAAATCAAGCTGAATTGATAATTACATTTTAAGAATGAAATTTCAGGTTTATTTTTGTATCCTAGAAGTTCATTTTATCATGATGATATTGAGTGTCTGCCAAATGTTGATTTTGACTCTGGCCTTTGAACAAAATGGGCAATGCACTTGATTCACATCTAGGGAGAGATCAAGGCTAGTCCCTCTCATTGGGTAAACCTCTGGAAGCGAGCCCTGCTCTGGGTGAAGCTCTGTCAGTCACCTCTGCCACTAGGACTGTCACAGCAAGAATTCCCATTCTCGGGAAATTTTACCATCAAAAAATTTTCCACTTTTTTGATGATAAAATTTCTGTCATTGTCCGGAGAAAGAAAATCTATGTGCATTAGAGAGACATAAGCACTATTAAATCAAGTGTCTTTTGACCTTTAAACAAGAAAATCTGATTGGGAAGACTTAAATTGAAAATAAAAAAGATTCTCCATGTTATACATATATTTTTTGGTAAATATTTTTTATTGTGGCTAAAATGACCATGTTTGCCATGAGGAAGGGGGATTAAGGAATCACTTCACTATAGATATACCTTTTGTTATATTATTGTGTAATCTAAAATAATTATTTTGGAGGATGAGACAATGTATACAACTCCCCCAAATTTAAACACCCTCACAGGCATGAAGTTAGGAAGCCATTTATACTGATACATTGCTTAGAATATGCAAATTCAAGACAAATTTCCCATCATCTTCATTATCTGTGTATTAACTATATTGCCTTTAGGAGCATAGGCAATATCCCGTATGTATAGCCCAATTCACCTACACCCTTAATACACAAATGGGATCAAGTAAGCCAGACAAAAAGGAGTTCTTTTCTCTGTCTTCCTCCTCCTCTGTTGTTCCCTCATTTTCCTATAAGCACCATGGGCCCCTCAGCTGCCTGATGGCTCCACCCATCCCTACTGCTATGCCAGACTTTCTGTTTCTCATACTGGGTCAGAGCAGCTGCGGCCATCAGAACCTGTCTTTCCTTCTTCATCTCCCTTCCACCATCATTCTCTCAGCTAATGTCCCGAGAGACTCCATAATGGACTTATTTCCTTCCCACAATCCCTCTCACTGTTATATTCATGGTTACTGGATTTTAACCCTTAAAAGTCCTCTAAATGGATATTGGATGATACTAAGAAGTTATTATTAATTTGGGTACTTTGATAATGACATTGTAGCTTTGTAATAAATTGTCCATGTTTTTTGAGATGCACATTTAGTGTATAGAGGTAAAATGTCATAAAGTTTGGATTCTCTTCAAAATACTTTGACAACCAAAGAGAGAGAGAAGCGAAAGGAAAAGAAAGAAGGAAGGGAGGGAGGGAGGGAGGAAGGAGAAAGAGAAAGAAAAATGAAGCAAATGTGGTAGAAACTTGATAATTATTGATTCTGGGAGATGGGCATATGGAGATTCATTATAGTACTCTCTACTTTAGGGTACATCTGAATATTTTTATAATAAGAAATAATAAAAAGAAAAGCTTCTCTGGCCTATTACAATTTTTACAATTGAATGTGAATAATTTAAAACTTATCTGGAGAACTTTTGAAGAACGTAGACTAGAGTTTAGTTTTTAGTAACCGAGTAATATAAAGCAGTAAAAGTGCCCAAGAAAACGAATTAAGAGGAATGTGTGTCTGTGTGTCTGTGTGTCTGTGTGTGTGCATAATTTCAAGTGTTCCAGGGAGCTTCAGTGCCTCTCTGCAGGAGCCACCAATTCCTGGTATCATGAATGACAAATCTGCCTGAATTCCTTCACCACGCCCCCATTCTCCCCCCTTTCACGGCCATTTAACATAGTGGTTAGGGCTTGTGTGGTCACTTGGACAGTGTTATTCACCAGAGATCATTGGAGGCAGGGCTAGGAATCTTCCCACTAGAAATCATCAGTTCCAAGCAGTTAACATAAAAACGGTGGAACTTCCACCCTTTGGGTCTCCATGCAGTGTCAGCACCCAGCTTCTCTGTGTTGGTACTTTGGGGGGATGTTATTGATTGCAAAAGTAACATGCTTTCACCACATTAATGCAATTTTATGCCAAGGACTCAACTGGCAACTCACAGAGAGAGCGAGAAACTTAAACCCTGGCAACATAAGACTGAGGCAATTTTTAAAAATAAAATGAAAAATACAGTGTGCAGGGGATGGCTGGAGGCCTGATGGGCCCTGGCTTCCCGACTGTGTCATTTGGAGTTTCCCTTGGTTGGAAATAATCGTTGTACCATGTTCTGGGAATAAAATTCCCTGTGCTGCTCTCAGTGTGTAATGCTTTCTCCTGGTTTTGTAGAGAAGTTCTAGGAGAACTGGTTTGGTTTCACCTTAGAAGTAAACATTTCAGAAATAATGGGCTATATTCACGATACCCTTTTTCTCTGAAAATCACTACTCTGTTCAAGCCAGTGAACTAGCTCTCATTAGTCCACAGCATGTGTTTGAGCTTCATCTTAGAATGAAAGTTAAATGAGGAATACAGAGGCAAGAAAGACAGCAGTGGGAATTTCAGCCATCTGTCCATTAGGGTGTATGATCTTTCTGTGACCTTCGCCTTCTAACCAGTTTCCGCCCATAGAAAACAAACCATTCTGTTTTTCCCCTCCATTGATTATTGGACCTGAATGATATGCCTCATTTATTTATTTATTTATTTATTTATTTATTTATTTAGTTTGTGAGGAAGATCAGCCCTGAGCTAACATCCATGCCAATCCTCCTCTTTTTGCTGAGGAAGACTGGCCCTAAGTTAACATCTATTGCCAATCCTTCTCTTTTTTTCTTCCCCTTTTCTCTCCAAAGCCCCAGTAGATAGTTGTACATCATAGTTGCACATCCCTCTAGTTGCTGTATGTGGGATGCTGCCTCAGCATGGCCGGACAAGCGTGTGTCGGTGCGCACCTGGGATCTGAACCCAGGCTGCCAGTAGCAGAGCACGCGCACATAACTGCTAAGCCACAGGGCCGACCCCAATATGCCTCATTTTATGTGTGTTGCAGGATGGACAATGCAGTATGCATTAGATTGATAACCTCTTGGGTTTTTAATTAAATGACCCTAATGGCTCATTTTACTTTTCACGGATGGTAAGGTAATCCCCTTTAATGCTTAAAGCCATAAAATATGATACGGTTGTTGTCAGTCAGTCCAGTAACAATAATGATGACATTGCTGCTGAAACCTACACATTATTATCAGCCCAATACAACTAACAAGATCAGTTTGTTATTAATGCAGTTTCACCTTGTTAGCTGTGCTGCTTCAGTGAAGAACTAGAATATTTAGAATGATATTTTTATGACTTGGGAAGCGGTAATTTTTTTCTTCTCTAAAAATAAACTTTGTGTATGTAACATTCACAATAGGATCATTCTCAAACAGGAAGTGATCCAAAGGAATATTATCAAAGAAGCCCACTGAGATCTCAGGACTCTGTATTCAACCCAAAATAACTGAGAAATAGCACAGACCTTCATAACAATAGATATGAGATCCCAAATTATTTTCCTGTGATTAAAGCATACATGTGCTACTAATTTTATTCGTTCAAGTTAGAGTAAACTTTGCTAAGAGTTAATCCTACCGTTGAGAGGTGCTCCAGGGTTTGCTTTTGAAGTAATATTTGGTGATGATGTTGTGCATGGTACAGATGTTATTGTTGCAGAAATTGTTGATGATGATACAAGAAGGGTTATATAGTAAACATCTGAAAAAAAATAAATTATGTTAAAGTTGTTGCATTAAAATTTACATTTATTTTGCTAACCAAGAGACTAGTATATTTAAATAAAGTAAACTGTATGTGTACTGCTGCTAACTCAGTTAGTAGGGCATGGATTTGGAATTAATTTTCTAATTGTTATGAATTCAGCCTTGAGCATAGAATTCATTCACTGATTCCATCTGCTTCTCACCAATGGCGTGAATTTTCAAGATGGCTGGCAGGAACAGTCTGTGGTTCAGACTGAAACAAAATAGTACTGACAAACCTAGCAAGAATAAATGTGTAAATTTGAAATTTAACAATATTTTTAAGCCAACTAAATTAATGTCAGATGAAATAATTAAATAGACACTCTCTGGGCAGTGCATGTTTTACTAAATATCTTTTCTCTCTCTCTCTCTCTCTCTAAATATATATATATATATATATATTCCAAAGAAAGACAACAAATTTTAAAGAAAGTCAACAATTGCAACATGCCTAAATTTTTGGTGATGGAACAACCATAAATCTGCATTTTCAAATGATTTATTTCTCTAAATTGCGACAACCAAAGGCACAGAAATGAAGACAATATATTATTATCTATATTATATATTTATTTTTCTAATTCTTTTTTTGGCAAGAGAAAGTCAATATTTAATAACAATTTTTAAAACTTTCATTGAAATATTATTACTATTTTTTCAAAGTGATATAGGACAATTCTCAGTGATATATGAAAAGATTTGTTTTACATAATATTATTATAATTTATTAGCATTTATATAATCTTTTTAATCCTGTATCTTATTGATCTTGTCCCTGTATACCCACTGTTATGTTGAAGATAAAACACAGCAAACAAATATCTACAAAGGACTTGGAAAAAGTGTTCATATCCATGGAAGGCATTATTTTTATGTTGTTACTTCATCTGTATAAATAGCATGTTAGTTAAGAGCATGGATTTTGAATAAGAAAAACTTATGTTCAAATCCCAAACTGACTATGTCATTTCAGTAAATGTATGTCATTAATATGACTCTCAAATTTAAATTTCATCTACAATTTTCCTCTTTGAATCTGAGAAAAACCGATGATAATCCTGCACATCAGTGAAAAGCAATGTTTCAGATGCCATGAGCTGGAGTCTATTTGCTGTTTCATTTTATAGCCTGAAGGGCTTGGGAGTGTTAGCGCTGACTTCGTTTATAGACAGTACACAGAAATTGCTTGATGTATTCAGCACGTATAGATGTGTTCAGCACATACCGACATGACAGAACTGTCTTTCACAGGCTTTATGGAAATCAAACCAAAAGGTTTTTTCACTCTGGAGATAACACTTCACACCCTTGGTCTCACCTGCCCCCTCCTCCCAATATTCAGCAGAGAGAAGGAACACAGCATGGATGAGGTTATCTTTTCTCCATTAGTCAGTTTGTTCTTGCTATCTTTCCATTTGTCCTAGAGTCCCTGATGTAACACTAATTCCTAAGTTTAAATTGAGGTTGAAGAAGTTATTCAAAGAAACGCATACCACTTTGACTAGAAAATTCACCTGCAAATAACTTGAACGATCCCCGTCTGTTGACTTGCTAAATAGTAACAGCCTTAATGTCTGAGTACAATCAACATCTCCAGAGATATTTTTCTTATTTCTTTCCTCTCTCCCTTCCTCCCTTCCCTCCTTCTTTCCTTTTCTCTTTCACAAACACTTATTGAGTAACTTATATGAAAAGCATGATTAGATACAGTAAAAGGCTCTATGATGTACAATATAACGTCACCCTTGAATAGTTTTCAATCTGGTGGGTAACATAAAGCTGATACACAATACATAATAAAAGATATTTTGTATGGGTTGTGCAGACCAATGTTTTTCAGACTGTAGCTTATGGTACCATTAAAGAGTAATTAAAATCCATTTAGTAGATTGCAGTCACAGCTTTTGCCAAATGAAAGAGAAAAGAGACAATACCAGAGTGATTTTACAAATAATCAAAGTAAGTATTGTTTCATGAAGCTTTTATTTAGGGATATGTGTGTGTGTTTGTGTGTGTGTGTGTGAGTTTGAATGAAATGTGTGCCAATGCAAAATATATTTCTTACTGTGATTCCAGCTAAAAATGTGAAAGCTACTGGACAGAAAAAATTGGGCAAGAGTTTATAAGATAAAAGATGACCACCCTACTGACATGAGCAAGGAATACTTCATAAGAGACTTGACATAGGAGTTGGAGCTTGAAGGGTAAGTAGTACGTCCACACAGGGAGACGAAAGGGCATGAGCAAAGGTCTGGAGGGGGAACTGAGACACATGTGGGAGGGCTGCAAACAGTTCTGTTTGGCTGGATTGCAGTATGCTATGAAAGGACATAGTGGACATTGTCTGGTAAAATTCTGGAGGCCAGATTGTAGAGGATGTTGAACACCAAGTTGGGGACTGAGGACTTTATCAATGAGTCAGTGGGGAGCCATGGAAAGTGACCAAATAGAAATTCTACTGTAGGAAAAATGATGGGGATATGAGTGGGGCAAAGAATGAGAAGACACCAGTTGAACTGAACTGTAAGCCCCCATTTTTCTGTTTACCAATGTCCTCTGCCCACTTGAAGTCATTGAGAGCAGTGAGTTCGCACCTATCAAATGACTTGAGCCAAACTACAAGTAGGCAGATTTCTAACCACAGATGTGGTAAGATTGAGATCTACTATAAGGCTTTTCCTCCTCATGGTCCTTCAAGACATTTGACCACTGATTTCCCTGAGTAAAACCTTAATCCATTAGCGCTCATTAACATCTCCATTATTAGTTCTTCATATTGTTCCACAGAGTATGCCCTCTTTTTGGCAAGGCTGACAATAACTCCTAAAAGTATTGTCACAGGTTCAATGTGAGCACTTTCTGGGGGTTATTTCATCTAATCCTAACAAAGACACTATGATGCTCATACTCTTACAATCACCTTTTCACAGATGAGACACTGAGGCTCAAAAAGAGTAAGTAGCTTGCCCACATTAGACATTGGGAAGTAATAGGGTTGCAATTTTACTTCAGACAGCCTTGACTCCAGAGAAGATATGATTCACCACCACACATCAGGCCACGCAAAGCCATGTACCCCAGCTCCACCTGCTCTCTATCTTTGAAGAGTGTGATATTAAAAGGGAGGAAGTAAGTAGATGCATGGATGTTCTGCCCTTATGTACCTAGGATGAGGAAACAGACAAAATATCTCATTATTTTTTTCTTAAAAAATAACAAACACTCAGTCATATACATATACATACACACACATATAAACTGTTTCCATGTTAGACTTAAAGCTTTAAAGGAAATTTCCAATCTGCTAAAATTATCTATATTTGAAAAGTAAAAATAGATATTTCCTCAGTTTGAAAAATTCTGCAAATGGAAACTTTCTTTTATGATACGGTGGAAAAGAATTATTCCTTAACTACCACTGTTGAAGGTTTTACTGACCATGATGCAAGCAACCCTCAGCTATGCTTTTCCTGTATTATCTATAAATTTCTTCTAGGGTTGATTTCATCTCATAGTAAACTATTGAGAAAAATGGTTTATTTTGAAGTATTTTCTCTTCACAGGACGTGGTGGGGTAGCATTTTTCCTCTCTTTATCTCCAAAGGTAAATTTAACAAGGAGACCTGTGCTTCATGACTTTGCTTATGCCAAACCAGACAGGCTGCTCCGGCGATGTTATAAGAGAAACCATGGCATTTCGTCCTGATTCCACCCTACCCCACACAGCCAGCTGGAGAGAGCACAAGGGATACTGGGACACTAGTTTTCTATACTATGACGGGATGAAGCACTATTAGGATTTTAGTAAAATAACTATTTTAATTACAAAAATTACATGATCTATTTATGCTAAGATGTTTCCATGGATCTTGAAAAGCTCTGTGTTCTCTGAAGTTCGGGATCAGGTACCCCAGCCGTCCACACACACCACCACCTAGGACCTTTCATGTGAACTTGCATGTCTTGTCTTTGAGAATTCAGCTTATGGCTAGAAACCAAGTATCTTATTTTCTCCTGTTTTCAAATCAAGTCATCTACTCCAATTTTCTTACACATGCTTTTAATTACATTTCTAGGTAACTCACAGATGCTCTCTAAAGGTTGAAATTTTCTCCCTCCTCACAATGAGCAGTTATCTCTCCAGTCATCTTTTCCCCTACCAAGTCTACCTCTAAAGGCCTCTGGAAATCCACTACTGAAAAAGACAGATCTTGCTTCTTCCATGTCAACACAAACACTGAATGATAGTAACTTAGAATTCTAGAAGTTGAGACCTGGAAAGAACTTTTTTAAATATCCTAATATAATATAATCCCTACATTTTATGGCTTAGAAAATGTATGAGTTTAAGGTAGTTTCAAAAGATCACAGCACCAATTAGTAAAAAAGTTCCCTTGATTCCCAATTCAGCACTCGACTATGCAACACAGAGAAATCTGTTTCTGTCTCTAATGCTACTATTTGGGCATGTGGAATGCACTGCTGACAGAGACAGGGCTGAAGTTTCCCTCTGAACTATCTCTGAGAAAGTATTTACTTTGCCAGTTTAATCATAAACAAAATTTCAGAAGAAAGTTTTATACTCTTTTTTGTTTCTTGCAAGTAGCTAGTTAGAAACATCTTTATTACAAGTCTTGTGAGACAATTCACTACATGCTTTCCAGAAAGTATTGCTTCCTTTCACTGAAAACACACTGTGCTGAAAGCAGCTTGCAAGTAGCTACTTAGAAACATCTTTATTACAAGTCTTTTCTTTTTTTAATTAAAGATGGAAATACATGATTCATGTCAGAGCTAAAGATGTTTTAATTTTTTTCTTTTCTTAAGGCATAATCACAATCAGAAGTTTATAAATCATCTGTTTATATCTTAAAGAGTTTTAAGCTCATTAAGGAAACAGAGGAGTGATTTCTTTAGAAATAAGTAATTACAGTATACACAAAATGCTGATTCCTAGATGATCCTAGAAGCCCTCAAAGTAGCATTATTAGGTGATAATTTCATTACCTAGATCAAGTCATCTATGGAATTGAAGATAAAGTAGATACTTTTATGTTTTAAGAGCTTATAACGTGTTATTTTTCATGAATTCACACTGTCTTCATGCAGCGCCACCTGCTATATATCCCCACCCCCTCAGAGTTTTAGAAGTTTTACACAGATTTTATCTTGAAATAAAGTAATTCTCAGTTCAGTTATCATTTACAGATGCTATCTCCTCATGCATCACAGCCTATAGCGAATGTGGATCCACTTCCGAAGTTTGCCCATGATGGCAGTGCACAAATCAGGGTATTATGAATGGGGGGGGGGGGGCTTTTCACAGTGATTTGTCAGTAATTGCTAGCATTTTAATTCTTGCTGACTTGATACCCTATATCTTCTTTGTTAGTAAATGATCACTAGTGAAGTTGAAAATTTCAATTTTCCTTCACCCATTAAAAAAATATACATATATAATGTAATATACAACAAATTTATATATAAAAGTCAAATATATTTATATATAAATATAATATAAATAAGTAAATAAATAAAATATGGTACCACTTTCCATATTCCCATCAAAACAGAGCCTTCATGAAAGACAAGGTGCCAACTCCTTTTGATGACCAGTTTCATTTCAACATGTTTTTACACTAATAGTGATCCTTCTCTTTTGACACAGAGAAGGTTACTTTGGTTTACTGCCAACCACATTAAACACAGTTAATTGTTTTCTCGTTTAAAAGACAAAACAATTATTATGTGATATGCATCCTTCGTGAGTTCTTCTATTTGCATTGATCCAAAAATGTCATAAAATCCTATATGAAATGTATAAGTAACTCACTAGCCAATAAGTTACTTACCTCAATAAGCATTTATTAAGCATCTATTTCAATAGGAGCTAAGTAAAAATAAAAAATATGTTTTTCCTAGAGGAACTTATTTTGATACTCAAGCTATACATATATGAAACTACTATCAGACTATGCTGAGGTGCCATATAAAAATGGTGCTGTATAATTAATATTAAAGTAAGGTGATATCTCTCTAAGTGTCTGAGATAATAAGAATAATTTTCCTGGAGGAAGAAGTTTCAAGAGGACACAGATAACTGAACACAACAGAGGAAGAAAAAAAATGTTTTATGGGAGAAAAGGAAGAAAGGATATTCAAATAGAAGGGCAAAGTCAATAATGCCAAGTAAAACAAAAGCCAGATAATATGACTCCTGAAAGGGGGCACTGAGAATATTAGACACTTACAAGCAGAATCTCTTGGGAGAGGAAAACAGGAAAATCCCACTTTCAATGAAAATATCAGAGGTAGTGGCCACTCTCGAAAAAAGGATTTTAAATTTAAAGTACCTTTTCAATTAAGAGTAACAAAATACTGTAGCAAGTACAAAATTTTGGAGAATGCTTAAATTGCCTAGGTGGAATGAATTTGGAGGATAAGTCAGAAGAAAATCTCCTCTCTCACGGAGAGGAAAAGACTCAGATAAGTGGGAGAAGGCTGTGCCCGAAAGAGGCATCTCTTCAGGTTCGAGCCATCTGTGAGGTGGCGAGGGAGTGCCAAGCCTGGCAGCTCCATGCGTGGACAGCTGTCTCAACCACCTGGCCCCTCTGGGGAGAGCAGGAAGCCAGCAGTACACTGGTGCGTTTCTAAAACAGAAAACAACAACATCTGCAAAATGGACCTTCTGAGGTGTTTTGGCTGACAGACACATGGAGGTGCACGGGCAAATTGCCTCCACTCACCCAGGTGTCAGTGTGAAGTGATGGGGCAGCACAGTTCTTTTTCCTTCACAAAATAGCTGTGATTCTTTAAAAATCATGCTCCATAATAACGAGATATTGGAGATTGTGGACTCTACTATAAGGGGATTTTTTGTATATTGTACCTAGTTTGATTGAGGAGTTTCAATCCCTTGAGGTACAAAAAGGCAAAGATTATGTTTAATCTTTACAAGGATGGGAGTAGGACGGAAAAGAAACAACTGCCATACTCCTGGTCTCTTAGACAGTCGACCCACGGTCTCTCCCGCTATGCTATGCTCTGGCTCTGGAGAGCAGCTGGGGTTCTGCTGCTCAAAAGTATCTTCCAAGGAAACAAGGTGCTTGAGCTTTGCACCTTCTCGTAGGCACCAGCACGCTCTACAAGCAAGTTTCTTGGCACATCTCGTGTCCTCAGGAAGGGTTCGATTGGGGGCCCTCAGTCCTGGGACGAGCACTGCTCTGTCCATCCTCTGGGCTCCATGTAGGGGCAGGCATAACACTGGAGAGCGCAGCCCTCTTCTCTGCTGGCTTCAGCTTTACTCTGAGCTGAGAACGTAGCCGCTCGAAATCTGGAGTCTTAACTAGAGACTCTCCCGAGTATGTTTTCAGGAACAGGGAAGCTGTCCCGAGACACTTTCTACCAGCAGATCAAATTAGTTTAGACTAGTGACTTATACACGCCCAACGACATGATGGGAAGTGGGAGGAAGACAGAGACGTGGCAATTCTGACATTAGCTAACTGTGTAACTTTGTGTGGGCCACTTCACCTCTCTGGGTCTCGGTTTCTTCTCTGTAAAAAGGGTCTGTTGAACAGCTATAAAATTGCATTACATAAAACTAAATTACAATGTAAATATTCGTTATAGCAAATAGTAAAGTATAAATTGCATTTCTACATACCAAGAGGAGGCTTGTGCATTAGCAGTTATACACAATGGCTTTATGGAATTATTAACCTGTTACCTGGGAGAAATCTGAGCCCAAAAGGGAATTCTGTACTTTAAGGGACAAAAATGACTACATTCTTTTGTAAGCTGATAATGTTACTTGGACTAAATGTATTTCCCCTTGAGGTGTTGGACTACCCAGAACTAGAGAAAATGTTAAAGACAAAATTTGAAATAGACATTTGGAATACTTTGTTTTGGAATTTTCTTTTCAACATAGAGAAGTGTAATAAGATAAAATATTTCGTATAGGTAAATCAATTCCTATGGGAACGAATAGAGCCCACATACAATAAGCTAGTCAACTCTCTCTCACCAATATGTGTGTGTATGTCTGTGTGTGCCTGTGTGTGTGTTCATGTCTAAGTTTAATTAGCGACAACTGAGTTTCTAAAAATAGTCTACAGTACTACATCTGAAACTAGAAAATGATAGCTCGCTGGATTTGAGATGCCGTATCATTTCATCTACTCTTATTTTTGTCTTCTCTAAATGCAAAGAAAAACTCTCTAGCTGATTTTAAATGCTAGTTAATTTGTATCAGTTGAAAGACTGTATTTTTACTTATAAAGAGGTAAAATAAAAGGACAAAAAGTTATTTCTAGCTTCTGAAAAGTCAAAGGTAATCTTTTCTTGCCCTAAAAAGAGTTATTTGAAGGGACAAGAAACTTTAAATAATAGACAGTCCAAGAATGCAAGCATGTGTAACAATTACTTTCACTTACATCATTTGATTTTAACAACAATCTTGTGAACCAGCTGAACAGACACTACTGTTATCTCCATCTTGTAGATAGACACTGGCCCTGGTAACTGATGGTGACTTGTTAAGATGCAGAGTTAGAAGGTGCTAGAGCCTGTTTAAACTCAGACGTTCTAACCCCATCTTCCACGTTCTTCTCCTCTCGGTTGGAGAGAGTCTTAGCTCTGCAGTGTCGTGTTTGTGGAGGCAGTACTGCTATGCTTCCACACTAGCATTTAATGACCTTAGAGTACAACTTTTTTCTCTTATATTATTTCTAATTGTTATGAAAATGTGACTAATTAAGGTATGTAAAATATGAAAAAAAACACATTGATGGTCAGGAATACCTCCCCTGTTTTTGGTTGACCAACCACCTCATCCATTAGAGATTATTAAATAAATCAAAACAAAACAAAATCTCCTCACTCAAAGTTCTGTCTATCATTAGAACATTAGTGTGAAACAATTTTACTAAAAAATTTAAAAGTAAGTAATTCAACTTTTATTGTTATATCGATGACTCAGAAAATTTATGAAGGGCTTTCTAAGATCGACATTTTCAGTGACCTTTTCACTTTAGTTGTTACTTGTCCTGGATTTCAGGCAATGTTGCAAAAAATTTTTTTCCTTTCTTGTTTTGGGGTAAAGCAACAGTGATATGGGAAACATATTTTTGTTTGGTCTCATTTTTATAGCAAAAGCACCGATTACTTTACCTTGACCCCATCAAACAACTGTTTTGCCCTTTTTATTTCGTTTGCATAAAATTATTTTTTAGCATATATATCCAGTGTCCCCTGTGAATGCAAGAAAAGACACTAAGTCAATGAAAATAATCTCTTAGCAAGGAGTACAGCAAGAGGCAGTGCAGCGTAGGGAGTGGGGCACAGCAGGGCTCAGGGCCACACGGCCCAAAGAGTCCCGGCGCCGCAGTTTACCGTCTGTGACCGTATCACAAATTGCTTAACCTCGTTAGCCTCAGTTTTCAATATTATGGAAACCTGCCCTATAGGGTTTTTGTGAAGGTCAACAGATTAATACACATAAAAAAGTGAGAGGTGCAGCTAACATCTGGGCTACCCTTGACTTTATCCTGATTAAAATCTTGACGAAATATATTTCAGAGTTCTACCATTAGGTGAGATTAATCTGTTTCTTGCTTATACTGCCCCTAAATACTTAATTTACTACTTACAAGGCCATATCCAACACAGTCAGTAGGTTCAAGCTGGTAAAGTCTTTCTGAAAAAAACTTCAGCTCCTCGCTAAATCCTGACCTGATTCTTCCAATTATGTCCCAACTTTGATAGCCATTGCCGGATTTTATAAATTATTTTCATTATTCTCTTTTTATAATATCCTTATGCCATTTCTTTCAAGGAACTATGTTTATAATAGAGAGAAAGATTGCAGGATAGAAAAAAGAAACCGTGGAAGTTGGTTTCACGCAGCGGAATAAAGAGGTTTCCCAGGCGGCACTTCCGCAGGCCCGCGGATGCTACCACGCTGTGGGCACGGTGCTGTCGCGACGGCAGAGTTTCTACCAGGGATCGTTGAATCTGTATTCACACTAAATATTGTCTGTATATTGAAAAAACGATTCACACATATATGCTACTGTTTTTAAATTTGTGATTTGCTTCCTTTGTGATTAATAAAATACAAATGTAAAAAAATTGCTAAATATTCAGCAGCATCCTGTTTCCACAATTAGTGGGTGCAATAATTATGTTACTAGGAAGGGGGTTCACAATTATTTCCATGTGAGTAAGGTATTTATATTAAAAAAAATTGGGGGGCCACTTCCTCGTGGATCTTAGTATATCAATAACAGTACAGTTTTGCTAATTTGACTGAAGTCTTCATAGAGCATCGCAAACTGAGCCAGAACAAAAGCATGCCTTTACTTTGTGCACATCTGTTTTCCAACATCGGAGATGGGAAAACCGCTCTGACCCGCAAGCCCAGTATAAATACCCATCATGTATTTATACAGGTTTAGAGAAGAAGTCATGTGTCTACTTTCTGATTTTAGAGACTTACTTTTATATGGTATATATTCCAAATTAAAAATATTTTGAACATTTCATTAAGATGTCATCAAAGGAGTCACTTAAGGTGGGTTACTTAAATCTAACACATTTAAAAATAACTCTTCATGTCGTGGGGCAGATGCGGCCTTTGGAAAAAGAAAAAGCTGACACTGAACACTGCAACAGATTTTTGTAGATAATAGTAGGCAACAGACCCGTTTCCAGAATATGCTTTCAAAACCTGATTGGGAAGTAACTGCTCTGCTGATGGGGAGAAATCAGGAAATCCACATTTGAAGAAAAGGAGAGCAAGAAGTAAACTATGTACTTCTATTTCTTAGTCAACTCAAATTTGCCTCATTATCTAAAAGTAGTACCCTCTTGCATAATATTGTCCAATTTTAACTGGAAGAATAAACCATTCCAAAATCCTTTCCCAAAATCCAAGACAAAGATTAGGATGGAAAATTTGTTCTTATCTAAGAACAAACGGTCAGGGATATCCTTGCAGGGGATGATTTTGGAAATTCAAAAGGATGTCTAGATGTAACATCCTTTGGATGTTCCACCTTCTTTCTTGGCCTTTTTTCTCTCCTCTTACCCCATCTTCTGCTTTCTCACCCTGGGGGTTAAAAATAACAGTGTTTCCATTTTCTTAGGCAGAGCCATTCAGTTCTCTCTAGCTCTTTCTTTTATATCTCTGGCAGTTCTAGACATCCTTTTGAATTTCCAAAATCATCCCCTGCAAGGATATCCCTGACCGTTTGTTCTTAGATAAGAACAAATTTTCCATCCTAATCTTTGTCTTGGATTTTGGGAAAGGATTTTGGAATGGTTTATTCTTCTAGTTAAAATTGGACAATATTATGCAAGAGGGTACTACTTTTAGATAATGAGGCAAATTTGAGTTGACTGAGAAATAGAAGTACATAGTTTACTTCTTGCTCTCCTTTTCTTCAAATGTGGATTTCCTGATTTCTCCCCATCAGCAGAGCAGTTACTTCCCAATCAGGCTTTGAAAGCATATTCTGGAAACGGGTCTGTTGCCTACTATTATCTACAAAAATCTGTTGCAGTGTTCAGTGTCAGCTTTTTCCTTTTCCAAAGGCCGCATCTGCCCCACGACATGAAGAGTTATTTTTAAATGTGTTAGATTTAAGTAACCCACCTTAAGCGACTCCTTTGATGACATCTTAATGCTGTTGACTAGACTCAGAATCAAATTTGCTGAGTCACAATTGTGCATTTGCTGAGCAGAGGATCATTGTAAATTTGTTCTATAGCAAATTATTCCAGACAGAGTTGGCTATAAATTGTTTGCTTCACGTATATGGCAGGGTAGATAATCAGAACAGATAGACCGGAGCTATAAAATAAGCACTTCAATGCAACAGCAATAATTATTTAAATCTGAGATATCACCAGTATTAAGCAATAAAGTATTTTCTAAGTGTGAAGGCTACCATTAGATCACAGTTGACATTTATTTGTAAACTGATTTTTTCTGGTTTTGAAGATGAATTCATGCCAGAACAATTAAATTTACTTTCCTGACAGAGTAACAGAGATATTAACAAGAGAAAACCAGTGGGTATCTTACATTATCAATATGTAATTAGTTTCTTTTATCCAGAAGCCTAATAAATATGGTAGTCTGTATAATTAAACACTTTTATTAGCTTAGAATTATTGTAAAAAATATACCAGAATGATAAATTTTCAAGCAACTCTAGTAGATAGCATTATCTGTGTATCTTCAGCTACTAGTGCAGGACTTGACAATGGGCCTTTATTAAATGTTTATTGAAAGCTAAATATAAGTGAGGTTTTCCTGGATAGCCAGAATCCCCAAAATATTGCAGTTATTCTATCTTTTTAAAAAGAATTACAACTGGCTAAAAATATAAAGTAAAACTTGGGTTGAATTCATGTAGAATATATGGTCTACTATTGAAACTTCACATTGAAATAAGTTTCTGGGTTTAAAATTGTTAGCAAATCATCATTCCTTACACTTAATTACTATTTGTAAACGTATATGTAACGGGTACCACTGTTGATACTTGAGATAATTTTAATGGTCATGGAATTAAATAACATTGACTCAAATCTCTATTATATTCTGGTTATGCAAGTGGATATTTGGTGTTCTTATGCCTTTATTATGCCCTAACACTCACTAATGTTACTTTTCAACACAGAGAGAGCAGGACTCAAGCATGAACTGTCATAAGTTAACGGTATATATATAAAATATCACTTTTTCCACAGTATTTATTTCGCAGGTTTGGATTCTGGGCGTGGACTTATGCACCACTTATCAAGCCATGCTGTGGCAGGATCCTACATAAAGTGGAGGAGGATGGGCACAGATGTTAGCTCAGGGCCAATCTTCCTCAGCAAAAAAAAAAAAACAAAGAAAGAAAGAAAAAAGAAGAGGAACTAATGTGAATAAAGATGTAAATTGTATTCCAGGAGGAGAAGAAAAAGGAGTTGGAATGATTTACTGTTTAATCTGAGGAAACAATTTCTGACACTAAATTTAATCCTTTCCAAATTTGTTTCTATAATATTGTCTTTGTAACTTAATTTCCCAATATGCAAATGAAAGTGAAAAGAATTTCACCTTAAAATTTCTGATATTTCACTAGATGAAAAAAATCAGTGACTGTTTTACTAATATTCAGAGAAAATAAATGGGCAAATATCGTTCATTAACAAGTTAATTCTCATGTAAGCACATCAAGAAATGCAAATGATAACTCATTAGTAAAATATATCTTCCATAATAACATGATAACTCCCATAATTACAGCGCATAACTTTTTAATTTTCTATGTTGGAAGAATAGAAAAAACTATATAGCTTGAAAAATGTATTGCTATCATCATTATTATTACAGTATTACAAAAAAGGTGATAAAGCATGATTCTAATTCTGTCTGCACCAGTTCTTCAATGATAAGTTAAAGCTCTGAACTTTAAGAATTTAATAGGCAAGGCATATAATCCTAAAGATGTTTTTGGCTTTAAGGAGCAAGTAAAATATGGATCAATTAAATAAATTCAGCCAGTATTAACTGAACGTTTACTGTAGATATAGCTTGAGAGAAAAGAATTTACCTTGCAATCTAGAAGAATTCTCTTGATACAAGGTGTCATTTCTATTCGTCTGAATATCTATCAAATTTGTGTCAGAGACTTGAATGTATTACAAGTTTTAATTAATTATACTTGTATTAGCTATCTATTGCTGCACAACAAATTATCCCTAAACACGGTCTTGAAACAACACTTATTCTCTCTCACGGTTTCTGTGGGGTGGTAACTAGAGAGTAGCTCTGAGCAATTCAGACTGGAGTCTCATGAGATAGCAGTCTCTAGAGACTGCAGCTGAGGCTGCAGTCAGCACAAGGCTGATGGGTCTGGAAGATCCACTTACGGGTGGCTCACTCACGTTGCTGGCAAGTTGGTGCTGGCTGTTGGTGGAAGGCTTCAGTTTTTCTCCGTGGGTCTCTCCACAAGGCTGCCTGGTCGTTCTCACAACATGATGGCTGGCTTCCCCCAGAGAAAGCAATCTGAGAGACCACCAGGTAGAAGCAACAATGTCTTTTACTACCAACCTTGGAAATCACACAACATCACTTCTGCTGTATTCTATGAGTCATATAATTCAGCCCTAACTAACTATGAGAATGGCCCACCCAAATGCTTGAATACCAAGAGGCAAGGATCATTGGAGTCCGTCTTGAAGACTGGCTATCACAATACTTACAATGTGTTGGATTAATCTCAAGCACAGAGATTATTAGATTTAAAAAAATGAATTTCTGTATTCTGGAAAAAACTTCAAAGTTTTATTTATAACCTGAATCTACCCACTCAAATTTCCCACTGCTCTCCAATTAAGCTGGTTTCTTTGTTATCCCTTAAATACGGCATTTTTATTTCCTACTCTGTAGTTTTGTTCATGTTTTCCCCCATAACACTCCTAGAGAATACAGAGAATTTTTCTTTAAAGATCAACTGAAATTGTTGCATCTGCATGAAGCCTTATTTATTAGTTCCGTCTACAATGACTATCCTTTCCTCAGAAGTCCTATAGCCACACAATGAGTCCTTGTCACTCATTTAACACAGACAATAACTGAATGCTTACTGTGTGCTATGGCTGTGCTAGGTTATGGCATAAAATAATTGTTTATTTCCCTTATCAATCCAAAGAATTCACTTAAATACCTTATATTCATGATGCTAGTATTTAATACATATTTTCAAGTATATTCTCCAAGTTGTCAAATGTAAGATGTTGGGTTTGTTTTGTTTTGTTTTGTGAGGAAGATCAGCCCTGTGCTAACATCTGCCAAGCCTCCTCTTTTTTTTTTTTTTTTTTTGCTGAGGAAGACTGGCCCTGGGCTAACATCCGTGCCCATCTTCCTCCACTTTATATGGGATGCCGCCACAGCGTGGCTTTGCCAAGTGGTACATCGGTGTGCACCTGGGATCTGAACTGGGGAACCCTGGGCCGCTGCAGCAGAGCGCATGCACTTAACCGCTTGTGCCACCAGGCCGGCCCCGAGATGTTGGGTTTTTTTAATGTCCCCAAGTGTACATTTTGTGTGCAGAAAAGTATTTTCAGAGGTTAGTTTGGTTTTGGAAGTTAATTTACAGTTTTTTAATTCACAGAATAAAAAATCTATTTCTCCCTCAAGCTTTTAAGTTCAGTTTACAGGTGTTATTATTCTATTTATTAATACAGCAAATTTAGCCATCTCTTGAGGGGCCCTTTAACATTTAATCCCACTTACACATTTGGTTAATCAAACTCCCTTAAGTATTTTTTTAAAACTCTATTCGTAAGTTGAAAAATAGTTAACATATACCAGTTTGCCTGCCTTATAGGGTTTTGTAGAGATATGTATGTAAATATGAGAGATATGTATGTAAAAGTACTTTGTAAACTCTCAATTAATACACACATATGGCATTATTGTTATTAACTTATAAAGTCAGATGTGCCACCATATTGAAAATATTCTATGGAAAACAAAGCACATAGCTTTACTCATAAGTGCTTTTAATAAATGTTTTATCAGTTCTTAAAATGGTTAAAAACTTTTTCAGTAAGTTCTTCTCTTATCATGAATTAAATGGAGATTGGAGAAAGTCAAATTTAAATGAAATTAAAGTCCTCAGGAAGATTAAACATTGTTCCAACACCCTGTCTTACATACCAAGAAGCATACCAAGCAAGCTTCAGTTTGAACTTCAGAAGACAGGTTCCAGTCTCATGAAGAGGACCTGATGGAAACCAGAGATCTTAAGGTGCACTGCTAGCCATGAGTCATTGGGGTCAGCCTTCAGTCTAGTGGGACATACTTACAAATCAGCCAGTGCATATCAAATGAAAGATGATGAATGCCTCTGACTGCTAAAATAATTCCAGGTAGTAACATCTTGTAGAAAGCTATCTCAATATAAGGGGATGAACCTGAGCAGAGGCAAGTCTTATGTGGAAGGCTTCTGACCCCAAGTAAGTAATGGTGAATGACAGTCTAAAATTCAAGAGAATAACAGAATGAGGATTGAGAGGAAATCAATAACAGCTAAAAGTATACAAGGCTTAAAAGTATACAATGTGTCTTCTCTAGTCATAGAGGATTTGTTCTAGAGATTCAGGGTAAATGGAGGATCCACAAATAGTGTATGGTTAATGACAATAGAGATTTATTTGCTAAAAAGAGATTGCTCTTGTCACAAAATCCTTCAGAAGGCTGCTGACATTTCTCTTCATGGCTTTCCTTTCTTGCTATTTTTTAAGGTTTTCTGATTAAATACATTCAGCCTCTGTTATATACTAATCACTGTTAAGATCTTGAAGAGTTTTATCTCTACCCAATAAAATGGCTCATTTCCCTTTTAATAGATCCCAGTTTCAATTGTAAGTTTCTTAAGCTTAGGATCTGCATTTTATTCATCCCTCCCAATTTTTGTTAAATTATAAGAGGTAATATAGACAGAAAAGTGCAAAAATATAGATATACATATAATGAATAAATATTAGCCAGAACCTGGTATAATTACGACCCAGATTAAGAAATAGAATGTTACCAGCAGTGCAGAAGCTCCTTGGGAATGTTATTAATTACATCCCTCTTCCACTGCTGTAGGGGTAACTCTAGGTCTGTTTCATAGCTAATCTGACTTATGGTAACCATTTCTATCCTTTCTTCATAGATTTACTATCTATGTGTACATCTGAATATAATAGAATTTAGATTTGACTGTTTTTCACTTTGTGTGAATGGCAATATATTGTAGGTATTGTTTGTATTTTGCTCAATATTGTATTTTAAGATTTCTCGTTTTATTGATTATAGTTATACTAGTATGTTCATAGTCATTGCTGTAACAGTTCATTGAATGAATAAACCATAATTTTACAATTCATAGACACTTGCTCTGTCACTGATTTTTGTTTATTATAAAAAAAGTTGATCTAAGCATACTTGTATTTCTATTCTTGTGCAAAAGTGAAGTATTTAGCTATCTGTCAATCTATTTATATATTTTTAAATTATTTTATTAAGGTCATACCAGCTTATAACATTGTGTAAATTTCAAGTGTATATTATTATATGTCAGTTTCTGTATGGACTGCATCTATACACTGGTAAAGGACACAAGTTCACCAATAGTCTAGTTTCTTAAGTCTGCCAATTTTTTTTTGGATTGGGTTGTTTTTATTTTCCTTATTGATTTGTAGTTTTTTCTTATACTCTAGATGAATTGTTTTTTCATCCATGTCAAATATCTTCTTCCATTTTGTGGCTGTCTTTTCACTTTTGCTACTGTTTCTTTTGATAAAGAGAATAATTAATTCTAATGCCATAAAATAAATGTCTTTTCCTTTATGGTTAGTGCTTTTTGTGTATTTTCCTAGAATAAAGTTACAGATATTCTCCTGTATTTTCTTCTTTAAAAAGTTTACATTCTACATTTAAGTCAGTTAGTGATTCATCTGGAATTGGCTTTTGTATATAGTGTTACATAGGAATCCAATATAATTTTTTCCCAATGACTACCTGATTGGGCCAGCAGCATTTATTGAAAAGGCCAATCCTTTCCAGCTGCTTTGTCACATAATCTTTGTTTTATATCAAAAATCCATATATTGGTAGGTCTGTTTCAAAGCTCTCTATTCTATCCAATGATCTATGTGCATCAATGCTATATGCTTGGTATGTCTACCATGCACCAGTTCGACAGTTTTATTTACTGTATCTTTACTTATAACCAGTAGAGAAAGTTCTCTTTTCTTGTTTTTATTCTTCAAGAATTCCTAAGATTTTCTTGACTTTATGCATTTCTATGTAAAATTTATAGATAGCTTCTTATATTCCACAATAAAATCTATTAGGATTTTAATTGGATTAATATTGTAGCTGTAAGTTTATTAGAAGAAGATTAACATCATTAAAATACTGGGTCTCCCACCTGCAGAGCAGTGGCAGTGGCCCTGCACATGCAACTGCAAGTGGACAAGGTGAGAGCAGAAAAAACAGCCCTGGTCCCAGCCCCTAGCAGCGGCAGGTAGAACCTGTGACCAGAGGCATCAGGAGCTACAGCAGAACCAGATACCCAGCCCTCAAGGGTGGCATCCCTGACACCAGCTCCACTAGCAGTAGGGGCTGCATATAAGTCCCCAGGTCCCTGGGCCCCCAGCAGCAACAGCAATACCTGTGAACCCAGCACTCCTGGCAGTGGTACAAGCAGCAGCTCCAGACAATGCAGGAGCAGCAGCACAGCTGGTGCATGGGGCAGCAGCATCTGAGCCCATGGAGAGTCAGTGGAAGAACATGAGATCCAGGTGACCCCGGAAGCAGCAGAAGTGCTCACAGCCTGCTGATCCTGGTGGCATCACCTGAGACTGCAGTGACATTGTAAGCAGCAAGGCACGAGCAACCCCAGAAGCACAAGGAGGGCACTGACGATGCCTTGGACAGACTCAGTGGAGGGTTGAAACTTCAGGCTCTAAAATATAATCAGAAGCAGCTCAGAACCAAAGAAACCAAAGCCATACCCAGATAAGAAAATGTGGTTACCACTACAAATGCACCAGCATAGGATCAATTCATCAAACACCATGAAGAACTACAGTAACACAGCAGAACAGAAGGAAAATGACAACTCTCCAGAAACCAAATATGAAGTCACAGAAGATTAGAATTACAATTATACTACAGAGAATTCAAAATAGCTGGCATAAAGAAACTCAATGAGTTACAAGAAAGCTCAGAAAGACAGTTCAATGAGCTCAAGAATAAAATTAATGAACAGAAGGAGTACTTCACCAAAGAGATTGAAACTCTAAAAAAAAAAAAAAGTCAGAAATTCTGGAGATGAAGAACACAGTTAATGAGAAAAAAATAAAATGTAGAAAGCATTAAAAATAGAGCAGACTTTATGGAGGAGAGAATTAGTGAGCTCAAAGATAGAAACCTAGAAATGATTCAGGTGGAGGAGGAGAAAGAACCAAGACTTAGAAAAATGCAGAAATTCTTTGAGAAATATCTGACTCAATTAGGAAAAGTAACGTAAGGATTATACATATCTCATAAAGAGAAGAGAGGGAGAAAGGAGCAGAAAGCTTATCTAAAGAAATAAGAGCTGAGAACTTCCCAAACCTGAGGAAGGAACTGGACGTGCAAGTACATGAAGCCAATAGAACTCCTAAGTACATCAATGCAAAAAGACCTTCTCCAATGCACATAATATTAAAACTAGCAAAGTCAATGATAAAGAAAAAACTATTATGGGAAGGAAGAGAGAAGAAAATAAACTACAAAGGAACCCCTACCAGGCTTTCAGCGAATTACTCAACAGAAACCCTATAGGCTAGGAGAGAGTGGAATGACATATTCAAAATACTGAAAGATAAAAACTATCAGCCAAGAATACACTATCCAGTGAAATTATCCTTCAGATATGACAGAGAAATAAAAGCTTTCCCAGACAAACAAAAGCTGAGGGAGTTCATTGCCACTAGACCTGCCTTACAAGAAATGTTGAAGGGAGCCCACCTAACTGAAGTGAAAAGGCAAAGGTTTACAAAGCTTTGAGCAAGGAGATAAATAGATGGACAGAATCAGGAAATTGCAGCTCCGTATAAGAATAGGTTAGCAAGTACATAATTATAACATAAATGACAAAGGGAAAGAAAACATCAAAAATAACTGTAACCACTTCAATTTGGTCACAAACTCACAACACAAAGAAGAATAATTTGTTATGACAAAAACAGAAGGGGAAGAGGAATGGGATGGAATGTGCATAGGCTAAGGGAGATAAGAGGCTATCAGAAGAAGGATTATCTCATCTATGAGCTCTTTTATACAAACCTCGTGGTAACCACAAAACAAATAATCAGAGCAGAGTCACAAAACTTAAATAAAGATAAAACCATCACAGAAAATCACCAAACTGAAATTCAAACAGAAATACAAGGGAAAAGAAACAATGGAAATATAGAACAATGAGAAAACAAAAATGGCAGGATTAAGCCCTCATATCTCAATAATCACTCTAAATGTGAATGGATTGAATTCACCAACCAAATGACTCAGGGGGGTTTGATGGATTAAAAAACAAGACCCAAAAATATGCTGCCTCCAGGAAACACATCTTAGCTCTAAAGACAAACATAGGTTCAGAGGGAAGCGATGGAAGATGATATTCCATGCAAATGACAAACAAAAGAAAGCAGATGCAGTTATCCTTATATCAGACAAAGCAGACTGTAAGATAAAAAAGATAACAAGAGACAAAGATGGGCATTATATAATGATAAAAAGGACATTCCACCAAGAAGTCATAACAGTTATTAATATATATGCACCTAAGACAGGAGCACCAAAATATATAAAGAAACTCTTAACAGAACTAAAGGTAGAAATTGACAGCAACACAATAATGGTAATGGACATTAACACCCCACTTAAGTCAATGGATATATCATCCAGACAGGAAATCAATAAGGAAACAGTGGCCTTAAATGAAACACTAGATCAGATGCACTTAATAGATACACATAGAATATTCCATCTAAAAACAGCAGAATACACATTCTTCTCAAGTGTACATGGAACATTCTCAGAGATAGACTACACGTTAGGCAACAAAGCAAGCTTCAATAAATTTAAGAAGATTGAAATCACATCAAGCATCCTTTTTGACCACAATGCTATGAAACCAAAAATCAATTACAAGAAAAAAGCTGGGAAAGTCACAAATATGTGGAGACTAAACAACATGCTGCTGAACAACTATTGGATCAACAAAGAAATCAAATGAGAAATAAAAAAATACCTGGAGAAAAACAAAAATGAAAACACAACATACCAAAAATTATGGGATGCAGCAAAGGCAGTACTGAGAGGGAAATTTATAGCAATACAGACCTACCAAAAGAAACAAGAAAAATCACAAATAAACAAGCTTACATTATACTTAAAAGAAACAGAAAAAGAAGAGCAAATTAAGCCCAAAGTCAGTAGAAGGAAGGCGATAATAAAAATCAGAGCAGAAATAAATGAAATAGAGACTAAAAACAATAGAAAGGACCAATGAAACTAGAAGCTGATTCTTTGAGAAGATAAACAAATTGAAAAACTCTTAGCCAGACTCACAAAGAAAAAAATAGAGAAGACTCAAATAAATAAACGCAGAAACAAAAGAGGAGAAATTACAATGGACACCATGGAAATACAAACAATTATAAGAGAATACCATGAAAAGCTATATGCTAACAAACTGGATAAACTAGAAAAAATGGATGAATTTTTAGAATAATACAACCTCCCAAAACTGAATCAAGAAGAAACAGAGAATCTGAACAGAACAACCACAAGAAAAGTGTTTGAAACAGTAATCAAAAATCTCCTAAGAAACAAAATTCTGGGACCAGATAGCTTCCCTGGTGAATTCTACTAAACATTCAAAGAAGATTTAATACCTATCCTTCTCAAACTATTTTGAAACATTGAAGAAGACAGGATGCTTCCTAACTCATTTTATGAGGCTAACATTGCCCTGATACCAAAACCAGACAAAGAAACACAGAAAAGGAAAATTACAGACCAATATTGCTGATGAATACAGAGGCAAAAATCCTCAACAAAATATAAGCAAATCAAATACAACAAACATTAAAAAGATTATAAGCCATGATCAAGTGGGATTTATACCAGGGATGCAGGGATGGTTCAACATCCACAAGTCAATCAATGTGATTCACCACATTAACAAAGTGAAGAACAGAAAATCACATGATCATCTCAAGAGGTGCAGAGAGCATTTGATAAGATTGAACATCCATTTATGATAAAAACTCTGAATAAAATGGGTATAGAAGGAAAGTACCTCAACATAATAAAGGCCATATACAACAAACCCACAGCGACATCATATTCTACAGTGAAAAACTGAAAGTCATTCCTCTGAGAACAAGAATAAGAAGAGGATGCCCACTCTTACCACTCTTATTCAATATAGAACTGGAAATTTTAGGCAGAGCAATTAGGCAAGAAAAAGAAATCAAAATGATCCAAATTGTAAAGGAAGAAGTAAAACTGTCACTATTTGTGGGTCACATGATTATATATATATATATATATATATATATATATATATATATATTCACAAAACCCTAAAGAATCCACCAAAAAAGTACTAGAAATAATCAACAAATACAGTAAAGTTTTAGGGTTCAAAATCAACTTACAAAAATAAGTTGTATTTCTATACACTAATAACGAACTAGCAGAAAGAGAAGTCAAGAATACAATCCCATTTACAACCACAACAAAAAGACTATCAAAGAAGACATAAAGAAATTGAAAGATATTCCATGCTAATGGATTGGAAGAATAAACATGGTTAAAATTTCCATATTACCTAAAGCAATCTACAGATTAAATGCAATCCCAATCAGAATCCCAATGACGTTCTTCATGGAAATAGAACAAAGAATCCTAAAATTTATACAGAATAACAAAAGACTCCAAATAACCAAAGCAATCTTGAGAAAAAAGAGCAAAGCTGGAGTATCACAGTCCCTGACTTCAAAATATACTACAAAATTGATGTAATCAAAACAGCATGGTATTGGCAGAAAAACAGACACACAGGTCAATGGAACAGAACTGAGAATGTAGAATTAAAACCACATATCTATGAACAGCTAATCTTTGACAAAGGAGCTAAGAACATACAATGGATAAAGGAAGGTCTCTTCAATAAATTGTGTTGGGAAAACTGGACAGTCACATGCAGAAGAATGAAAGTAGACCATTGTCTTACACCATACACAAAAATTAACTCAAAATGGATTAAAGACTTGAACGTAAGACCTGAAACCATGAAACTCAGAAGAAAATATAAGCAGTACACTCTTTAACTTCAGTCTTAGCAGTATCTTTTCTAATACCATGTCTACTCAGGCAAGGGAAACAAAGGAAAAAATAAATAAATGGGACTACATCAGACTAAAAAGCTTCTGCAAGGCAAAGGAAACCATCAACAAAACAAAAAAACAACCCACCAACTTAGAGAAAATATTTCAAATCATATATCTGACATGGGGTTAATTTCCAAAATATATAAAGAACTCATACAACTCAACAACAAAAAGCAAACAGCGTGATCAAAAAATGCACAGAGGATATGAACAGATATTTCTCCAAAGAAGATATACAGATGGCCAACAGGCACACGAAAAGATGTTCAACATCACTAAATATGAGGGAAATACAAATCAAAAGTACAATGAGATATCACCTCACACCTGTCAGAATGGCTGTAATTAACAGGACAAGAAATAACAAGTGTTGGAGAGGATGTGGAGAAGAGGGAACCCTCATACACTGCTGGTGGGAATGCAAATTAGTGCAACCACTGTCAGAAACAGTATAGAGATTTCTTAAAAAATTAAAAATAGAAATACCATGTGATCCAACTATTCCATTACTATTTATCCAAAGAACATGAAATAGATAATTCAAAAAGATATCTGTACCCCTATGTTCATTGCAGCATTATTCACAATACCCAAGATGTGGAGGCAACTCAAGTGCCCATAAACAGATGAATGGATAAAGAAGATGTGGTATATATATACAATGGAATACTATTCAGCCATAAAAAAGACAAAATCGTGCCATTTTACAACAACATGGGTTAACCTTGAGGGTGTTATGCTAAGCGAATAAGTCAGACAGAGAAATACAAACACAGTACAATTTCACTCATATTCTGAAGATAAACAGACACATAGATAAGGAGAACAGATTAGTGGTTACCTGAGGAGAAGGGAGTGGGGAAAGGGCAAAAGGGATAAAGGGGCACATATGTATGATGAAGGATAAAAACTAGGCTATTGAAAGAAGTCTATATAGAAGATAAAATATAATAATGTATACCTGAAATTTACATAGTGTTATAAGCCAATATGACCTCAATAAAAAAAAATACTGGGTCACCCAATCAATGGATATAGTATATTTTTCCAATATTTAAGGTTTTCTCTAACAGCACTGAATAAAATTTTATTATTCTTCTTAGAAATTATGAATATCTTTTATTGAATTATTTATAGGTACTTGACTTTTTTGATGTTTTTGTAAATGGCATATTGCTAAATTTTCGTTTTCAAATATTTGTTTATATCTAGAAATACAATTAATTTATATGAATTCTACATCAAGAAACCTTAATGAATTCTTTAATTATAATAATTTATGAGTAAATTCTTGTGGATCTTCTACTTATACAATCATATCATTTACAAATAACAGTTTTTATTTTTTCTAATCATTATAATATTTATTTTTCTTGTTTACAGCACTAGCTACATATTTTGTCCAAAGTTTTATAAAAGTAGCATTGCTGTCCAAGATTGTCTTGCTCTCATTTTCAAAGAGAAACCTGACATTTTTCCATTATGTGTGATGATTGCTGTAGTTTTTGAAGCTACTCTATCAGATTAAGAAAATCCCCTATAGTCTTGTTTCCTAAGCGGTTTCATCAAGAATAAATATTGAGCAACTAGACTTTTGGTGGGGGACATGATGTAGTCTATACAGAAGGCAAAATTTAATGATGTACGCTGGAAAAAATTAACAAAATAAAGTCTGCTGAGCTAAAATAAAGGCAAAGCAACTGGTTGCTCTAATGTGTATAGCATTGACTTTATGCTTTAGGACACACAGCAGTAAATCCAACACTGTATAGGAAATATTTCCCTCGACAAGTTTTTTTTTTCTCCTGCCTTAACATGACTAAAACCTTTGCTGAAAGCTGCAATTAATTTAATTTCTCCATGCATCTTAAAAATAAAAACATAATTCCTTATATGAAAAAGAACAGGGGCCAGCCTAGTGGTGTAGTGGTTAAGTTTGCACGCTCTGCTTCGGTGGCTTGGGGTTCACAGGTTTGGATCCTGGGCATGGACTTATGCAATGATTATCAAGCCATGCTGTGGCAGGCATCCCACATATAAAGTAGAGGAACATGGGCACGGATGTTAGCCCAGGGCCAATCTTCCTCAGCAAAAAGAGGAGGATTGGCAACAGATGTTAGCTAATCTTCCTCAGCAAAATAAATAAATAAATATAGAATTGTTAAAAGTGTTTTTCTGTGTCTATTCAGATGATCATATATTTTCTCATTTTTCTATTAAAGTAATGAATTATGTTGATTGATTTCCTAGCGTTAAACCAAGCTCACATTGCTAATATAATCCTATCTTGGGCACTTAAGTATCTTTTTAAATATTTTACGGGATTTTTAAATCTTTTTTCATAATGAGATTGGCCCACAGTCTTCCTCTCCTGTAATGCTCCTGGTAGGCATCTCACCCACATGCTAGCCTCTTAAAATAAGTTAGGGAGTAAAATCTCTATTTCTACTCTCTGGACAAGTTTATGTTACCCTGGCTTTATTTATTATTTGGATGATTAATATAATTTTCTGGTGATACCAACTGGATTGAGAATTTTTTGTGTGTGAGAAGATTATCAATTGCTGATTCAATTTCTTTAATGGTTAAAGGCCTAACAAAGTTTTGTATTTCTTCTTGAGTTAGTTTTGATAGGCTATCTTTTTCTAGAAATTTATTCATTTTATATAAATTTCCAAAATTATTGACATAAAGCTTTTCATAATATCTACTTATTAAACTTAAATTTTTAGCATCATCTGTAGTGATGTCTCCTTTTTTATTTTTATTTATTGTTCCTTTTCTCCTTTTTCTTGATTAGGATTGGCAGAAGTTTAGCAATCTTACTATCATATACAGAAATTCTTTGCATTATATATTTCTTTTCTATTTCATTAATTTTTGCTCTTTTATTATTTTCTCCCATCTACTTTATTTTGGTCTTTTTAAAATGTTTTCCATTGTAATGTGTGCGTTTAAGACTATAAAGTTTCCCCTAATCACTGGTTTAGCTGCATCATGCACATTTTGTTATAAAATATTTTATTTTTCTTCATATTCATCATATTTTCTAATTTCCATCACGATTTTTCCTATGATCCATAAGTTATTTATAAGTGAATGTCTTAATTTCTAAACATACAGAGATTTTTATTTTAATTAAAATATTGATTTATGGCATAATTGCATTAAAATCAGAGAAAATACACATTCAGGTCTTTAGTTGTTTCAAAGAAAACGTTGGTGCAAGCTATCTGGCATAGTATGTGAACATCAAAGTTTTAATCAGGTACCAAGATATATGAAACTACAAAGGGATGGGACAAATAATCATAGGCAGATTTTCAAATAAAATATCCAAAACTTGTTCTGTGGACCCTTGAATCACTTTACCCACTCCATAACATAAAAAGAATCAAAGTGTGGGGAGAGAGGTATAGATATTATCTGAAAGGAGGTTGTCTTTGCAGAATACTTCTTTGGAATCCCATTGCCACTTCCTCCACCCCCAATTCAAATCCACCCCCCGCCTTAATGTGTGGTCCTTACAGTTGAAAGGCATAGTGGCCTCGGAACTGACTCACACCTGAAAAAGCAAGAGAATGAAAGACTGCTGCCTAGCTGCTCTGGTATAGGACCAGGAGAGTTATTACTGGCGGGGGTTGTTAGAGAAAGAGATATATGACTCTTTTCTGTGGACCGAATGAAGAGAGAGAATGAGAGTGTGCGCTTAGGGTTTTGAGTCCTGTTCCTTAGGGCTGTGTAGAGAGCTGGGCACTTCAGCACCGTGGCTTAACACAGGATCACCAGTGGTTAGGGAGGAGTAGCCAGTGAGCTCCCAGAATAGGGATCCAGAATAGGGATCCGTCCTCATGAACCAAGGAGCTGCAGGGAAGGGAGGCCCCAAAGCACACCTTCGAGGAACCCGTGAAAATGCACCATTCAGCAGTTGGCTTTAACCATCTGCCAGGCTCTGGGCACAGCTTACGGTGTCAGATCAAGTCATATGTTTCATTCAACTTTCTCACTCGTCCCTCACACTGTCCAAATAAGGAGTGGACATAAAGGGGCTGGAGAGGGACCAAGAAAGTAGAAAAATGGAGAATTAATAAAGAAGTCACTTTGTAGAATTCCATCCCACACTGGCTTGAGCTACGGGAGAGAATTTTCAATGATTGTTTTGGATTGCACATTCTAATTTTGAATTGATATGCTCTGCAAATTTACTTATCCACAGAACAGTCCATTTATTAAGAGTGAGAAAAAAGCCATGGGTCTTCAATATTTTCATCAAGGGCAGGAAGTTTATGTTCAAATAAATTGGAAAGAGATGGTAGGAAACAAAAATGAAGTCGAATTTTAGTTGCATTTTATGATTTGTGGTTTCTATGCTCTTTAAATCATTTTGTAAGTTTTATGCCTACTTATGACTGTGAAATGAGGAATAATCAGTGCTGCTAATTATTTATATAGCAAAATTTTAATAAAAGCATTCTTATTTATGGACAATAAAAAAAATTGGCGACTAGAATCTGTCTTTCAAATTCTGAGATTGAGCTGGCAAGCCCGGTCAGTTGTAGGAAATTGCCCCAGAACCCTGTCTTTTCAAAATCCATTGAACCACCACAAACACGGTGATAGCTTTCCAAATTGCACACCTAATGCTTAGATGAAATCCCACAGATTCTATGAAACAGGTGTAGAGATTAACCCAATACCCACAGAGGTTGGGCAGAAGGGTAAGCGAGAGAATCAGGTAGGGTATAAGTGCACATGTTTGTACGAAAGAGAGCACTCCTCAATTTAAAGGGGCACTTGTTACTCGGGTTTAACTGAATGCTGCCATGAGGGAATAGGAGGCCTAGAGTTGACAGAAGAGCTGAAAGTGAGATTTCTCTTTCTTTCTTAGTTACTGTTGTTTTGTGAAGTTTTTTTATTTTTAAATATTCCCCCATAGTCATAAAACACTGTGTGGCCAAACAACACACAGCTGCAGTTGCATGTCAGAGGCGGCCAGTTTATGAACTCTCGAAGAGAGGCTGTTGACTTCTGCCTGGAACTCATCCCAATTTATTAAGTAATGGCAGGGTAATGAACCAGTTGACAAATTTCAGTTTGTTGTTTTCTGATACTAGAAATTTCCTGCATATCTAGCCCAGATTCATAACATCACAGCTTCTCCATTTCTTTGCATGCTCACAAGACATTTATGAACATCAGTCATTTAATCCTCCCTACCTTCTCAAACTCCCTGGCTCTTAATAGTTCTCCGGGAGCCAGAAAAATTTGTATTTGAATTATCAATCCATCCTGACCCCACTTGAAACTTCAATGGGGATGCTGTAGCTGTTTCCCTAATCAAACTATTACTCAAAGTGGCTAATTTTCTTGAGAAGCCCATATGGCAGAGGCCCAGGGTCTTTCAGTGTTAATGAAAACAAGAGGAAAATTAATAGTAGAATTGAAAGCAAGCAATAAGATCTTATAAGGAGTAGGGAATGAAGGGTGTCACCTTAGGAAAAGATGGTCAAAAAGCTGGAATTTAACTTATGTGCCTAGAGAGATTGCAGTACTTCAACTAATATTTGTCTTGGCCAAATCTAGTTTCCTATTATCTTAAACAAGTACAAGCAAAAAAGAAAAAAATTAGAGCACACTAAATTAATACTAAAATTTTTCCTGAAAGCACTAGATCGCAGCTCTTTTCTTGAAAGGTAAACACCTCTGGTTATCTTGTGGGTATGAAACAGTGAAAAGAGCTCAGATGACTAGTCAGAAAACGTGAGTCTAGTCCAAGATCTCTCAGAGAGTGTGTTGATATACCAATGTATAAAAATTATCTGTAGTAATTGCTGGAAACACAGTTTTCTGGGTTTTACTGAAAGGGGCCCTGGGGATCTCTGGGGGTGAGCCCTGAGAAAAAATATTTTTAACAGCTCCCTTAGGTGATTGTCATGAGTAATAAATGTTGAGAGCTACTGGTTTGAGTCAGAAAGTGTATGTCCTTGGGCTTCCTCCTCTGATAATGAGCACAAATAATGTCAGACAGCCCGATCCCCTAGGCAATGGCAAGGATTAAATGAGATAATTGATGAATAAAGTGCTTTGAAAAATGTACAGCATTCTACAAGTGGAATGGATAGAGCAAAGAAGGACTGGCAAGAGATTTAATGATAAGAAGAAAGAGTTCTTCTAGGTTCCAGGCCTGTAAGTGGGGCTACAGGGCCTATGGCGAATGCTCTTCCCATATCCTTAGGGCATTTAGTGCTCTGCTTGTCCGTCTGTCTGTCTCCCTCCCTTTCTCATTCAGATCTTTCCCATCCCAACTCTCTCAAAGAGGCTTTCTCTCTCTCTCAGCCTCTATTACTTTCTCAATCTCTTTTAACCTCATTCTTACTTTCAATCTTTTTCTGGATATCAATGAATTTCTCTCTCTCTCTCTGCATCCTTTTTTCTATCCCTCCCACCACCAAATCTCTCTAGTTTATATATAAACAATACCACACAGAAAATGGAAAAAAATGTCTTTTGTTGTCATATACTCTAACAAATGTCTCTCACGGCAGAGAATAGGTCTTTTCTATGCAAAGCACAAACTTGCCAACAGCCCTTTCTGAAAATTCCCAAAGGAAGTAAACATTCGGGAATAGAATTGAAATCTTGCTCCAATGAACATATCTAGGAATAACCAGATGAAAGTGAAACAAGATAATTTGAGACAAAATGTATGGAAATTGTTTGTTACAATAAGATCACACAATTGTAGATCTGGAAAAAATCTTTAATATCATTTAGTCAAACCACACTCATTTTATAGATGGGGAAATTAAAGCCTTCAGAAGTTAAAAAATTTGCTTGGCTCAGTCATACAGCAATCTGGTGGCTCCTGGTAACTAAAACCAAGGGCTCTTGGCTCCGAGGACAGTGTCCTGTCCACCACTGCACGGTGCTGGCTTGTGACACCAGTCAGAGCTCGCTGAGAAAAAAATATGATTGTTATATTGCCATATATGTACATAGAGAAAGAGAGAGAGAGTACTAAAGTAGTCTTTTTGAAATGTAATATGCTCATAAATAGTTAAATAGTATATGTGTTATAGGGGTTTTGTGTCTTTATTTGGCAAAGTAAAAAGCTGTTAATCCCATGTCAACTGTCCAAAGGGCATTTTGATTATTTATCGAGCAATGAAATTTTAAAAACCTGGAAATAACTGAATTATCTGATGCCTTTGTTTCTGGACAGGATTCAAATAAAGTTAATTACTCAACATACTGAAACAAGATGTCAGAGATGAAGGTGAAATCTGTAATCAATGTGTCTTTACAATTGAATTTCCATAATTTTACCTTTTATTCTGGTGGGGGTAAGGATTCATCTTGATCTAAACGGTTCAGGATTATCTGATGAATGATGCATAGAATTATAGGATACCAATTTTTTCTTGTGAGCAAGACACAGGAATGATTCCACACTTGCGTTCAGATAATCACGCGATTCTTGTGTGATTTCGACAGTAAATACAAACCACAGTCAGGCATTTTCTGCTATTTATACAACAAGACATCAGGTCAGCTTCATAAAGCAAATCAAATAAGGTTACCCAACCAAGACAGTATTCAAAAATGACACTCCCAGATTCTCCACTACACAAGCCAAGGATAAAATAAATATTGCCTTCAAGTTACTGAAAACAAATCCAGGAATGCTTTGAGTATTTACAGCTCTGCTAACTTTTAAAGAAATACACTTCTCCAAATTAAAGCAAGAGGTAGTTAGTAAGCATCTCCTCTGTGTCCAAAGATAGGTCTTGGGAAAAAAAGATCGATTAGACCTTGTCCTTGCTCCCAAGAGATTTGGGTTTAGTTAGGTTGTAATGGACCCTACTAACAGGTTTTTAAGTTGTTGGCAGCATTATCATTTTTCTTTCTTCTACTTTATAGATCTATAGAGTTTTAAACTTCAATTGATATAAAACTTATACCCAGTAAATGATGTTGTCAGAAAACGAAAAAGAAAGAAGAAAATAAAAATAACAAAAAGCTTATTGATTCATATAATTTAATCATCCTAATCCCAGTAATGCAATTACTATTAATAAATGTTTAAATTAGTTTAATTCTGTGCATTTAAAAAGGCAAGTCTCACTTTTTAAAAGTGGGTTTCCAGGGAGAGAGATAATTAGGGGATGTCTCCTTGTTGGACTGAGGAGCTGTCACAATGGCCTTGAGCTGACAGATGCAGGAGTGGGCTCTGTACCCCAGGGAAAGTGTTCAAGTATTCAGTGCTTATGTCCTCACACTTGCTGAATGGCCTTGGAGAATGATTTCACAGTTTATACCACAAAAATCATTTCTTTTCCCATTTCAGTTAAAAATAAATTCAATGTGTGATATAAATGGTTTTCCTTGTTTTGTGTGTGCTATTTTTATAACAGACGTTATTTCAATACATGGCTATTTGAATGTGTACCAGCCATAGAAAATATCTAAAGGTATCATGGCTAAGAAAACAATGGTGGAGGGGCCCCATGGTGTAGTAGTTAAGTGCACATGCTCTGCCGCTGGCAGCCCAGGTTCGGATCCTGGGCGTGCACCGATGCACCACTTGCCAGGCCATGCTGTGGTGGCGTCCCATATAAAGCAGAGGAAGATGGGCACAGATGTTAGCCCAGGGCCAGTCTTCCTCAGCGAAAAGAGGAGGATTGGCATGGATGTTAGCTCAGGGCTGATCTTCCTCAAAAAAAAAAAAAAAAAATGGTGGATTGGCAGTTAAAGCCCCAGCCAGTAAGGAAGATTCTCAAATTTATAAAATGTCTTCTTATTTATTCATTGATTCTGTGAGTTAAATTTTTGCATATTAATAACTAACATTTTAAGAATAAGTTATGACTTAGCATCTAAAATAAGTTTTCTGATTTTCACGTGACACAAATATTGTGTCAGCAAACACCATTTTTCTCATTTTTAGACAAAGAAATTGAGGCTAAGAAATATTTAGTGTCTTGGCCAATTTCAGCATTGGTTGACAATGCTAGCTCCAAAGTTGGTTCTCACATTAAGACCAAGGTTCCTTCCAATAATATATTCCACTTCTCAGATGAAGCAATGCTTAATGCTTTAAGATAAGTAATAATATTCGAGGATGTTGTTGGGATCTCAAACTAAAAATTTAGAATTCTCATTAAATACAAACACAATTTTGCTTATTAATTTGAGTGCTTAGTTTACACAGTGAGTTAAATAACTTACAAATCTGAAAGGCGTTATAGAGAATACACCACTCTATACATATCACATTGTGCCTGGATATATTGTGATTAAGAATATAACTTGGCAATCATCTTTCTAGTATCCTACAATTCTATTGTGAAAACTTTTCGTGTGCTGGCTTTTCACTCTATGAGAATTAACATTTTAATTATTTAAATGTTTGCTGATTTTGGATTGGAATCAACTTGGAAATAAAGTGGTTTATCTAAGGAATAGGATATAACTATAGGACTCTTGAGTTCCAAAATTCAGCAAAACTTGCACAGTCACCACGTGCCAGACACTATTCTAGGTGTTTCATAGTGTGTTACCTCACATGATCCTCCCAGTATCCCTGTGAGATAGGGACGGTGCTCAGCCCAGTCTACAGCTGAGAAAACTGGAGGTTAAATAACTTGCCCAAGTTCACACAGAGGGCAAGTGGCAGAGCTGGAACTTGAACGCAGACAGTATGGCTCCAGAAGAGTCACAAATGTGACACTAAATGATTAACTCACTAATAGTGATGTTCTCTTTCTTTCTGTCCTTCTCTTCCAAGTCCCGTATTAGCTACACTGACATTTATATTAGAGCCAAGCACATTTTTTTTCAACCAACATAACAATGGGTAGGTAGGTAAATGTCTACAACTCCTTTCAACCCATCCCCTAAAATTAATTGAATCCAGGATATTAAGAGGATTGTTATCACTAAGTATTAATTCATTCATAGCACAGTGGTCTTAGTTGTTGGTTGAGAGGTGCTGAAGATGCTGTGAGAGGCAGCAGTGGCTTCTGAATTACTTAAGTGGCAAATCCCTATCCCTATTCTTTTTGATTAGAAAAACTCAACTTCCTGCAGTTTCACTACATTGGAAGGTATCAAGCTATAGGGGAAGATTTTGAAGAACAACATCCTTTGGTTCTATTTTAAGCCACATCACTCTAGTGTGACTTTATACTATCTCCAAACCTCTGTTTCCTAATCTGTAAAACAGGAATGATAAAACTGACCTTGAAATGTCGTGATGAAAGTAACGCATGTAAAGTTCCAGGCACAATAAATGGTAGATGTCAGTGGATGTATGACAATATTTATTTGGGTTAACTCAGACCAAACCCAATGGTGATCTCCATTCTCAGGTTTTTGACACAACTAATTGAGGTTTAGGCCAGAATATGACTGATTAAACAGATTAAAAAGCAGTTCACATTTCAGATGAGCAGTATACTAAGAATAAAATCAATGGCATTGACATTTTTGACTACTCACCTCACAATATAATTCATTATTGACTCTATAGAAACAGACAAATGATTGCCTTAGAACAGGACTTGATTAGAATATTGTTTAACTTATTCAAACAAAAGACTAATCAAAGCGTTTTTAGGGTTTTTTTGAAGCGAAGGGGAAGAAAGGAAATGAATATTAATTAGAGTGTCAGAGAAAGTGTAACTAATCTATACCTAGATACACATTATCATCCAAACCAAAATGTCCCCACCAAGAAAAATAAATCCTGGATTTCTCCAGAAAGCAGAGCCTGAGACAATGGCTTGTGTGCAGACAGTTTATAAAGGAAAGTGATCTCATGGAAAGCAGCAGAGGACTGAAACAGTGAAACGTGAGCAGGAATAGGATAGGAAAGCATGCATTCACTGGCTCCATTTCTCCTTTGGGCAAGAGCTGTCTCATAGAGTGCTAATGCTCCTGCACTTCTAGCTCAAACATACAACAGTGGCAGGTGGCGTTCTGCAGGTGAAACATGCCTTAACATCAGAATAACAGCAGGCAGGAAAGCAAGAGATATGCATTCACAGGAGGCAAGGTGCTGTCAGGTTACACCTGTGCGTAGCAGGTTGCCATAGCTATGGCTGGACCAAACACAGCCAGAGAGGATATTGGGAAAGACACAACAGATGTCTAATATTCTTATGATGTCTGCTTCTATTTAGAGACTAGTTATGATTATCTCTATGGGTATATCATTCTATAAAACATAAAATCTCTACTCAAGTTTAGAAAATGATTTTTCTTGTGGTTGCCTGGTTGGGTAGCATATAGTGGCCTTTCTAGATATAATTTGATACCACTATGTTTCCCATGCTGATGCTGATATTGTGTGAAACGGTACAAAAAGGGACTTGTTTGCTAACTGAAAGACCTTTTGCTAACACCTAATAGGCATTATTGTCTTAACCTGATAAAGCCATAATGACCCAAGGGATTCAGTAACAGGAAAGGAGACATCTACAACTCAGGAATTGAATGTTCCTTAGAGTAAATTCCTGCTTTGACATTCACTGTTTAGAAACACGCATCTCAAATTGTTCTCAGAGATGAAGAGGAAGTTGGAAAGTGATGACTAAATAAAAAGAATATAAGTTACTTGGATAGATAATTATTCACCAATTAAAATATTTACCTGAAGCTTGAAATGTAACTTCATTAATGAAAAGAAAAGATGGGCAATTATTCAGTAAATTAAAAGCTTTCTGAAACCCTAAACTGTTCATTTTTTTCTCAATTATCTAAATAATTACAATCAGCAAGATAAAATTGCCAGAGAATTTGCTGGTTGCAACTGTTATGAATCTCTTGAAAATAGGAATTCTAGAATGATCACTTCTACTTTAGGTCCAGACCATTCAAAAAAAAAGCGAGTCCTGTTTTGTTTTGTTTGGTGGTTACCAGAGGGTAAGGTGGGAAAGGGGAGGGTGAAAGGGGTAAAGGAGGTCAATTATACTGTGACGGATGGAAACTACACTTGTGGTGGTGAGCACGTTGTAGTGTATACAGATGCCGAATTATAATTTTGTACACTTGAAACCCATACAATGTTATAAACCAATGTTACCTCAATTAAAAAAAAGAAAGAAAAAAACTAAAGTAGTGAAGAAAGAACGCTAAACAAATGGTTTGGGGACTGAATACTTTTCTCATTGGATTTGTTTCCGCATTGGTTCACTCTTCATATAATAGATCACTTATTTCAGGTAAAATCTATTGACAGTAACTAAGCTAAACAGAAGTAATAAGCAAAATGTTCTTCTCTAAAGCCACTCGTATATTACCTAAAATAACACGTGAATTAACAATGTGCGGTATTTAACTTTCTTCCAACTTCTGTTTTTGTGAACTTTGCTTTTTAAAAAAGCCATTTTGTATTTTGGAGAAGTTGGTTGAGAATAAGATTTCTCCTTGAATATTTCTAACTATAAGAAGATATATAAAGTATTTTATATTCAAAAAGGAGAAGTAGAGTCAATTCTATTTAGGTCTTCTTCCTCCCAATGATTATAGTCATAGCAGTTTCTTCTTCCAGATTTGTTGTAAATTGCTGTCACCTGGTACTAGCTGGTCCTCTATCCCTATATCTTCTCTCTGCTGCAGCTTGAAGATTGGCTTACCTTTGATAAGAAGCCCCTTTCCTTATATTTGGGGCCCACTTTCATAGCTAAGAAGCAAAATAATCCACTTGTCTCCATGTTATGTTCTGTGATTCGTACCTGTACATAGTCTTATAACTACTTGGCTCATCCTCCTCTTTCCCTCACTTCTAGGGCAAGGGCTGAGTCTTATTGCTCTCTAGAAACCTACGGCATTTAGCATAGTGTTTGTCTTAGTGTGTTCACAAAAAAACAAAATGGAATGTTCAATCACTAAGAAATGAATTTCTCCAAGCAATTAAATTCTTCTTCAGATACCAATAAAATGATGTTAGTTCCTTCTTGCAAACGCCTGAAACATTTTAATCTTCCCTAAATTAGTGTAAAGTTCAAAAAGAAAATGGCGCTTGAAGAGTAAATTGCTTCCAGAGTCTCCTTTTTCTTGCAATCTCTCTTCATTTAACTTCTCTCAGTCTTGACAGTCAAAAGCTCATCGATCTAGACTTAAAAGCCAAAGGGGCTTAAAAGCCACTGTAGGGGTCTGTTCAGTTTTAAATACAATTTAGAAAACCTTGGGAAAGAATGACAATTCCTTTTCAGGAACCTCCTGCACACGTTTCAACAGAACAGCTTTCCAAATTGGAGATTGCAAAATATTATACTACCAACCAAGTAATAGAAAGTCACTCACTGCCCTCTAGAAAGATTCTCTTGGTTTTCACAAAGAGCACAAAAGACTGTATTGTATTTACTTAAATCTGAGACTGACAAAAACATCAGAAAGAAAAAGAAAAGTAGTCAATTTCTCTAAAAGATCATTATTTAGGAATAAATTACTATGCAAAAAAGCATGGATCTTGACAACTTGTGAATTTAAGGGAGATGAAATGCCTCCCTCCCTACCCCTGATAATCAACTCTGCCGATGAAATATGTTAAGCATTCTAAGTTTAGGGAATGTATAAAGCTTTGAAATCAATGTGTTTCCGGTACACGGGGTTAGGGAAAGAACTTAATAAATCGACTTAGGAAATGCTTCATTTCCTGCACTGTACCTGGGAAGGAAAACATAAAACAGGCTGAGCCAGCTGCAACAAAATCATACACGTGGATGGGAAAATCTCTTCCAATCCCTTCTAGGCAACCCTCAGATGGTCAATTTATGCTCCTGGGCTAGAGCTTCTTTTTCCAAGAGAAATGGGGTAGTTTCTACAGACACTTGCCTGAAGTTAACAGATAGGCTTTTGGCAGAAGTTGAAGGAGAAAGTCATTATGTAACTGTTGTCTCCTCAAACGAGAAAGTATCTTACTTGGGTTAATAGTCAACAGAGAGGTTGGACTCATTACCAGTGAGCTAAAGAAGGTTGGTATTTTCCCAAAATAATCATAATAGAAAGATCTGCCAGGTCTCCTCTGGGTTGTCCGTCACCTTTCCATCTTCCTTGATGGCTGCTTCTAGTGATCCTCTGCCACTTTGCTTTCAGAAGGACATGTAATCCACTCAGAGTTTAACAACGTCAGGAAAGCAGTGTACTCACTGATGCTTGTAGACCTGGAATGGTGAGCAGCCTAACCCAGGCTTTCAGAATTTGTATTGACCTGACATGTGTTTGTGAGCAGTGTTTTTTACGGCATTGAGATTCCTATCAATCTTTCCCATGCATAGTGAAGAGTTACTTACAAGCTAGTGCATTGATTTCTGTGGCACCTTATAAATATTCTTTATTTAAAAAAATCAGATTCTTTGTAACTCCTCTCAGTTAAATTTTCTGGCCTTGATACCCGCTGCAATTTAATCCTGGAAACTCCAAGATGCATGGTAAGCAATCATATGTGATTTTGAAGTGTTTGGGAACTTGTCCTAAATTTATATACATATTTCGAGAAATTAATGATAAACATTGTTCAAGAAGTGCACTTATTTTTTCCTACATTATCACTGTAAATTAGAATTTTGTAAGCAGCAAACTTTCAAATAGAGCACATGCAAAATAAACTGAGAGCCGAGTTTTTTCCAGGGCTCCTCAGAGACAGAATCAATGTTCCCAACAGTGTTCTTTGATGGTAGTTTATACTTTGGTTTCACACTGATGAAATCTGTCTTGTATTAGAATTACATGGTTCTTTCTCCCAGTAACACATTTACCACTAGGGGCAAGGATAATGCCTTGCTCATTTTCGTATTCCTCGCACTGCCGAGTACATGGTAGAAGCCTAATAAATATTGATTAAATTTAATTGCATACAGTGAATCGCTCAGGAAGGGTTAAAAGTCAAATGTAATCATTTATTGCAACTGGGCATTAATATAGTTGGGGTTATGTGGCTACATATATATCCTTTATCTGAGTCTCTGAACCTGCAATCAGTGAGTAGGGTTTTTATGTCTATAAATTCCCCGAAATGTTATGCAAAATGTTGTGTGTATATGTGTATATATGTGCTTATTTCTGGAGCAAATGTCGATAAACTTCAATCAAATGACTCTCCCCTTTATCCACCCCACCCCTCAAGATATTAGGATTCACTTCCCTAGGCAGCTTCACCCAACCTCTCAGTTTATCAGGGCCTAAAGAGAGTAGGGACAAATGTAGGCCAGCCTCTGCCGTGCAACGTTTCTGATTACAGCCTTTACCCATGCATGACAGCCTTGTGATTTCTAGACTTATGTCTGAAAAGAGCACATTTTTGAGAAATAGTACATTTTTAACCAGCCTTTTATCCCCAGATATTTCTTCTCAAAAAAGGCTATGGTATATGTCCAGAACCTTTATGATACCATCAAACACAGTTCAAGACACTGCACCCTTCAGAGAAAACAAACACTCTCTCCGTGGAGCCTTCTGCACACACTCCCAGTCAACATCCACACAGCAACTCAGCAAATGAATTGCTGCCTCTAAGTTTCAGGAGAAGCTCCCTGAAGGTAAACTGAGGCTAAGAGCCCCCTACTAGTGACTTCTGATCTACACCGTCCGAGGAATGAGAGAAAACGGTACCTTCTTTATTTGTACTCTTGCAGAGCCTGGACAGAAGACAAAGGATGGTCACTTGAAGCAGTTTCATGGTGCCCGTGGATCGTCACAGTGGCTCCTTTCTCCAGAGTCAGGCAGGGACAACTCCCTCTCAGCCTGGCAGGGCCTTCTTAGCAAATGGAAAAGGTGTGCTGAATGTGAGCAGCCACTGCCCATTCTTGCTTATTTGGGGGGCCGTGATAAAGAACGGGAGGAAATACACACACTCCCTTTGGGAGTTCAGCACAGAGGAGATTTATTGTTTCAGTCCCTTACAGGAACTTTTTTTTTTTTTCTCTTCCTTTGGCAGCCACTTGTGTTTTTGTTACTACATTATTTTGTTCTTCTTCAACAAAAAGGTCAGGACGGGTTTTGAACAGAAACAGATCTTTCTTTAGACTGGATCATACAGCTTTCTAACTTTTGTTGTTAAAGTGTTTTTTGGAGTGGTAATAAAAGGGCCTCATTAAACAGCAACTCAGTTTCGATAAAGAGGCGTTAACTGCCTGAAGGTTAAATTTTCGAACAAAATCCACAAGGAATCAACTCTTCTCTTTTTCCAATTCAAAAACCAGATTAGCAAAGACCGCCTTCTCGAGATAAATGCAAAACCTTATTAAATAGATCATGCTCTGCTCTTGAATAAGTAAAGAGACTTCTTAGGGGTATTCAGGGAGGTTTGTCAGGATATTTCTAATAGAATTAAGCAAAGACATGTGAATATTCACTACTCATTCCTGGTTTTTGTTGGTGAAATATGATGAAGAAGAAGGAGAAATTACTTATAATACCCTGTTGATGTTCTGCTCTAAGGAATACGATTGGAATGGCATTAGGGAGGAATGCTCTCACAGCAAATCAGTGAAGTTGGGAGAGAGGGATTCTTCAGCCAAGAATGCCAACCAGGTAAGATACTCTGTATATCAGGAGTCCCTTTGATGTTAGTAGCAATCGATTAAAACATGGTGATAACACAGCCACTGCTCTGACTACAATCTCTTGTGTGCCAAGTGACTCTACACGTTTCCCCAGCCACAGGCTGCACATCTAGTCTCAGCCAATCGTCCTTTCATACACCTTTAGGCATAAAGCCTCCTGGACAAAAGAGTGTAATGGATCGATATAGATTCCTTTACTCCACCAAGAAAACTATTCCAAAATTATACCTCTATCTGTTTATAAGGAGGACATGCATTTCATTGCTGCATCGTGCTGGGAAGGACTCATTACAAGAGTGGTTCTAGCAAGTCGGCTGATCAAAACTCTAGGCTGTTTTCTCCTGTTATACCAAGTCTCAGAAGATCCTCCAAGTTTCTATTTTGCACATAGCAAGACTTAATTTTACCCTCTCTTCTAATTAATTTTCTAAAACAGACTGCCTTTGGAGTTGTTACTTTATTTGGCATATCCTGAAGAGTATAAAGAGAGCAATGTGTATGAATAGATGTCACACGCACTTTCCAGAAATAAGTTGGGGTGTGGCTGTGAAGTCACACTTGAGCACTCACATTGCCTCACTTTCTGCTCCTTGCTCTGCTCTAACTCTGGAGTTCTCAGCACACAGAGTCACCCCTGATACTGGTTACCATCATTACTACAGGGATTCAATAGCTTTGTGATTTCTCAGTCCTGACTTCTAGGCATTTCCATCAAGAAAACTAGATACCTGGGCCGGCCCCGTGGCTTAGCAATTAAGTGCGTGCGCTCCGCTGCTGGCGGCCCAGGTTCGGATCCTATTCTAAAAATGCTTGATAGTAGAATATTATGTCTATTTAAAAGACAGGACATGTAGATGAAAAAACAAAAATTAAAACTAAAACAAAAACTAAGAAAATACATTTTTAAATGACTAGGCAACAAAATTGGAAAAATAGGGGTGATGTGGTGGGTCAGTTTTGTCTTAATAGATTAGGAAGTATTTTTAAGATAAAATATTTCATTAAAATAGTAGTGGTTGCCAGAAGAGACAGATCAATGGTATAAAATAGAAAGTACAGACACAGAATTATATATATAACTAAAGCTGTCTATCTATCTATGCACACATAGATATAGTTGCAGATGTGTGTGTGTGTATGAGTGTGTGTACAGATTAGATACAGGTGACTTTAACATATAGTAAATGTGAAGAGTTGGATATATTATTTAATAAGTAATTTTTGACAAGTTGGTAACTGTCTTTAAAAAACTAAAGTTAGGTCTCTATTTTACTTTAAATATCAAAATTAATTTCTTATATGTTAAAGATTTAAATGTAAAAACAAAATCACAAAATCCTAGGAGAGAATATGGGTGACGATTTGCATATAACTGTGCTGGACAGGACATTTTATGCATGACATCAAAAGCAGAGCACATGAAAGAAAGACTTGATCTATTTTCTTACATAAAAATTAAAAGAGTTTTGGCTGAGCACACCATAAGATGAAACGACCAATAAAAAAACTTGTAAAAAATGTTTTCAACATGCATAATAAAGATTTGATATCCTTAATATGTAAAGACCTTTTGCTAATCAGTAATAAAACAATGACTCTGCAACTGAAAAATAAACAAAAGAACATCACAAAAGAAGAAATAGTTGGCCAACAAAATGGAAAAATATATTCAAATCAAAGAAATGGATATTCAAGTATTCAGATAACATTTTTTGCCTTTCAACTATAATTAGGTATATTTTCTGACAATACCCAGTTTTGATGAATGTTCAAGAAAAGTTACTGTCTTATTCTTGGCGTATGATCTTTCTGAGGTGTGACTTGGCAATAAACATCAAAACTCTTAAAGAACCACAATCTTTGAACTGCAATGATATGTTTAGGAACTTATTCTAAAAATGAAGATGCTCATTAAAGCTCATATTATTACAAACATTTGTCAACAACATTAATTATTGGGGAATAGGATGAAATATTATTCTGTAACAAAAGAGTTTTAGAGAAATTTTTATAGATGTGGAATAAATTCATGATATTTTTTGCATGTACATATGTATGTTATGTATATATGTATATGGGTGCATATATATTATATATATTTATTTAAAGAGAGAGTAAAATAGGAAATGTTAACACTGCTTACCTCCTATAGTGAATTATGAATGGTTTTTCTTTACATTTGCTTATTTTTCTTAAAAATATTTTTCAGAGTAAACATATTATTTCTATCTTTAAAAAAAAACAAGGCTTTTGTTTGACCTGATACTTTTTGTTTAATTTGATATTTTGAGGGAATATTTATACAAATATTTTATATTCTAACCTACTTGAATATTTTAATTATTAGGAAGTGTGTGATTTAACAGCACTTTACTAAAAGAAAATATGGGAAGAGAACAAAACTACCCTAACCTGAGAGATGAAAAGATATTTTTGCTTTTGTTTTTTCACAATTTGTCTTCTGTATTCCTTGTCTAATCTGAGAAATAAACTGTTGTGAGGTCAAGCAAGACCAATCTCAGAATTTTTTCCAGGCACATACCAAAGTTTGTCATTGACATCTGTGACACTCAAGAAATTGTATAATGAAGACTTCAACACTGATGAATTTATGTTAACTCATGTGCTGCTGAGAAGATTTATTCAGCTGGCACCATTATTAAACCCCAAAACTAAACTTCCTTTCCATATTTGCCTTCTTCCTCTCTGCCAGCTTGTCACTGAATAAAATCATCTAAAATGCTAGGAATGCCAAAAGGTGATCTCATGAACTGGCAGAGAACATGAGCTCTGGGTTCAAATCCACCCTCCCTTAGTCCTACATGGCTGGATTCGTTTACTTGGCCTCTTTACGCCTTGCTTTCTCTATGAAAAAATGGGAATAATCACCATGGCAACTTTAAATGTTGTTTAGAGGATTAAGTGAAATTCCAGAAAGTCTTCTAAAAGTATATATTAAAACAAATGAGCAATTTAAATAATCTTAAACTTCCGAAATCTTTAGGTTAAAAGAAATTATCTTAGTTCAGGGGTATATTTTCAGGCTTTTAGGATTTTTATATAAACCATCTCATTGTGGAGTGATTAACCAATTTCCTAGGAAATATGCAGATGATGAGAGTCCCAAAATATTGCTGAGAACAGATTAAAGAGACTCCCAACTCTTATTTTCAGGAATTTATTCCATGCTCCACTTTAAGGTACTTTAAATATCAGGTATTTTTCAGTGGAGGTAGAACCTAACAGCTTATTTTTCTTACTTGCCTATCTGAAATGGGAATTGGGAATCTCCTGAAGGTATTGGGAACACAGTTGCAGACAAACAGATATTTAGGGTCCATGGTACTAGAGATATTAAGTCCCCCTTCTGCAGAGCCAAATAGATAATGAGCATCAACAGTGGGCGAGCCCAGCCATTTGGCAAAACTTATGCCATAAAAATGTCTTCCTCACTTACTATATTTCTATTAGTCAACTGCCAGTGGCCCAGGGTCAATGCTATTTCATTATTGCTCAGATGAAAAGAAGACATGGCAAGCTTATTCTTGAAACTTCCAAATAGCTTATCTTTCACATTTACCAGTCGTCCATCACAATTTTACTCAATATATAAAGACGATCATTTTACCTCACACCAACTCCCTAACTTGATAGAGGTCAATCTCTTAAGTCTCTTGATTCATAAAGACATGACTATGGGGAAACCATAAAGCATAGTAGCTCAGAGATGAGATATACAAAAAATGACTTTAGTATAAATTCTCACCTAACATTATGGGTAAGGGCTATGACAGGGATCACTCTGGCAAATGATGAATGAGCCTGCATGTCACCTGTTGAAATGACTGGAGCTCCTTACCCTGTGAAGTGGTCCATTCTCCTGTTGGATCACTCTCCTTTACAAACATTCAATCACCATTTCTTCATCCTTACCGCCTTAAGAAGCCCTGGAAATCATTGTCATAAATTGACTTTTCATATACAATTTTTTTCATTAATTATTTAGATCGTATTAATAAGGAAATGGGATTTTTCCAAGAACTTTTGGGGGATAAGATGGAATATAATTCATTTAATTATATCTAATGAAGCACAGTTATGATTACTTCCTTGGGATTCTGGAATATGTAAGTGGATTCAGAAAAAAACAGGCAAGTATAAAGTTCTTCAATAGTTTACTCAACTTTCCATTTAGCTTGGCTATTGCCGTATACCCCAGGTCCAAGATTTCTCCTCAGATGTCTCACTTTTGGTGTGCCAGGAATAGTAACTTAGGGAAATATTCTTTTCTTATGTCAAATGGCACCTATTAAAAATTACTGAGTGCGTAGTATATGCCAGGGACTTTTTTTCAGATATGTTCATACAAAAGTGTGACATATAAGTGAATGGCTTCTAAGCATCCTCACTTTTCACTCTATGTCTGCTCCATCCAGCTTTACCAATTTACCTATTCAGATTTTACTCTTTTTTCCCCGACTCATTCTAGTTCTTGTTCTCAGTTTCCCAAATCCCTTTTGGCATTGTCTGTCTCTGTGGCCGTTTCGTAATACTCAAAAGAATCTTTCACAGGACCAGATCTGAACCAATTTAAAAGCATAATGAGGTGATTTATTTACTTCTCTCTTCCAAACTTCCAGACAAATGGAGGTTGAGGTTAACTCTCTAAAAAAATGTGTTGTTTTTTCTCTCTTTTTTCCAAAAAAAGAAAGCCAACTGCAGGCACAGCTTTCTGGTATTCATAGAAACATATAAACTTAAAGTTAGAAATGGACTGTCTGTACTGGCTTATTCCCCCTAATAAACCACTCTCTGCACATAATGCAGTGAAAGCCTTACCTTGCTGTTGGCTCTTGGGCTATACCCCAGGGATTTAAGAAATCTCTGTTTGCTCTTTGTCTATATTTCATTGCCCATCTTCTTTGGTCATTCCCTTCCAGGATTCTGACTTGAAGCCTAGTCTATGCCCTTCAGAATGTTCTCTACCTACTGATATTTTTGTTCGGTTTTCCCTTGGGTGCTATATCTCAGATCAATATTCTGCTAACCTGTGGAGAAATTTCCCAGATGATGATGTTCTACACCCTCCACCTCAACTTTTGTCAAAACTGGCTGAGATCTGTAGCCAAGAATTTTACTGCTTACTGAATGTCCAATTCTCTGTATTAGGTATGTTTATATGGCTAGTTCTGGCCAGAGGCTTTAAGCAGAAATAATGTTTCACTTCCAGAACAATGCATAAAAGAGCAGCTATGAGTCCTCTATGTTTTCTATTCCCCTTTCTTGGCAACCTTTGAGACCATGTATTCTGATGGTGCAGTCTGGGTCCCTGAGAGACTGTGTGGAGCAGAGCCCTCCATCTCTAGCACCATAGATCTGCTCTGAATTTGCATGAGCAACACATAAACATTTATTATATTAAGCCACTGAGATTTCAAGTTTATTTTGTTATGGATGCCTATCCTGACCAATAGAGGATCCTGTTTATCACCTTCTCTTGAAAATCTTGATTTGATAGAATTAAGACCAAATTGGTCACGCTTTTCAGACATCATCAGCCTCCCACATCAGATAGTAAACTCCTCAATGACAGAGCATTTGTGTGGGTCATCTATCCCATAATTTAGCGCAGCACCTGACATAAATAATTAATTTTTTATCAATTACATTGATCTCTCAGCTTTGATCCTAACATTTTAGAAAGGTCTTGTATTGAGTCCTATTTCCTCCCCTTCATTCACCTGCTTCATTTTTCCTTCAGCAATAAAATGCAATGGGAGGCTTATTGGTCCAATTGAAGGCTCAACGACTGCTCTCTGACCCTTGGCTTCTGTTTCACACCCAGGCTCTGTCTCTCTGGTCACTTACAAGTTCAGATTCTGCCAACTCTGTCTTGGTTCCTGGCCTGGTCTTGAATCTCAGGAACTTAGTTAGGTTCTAGGGCCCAGTCTAGGTTCACAGTGGCCAGGAGCTGAGTGGGGAGGGACAAGGTCCAGGCAGGTTCTTAGAGATCATGTAAGTTTCCTCATTTTACAAAGAGGAGTTAGTATGTCATGAGAACATGGGCTTTGCGGACAAACAGTCTTACATCTGTCATTTTTTCTCTGTGACTATGAGCAAGTTAATGAAACGCTCTAATCCTCAATTTCTCATCTCTAAAATGGAGAAAAAATAATAATTTTCATGGGATTGTTGGAATAATACATGAGATCCATACATGTAAATTACCTGAAGCAGTTGACACTCCTCACATTCAAGTCCTATTATGTGACGCTAGAATAGAAATAACTTTTTCTTTGTGTTAGTTTGTTCATCTATAAAATGACAGTGACAGTTTAGTTCTGAAACTATTAAGCTGATAGTATTATTTCAAAAATTAAAAATGATTTGAATGAAAATATTCTAAAGCCTATTAGTTTCTTTATAAAAATAAGACACTGTTTTTTTAAGTTTTCTGAAAATTAAGAATATGTTTCATAAAGTAATACAAATAGTTTTAGGAACAGGGTGTTAATAATTAAGAACATGGCCATTATTAAATGCCTTGCCTTGCCAGAATGCAAATAATTTTAACAAAGTGCAAATACTTTTTGCACTAAGCTTCTCAAAATAAATCATTTCATTTCATCACCAAATAGAATTGTTTATAAATGTTTTCAACTTTATTAAACTAGCAGTGGCTTGGGATTTTCCCACCCCGTGTGACTAAACACAAAAATATCTTGGATGAACAACAAAGCTGTGGCTCAATTTGGCCCATCTTTCTAAACCCAGACTTTGGTCAGAGGAAATGACATAGTAATGGCTTTCACAAGGAGACAAGTGCTGCATCTGAGCACATTTCCAACCACAGAATCCAAATTTCCTGTCTTAGGAGGTTTTGGATTCTGATATCCTGGACTGGCTTGATGACATACCACTGGCATTTTTGCCCATGTTTATCCATGAATCTTAATATCAGAATTGTCTTATGGAGTTTTTCAAAAACATATATGTTTAGCCCTCACCTATAGAATTTATATTTACAAGTCCAAGATGGGGATCAGGCATACATATGAGAATAAATATATATACCAGTGATTCTGATCGTCACCCTCAGTTAACAACTACTGATTTAGATCATTATAAAAAATATTTTTAAAAAAATATGTGCAAGCTACTATTTAAAAAGAAACAGCTACATTTCCTGGCCCCCACTGTCAACATCCATTCCAAAAGTCTTCACTTTAAGGTTTTCTAAGTGTTTCTAATTGACTCCGATCAAGCCTTCTTGACAGCAGTATAATAAAATTTTAAAAAGCAGCAACAATATTTCAGAAACTCACATTTACAGAATTTTTACTGCTTTAAATTAAAATATAAATTCCATTTATATTGTCAAACTCACAGCTAATTAAACCTGGCTTGATATTTTCAAGTGGCAATGAGTCCAGTCTATGGAAAGACATAATTAGTTTTTATGGTTTTGAGCGAGCCCTTAAATCCTAAACATTCCCAACTACCTTCAATAATCATGCATGAATCTCCTTTTGAATCTCATTATATTTGCATCCTGATATATAGAACAAAAATAAAATACCTCCAATTCTTGAAGTAATGGTTATATTCTAAGCGGTTTTAGATTTTTTTCCTTTCTATATGGGTGAGGTGTTTTCGTGAACACTCCAATGATTCAATTATACCATGTTTTATTTCATGTTCTCCAAATAATCTTCTAATTATAAGTTCGCCACCCAAGTAGAATTCTCCTCTTGGAAAAAAAAATCATGCTCACCCATAATGCAAGTGTCTCAGCTCTTTAGCAGTAATTATGTTCTATCTAAATTAATAAATTAGCATTTGTGATTCTATATGACCAGTTTGTTTTGAATACGACTGGTTTGGTTTAATTCTCCAGATCTGACAAATTTGAGTTTCTGAGTCTTCAAAACTGAAAGCCAGACTCCAATGCATTATTATCCAACCAAGTCACGCCTCTATGAGAGCCCTACCTGGGCGCCACTGGATGGCATCTCTGTTTTCATTTTTGTTGTTGTTGCCCCTATCACAATAAGAAAATCCTGAATTTTATTATCCACTTCACTATATAGAACATATTGCTTTCTTTCTTTCATTTTCCCCAAATAACTATTTTAAACTTCAAGGATGGCTCTTTAAGCCTTGAATTCTGGAATTCAATGAAAAAGTTCACATTTTTCTTTAAAACTGCTTTTCTGTTTTTAGAAACTCCAAGATTAGTTTATTTTGTTTTTTTAAGTGCCATTTCATTAAAATTCTGATTTGTTACATCATTTATTTCTAAGGAAAGATGGTTTTTGCTTTATGCTTTTGTTAACATCTACAAATGCTTTTGGTGGAAGTTATTGCATGTTGTAAAGAAGGCTAAGTAACAAGGACAACATTCTCAGAATACCTACAACCCCGTGCCGTGGTTAGTCACCGCTTCCAGCATTAAAAATCAGGTGCTTCATACAGAAATTTCTCTTTGCAGCCTCCTCCTACTGCACTTGAAGAATGAGAAGATCCTAGAAACTCCATAGCTGATACTGATCTTGAATTGATTAGCTCTGAATTTCCAAAATTGATTTGTTTATTTCTTTTTATAATTTATGCCAAATTTCCACAGTAGGCTAGACACAATTGATCTTAGTGGCTACTTTGTCTCACTGGGTGTCCTGATTGCTTGCTTTCTCTTGAGTATAATTTTTGGAAGATATTTATAGTTCATTCAGGAGAAGAAGTCAAGAAAAGAGGAAAATTATAAGTGAGTCATTTAGAAGGATATCTGACAGTCATTGAAAATAGCAAGATTTATCCACACCAATTCCTGATCTCAATGCCCAATGTTACCTTCTGAAAAATATCTTAATTCAATATTTTAAGATGTTTAAATGGATTACAAGACCAAAAATAAAACAAAGAAACAAATAAAAACTAGAAAGAATGTTTAGATGCGGAAAGACAAGACAAAGAAAATACTCAATGCTTATACATTAGGATTGGCTATTGGGTCTAACTCAGTCTGATGTTGACCTGAGTAATAGCTGTCAAGAGTCCTGGTTTGTCAACCTGAGCTTGGAAATACTGCAGCACAAGGCTTCTCTAAGTGTGGCTGGCGGTGGATCACAGGAATAGAAATCACCCAGAGTGCCTATTGAAAAATAAAGAGCATAGATTTTAAGTCTGGACTAGATAGTCAAAATCTCTGAGGGTAGAACCCCAAACATCACACTACTGAGGGGCTCACCTAGGTAGTTCTTATGCACACTAAAGTTTTGGAAGCGCACCTATAGGTTTTTGTGTGTGTTTGTTTTTGTTTATGTGTTTTCTCTAGAGTTTACTGAGTGTGAATTCTGTATGGAGCTGGGATCTGTCAATCAGCAACTAAGAGAATCAAGCCCTTTGCATTGGATAAGAATCAACATGGTTTTCCTGAAGATATTCAATTCATATTGGATGTTCTAGATCAGCTCTAAAATAAGGGAGTCCATCAAACCCTGGACTCCAGCCTGGCCCCACAAATGTCCTCTCTAGCTCGTTAGTAAGTATAGGAATGTCGGTGAGGAGTGAAGGAAAGAGAATATTTTTGTTTACTCAACTGCTGGCTTAGTGATCTTACTTGATAGAGAGAGCAATGCCCCATTAAACACAGACTCAGACATTTTGCTAAGGCCAGACCTGTAGTGCAGTAAAACATGTGTTTGGCGGAATTTGTTAACAGGTAGACCTGAGGCTGAGATGAGTAGTTGTCTTATAGGATGAAGTTATTTGCTTGGTGATTACAATGATCCGAGACTTTTGGAGGACAAGATCTGCGAATAGATCAGAAATGCTGACGTTAGGAAGATATCATAGGAGATATAAGAATTCATAGCCTACTGAAACTTTTTGTTTTCTATTTTTTCAGACATGTTCTTATGACAGTAGTTATTATTTGATGCACAGAAAACAAACTAAAAGGAATAGTAGAGCCTGTTCCTTTTGTTGATTTTCTTCGTGATGAAAATAATGAAAAATAGAAGCACTTCTAGACTAAACATATATTAATTTTCCCCTTGACATTCCAAGAGAAAAAGATCTAGAAGACAAAATATGAGGCTCAGGACTAATGGAGCTAATGAAATCTATGCTTCGCAGTCTTTCACGTGCATATGCTAATCTCAAGGTCATCTGGGTGGGACCCAGAAATGTTTTCATGTAGTTATATGTTTTTGCTGCAAAATTTGCAAAAGGAACATGCTTTAACTGAAATCTGTTAAGATTATTGTCTCTCTCTCCATTGTCTCCTTTCCTTTCCTTCTGGGTAGCTCAGAATGGGTATTATAGGGTTATGGCTAAGGGAAAATTGAGTTGGGAATTTAGTTAAGATTTGGTGCCAGAGATATATTTTGTGTGGTTGATAGTCATTTCTATGTATCATTCTTATGGCTAGCTGCTCCAGTGTACTACTGCCTGTCAGGAATGTCTTTACTGATCAATGCACTAATTGGCCTTATCTTGTACATGAATGGGCAAGGTCCATTGTTTGATTATCGTATGAAGGTATTTTATGGCCTGGAATTTTGTGGATTGTGGAATCAAACAATGTTTGAAATGTATGGAGTCAGATGCTAGTTCGTGGATAATTCTTCTAATCATCAGTTGTATCAAGTTATATGCTGATAATGTGGTTCCCTTTATTCTCTTCTGTCAAGAAAACACTTAATAAATGCCATATATTCAAGTATAAATGCAATGTAATACCTTCTTTTTTGATAGGAATCATGAGAAATAGAATTTATCAGGTTGCCTGTATTTCTCTGATTAGTGTTACAGAAAGCAAGTATACACGTGTGTGCGGTTGCATGTTTAGGCACCTCAAATATGAGTAACCTAAAACAAATTTTGTTCACCCCAGCTGGAGAAAGACTGATTATCTTTCTCTTCTCCCTGTGATCAAATATTACAAAGCCAAAACATATAGAATATAAGTATTATAGCAGCATGTTTTTTTGTGACATTTGTTGGCTTTTAAAATACATAATTTATTTTGCTTTTTTCTCTCATTCTAAGTGAATAATTACCTTCATACCTTATATCTTTTCCTTTAAAATGAACATCACACTATAAGCTTCAGGCCCCACAAAATCTTTTTCTTATCTTTCCTGGGAGAGCCAAATGGAGGATATTAAAATGTCTAAAATATTCAATAAAAAGTAATGTGGTTCTGAAAAAAGTCTCTAAAACTTTCTAGGGTGGCATGAAACTGTACCCGGTCTCTGTCTTTCAGTCTCTGTCTCTCTCTCACACACACACACAGAAGCTGTCTAGACTTTTCATACTTGAGAAGACGGAACAGACGTTCTCCACTTTCAACATTGTAATTTGCACAGGAGATCACTAAGCCCAGTGAGAGAATTCTATAGTAACTTTGTTTTCTTGTCTCCACAAAAGGCCAAATAATACTTCCCCTCTATTGACTCCAAATATACTTGGAAAGTTCACTCTTCTCAAGCTTCTGTGTCACTAAATGATGTTTATCTGCCCTGTGTTTCTGAGAGCAATCTTTAACCTCCTCATATTTCTGAGCAGTTGTCCTTGATGTTTTATGCTGCAGATGCTAACTAGGAATACAGCTCAAAGCCATGCAGAAGAAAGGCTCTGTTCCCTCTGGGAAAACCATAAGGAAGTTGCCCCTTGATCAGGTGAATAGATGATATAACTAAATCTACAAAACTAATGACTGGATTTTTTTTGTACGCAGGCTTTGAAACAAAGGAAAATCATTCAGCTCTATGAGTTTACACTAAAAGAAACTTGAGAAGTCCTCGTTTAGTCTGACACTCATACTACAGTCTCAGAAGTTGAGTAGGTCAGTGTCAGGGTCTGAACCAGCCTCCTGCTCTGGACCCAGTGCTCTTCTGGTTACGCTCCGACGCCCTGTCCAGAACTCCAACAAGAGACGCATGACTATAATAGCAATGGATTAAGGCTCAGCTTCACAATATAATCCCAGGGCTAAAAACTAAGTGGAGCTCAGACTTGTGGACAATTTGAAAGTCCTCAGAAATAGTGGAGTCAAACAAATAAAATGTGACAGTTTATAAAAATTAAATCATTATTTGTTCAACAAATATCTGTTAAGTACCTATTACAGGCCCATCACTGGTGTAAGGCGTCAACTGAGGAAAAATCACTACAATTTAAAAAGCAGATATTTATTTGGGCAATTAGAACTGCAACTCAGGAGACACAGATTCAGATATAAACCCAAAGTGTGATCTGGGGAAGACAAAGGAGACAAGCGTTTATAAAGGCAAAAGAGATTCATCACACAGGCTGTTCTCCAAGACTTGTGATTGGTGCTGACAATAGCTGTTACTCCCTGGCTATACATGATTAGTTGCTAAGTCTGTCTCTAAGACAAAAAGTTCTTATCTATGGGAGTAAGGAGATTTTTTGAAATAAGGTCAAGATGACAACAGCGAAGCACAGTTCAAGTTGCATTCCATCTGGGTAGAGATGTAGTGTGTGTGCATAAGCCTCATTTCCTTAATGGCCTCCCAGCTCCATGTTAGAAGCCCTGACATATGTCACTCCATTTTGCTATTGTTGTCCACAAGGGATACGGTATAAAGCAATGAACAGGACATATATAGCAACCGTCCTCGTGGTGTTTATGGTGTGAAGGCAAGTCTTACTTATTTTTAAATTATTTAATTAATAATATTTAATTACTTATTGTATTAGTTTGCTCAGGCTGCCATAACATAATACCACAGACTGGTGGCTTAAACAACAGAATTTTACTTATCATAGTTCTGGAGGTGGGAAGTACAAGATCAAGGTGCTGGCTGATTCCGTTCCTAGTGAGGACCCTCTTCCTGGCTTGCAGAGGGCCTCCTTCTCACTGTGTCCTCATGTAGTGGGAGAGAGCGAGCTTGCTCTCTGGTGTCTCTTACTCTAAGGGCATTAATGTCATCATTAGGCCCCAGCCCCATGACATCATCTAAACATAATTATCTCCCAAAGATTACATCTTTAAATACCATCACATTGAGGGTTAAAGCTTCAACATATAAATTGGTGGGGGCAGGGAGGTAACAATTTAGTCCAAAGCACTTATTTAATTAAAAATATAGAAAAATAATTATAAATATTTAATTATTAAAATTATCATTTGATTACAGTTGTGATGAGACTTGCAAGAGAAATGTAAATTATGCCATGAAAATATATAACAAGGGAACTCAATTCTAGTAATTTAGAATTCTCTGAGGACCAGACATTAGATCAAGATCCAGAGGATAAGTGAGTCTGAAATAGGCAAACAGCGAGAGTGTTGGGAAATTGTGAAGGCCTGAAACAGAAAAACCTCACTGCATTCAAGGCAGAGGAAAATAGGTCATCGTGGCTACAGAGAAATGAGCAAGATGGAGGAAGCACAATATGAAATCAGCAAGGTGGGCAGGAGCCAGGTCATGCAAAAGCCTGCCTTGGAGACTGTGATAAAGATATTGAACTTTATCTTATGGGCAAAAGACTTCAGGCAATTATTCCAGGCAAGGAAATGAGTTGCTGATGCTGTGAGAAAGCAAACATTGTTTAGGGAGATACTTAGAAGGTCATATTGAGAGGACCTGATGAATGATTGAACTAAAGATTGAGAGAGAGTAAACTGTTGCTGGTTTCTAATTTGCAAAATTCAAAGGATAGTGGCATCATTCACAGTGATAAAGAACAATAAAAATACACAAGGTTTCAGGAGGGATTTTGAAGATGCTGAGTTTTAGGTTCTCGAGATATTCAAGAGGAGATATAAGTAGCGACATGCACATATCTATCTGAAGATAAGAGGAAAAGCGTGAGTTAGAGATATGAATGCAGTGTAAGTTACATATACATGGTCATTTAAAGCAATTGCAATGGATGAAATTGACAAGGGAGAAAGGGCCTACAGTAATTCTAACATTTAATTGTTGGGTGAAGGATGAGGAGTCTACCAAGACAAAAGGAACTTCCAAAACCTCTTGACAGAGAAAAGGGAAGAATGTCTCAAGAAGAGTGGAGAGACCCACACCATCAAATGCTGCTACCAGGTTAAGTAAGATGAAACCTTTAGAATACCCCATGGATTTAGCAACATCTCAACAGGTAATGTGGATAGATGCTATCTTGGAATGAGTTGATGCATGATTAAAAGGTTGGGAACTGTTTTGAGGAAATGTAGACTGCAAGTAAAAGAGAAATTTTTTGAGAAGCTTAACTAGGAAGAATAGAAAAAGAGAAAAGAAATTACAGGGAAGTGGAAACTCTTTTGGAATAGGTCAACTATGATTAGGAGATGGGAAACTGAGGAAATGTAGATTGTAAGTACATATAAAAAATCTTTCTGTTCAACTGGGAAGAAGAGAAGAGAGGGAAGTAATTACCGGGAGGTGAGTGTGGGGCCTAGGAAATGTTTGTAAAAAGATCACTCCTATTGCAGTGTGAAAAATAGATTGCAGCAGCCTATGAGAGAAAACTAATGATAATGTTATTGTTTTAGGATGGGCAGAAGATGGCTTGACCTACAGCAGAAAGTGACTGAATTAGATGAATTCAAGGAAAATTTTGAAAGTGCAATTTACAAGACTTGGTGATTATTTGTACACATGGAAAGAGAGAGAGAGAGGAGCTAAGGATGATTCTCAGATTTCTGGTGTGAGTGATCAGATGGGTGATCATGTTGTCTACCAAAGAGGGGAACTATAGGAGGAGGTATTTTGTGGGGCAGAGCATGGGTTAAATTTTGAACATGTTAAATTTGAAGTGTCTATAAAAACACCAAATAAAAATACTCTGTCAGCGGTTGGATTGAGGCTCAGGAAAGCGGACTGGGTCAAAGATATGACTTTGTTGGAGACAGCTCTGGATTATACACGGTAATTAAAGCCATGGAATGGATGGGATATCAAGGAAGGGCAGGTAGAGAGAGGGGAGAAGATAGTCCAGAATCCAGCCCTGAAGAACTCGAACCTTTAAAGGATCACAGTAGAGGAGAAGAAGGAAAGCAGCCACCAGAAAGAGAGGTGTAAATCCAGAAGAGGCCCCTATCTTGGAAGCCAAGGGCAGAGAATGATTAGAGAAGAAAATTGTCAATTTGAACCAAACAATTCTGAAAAATCAAGTAAGATAAGGATTGAAAAATGTTATTTGGATTTAGGGCCATGAGGTCATGGATGGCTATAGTGGGAACCAGTTGAATGTAAGGTTAGGGTTAGTGTGGAAACCAAATTTCAGAATTAATAAGGTGTAAAGAAGAGACAGAGTGTTTTGACAACCATTTCAAGAAGTTTGTAAAGAGTTGAAGATGCAGGAGTGAATTTGAGAGGGCCATGAGGCTGTTCCTTTGGCACTGTTTGCCTTGAGATTCTTGGCCTCAGTGGAGACCAACCAACTCTGACCAACACAGGTTCCTTGTCTGGGCTCAACTGGTCTCCTGCCCTGGGAGCAGCAGGTCCTCCCTCTTGGTTACCTTTATGCAGCTAAGCTGACAAGTTGCACCTTTGGATTTCCTGGCTTCTGTTGCTTCTGAACTTAGATGAATCACAACCGCACTAACAGATTCCAGCGTGGAAGCCGGCATCCAAGAGTACAGAGCACAAAACTCAAAAGAGCCGAGAAGTTCGCTCCTCAAGGACCACACATTGCCCAGCAGAAAACAAGAGCTAGAAGGAAGTTAGGAAAATCAATTCCCTCATCTTTCTTTCTCCCAGAGACTGCTGGGGGCACATTTTCTCCTTGCAGCCTTTCCAGAAAAATTGCAGTGTCAAGCAGTCATATCTGTTGAACAACCTGCTGCACATTTCAGAGCTTATAGTGGAGGAGTAGCCTTGGTAACATCCCATTTTATGTTGCTTTACGTCCTTCCTTGCCTCACTTTTCTTTTCCTCTCAAATACAGCATTAGTACTTTAATTTTTGTATCAGACTGTCTAGTTGATAGTAAACCTGAGCTAACACAAGAATCCAGGAGGCCTTTTGTCTGAAGGTAGGGAAGACCTGAGTATGTTTAGTTGCTGAAGAGAGGAATATTTTCAGGAAGAATATGTGGAAGACGCAGGAGAAAGGGAGAATCATCACTGGGTATGGTTTTCAAGGAAGGGGGCAGGATGAGCTCCATAGCATTTATAGATGTGAAACTGAGGTGCTCTAATTATGTGCCAGGCTCTCTTCTCAATGATGGGAATATACTTTTATTATTTTAGTTCTCATACCATCTGTCGAAGTAATTTTCACCATTGTCCTCATATTGCAGATGAAGAAACTGAAGCACAGAACTACTAAGGAATTTTCCCAAGTCTCACAGAATTTAAGTAGAGGAGATAGAATTATATTTCAAGCATCTATTTCCAGAGCCAATATTTTCACTCAGTGTGTTTCACTACTTATCTTTCATTAGAAGAAGACAATACCCTCCACTGTGATTAGAATAAAGGAAGAGAAGTTCAATGCAGCTGCAGGTATGAAGATGTTTGTGGTGGGATGACGAGGAAGTTTCCATCAGATGCTCCAAATTTCTCAGTGAACTGCACCATTAGCTAAGAGTGAGTAGGAAAAGGGTATGTTGGAAATTTGATAACAGTATAGAATATTAGAAATCATTTCATCTATAGCCTACATTACAGCCTATTTCATCTATAGGCTAGGATTGCCATAACCTCCAATCCATTCACAATGCTTCTACCCTCATCTCTCTCCAAACTGTTCTCAACCAGCAGCAGAGTGATCCTGTTAAACTAGAGTTGGGTCATATCTCTCTGCTCAAATGTATCAATGACTTACCTGGCTCAGAGGAAGAACTGAAGAATTCTTAAGACTTGTAAGGCACTACATTACCCAATCCTGTCCCTCCCTGACTCATCTCTGAGCTCATCTCCTACGTCTCTCTTCTTTGTTCACTCCAGCCTTCCTTGAAAACACCAGTCATGATCCCAGTGCAAGACTGTTGCACGTACTACTTCCGCCACCTGGGTTTCTCCTTCTGCAGATGTCCAAGTGGCTAGTTTCTTCAAATCTTTCAGGATTTACTCAAAACTTGCCTCTCGGAGAAGACTTTCCTGGCCACACTAAGATCTCAATTGTCCTGCCAACATTTCTTATCCTTATCTCTTCTTTACTATTTTCTTTTTAGCACTTATAGTTAGCTATCATATTATATACTTAAATTTTTTGTCTTGTTTATTGTCTGTCTTTCCCACTAGGATGTAAAGGTCCTCAAGAGTAGAGCTTTGTATCTGCTTCTTCACTCCTGTATCCATAGCAGTTGCACAGCGCCTGGCTCAGAGTTAGATTAACAAATATTTGTAGACTGGATGAATTGTTGTAGAGAGTGGGCGAGCCAGGCGCTCAGTCACATATACTAAGATATCTAGGCAATACAGGGCACTGAGTTGAGGGTGGTGACCCTGAGTATGTGAATTTCCTCTATAGCTGTCAACTGCTAGGGTACAGACACAGGGAGGGGAAAGAGGAAGGCTTTTCTTTCACCAGAATTTGTCTCAGAGATGTCTTTGCTCTCTTGCTTTCTATCTTAGACAAAATGTTGGACTTCTTTTTATGTCTCATGAATCTTTAGACAGACAATTAAAGATGAGCCACTTTTATTAGAGGGCTTGTTAAAATTCAGGTGGGAGTTATTAATTGTTATATATGTGATAAATATTTTGAATAAAGGAAATTTTTTTCACATCAACAAGGTGAGCTTAAGTTCAAACCTTAAAGTTCTACATCTGTTTTTTTCATTTAGGAAACACTTGTATTTATTGGCAGATCTGTGAATTTTCAGCTTAGATGCTTTATCCAGTTTAAGTTTGAAGGGTCACAGACCAGGCTTGGAGTTCTGATATATAAGTTAGGTCATTCCAGTCTAATTTTCTATTCCTAATAAATAGAAAAGCCTGAATCACGAAGTGGTAAGAAGCCTCTTAATTGTGACCAGCAAGGCTTCTCGTGCATCATGGAGAGTTACACCTAGCCGTGATCGAAAAGAGAGGAGACAAAGAAGACTCTGTAATGAGAATTTAAAGAAGGTAACATGATCTTCAACTGATGAATGGCCCTTACACAGATACAGTGGTTTTTCAAATTTGCTGGACACAGGAAGCCTCCGAGGTGTTTGCTAAATGCAGAATCCTGGATCCGATTCAGGATCTAAGGTGTAAGCATCTCTAAGGCTGGGCCCTAGAATCTTAATCTTTAGTAAGCACCACAGCTGATTTTTTTGTAAGTTGTCTATAAACCAAACATTGTTGTAGAACATGGCCCATAATAAAAAGAAAGTAAAATTAACTTCTAAGTTATCAAATTGGTGAAAGACAGTAAAGCTCTCGCATTTTCCTACAGAAGGAAGCTTTATGTCCTCATTCAGAGCCTTTTTACTTTTATTTTAAACAAATGTATAACACTATTGCTTGATTATTCATTTTAAATTTTTATAATTGAATCAAAACAGCAATTAGAAGAGGGAAAGATGTTTGCTCGAGCCAGGCAAGCTGAAGTCTAATAATGAGAACTAACAGCTGCGAGTCTGTCAGGGAATCAGGAAAACAAAAACTATTTCCAAAAGCACACCAGAGCTCAGAAAGAACTGCAGCCTGAGACCTCTGTAGGTAGGAATAAACAGAGATCAACAGCTCCAGAGAGTTTCACCACATTACAGACTATATTATGTCCCTGAGTTAATAATGGAAGATTCAATCATTTTTAGTATTCTCTGTTTAAGACTTAAGGGAAGTGTAATGAGTCTTACAAAGAGTTACATGCACAAAAATAATATTAAATATAGATTAGAGTAAATTTTAGTTATTTGGAAAATGAACAGAAGTGGAAAAGCTTATTCCCCAGGTAAGTGAGATAATCACATACTTTCCTTGTGGATCGTGGTTAAAGAATGCCCTTATGTTGGAGCTGGGGCTGGCCCAGCATAGGATGTGGTCTGGTGGGTGGTGTCATAGTTTGTATTCAAGGTGCCAGGAATTTGTAGGATTCCCGCCTGAGACAGCACAGGGCAGTGAGGGTTGGAGAGAAAAGCCACACCAGTATGCACGAGAGGTTTCCAACTCCAGGGGCAGTCCCTGGACCAGCAGCTGCACCATCACCTTGGAGCTTGTTAGAAGGGCAGACTCTCGGATCCCACTCAGGAGATCTTCTGAGTCAGAATCTGCAGCTTGACAAGATTCCTGGGAACATTAAAGTTTGAAAAGTTCTATGTTAGTGAAAGCTGAGATTGCAGCGTCAAGGCAGGCGGTCGATGTTGACAACCTGAGAGTCCAGAGTTCAGAATCACACGGAGGCTGACGATTCAAAAGCAAGTCCAAATTATATCAAACTGCCAGGAATAACTCAGGGCCATCCTTGGAGCTCTTGAAGAAGAGGCAGCGGTGATTAGGTCACAGACAGGACAGATACCTTGCACATGTTTTTCTCAGAAAATCTCACAGATTTATCTCCAATTTTCCTTAAAGTGTTTTTAGTATAATGTAACAATATTAAAAATACACAAATCATGTGTACAACTCAATGAGTTTTAAAACTGTTTTAATGAGGTAAAATTTATATGCAATAAAATCCATGATAACTTTTTGACAAATGTATGCCCCAGGCAATTACTGCTCTGATCAGGATATAGAACACATTCATCACTGCAAATGAATTTCAACCCCACAGACAACCACCGTTCTGATTTCTGTCACCATAGATAATTTTGCTTGTTCTTGAACTTAATATATTAGGGAAGCAAACATTATATACTATTTTGTGTCTAGATCCTTTCCCTTAACATAGTGCTTTTGAAAGTCACCTCACATTGTTGCACTTGTCAATAGTTTGCTACTTTTTATTGGTGAATTGTATTCCCTGTATGAATGTACCATTTTTGTTTATCCATTCTCCTATTGATGGACATTTGGATTGTTTCTAGTTTTTTGCTGTTATGAGGAAAGCATCTATAAAAATTCTTATACAGGCTTTTGTGGACAATGTTTCATTTTTCTTGAGTAAGTATCTAGGTGTGAGATTGCTATCAACTTTCTCAGAAACTGCCTGTTTTTTAAAGTGGTTGTACCATATTGTACCCTTACCAGCAATATATGAAAATTCCGATCATTCCACATCTTTGCCAACATTTAGTGTGGTGTTATCAGTCTTTTTAATGTTAGCCATGTGAAATGGTGGTAGCTGTGAACTGGTGTCTTGTTGTGGCTTTAATATGCACTTGCCTGTTGACAAATGACGCTGAGCAGCTTTTTGTGTGTGTGCTTATTCCTCATCTGTCTATCTTCTTTTGTGAAGGGTCTGTTGAAGTCTATGGCAGATGTACTTTCCAAAATAACAATAATAAAAATAGCCACAACAACATCTTCTATAGCATACGTTTCTCTTATAATGCATTCTTGACATTCCTGCCATCAGGTAGTGGGTATATGTCACTTCATCTTAAAAGTGGGTGAAGCTTAGTGACTGCCTTGGCTGATAGAGTGTAGTGGAAGTGTTGCTCTATGACTTCAGAGGCTATATTATAAAAGGCAATATGCTTTATCTGGTTCTCTGGGGATGCTCTCTTTTGAAACCCAGTCATCATGCAGTTTGAAAACCTGCGTCACTTCGTGGAGGGGCCCATGTGGATAGGACCAACAGCCAATCCCAACTTGCATTATGTGAATGTGCCATCTTGGAAATGGATCCTCTAGCCCCATTGGAAGTGCCTTAGCCAATACTAAGTGGTATAGAGACAAGCTATCTGTCCTGAGCTTTACTCAGATTGCAGGTTCATGAGCAAAATAAATGATTGTTGTTGAATCGAGCTACTTAGCCATAGATGGTTTCCTATGCAGCCTTAGAAAAGATTTTAGTTGTTGCATAACAGAAACTAAAATATGTGACATTGGCTTTGTTATTGAATGGTGAGAGAAAACCAAAGGATATTAGTAAAACCCTAAGGACCTCAGGGAGAAGCTTAAGAGAATTTAGAAGGCTGTCAGAGATGGTTTGAAGTAGTGTAAACTGGAGTAAAGTAAACTGGAACCCGCAGGAAAGAGGACCCTTGTAATGTATTGGTGAGATATGTGGCAATACTGGCATCTGAAGTAATATGGAAAATAGAAAATTTGCCAGATTTACCAATAAACTCCACTAACAGTTTACCAGAGAAAAGCAAACTTTTTCTTAAAGGGCCAGATAGTAAATATTTTAGGCTTTCGGGCTAAATGGTCTCTATCACAGCTACTGAACTATGCCATTGTCGTGTGAAAACAACCATAGAAAAACGTGTAAAACAACCATAGAAAAACTGTGTTACAATAAAACTTTATTTACAAGAATGGATGCCATCTCATAGGGCATAGTGTGCTGACCTGTCATACAGCTAAAGAGATGTCCAGGCAGAAGACTGCCAGGAAAGGGTCACATTACGCATTCTTGTCGTCTATGACAAGATGCGAGAGGAGAGAGACGAGTTACAGAATGAATGGTTAGACATAAAGGAGCCAGGACTTTCCGGATTTGAAAATGAACCTGTCCTCATTCCCAGCCTCTCCAGATGGCAGAAGATTCTCAAAGGAACAAAAAATTTCAGAGCAAATATCAAATTCCAGGCACTTTAAGATCCATTGTTTAGATCTCAGGAAGATCTAAGGTGGTGCTTCATAGAATTTTTTAAATAGAAAAAAAGTATAAGCCATGAGCTGCAGAGAATAGTTTTCAGGGAGAGGACCTGCCCTAACCAAGAAAGTGGCGACATATGCCCAGCCAGATTTCCATATTGCTGCTGAGCAGTGACTGAGGCGTCTCACATTTCCCTCCTTTTAACTGTGTCTATAGCAGTTTTTCAGCTATTCTTTGCCTCTCTCACCAGGATATACTGGATGTGTGGGGGGACAGATAAGCTGTTTCTTTAGTTCACAGATCTTCATGTTGAAAGGAACCATACGTAAGAAGTTAAAACGAATTTGACTTATCTTCACCAATATCTCATTTAGATGACACGATCCTGGACTTGAAATTGAGCCTGATGAGGTAATGGATGAGATATTTGAGGGTTTTTTGAAGGGGGTGAGTGTATTTTAGTTGTGAAGGAATATAAAGAATTTGTGGGCAGAGAGTGAACTGTGGCAGTTTTAAAGAATGGGCCCAAAATTCCTTGAAACTTCTTTCATTAAGTGATAGATTCTATAGCCTCTTCCATTGAATCTAGGCTCTGTGACTGTTTGACCAATCTAACATGGCAGAGGAAACATTGTGATGGTTGGGAAAAACAGCCTTGGGCATGCAGTCTTTCAACACCCACTCAGCTGCAGAAGACTGGGCCTTGGGCCTGGAACACTTCCTTACCAAGAGATGAAGAGTCCTCACAGCCTGTGCTGGACTTGTCACCCTGTGTGAATATCTTTCCCTGTTTCAGACTCAATGTGTACTCCTTTGTTCTGCTTAATTGTGTCATACAGCACCTGGCCACACCCATTGATGTATCTGTCCCCTGTGGACAGGGGCCAGAGTCCTTCTGCTGCAGCAAAAGAGGGGTGTATGCAAGCTAATTGTCCTTGTTGGGGGAAGAGGGAGAATCTCCCTCTGCCCTTTCCCTTAAGGTTCTTCTGGCTGGCCAAATAATCAACAAGACAGGTTAGCAGGAGAAAATAATACCAAGTTTAATAACATGTATACATGGGAGAAGCTCAGAAATGAGCAACTCGTCCCTCTGTCTAAGCTGCTTGCTTAAGTATTGCAGCTAAAGGCGAAGGAACGTTTTGGGGGTGGGTAGTGGCCTGGGACTTCAGAGGGCAGAAGGACAATTCTTTTCAGGCTCATCTATTGATAATTTGGTCAGGGAGAGATAGAGTTTTTTGATAAAAGGGGCTTGGTGCCCCTCCCATTGCAACATCTATTTTACATTATCTTTATAGCCATCATGATAGAAGATCTGTTCCAGGAATGAGCCACCATGCCAGATTCTCTAGGCAGTTAGTGGGGGAGGTCAAATGTCCTTATTGTCTTCAGCTTGAAATAATCCGCAAACCAGAGTGGTGCTTCCTGGGGCAGCTTGCCCTGAGCACCATCATCCTGCATTGGCTGCCAGGAGGCACCCACTGGCTATGGGGTACAGATACCCACTATTGAAAAAGCTGTCTCTTCTCTATGTGAGTGCTTGACTGTCTTGTGTTTTTCTTGGCGACTCCGATACCAAGATGTAGTGGGCAGAAGTGTTCAGATTTCTACTGATAACAGGCAACAGATGCCACTTGCTCGACAGTGCCAGTTTCTGAGCCTAGACCTTAATAACCTGCAACTTTACTTTCCCTTGAAATGCTTACTCTTGGCACCCAACCACTCTGCTTTGACAAAACCAAGCAACCACACAGATAGGATCTGTCCAGCGAGTTATGGACAACAGCCCCTAATGAGGTACCAATATTCATCCAGAAACAACTTCCAGACATGCAAATGAGCAAGCCTTCAGATGACTCCAACCTCTGGGCTCTGACTTCCCCTCAGTCTCCATGGCATCTGAGCTGTCGCCACATGAAGCAGACACATGCATCCCCTCTGAGCCTTGCTCAAATTGAAGACTTGTGAGCAAAATAAATGATAGTTTTTGTTTGAAGTCATGAAGTTTGAGCTAGCTCATTGCTCAGTGATAGACAACTGGAACAAAGATTTTTGCTCATTTTTTAATTGGATTGCTTGCTTTTTTTACAAATTGGTTTGTAGGAGTCCTTTATATATTCAGGATACAATACCTTGTCATATATATGTACTGAAAATATTTTTTCCCACTCTATGACTTCCCTTTTTCTTTTCTTAATGTAGTTTGGTCAAGCAGAAGGTTTTAATTTTGATACAGTGTGATTTATTGTTTTTTTCTTTTATGGTTAGTGTTTTCTTTGTTGTCTTGAATGAAGCTGTTCCTACTCCAAGTTCATGAAGTATTTTTGTTTTTTTTCTAAGAAGCTTAATTTTAGCTTTTACATTTAGGTGTATGATCCATCTGAATTATGTGTGTGTGTGTGTGTGTGTGTGTGTGTGTGTGGAGTGAGGTAAGTGTTTAAATTTGTGTTTTTCTATATGTCAGTCAGTTGTTCCAGCACAATTTGCTCAAAAGACTTTCCTTCCCCAGTTGAATTACCTTGGCATTTTTCTTAAAAATCAAATAACTCTCTCTTCTGTTCCACTGATGCTCTGTTTTTATGCTAGCATGATAAATGTGGCATTACAGAAAGTCTTGAAACCAGATAGAAGTTCTTCCAGCTTGATTCTTATTAAAAATTATTTTGACCATCCAAGATCCTTTGCATTTCCACATAAATTTAAGATCAATTGTTGAATTTGTACAAAAGAGCCTATTGGGATGTTGATTTGGATTGAGTTGCATCTATAGACCAATGAGGAGAATTGTTATAATTTTTTGTTGTTGTTGAGGAAGATTCTCCCTGAGCTAACACCTGTGCTAATCTTTCTCTGTTTTGTATGCGGGTCACCGCCACAGCATGGCTGACAAGTGGTGTGGGTCTACACCTGGGATCCGAGCCCACAAACCCAGGCCACCCAAGGGGAGTGCGCCAAACTCAACCACTACAACACAGGTCTGGCCCCAGGGAATTGTCATTTTAATAATAGTTTTTCAATCAATGACTATGGTTCATCTCTCCATTTTTTCAGATCTTTAATTTTTCTCATGAATGTTTTATAGTTTTCAATGTGCAGTGGTTTTGTCACTGACTAGGTGCCCCAATGAACTCAAGGGTGGGTTTGGAAGAATTTAACTGTTTTTCCAAATTATTTTTTCCTTTTGTTATGTTAAGGAGATGCAATCACCGACCACCCTGAACCGGACCAAGCCTCACCACAAGGGCTGAACCCATGACCTTTGCCTTATTTTTAATGCTAAGATCTCTCCAGGAGGAGCTTAAGCCTTATCACCCTAACCTGCAGTGTATGTGGAAGCTTGTTTTCCAGCTGAGCCTGTGCAAGCTAATACCTGCCTCTCCCTTTTGAATATTCATTCCCCATCCAAAATAAAAGTTCCTGCTTCTGTTTATTCAGGGAGAGCATTAACTTTGGAAATGGTTCCTCATGGTCTCCCATTTGCTGCAAATATCCCTTACTTTGTGTAACAGCTACTTCTGGTGGAGAGTCTGATTTAACTCACTAGAAGGTGAACCCACTTTGGTTTCGGTAACAGTTTAACATCTTTTGTTAAATTTAATCCTAAGTATTTTGTATATTTTATGCCACTGTAAATGGATTTTAAAATTTCCCTTTCTAATTTACTGCCTCTAGCATAAAAAAATAACAGTTGATTTTTGTATATTGACTTTGTATCCTCTGACCTTGTTAAAAGCATTTCTGAGTACTATGAGCTTGTTTTTTACATTTGTTAAAGTTTTTTATGTAAATAATTATGATATCTGCTAATAAAGACAGTTGTAACTCTTTCTTCAAAACTTTATGGCTATTATTTCTTCATCTTGCCCTATTGCATTGATTAGAACCTCCAATACAATGTTGAATAGAAATGGTGAGAGCAGACACCTTTTTCTTTTCCTCAATCTTGGGGGTAACATTTATTATTTTACCACTAAATATGATATGCTATAGGTATTTTTTGTACATGTTGTATGTCAGATTGAGGAAATTTCCTTTGATTCCAAGTTTGATGCATGTGTTTTAAATTTTTTCCAATGCTTTTGTTGCATTTATTGAGATATATTTTGTGCTTTATTCTCTTAATATGGTGAATTACATTGACTGATTTTTGATTGTTAAATCACCCTTGCACCTCTGGGATAAACCCTACTAGCTCACAATGAATTATTCTGTTTATATATTGCTGAATTCTTTTTGCTACTGTTAAGGATTTTTGGTCACTATGTTCATGAAGGATAACGGACTCTAGATTTTCTAGTGTCTTTGTCGAGTTTTAGTAACAGACCTAAGCATGTCTCATAAAATAAGTTTAGATATGTTCCTTCTTCCTGTATTTTTCAAGAGACTTTGTATAAGATTGGTATTATGTCTTCATAAATATTTGGTAGGCAACACCAATGAAACCATTTGAATCTGAAATTTTATTTATGGGAAGGTTTTTGATAACAAACTTAATCTCTTTAATAGATATATAAAGCTGTTGACATTTTCTATTTTTTTTGTGTATGTGTGAGGAAGATCTGCCCTGAGCTAACATCTGCCAATCCTCCTCTTTTGGCTGAGGAAGACTGGCCCTGGGCTAACATCCATGCCCACCTTCCTCCACTTTATATGGGATGCCACCACAGCATGGCTTGACAAGAAGTGCGTTGGTGAGCGCCTGGGATCCAACCCAGCGAACCCCGGGCCGCCACAGTGGAGCACGCGCACTTAACCGCTTGCGCCACTGGCCAGCACCAACATTTTCTATTTTTATCAGTCTTGAAAAGTTGTGTTTTATAAGGAATTTTTTCATTTTATCTAGATTGTCAAATTTATTGACCTTAGTTGTTCATAACATTCCTTTATTATCTATTTAATGTCTGAAAGACCTATAGAGATGAGCTCTCTTTCATTACTACTATTGGTAATTTGTCTTTATTTTTCCTCTTCTCAATCATCTTCTACTAGTGTTTTTTCAATTTTATTTATCTTCTCAAAGAACCAATTTTCATCTTTGTTAATCTTCCCTATTGTTTGTGCTTTTTATATTTTATTAATTTCTTCTCTTATCCTTCCTTCTCACTTCTTATGATGAACATTTAAAAAACTGATTTTAAATTTTTCTTGTTTTCTAAAGTCACACTCTAGATATTTTGATATATTGTATTTTACTATCATCTGGTTAACAATATTTTCAAATCCTTTGTGGTTTCTTCTTTGACCCCTGGGTATGTTGCTTAAATTCAAAACACTTGGTGGAGAGAAGGGTTAGATATCTTATATTATTGAATTTTAATAATATTACTGACTTTTAGTTTAATTTTTCTATATTCGGAGAGCACATTCTGAATGATTTCATTATTTTGAAATGTATTGATATTTGCTTTATGGCCGAGCATATGATTTAATTTGGTGAATATTCTATGTCCTCTTGAAAATAATGTGTATTCTGCAGTTTTTGGGTGAAGTGTTGTTCTATAAATTTTAATAAGTCCAAGGTAGTTAATAATGTTATCAAATCTTCTGTATCATTTCTGTTCTTTTTTTCCTTGTCCTAACAATTGATGAGAGTTGAGTATTAGACTCTCCATCTATGACTGTGGATTTATCTATATTTTTCTTTTTACTTATGTCAGTTTCTTGTATGTACATAAGATTGTAATGTCTTCCTGAAGAATTAATCATTTTATGATTATGCAATATCTCTATTTATTTATGACATTTTTTCTCTTGAATTCATTTTATCTCATATTAATATAACCACTCTAACTTTTGTATGCTTACTGTTTGCATAGTGTATCTTTTTCCATCTTTTTATTTTCAGTATATCTGGATTTCAAATTTAAAATGGATCTCTTGCAGACATATTTTAGTTAGATATTGTTTTCTCATTTTATATTTTCTTGAAAATTTGAATAACTCAGTAAAAGAAATATTTTTATAAATACTTATAATTGGGGAAACTGTGATGGAGAAAATTTAAAGGTCTGACCTACTCCTCAAACAATGGTTCCAATACTGTGCCACTTGAATAAGATAACTAAAACAATTTGATGTATCAAAAGTGATTTTGGGGCCAGCCCCATGACCTACTGGTTAAGTCCGTGTGCTCTGCTTCTGTGGCCTGGGTTCACAGGTTTGGATCCTGGGAGTGGACCTACACCACTCGTCAGCCATGCTGTGGCAGCAACCCGTATATAAAATAGAGGAAGATTGACACAGATGTTCTGTGTCAAGACGAATCTTCCTCAGCCAAAAAAAAAGTGATTTTGGCCTAAGTTAATAAACATAGAACAGGTTAGTGACAAATGCTTTGTGGTCTATTATCAACCTTCTCTCTCAGCTTCAACTGTAACTCACTGTTATCACATCTAAACTCGACTCATCTTTTGAGCTCCAATATATATTTATAAGACCTTTGGGACATTCCTGTTTAGATGTACTGTAGGTATCACAAATAAATAATTCTATTTTTTCATCTCATTTTATCCATAAGATCTATGGGTTTTTTTTATTCCTTATTTTGCTTAAATAAACCAACAATCTCCTTCCACCAAAGTATTACTTTTTGTTTCTTATTTATTCCTTCTATCTAATTAGTTACCAAGTTTTTTTCCTTCTACTTAAAATAGTTCTTGAACCTATCCCTGCTTCTTCAAAACATTAGACCGCCCCTTCTTGGGTGCAAAGTATTTTGCAAGGGTATCGGAATTGATCTCCTTCCAGCCATTTTCTCCTTCAAAAATTGCAGTGATAACCAGACTCATTCAACAACATTCCCTCAAATCTATACATCTTTTTGTAGCTCTGACAAAAAAAGGAAAAAAAGATCCTACTCTCAACTCTCCATTGTTTGCATGATAAATGCTCTCCAAGTTTGGCAAGGCTTGCCTTCCCCCTCAGCTCAGACAGAGCTGGCTGCTTCCTCCTCACTATTCTCTGTGCTCTAGCCCTACATCAGAGATGCTTTGATTTTTCTTTCATAATTATTTTACCTTATTTTAACATTACAAACTGTGGTACATGCTTGAAATATTGAATACCAGACGCACATTAATAACCATTCCCATAATAATATAAAACAAAGGTTACTTTTTGTATATGTATTTATGCGATACGCTGCATATTTATTGGTAGAAGGGTCAAGAGAGTTAGACTATGCACTAACTAATTTTCTTATTTGCTCTGAATAAATAAATCTAGATTATTTTTTGAGTGAATTTATATCCATACTGAAAAAATAATGTGCCAGAAAGTACTAGTGCACCAGATATCTCATAGTAATTTGTGTTCATCATATCGTAAATACTTTTTTTTGATGTCTCCAAATATACTATGAAGTATTTGAGAGAAGAAGTCACCATTTTTGTTTATCTCTGTCTTTTTCATCCTCCAACACAGTGACTAGCACATAGTAGGCTTTCAACAATGGTCAGATAAATACAGATTTTCAAAAAACCTGTAACTATGGAGACCAAGGCTGAAAAGACTGTATGTTGTAAAACTATAAAGGGATAATGAGTTTCTTTTAATAGTTTATTTTAGAGATGGGCCACTGAGTTAAATAGACATGGTAGAATGAAGGAGCTTGGGAAATAAGAGAGATCTATGCAAAGAATCTCATTAAATGTTTAATCAAAATTTCATGATCTGTGTAGGGAATTGAAAAGACTCCTTGAGAAGTCATAAAAATTAATTTGGAGGGGAATTAAAAGTGGAGACTCAGTGCTATGTAAGTGATTTTGTGTCCCATAAAACTCCCTAAATGTGTTTAAGAGCTGAGCATCCTGTCCTGAGCTCATGAGATAGGAAACAATGCATCAGACTTGGCATCTCTCTAGCTTTTGAGATGCTCGGAATTATTATCTCATGCTCTTGGCTGTCTCAAAGGAAACAAAACAAAAGTGTACATTTGGGTCAGGCTTTAATTTTCCAGAAGACTGAAAAATTCAATCACTACCTACCCAGTTTCAAATCTCATCTTCTTTTTCATTGATCAAGAGTAGCTCATTCTTCTGGACCTGGGTCAACTGCAACGGGCAGTGTGAGAAGGTGCTATCCCGAACGTATGTCAGCATGTGCTTCACGTTTATTCTCTCTTCTGACTGTCAGCTTTAATTCATGGCAGAGATCATTGTTAAATTTCAGTAGCTTGTTTCCCTTCTTTATTAATAGTGCGTAGAAATAATAAAATGTTAGCTAAGATTATAAAAGTATAGTGCTTATGACTCCACATGTGAATGCTTTAAACGCTACCATTTTGGACTGAAGAAAGTACACTATGGAAAAATTTAATTAGCACAGAAGACTTCAAAAAACTGACAAATGAATGTTAATGTGAAATAAATATTACTATAATATTAAATTAATAGCGTTTAAATGTTAAAAAGTTGTCATATTTAAAATTAGTATTCACATAACTTAAATAACTTATAGCACACATATTTGATAGCACAACCAAGATTTCAAAAGTCAACATGTGATATAAATGCTAAAGAACAGTTAATAGCAATAAAGTTGAGCCTTTTAAAAATGCTTTAAAATTTGACTATAAGATGATGACCACCATTTTTCAGCCTTTTCTATTCAGGCATAAAAATGTAGAAGAAAGCAAAATATGTCTTAATACTTCAATTAGGATTATGCTCAAAGATGTGCATATTATAAATTAGAATTTACATCCAATGCATACTACTCAATAAAGAAACAGATATTTCCATGTACCAATTATTGGGTACTTAACTTTCTCAGTAGCAAGAAAAAGATGATCATGCTTTTATGATTACTAGCACACTGGGCATTAGACACTGGGGATTTAAATCAAAGTAATTGATAATAGTTGAGGTTAGCCAAAGTTACATTTAAGGACAAATGAAGGAGTTAGGTATGAGAAAGCCCTCAGAACCCATTAAATGACCAGAAGCACAACAGACAGTTTACTATGTTAACATATTACAGAACTGCAAAGGACTGCAGAAAACTTGAGACTGAGGGTAACTGAGAATCATCAAAATTCTTCAGCAACTTCCAAGAAGCATGTTCTAGAAAATTTTCTTGAATTGAAAACCACTAATGTAAACAATTAGTCAAGCTGGTCTTCCTGTAGAAGGAGAAGGTAAAAGATCTTGATATAAACTTTTCAAAGCACCAGCTTGAAGAAATAATCAAGAAGGAAGATTCAGATGACTGAGAAAGTATGCAAAATTGGATTAAGAAGTGATTCAGAAGAAGAATGCAATCCAAATAGGAAAATACACACCATTCCTTGAATGGAAATTAGGTGTTTATACACGTACTCTCAGATCCTTCTAAACCAATCCAGAAAAGTTGACCTATTTTCTCCATTTTACTGATGAAAATATTGAAATTCAGAGAGTTTAAGTAATAACTTGGCCAATATTGTGTGAGTAATAAGTGGCAGGGTTAGAATTTAAGTCCAGATATGTCTGGTTCCAAAGCACATTCTGTTACAGGTGTAAAGCAATGTCTTTGGAGGGTGAAAGAAATCTTGTGAGGAAGAACTAACACCCCATACTCAAAAGAATAATCGAGAAAAATCTGTTTTTATCCTGATATTGAAAAGATTTGTAATGGTAGGTGGTGATTCTCTTACTCAAACATTCAAAGGCAGCTGCTTAATATGGTTTCCCATGAAGTCATTTATTTTACCATATTAAAGAGATGATGGAGAGAGACATTAAACAATTCAAACCTATTGATCACACCTTGCTTTACCTGATGCACAAAATTGCATATAAATGAGAGCTCTCAAGAAATCAGGGACTTATTTAATGATTTCAAAGTGTGAGGTAGTAAAATAAAAGATAGCTGAACAAAGATTTTATTTTAATGCGTTATCCTACTTCAAAGAGAAATAAATAATAGATTATGTTGATGATAGCAAAAAAAAAAAGAATTATTTGGGCTACTAAATAGTACTTTATGGTAATAGAAAGATGGAATTCTGCTGTGGCATAGACTGCCTAGTATTTTCGTCAATATCCAGGTTTTCATTTCTCTTGGAACACCACTAAATTATATTCTCTATCCGTTTCACTGGGGACCATGTGACAAATTCTCTTCAGTAGAATATGAATAGAAGTGATACGTGTCTAGGCACACTCTCTTTTCACTCATCTGTCAACTTGATGTTGAAGATCCAGCTGAGGACTCCAAGGCCATCAGGAGTGGTGAAGCCTGGTTCCCTGAATTGGCACAGGGAACAGAGGTCTCTGTCTGCTCACACCGGGCTACAGAAAACCCATAGCATTTACTGCATGTAGTCACCGGGGTTTTGAGGTTGTTTGTTGCTCCAGTCAGTCTACTCTGACCTCTCATCCAGTAGATGATTTACATTTTGTTCTTACTAAAAAGCTAACTGAACTAATCACTGGTTTAAGCTGAAATTTGAGTTTGAGAAAGATAATACACTGACAAAGTGATCCAGCGAGTTATGCGAGTTAGGACGGCGTATGGAAGAACGACCGTAGAAAGATGCCCACCAATTCTCAGGATGAAATAACAGAAAGAAGAACCATGAGGAACATTTGTTTCTCGAGCTGTCTGCTCATCAGGGTACGGGCATTTAACACGGTGAACTTGAAATCATAGAAGGTGGTGTCCATAGTCTCACGCATATCAATGAGACCTGGTGGAGGGAGCATTTGGCTACACTATGAAAATAGAAAATAAATCTTTTTTTTTCCAGTTTTATTATCCAGAGATAATTGACATTGTAGGGGGAAGAGGAAGAATCTCCCTCTGCCCTTTCCCTTAAGGTTCTTATGGCTGGCCAAATAATTAACAAGACAGGTTAGCAGGAGAAAATAATACCAAGTTTAATAACATGTATACATGGGAGAAAGCAAGGACACTGCGTTTCTCAACACAATAGCAGAAATTCTCGTCTTAAATATCATTTTCAGCCAATGACAAAGGAGAATTTTGGGGGTGGGGGGAGTCAGTTACAGGAGATTACCACTAAAGCACAGTAAACAAGAGTAAGCTTTATTATGTAGCTCAAGGCCTCACCTTCCACATTGATAAGTCACTAGAAATGAGCTCATCCCCCTCTCTTCTCTAAACAGAGAGGAAGATACCTTTACAAATGGAGATTTCCCTTATAAATGTAAATGATTGTCTGGCAACTCTTCGCAGGGTCATCCAGAGAATGTGGCCAGAGAGACAGAACTTCTGATAAGATGGGCTTGTTGGTGCCTTTCCTATTGTAACATTTACCCTATGTTATCTTTACAGCCATCATGATAGATCTGTTCCAGGAAGGAGCTACCATGTCAAATTCTTTAGGCAGTTAGTGGGGGAGGTCAAATGTCTCTAGAGAAAACAACCAAGGTAAAGAGATAGATTTCAGGGTGGCCAAATCTTGATCTCCCACAACATATATCACTGTATAAGTTCAAGGTGTACAGCATGATGGTTTAATTTACATATACTGCTAAATGATTACCACAATATGTTTAGTAGAAACCTCATATAGATAAAACAAAAAGAAAAGAAAAAAACTTCTCCTTGTGATGAGAACTCTTAGGATTTACTCTCTTAACTACTTTCCCATATATCATATAGCAGTCATCATGGTATACATTACATCCCTAATACTTATTTAAGTTATAACTGGAAGTTTGTACCTTTTTATCCCCTTCCTCCATTCCCTCTCCCCTATCCTTTGCCTCTGGTAACAATGTCTGATCTCTTTTTCTATGCATTTGGTGTTTTGTTTTTGTTTTCAGATTCCACATATAAGTGAGATCATACAGTGTTTGCCTTTCTCTGTCTGACTTATTTCACTGAACATAATGTCTATCCATGTTGTCACAAATGGAAAGATTTCCTCACTTTTTACAGATGAATCATATTCCATTGTGTATATATACCACCACTTCTTTAACCACTCATCTGTTGAAGGACACTGAAGCTGTTTCCGTGTCTTGGCTCCCATGAATAATACTGCAGTGAACATGGGGTGCAGATATCTTTTCGAGTTAGTGTTTTTATTTCCTTTGGATCCTATGGTAGTTCTATTTTTAATTCTTTGAGGAACCTACATACTGTTTTCCAAAGTGGCTGTACCAATTTACAATCTCACCAACAGTGCACAAGGGTTCCCAGAGAAGAAATCATTGTTTATGGGCCTTAGCTGACTAGAAAGGGTGGCGTACTTGCATGCATAAGGAGGTGTAGCTGCCCCTGCTTTTCCATCCTTGCTCAGCAGTAGTTACTGATGTCTTAGACTTGACGGCTCCGTTCTTTTCATCTGATTTCCAGTTTCATCCTACAGTCTGGACTAATGCTGCCATATTTTCCCTGCCAGATGGACTCAAGCTTGATTTACTACAAGGAAAATAATGTAATGAACTTCAGCTACTCATCTCACCCCCACCTCAGGGCCAGTCCTAAAATTTAGGTGGATCGTGTTATGTCTGTGTCACTTCAGCCTGACCCACCATCTTCCCGCTGAGCTTTTTGGGTAAGAATCTCACAGCTCACAACCAAGTCTTATCTAAATTATTATAGCACTCGTCTGTAGGGGAAAGCACGAGGTTATTGTGGTAGTACGCATTTGGAAGGTACTGAGTAAAAATAAAGGACAGAAGAGAAAAGCACTAGCAGCTGCTGTTGTAGGAGTTAACACATTAGACCAGTTGGGTGAGTTGGATAATGCCATCAAAATCTAGGGAGGTAGGGATGTAACTAATATATAAAAGATACAGAAGTGTATTGAAGCCCTCATATAGAAAGTTGTGTTTTGGAAGCCTCATTCCACTTAAAGTAGAAAACATGATACATTATTGACTTTTCTCACTAATAGATTCGTTTTCCAGAAGGTGATGGAAGCAAGTAGGGGGATTGCTACTTTGAAAATCATTGCAATAAAAAAAAAGAAGAGCTTATTTTTGATGTATAAACATTGGCATAAAATCAGAGAAAGAATATATACAGGGTAGACTTTGATGTGTACACTGGCCTTTAGGAAAGCAGTTTCAAAATATTCACAGAAAACATGAGTCTGTGTTCAGAAACTTAAAGGAAGAGGGTAATTCAAAAATGATAGAAATTTCTAAGAAAATAAATTCTGACAATTCAATCATAAATAATCCCCTAAAATAAGAAAAAGAAGGTGACTTCTAAAGAAATCAGTATAGCTCCCCAGAGAGTTATCTAAGAATGCACAAATGATGGAAGGAGAGGCACATTTCAAAGGGAGAATGTAAGGAAGTAGTCTAACCAGAAAATTCATCACAAAACTTCTAAAACCCAGAATAAGCTAGGGTTTGTGAAATATACTGAGGACAACAAAAATGTCTGTTTTTCTGTTTTGTGTGGAAAAAGACTGTAAGGGAGGATTAGCCTTGGCCATGATGTTGTGATATCAAAATGGAGGAAGGAGAGCAAGTTGGCATTTATTCTACTTCTTTCCATGTGAAAGACGGTGATCTTCAAAGTGCACGGGGTTAAAACTTTGCCAAGAAGAAAGTAGGCTCAAGGTAGGCAAAGAAGGAGAAATTAAACCTATGTTTATTGATATCTACTATATGCCGTGCATTTATTCAGCAATTACTTTTTTGGAAATTTACTACACTTTTACAGTCTCTAGGTATGTAGCAATGAATAAATTAAATGTGTCTGAGTTCAAGAAGCTTTGATCACCAGTGAAACTTTATACACACATCTCATGTTTTCCTAGTCATTTAAAAGGTATCATTACTTTTACAGAAGAGGAAATCAAGGTTAAGAGAAGGTCATTAAGTTGCTCAAGGACATAAAGCATATTTAGTGTTGACTAACCCTATTTGTATTTTCTACTTTCTATTATATGGTTCTCTCTTAATAGAGAGTAAAATTCCCTATGCGTTACCTCCTAGGGTGCAAAAGACCGGCAGATGCCGTTGTAGAATGGCTGCTGGCATTCTACAAAATCCACCTCAAAGATGAAGACAGAGGTGTATTTAGAAAAGTTGCAAATGAAGAAAATTATGAAGAACAGCTAACACATTGGATTTCTGAATAAAAATGCAACCTAATTTTGATAGGTCAAACAAATAACATGAAGTTTAACAGAGAAAATATAAAACTTTACGCTGAGTTAAAAAAATTAAATATTAACAAAGAAGGGAGAATTTGTGGCTTAACATTTCTTCATGAAAAAAAAGTCCCAGAAGATTTTAATTATTACAAATCAAATTATAGGCAACAGCATAAAATGGCTTTTCATGAAGATAATGCCATCTCAGCTTCATTTCTACTCATTGACACGACCACACCAAGTATATTTTCAGTGAGACTGCCATAACAAAGCCTGCCCAAAAGAGATCTATACAAGGACTGGAAACATCAGTGAATATTCAACCCCTCCTGTATCTCCAGTGCCCAGCTGGGGGTCTGGCACAAAACTGGTCCTGAGTAAGCATGTGCTGAATTAACAAGTCATGGACGCCATGTAACATGGGGCATGGTTAAAGCGAGTGCAAAAAGTTTCATCTAAAGAAAAGAAGATTTTACAGGGAGATAACAGCTGCCTATAATAAAGGAGGATCTATCATGTAAAATATGAAAGAGATTTTTTCTAGTAATTTCACAGGAAGTTAAACATGTTTTTTTCCTGTGGTCTAATGAAATCTTTGAAATGATTAGAGGTATCCAAAAATGGAATGACAGCCTTTCCAAATGTAAGCTCCCTGTTGCTGCAGGTGTTGAGAAGATAAAGGATCATCAAATTTAAGGGAGATGTTGGACAGGCATCTGCTGCAGACACTTCTAATGGAAAAATCTCTCTGATTCTACGTATAAATGTGGTTGGAGTTTTTTCTTTATTGTCTTGTGAAGTTCTTATTTTCTTAGTTCCCTATTCCTAAAAGTGTTTCAGGGTTAACTCTAAAATGCTTCATCTGGAGAACATTGCATTTTGTGTTTAGACCAACTCACGTTCAAAGAGGGTTACTTTTTCAGTGGATAAATGAAACTGTTTGAAGTAATTAAAAGACTTTTTAAAAAGGTGCCTTCAATATCAGAACAAATTCAGAGCTAAAATGGATCATTTTGACTGAAAGTGGAAGTTACAAGCAGTGAGACCCCCTTTTGAGAGCAGCGAAGTCTCACAGTGAACTGTGGTGACTACAGAGCTTCTGGAAGGCAGGATGTGGCTTTCCCTCTGATGCCTGGCTCTCTCTGCTTGCCTCTCACAGTCCTCATCACACCTTGTATTCCTCAGTAACTTTTCCATATGCCCCTCTGCTCCAGGAGCCCAGGAGCTCCACGGGGCAGAGCACTTTCCACCTGACCCACTGTCACATCCCCAGCAGCTAACAAAGTGTTTAATGTATTAAGTCCAATAAATATTTGTTGACTAAAATGTATGGATAGATTGCAGAATCCTTACTGTTTGAAAATTCAATATTGCATGTTATATGCAGTGTTTTTATTTCTGTGGTAGAGTAGTGAGAACTTGAATAGAAGGTGCTGAAAAAGATATACCTCAGTGGTACAGAAGCCATTGCAAGATCTGATCTCTTGATTTGAAAGCTTATATTTCTTTTCTGATAATTAGAATATTCTCTATTACTATATTATTGTATACCTACTGTTCAAACTTATTGTTTTTGGCTTTCATTTCATTGTTCTCATCAAAAGAAGTGTCTGAATACCTCTTAGCATATAGGAGTGATCACCATATGAAGCAAAAGAAACCCTCATTCACCCATTCAATCAACATTTGCTAAGACACTGTGTTAAGATGACAATGATTGATAGAAAAATGAGTTGGGCACAGTTCCTGCTTTTGGAAGCTCTCAGCACAGTGAGAGAGACAAACGTGTACATAGATAATTATACCATGACAATAGTTCATGAACAAAAGTTGGTGCACTTTAGGGGCACATCTAAAAAAAATAAGGCAAGGCAGATATATCAGGATATACTGAATAAATAAATACATATAAAGAGGAATTAATTGATTGAAATAATAGTTGAAGAGGAGAGGAGCATAGGGAATTTTCATCATGTGTCTCAAAACCATGGATGTAGACTATTGAGCTTGCGAAGGGCATGGGGAGCAGAGAATAGCATGTAGTGAAAGGATGAACAGGAACTATAGTTACTACTCACTTTTAAGTAGTGCATTGCTGACCACTAAGCTCACAAAACTGTATTGTCGCCATTCTACAGATGAAAATCTGAAGCTAAGAGAAGTTAAGGGATTAGCCCAGATCTCCTAGCCAGTAAATGATAAAACTAGAACTGCAGCCCAGCGTCTAATGCCCAGTGTTTTTCACTCCTGTACAAAAAAAGGGTTTTCAGAAGTGCTTAACTCATTGAAATGAATATTCCATGCACATATCTCTTTTCTGTAAAATTACTTTGAATTCAAAGATTTTATGCATGAAAATGCTACCTAAATGTGACAGATAAATTTTACATAACCGCATTAATTCAACACAGAAGCTCAGTCCTCTGCCTTCCCCCTCCTTCTCCTTATCAACCTGCAAAATAACTGAGGACCATTATTCAAGTTGGAAGCACCCAGCCTTTGCTAACATTAACAAGAAAACCTGTCTTCAATGTCTTTTTCTTTCTTTTTAGGAAAATGGACTGAGTAGATGAATGGTTTAGTTTCTTTTTATCATAGAGATAATATTCTGTATTGATGACCATGACAGATCTGTTCTTTACCCTAAAAATAATGACACTTTCAAGGTAAATTGTTGTCATATACTGACTACCTGGACAGAGATAACAAGACCAGTAACAATAATCATAAATATACTTGCTTCTGAGTTCAGGGGAATATTTGAAGAAAGATGGAAATTTTGACTGGCATCATGGCAAGCTCCAAACCTTCTTTTCATATTATAATTTCCATTTCTGAACTTTTGAATCTTTTACCAGGAAGTCTTTGGGTTTACAAATACGAGTCAAGTTGAAGTGAAAATTGTCTACGTACTTTACTATTTAATGCCAGAATTAGTAACATTGGTGTTAACATGGGCTTTAAAGTAAGACAGACAGGCGTTTTAGCTTTCTGCTTCCACTCACTAACATTGTGACTATGAACAAGTTATTTAAAATTTCTATGACTCAGTTTCCTCATCTGTAAAATGGGGATATCAAAACTTTGGAGTTATATAAAACAAGTGAGGTGATATTCATAAAGTGATTAGCATACTGATCAACATGTTGAGTGCTTAATAAATATTATCAATTGTCATTGCATTCCAGAAAAATGTTTTCAAAACTCAAGATTCTGCTTCATTTTAAGTTTGTAAAAACTATTAGAAGATTCAAATAATTCTGTGGGTCAGATAATTGTTTAGCGCCTCACTAGAGACGGGGATACAAGACCTGAATTTGCCTTTCCTAATTTTGTTTCTTGGATCATTTTACTTTTTTGGCTACAAATTTGTCAATACTAAAAGGGAAATGATAGTATCCACTTGAATCTTAGAATTTTAAATCTAGAAGAGATGATAGGTATTATCAATTGCAGTTTATTTATTTTTCTGAAAAAAAAACTGAACAAAGAAGTTGTTGTGGCAGTATGAATTAGAAACTAGCAACACATTTCATTCCAGTTTATGTTTTTGGTGGAAGAATAATTGTGCACAAATTAGAAATAATGGATCTAGTATCAAGGATGGCTTTTATTTTTATTAAAAAACTCTCTGTACTCATTTGGAATCCTCATTTAATATGATATTTTGATTTATATCTGACATTTTCAGACTTATATAATCAGTCTATTCAGTGTCCTGTTTATTACTGGGCGCCTGGAATGGATCTTTATTTTCTGTTATTTTATTGAGGTCATATTAGTTTATAACATTGTGTAATTTCAGGTGTACATTATTATATATCAGTTTCTGTATAGATTGTATCATGCTCACCACCAATAGTCTAATTTTTATCGGTCACCATATGTATATACCCCTTTACCACTTTTGCTCACACCCATACCCCCTTCCCCTCTGGTAACCACTAATCTGTTCTCTTTATCCATGTATTTGGTTATCTTCCACATATGAGTGAAATCATACAGTGTCTTTCTCTGTCTGGCTTATTTCACTTAATATCATACCCTCAAGGTCCATCCACTTTGCTGCAAATGGGATGATTTTGTCTTTTTTTATAGCTAAGTAGCATTCTGTTGTATATATATACACCATATCTTCTTTATTCATTCATCAGTTGATGGGCACTTGGGTTGTTTCCACATCTTGGCTATTGTGAATAACGCTGCAATAAACATAGGGGTGCATGAGTCTCTTTGAATTGTTGATTTCATGTAATTCATGAAATTGCATGCAATTCATACTGGTTTGGATAAATACCAGTAGTGGGGTAGCTGGATCATATGGTATTTCTATTTTTAATTTTTTGAGAAATCTCCATACTGTTTTCCATAGTGGTTGCACCAGTTTGCATTCCCACCAGTGGTGTATGAGAGTTCCCTTTTCTCCACATCCTCTCCAACAGTCATCGTTTTTTGTTTTGGTAGTTATAACCTTTCTCACAGGTATGAGGTGATATCTCATTGTACTTTTGATTTGCATTTCCCTAATAATTACTGATGTTGAACATCTTTTCACATGCCTGTTGGCCATCTGTATATCTTCTTTGGAAAAATGTCTGTTCATATCCTATGCCCATTTTTTGATGAGGTTGTCTGTTTTCTTGTTATTGAGTTATACGCATTCTTTATATATTTTGGAGATCAACCCCTTGTCAGATATATGATTAGCAAATATTTTCTCGAAGTTGGTGGATTGTCTCTTTATTTTGTTGATGGTTTCCTTTGCCTTGCAGAGACTATGGAATTTTTGTGTATGGTGTAAGATAATGGCCTACTTTCATTTTTTTGTACATGACTATACAGTTTTCCCAACACCATTTATTGAAGAGACTTTCCTTTCTCCGTTGTGTGTTCTTGGCTCTCTTGTCAAAAATTAGCTGCCCATAGATGTGTGGTTTTATTTCTTGGCTCTCAATTCTGTTCCATTGATCTGTGTGTGTGTTTTTGTGCCAGTACCATGCTCTTTTAATTACTATAGCTTTGTAGTATATTTTGAAATCAGGAAGTGTGATACCTCCAGCTTTGTTCTTTGTTCTCAGGATTGCTTTGGCTATCTGAGGTCTTTTGTCATTCCATGTAAATTTTAGGATTCTTTGTTCTATTTCTGTGAAAAATGTCATTGGATCTTTGATATGGACTGCATTGAATCTGTAGATTGCCTTAGGAAGAATGGACATTTTAACCATGTTAATTCTTCCAATCCAAGAGCACAGAATTCTTTCTATTTCTTTGTGTCTTTTTCAATTTCTCTCAACAATGTTTTATAGTTTTCAGTATACAGGTCTTTCACCTCTTTGGTTAAGTTTATTCCTAGGTATTTTATTCTTTTTGTTGCAATTATAAATGGGATTGTATTCTTAATTTCTCTTTCTACAACTTCGTTCCTATTGTATAGAAACACAACTGATTTTTGTATTTTGATTTTGTATCCTGCAACTTTACCATATTCATTTATTATTTCTAAAAGTTTTTTTGGTGGATTCTTTAGGATTTTCTATATATAAAATCATATCTTCTACAAATAGTGACAGTTTCACTTCTTCCTTTCCAATTTGGATCCCTTTTATTCCTTTTTCTTGCCTGATTGCTCTGGCTAGGACTTCCAATACTATGTTAAATGAGAGTGGAAAAAGTGGGCATCCTTGTCTGGTTCCTGTTTTTAGAGGAATAGCTTTCAGTTATTCATCATTGAGAATGATATTAGCTGTGGGTTTGTCATATATGGTCTTTATTATATTGAGGTACTTTCCTTCTATACTCATTTTATTCAGAGTTTTATCATAAATGGATGCTGTATCTTCTCAAATGTTTTCTCTGCATCTATTGAGATGATCATGTGATTTTTTATTCTTCATTTTGTTAATATGGTGAATCACATTGATTGACTTGTGGATGTTGAACCATCCCTGAATCCCTGAGATAAATCCCACTTGATCATGGTGTATGATCCTTTAAATGTATTGTTGTATTCATTTTGCTAGTATTTTGTTCAGGATATTTTCATTCATGTTCATCAGTGATATTGGCCTATAATTTTCTTTTTATTGTGTTGTCCTTCTTTGTTTTTGGTATCAGGGTAATGTTGGCCTTGTAGCATGAGTTAGGAACCTTCCTTCCTCTTCAATTTCTTGAAAGAGTTTTAGAAGTATAGGTATTAAGTCATCTTTGAATGTTTGGTAGAATTCACCAGGGAAGCCATCTGGTCATGGACTTTTATTTTTGGAGAGGTTTTTTATTACTGTTTTGATCTCCTTACTGGTGATTGGTCTATTCAGATTCTCTGTTTCTTCTTGATTCAGTTTTGGAAGGTTGTAATATTCTTAGAATTATCCATTTCTTCTAGATTATCCAATTTATTGGTGTATAGCTATTCCTAGTAGTCTCTTATAATCTTTTGTATTTCTGAGGTGTCTGTTGTAATTTCTCTTCTTTCAGTTCTGATTTTATTTATTTGAACCTTATCTCTTTTTTCCTTGATGAGTCTAGCTAAAGGTTAGTCAATTTTGTTTATCTTTTCAAAGAACCAGCTCTACATTTCCTTGATTTTTTCTATTGTTTTTTATCTCTATTTCATTTATTTCTGCTCTGATTTTTATTATTTCCTTCCTTCTACTGATTTGGGGCTTTGTCTGTTCTTTTTCCAGTTCCTTTAGGTGCACTTTTACACTGTTTGATATTTTTTCTTTGTTTGTTTAAGTAGGCCTGTATTGCTATAAACTTCCTTCTTAGTACAGCTTTTGCTGTATCCCATAAATTTTGGCATGTTGTATTTTCATTTTCCTTTGTCTCCAGGTATTTTTTTATTTCTCTGTTGATTTCTTCTTTGACCTAATCTTTGTTCAGTAGCATGTTGTTTAATCTTTGTGGCTTTCCTATTTTCTCCTGTAGTTGACTTCTAGTTTCATACTGTTGTGATCAGAAAATATTGGTATTGTTTTAATATTCTTAAATTTATTGAGATTTGTTTTGTGGCCTATTATGTGATCTATCTTGGAGAATGCTCCATATGCATTTGAAAATAATGTGTATTCTGCAGTTTTTGGGTAGAGTGTTCTGTATATATCTACTAAGTCCATCTGGTCTAATGTGTCATTTAAGGCCAATGTTTCCTTATTTATCTTCTGTTTGGATGATCTATCCATTGGTGTAAGTAGAGTGTTAAAGTCCCATATTATTGTTGTGTTCCTACCTATTTCACCTTTTATGTCTATTAATAGTTGCTTTATATATTTAAGTGCTCCTTTGTTGGGTGCATAGATATTTACAAGTGTTATGTCCTCTTGTTGGATTGTTCCCTTGATGATTATGTAGTGCCTTTCTTTGTCTCTTGTTACAGTTTTTGTTTTAAAGTCTCTTTTGTCTGATATAAACATTGCTTCCTCAGCTTTCTTTTCATTGCCGTTTGCATGGAGTATCTTTTTCCATCCCTTCACTTTCAGTTTGTGAGTGCCTTTAGGTCTGAAGTGTGTCTCTTGTATGCAGCATATTAATGGGTATTTTTTTTTTTTTTGTCCAATCAGCCACCCTATGTCTTTGTGTCTTTGATTGGAGCATTTATTCCATTGACATTTAAAGTAGTTATTGATAAGTATGTACTTATTGCAATTATGTTACTCTTTTTCTGGGTGTTTTAGTAGTTCTTCTCTGTTCCTTTCTTCTTCTCTTGCTCTCTTCCCTTGTGGTTTGATGGCTTTCTTTAGTATTATGTTTGGGTTCCTTTCTCTTAATTTTTTGTGTATTTATTATAGGTTTCTGGTTTGTGATTACCATGAGGTTCATACATAACAAACTACGTATATAGCAATCTATATTAAGTTGATGGTCTCTTAAGCTTGACCTCTTGCTAAAAGCTCTACTCTTTTACTCCTCTTCCCCCACATTTTATGCTTTTGAGACATTTAATCTCTTTTTTGTGCACATGTATCCATTACCCTCCTATCATGGAAATAGATAATTTTAGTATCTTAGTGTTATTTTGTCTGTCATACTACTTCATAGGTGGTTCATCTGCTACCTTTACTGTATTTTTGCCTTTACCAGTGAATTTATTTATTTATTTATTTATCATTTTCTTATTCCTGTTTGTAGTCTTTTCTTTTCCACTTAAATAAGTCCAGTTCGCTTTTCTTATAAGGCTTGTCTATTGGTGATAAACTCCTTTAGTTTTTGCTTGTCTGGAAAACTTTTTACCTCTCCTTCCATTCTGAATGATAAGCTTGCTGGATAGAGTATTCTTGCCTGTAGGTTTTTCCTTTCAGTACTTTAAATATATCATGCCCCTCTCTTCTAGCCTGTAAGATTTCTGCTGAGAAGTCAGCTGATAGCCTTATGAGGTTTCCTTTGTATGTAACTTGTTGCCTTTCTCTTGCAGCTTTTAGGATTCTCTCTTTACCTTTAATTCTTGACATTTTAATTATAATGTGTCTTGATGTGGACATCTTTGGGTTTATCTTGTTTGGTGCTTTCTGTGCTTCCTATACCTGGATGTCTCTTTCCTTCCATAGGTTAAAGTTTTCAGCTATTATTTCTTCAAATAGATTCTCTGTCCCTTTGGCTCTCTCTTCTCCTCCTGGGACACATATAACATGGATGTTAGTGCCCTTGATGTTGTCCCAGAGGTCCCTTAGACTGTCCTCCTTCTTTTTCATTCTTTTTTCTTTTATCTGTTCAGCTTGGGTGATTTCCTCTAGTCTTTCATCCAGCTTGCTGATGAGTTCTTCTGTATCATCTACTCTGCTATTGAGTCCCTCTAGTGATTTTTTTAATTTCCATTATTGTTTTCTTCATTTCTGATTGCTTCTTTTTCATATTTTCCAATTCTTTGTCGAAGTTCTCAGTGAATTCATCCTTTCTTTTCCCAAGATCATTGAGCATTCTTATGACTTTTAGTTTGTGCTCTTTATCAAGTAAATTGTTTATCTCTGTTTTGTTTAGTTCTTTTTCTGGGTATTTATCCTGTTTTCTTGTTTGGAACATATTCCTTTGTCTCCTCATTTTTCTTCTTTCTCTGTGCTTGTTCTATGTATTAGGTAGGTCAGCTATGTCTCCTGATCCTGGAGAGGTGGCGTTATGTAAGAGATGCCTTACAAGGCCCAGCAATGTGCTTCTCTCTCATCAGCAGTTCCAAATGTTCCGGAAGTGACCCTTGTGTGGGCTACGTGTGTGCCTCTGTTGTGGCAGGATTGCTCTTGCTGCAGCTGCCCAGGGAGGCTAGACTGTCCCCCCTGGCAGGCTTGTTGTAATGCTCAGCTGTGTGTGGCTGCTATGGAGCCTTCAGTCATTGTATCATGTATGGGGGCCCCAGCAGAGTTGGCTGCAAGGTCTAATAGCACATTCCTACTGCAGTTTTTCTGTTAAGTGAGTAGGCCCCCAGTGTGGCTGGTTGCTAGGCTCAGGGTCTTAAAGTTGCTGTAGGCCTCTGGCCTGCAGAGCTATTGTCAGCTCCTTCGGGAACACAGTCCAGTGGGCCTGGCCCCAGGTGTGGCAGTGCAGAATTATTTCAGGCATTTGAAGGTGGAACAAATCCTTTATGTGGCTGTTTGAGAAGCACAAGTCTGCTGCAGTTGACAAGCCCTACCCACAGGTCCCACAGGACCACACCCCCATCAACACAGTCCTGCCCCATGCACATGGCCTGACCCACTGAAGTGGACCCACTCGCCCCACTGCAGAGGCCCCACACTCTCCACCAATGCAGGCTTCCCCTCGCACACACCCTTCCTTGCAGAGGTGGACCCACTCACACTGCTGCAGAGGTTCACACACCCCGCCTACATGGGCCACAAGTTTCCCAAGGGCTTGCTGTTGGGTGAGGCTGTTCCCTCTGTCCAGCTGCATCTCTGGCTGAGCTGGATTAAACTGTTGCTCTAGTGGGTGGGGCAGAATCCTGTGCTAACAGGCCAGGGGAAGAAATCCAATGGCATCTGCCAGTGTCTATGTCAGCACGCCTGTACTAGGTCACAATAATGGCTGTCACCAATGTCTCAGTCCCTGGGGAGGTAGTCCCAGCCTGGGGAGGTCTCACCTCGCACCAAGGTGCACCCAGAGCCTATCAAGTGAGTCTTTTTTCACCAAAGAACTGTACACATTTCTTTCTGGTGATTTTAGCTTGCTTTCCAAAATGGGTGAACTTGTGCATTGGGCCCATTGAGAGCAGGCTTTTCTTTCCCTTATGTCTGATAGCTTTTCTGGGGGTACTCCCTATTGTTGTTAATAGCTAACAAAACCAGGTATTATGACACTTATCTCTGTTGTGCTGAGTCTAAAAGCTGTTTATTGTGGCTAAGCTCTCCCACTCAGATCCCCTACTCCTCAAGGGAAGGCTCCATACCTTAAGATTGCTCCCAGCCAGCCATGAATCACTGTGGATAGAAGGTGACTTTTTCCTCTCCAGAAAGGAATTTCTGCCTCTTCCACCTCATTCCACACTGGACCTTGTTGTGGGGGTTCTTTTTATCCAGTTTCAGTTCTCCCTCAGGGGTAGTTGTTCCAAGAGTAGTTGCCAATTTATTGTGTCCATGGGAGTAGTGAGTTCAGAGTAATCTTACATCATCATCTTTCCAATATCTTGAATTCTTTTTCTGCTAGTTTGTTATTGGTGTATAGAAATGCAACTGATTTTTTTAAGTTGATTTTATACCCTGCAGCTTTGCTGAAGTTGTTGATTATTTCCAGTAGTTTTCTGGTGGATTCTTTAGGGTTTTCTGTATATAGAATCACGTCGTCCGCAAACAGCAAGAGTTTCACTTCATACTTTCCAATTTGGATACTTTTAATTTCTTTTTCTTGCCTAATTGCTCTGGCCAAAACCTCCAGTACTATATTGAATAGGAGTGGTGAGAGTGGGCACACTTGCCTGGTTCCTGTTCTCAGACCGATGGCTTTGTATTTTTCACCATTAAGTATGAGGTTGGCTGTGGGTTTGTCATATATGCCCTTTATTATGTGGAAGTAGTTTCCTTCTATACCCATTTTATTGAGAATTTTTATCATAAATGGATATTGGATCTCCTCAAGTGCTTTCTTTGCATCTATTGAGATGATCATGTAGTTTTTATTCCTCATTTTATTCATGTGGTGTATCACATTGATTGATTTGTGGATGTTGAACCATCCCTGTGTCCCTTGTGTAAATTCCGCTTGATCATGGTGTATGATCCTTTTAGTGTCTTGCTGTATTTGGTTTGCTAATTTTTTTTGAGGATTATTGCATCTATGTTCTTCAGCGATATTGGCCTCTAATTTTCCTTCTTTGTGTTATCCTTGTCTGGTTTTGGTATCAGGGTAATGTTAACCTCATAGAATGAGTTATGAAGTATTCCATCTTCTTCCATTTTTTGGAATAGATTGAGAAGGGTAAGTATTAAATCTTCTTTGAATGTTTGGAAGAATTCTCCAGAGAAGCCATCTGGTCCTGGACTTTTGTTTTTTGGGAGGATTTTGATCACTGTTTCAATTTCTTTACTTGTGATTGATCTATTCAGATTCTCTATTTCTTCTTGATTCGTTTTGGGAAGTTATGTGAATCTAAGAATTTATCCATTTCTTCTAGGTTATCCAATTTGTTGGCATATAGTTTATCAAAGTATTTTCTTATAATCCTTTGTATTAATGTGGTATCTGTTGTAATTTCTCCTCTTTCATTTCTAAGTTTATTTATTTGAGCCTTCTTTCTTTTTTTCTTACTGAGTCTGGCTAAGGGTTTGTTAATTTCGTTTATCTTCTCAAAGAACTAGCTCTTAGTTTCATTGATCCTTTCTACTGTTTTTTAGTCTCTATTTCATTTATTTCTGCTCTAATTTTTATTATTTCCTTCTTTCTGCTGACTTTTGGCTTTGTTTGTTCTTCTTTTTCTAACTCTCTTAGGTGTAGTTTAAGATTACTTATTTGAGATTTTTCTTGTTTGTTGAGGTGGGCCTGTATTACTATAAATTTCCATCTTAGAACTGCTTTTGCTGCATCCCATAAGAATTGGTATATTATATTTTCATTTTCATTTGTCCCCAGGTATTTTTTGGTTTCTCCTTTGATTTCTTCTTTGATCCAGTGGTTGTTCAGTAGAAAGTTGTTTAGTCTCCATCTACTTGTGGCTTTCCCAGCATGTTTCTTGTAGTTGATTTCTAGTTTCATAGCATTGTGGTCAGAAAAGATGTTTAATATGATTTGAATCTTCTTAAATTTATTTAGGCTTCCTTTCTTTCCCAACATATGGTCTATCTTTGAGAATGTTCCATGTGAACTTGAGAAGAATGTATATTCTCCTGTTTTTGGATGGAATGTTCTGTATATATCTATTAAGTCCATCTGGTCTAGTGTTTCATTTAAGCCCACTGTTTCCTTGTTGATTTTCTGTTTGAATGATCTACCCATTGATGTAAGTGGGGTGTTGAGGTCCCCTACTATTATTGTGTTGCAGTCAATTTCTCCCTTTAGTTCTGTTAATACTTGCTTTACATATTTTGGTGCTCCTGTGTTAGGTGTATATATATATATATATTCATAAGTGTTATTTCCTCTTGGTGGAATGTCCCTTTTATCGTTATATACTGCCGCTCTTTGTCTCTCATTGTCTTTTTTATCTTGAAGTCTGCTTTGTCTGATATAAAGACATAAAGACATAAGCAACATCTGCCTTCTTTTGTTTGCCGTTTGTTTAGAATATCAGCTTCCATTGCTTCCTTCTGAGGCTATATTTGTCTTTAGCGCTGAGATGTGTTTCCTGGAAGCAGCATATTGTTGGATCTTGTTTTTTAATCCATCCCGGCACTCCATATCTTTTGATTGGAGAAATCATTCCATTGACATTGAGATTGACTATCGATATATGAGGGCTTAATACTGCCATTTTATCTCTTGTTTTCTAGTTGTTCTATATTTCCACTGTTTCTCTTCCCTTGTATTTCTGACAGCCATTTCAGTTTGGTGGTTTTCTGTGATGGTTTTCTCAGCTTCTCTTTATTTATGATTTGTGGCTCTACTCTGATTCTTTGTTTAGAGGTTACCATGAGGTTTGTATAAAAGATATCATAGATGAGATAGTCGATTTTATGATGGCATCTTATCTCCATTAGCCTAAGCAGCCTTCCCCTTCACCTTCTGAGGTTATCGCCTTCTGACTTCTTGCCTAAGCTGTGCTAGGCGGTAGGGGCACCCACATGGGGGCTGAGCTGCCACTTGGTGGATCCTGCAGGCTGCTGTACTCTGCAGGCAGGATGCCTTCTTGCCTGCACTATGCTCAGTGGGTGGGCACCCACACGGGAGCTGAGCTGCTACCTGGTGTGTCCCATGGGCTGCTGTGTTCCACAGGCTGGGGCACCTTCTGAGTGGGTGGGCTGTTTTCTTGCTTGCCCTATGCTCAGCAGGTGGGTGCCTTTGTGGGGGCTGAGCTGCTGCCACTTGATGTGGAGCGATCACATTGGCGGGGCTGCCATGACATGGTGGGCACTCCCACGGGCCAGGCTGCAACTCTGAAAGCATTTGCAGGGGCCAGGTTGTCCCTAGGTCCTCTTACAGTCACACTGGTTGCTGTGTGAGGAGCCACGACCTGGCTCACTGCTGCTGGGGAGTGGGAGGTGTGCGCTCACCTATTTCCACTGCCCCTCCCTGGCGATCCAGTCCATCCAGTCTCAGACGTATAGCTAGGTGGATCTCTTAGATGTTCTGTTGTGCTGTTCAGGGAATCCTCTGCTAGTTAATGAATGTCCATTTAGTTGTAACTTAAAGGGGAGAGACTAAGGAAACAACTCACTCCACCATGATGCTAACGTCACTCTTCCCTGGATCATTTTTAACACACCTCCACCATACAATAAAATTATTTTCAGTAATATTCATGAAATGAAATAAATACTATTTATGCAATAGATATAAAAATATTCTTTTATTATACTTAGTATATATAATGCAAATGGAAACAAATTAATTAAATGTTCTAAAAAGAGTGGTAATTAGTATATTTTAATTACATGAATGCAGCTTTTTAAATAATAAACACACAAATAATTGTTTTCAAAGAGTAAACTCTGCAAGTTTTAGATAATAATTTGCAAACGGAATGATGAACTGAAGTAACTAAAGTTCTGTTTCCTTGAATATATAATCACTGGGATCATGTTTATTCAAGTGTAATGCTTAAATGTAGTGATCTGTAGTACTGCAGAGACTGGATAATCCAACTTGGCATTGTCCTGGTGTAGGCTCACATTGGCTCAGTGACTATTGTCAGCATCTCTTTCCAACACCTTGCTCAGTGACATCATATTGGCAGCTTGAGATTAAAGAAATCAGGAGTGCAACAAATCAAGGTTATTTCTTCAAGGATCTAATTGTTAAACATTTACCAGTACATCACAGATCAAACTGTACTCAAAGCGAGCCCGAACAATTTCAAATGGCTGAGAAGGTACTCTCAAAACAATCATCTGTAGTAAGTCCATGAAGTTGGGAGCCAGCTGTGCAATTGGGAGTTCTTTGAATTAACTTTCAATAGAAAGCAACATAACTGGAGAAATTGTTTAAAACTTAGATTGACAAAAGATCATTTAGAATTATTGGTACATGGTGATAAAAAACAGATTGATTTCAAATTGGTTTTATTATTGGTTTAATTTTTATTTTTAAAATCAACTTTATTGAGGTATAATTTACTTGTATATATTCAAAATACGCAATTCAATGCATGTTAACAGTTGTATACACTGCGAGTCACCACCACCATCACTAAATAAACATTCCCATAACCCCCAAAAGATTCTTCTTACCCCATTGCTGTCCCATCACCCTTAGCCCTAGACAACAGCTGATATGGTTTTTGTCACTATAGATTAATTTGCATTTTCTAGAATTTTAAATAAATTGAATCACATACTACATATTCTTATTTGTCTAGTTTGTTTTCACTGAACATAATTATTTTGAGACTCATCCATTGTGTTACATTTATCAGTAGTTTGTTCTTTTTGTTGCTAAGCAGTTTTCCATTGAATGTATATATCACATTTTGATTATCCAGTCACATATTGATGGACGTTTACATTGTTTACACTTTGGGGGATCTTGTGAGGATACATGTTTTCATTTCTTTTGGGTAAATTATTAGGAGTGGAATGTCTGGGTTTTATAGTAGGTTTATGCTTAACTCTCTTAAAAGTGGACAGTTCTTTAGAGTGGTTGTACCATTTTACATCCGACTCAGCAGTGTAGGAGAGCTCTAATTTTACCTCATCCTCACCAACATATGGTTGGAGGAAGCAGTTCACTCTCTCCCACTAGCCCAAGTAAATGTCTCACGGACCTTATTGGAGCTGCCTGGATCATACAACTTTCTTCAAACAATTACTGGGCTTCTATTTGCTCGGGCCCACACCACAGGTCCGTGCTGTAGCTGATATTTGAGTCAGCTCCACTATAAGCCATATACTGAGGGTTGGGGAAGGAGTGGTTCCCCAGAGGGAAACTGGGCACCATTAGGGAAGGTTGAATGGATCCCAGGAGGCCAAAGATCAACAAAATGCTACTATACAATTCCATTATGTATAGAAAACTCTGCTAGAAATGACAGCTTTTTAAACTTAGAAATGTTTAATTAAAGGAAAAATCTGTTTCTATTTGAATAATAATGCAATAAAACACAGCAACTAATAAACATATGCTCAGGACATTTAGTGAAGAAACTGATGGACAGATGTTGGCAAAAAACGTTTAAGTCCATTGCTTTCATTTCTTTTTTTGTTCGAAATTCATGGAAATCTGTCTGTAAGGAAACTGGGTGTACTTGCAGAAGGCAGATGGTTGTGTTCTCTTGCTTGGTGGCATGGAAAGCTGGAGAAGGAGGTGCAGATGGCCAGGTGGGGGAGGCTTTCAAAATGTGTGTGAGGCCAATGCTAACTTTAGGGATCATAGAATTTATGTAAACCTAAAATTTTTGGAATATTTGTTAACATAACAACTTATGGTCTAGAACTTTTGAACATTATCAATGTTATTCAGCTTTGTCCTTACGGAAAGGGCAAAGAAAGAAAGAAAGATGGATCAATTGACCTTCTCATTTTTCAGCTGCTTATTATGGTAAGTCAACTCTCTTCATGGGTACAGAATCTGAGATTTGGTTGTCCCATTTCCATTATTTACAAGCTGTATGTGATTTCTGAAAGTTATGTAACTTAAACAATGAATAATTTTATTGACTTTACATTCTATACCTTACTACTTCCTAGCCCCCTTACCTTGTAATATGTGTGTGTGTGTGTGTGTGTGTGTGTGTATACACCTTTACATTTATTTATTTTTACAGACTTTTTCTCTCTATCCCCTCACTAAAATGAAAATTTTATGAGGGAAGACTATTTTATTTATTCTCTTCATCATTGCATTCCTTTCACCCAAAAAAAAAAAAAAAAAATTCTGGCATAAAGCAGGCACTTCAAAATATTTGTTGGATATTTTCTGAATTTGTTTTAGATAAGTAGTGATAAGTTAAAGATGAGAGTAGAGACTTTGCCTGACTTAATGATATATCCTGAGTGCCTAGAACAGTGCCCTGCAAATAGGAGATTCTTAATATCTGTTGGTTGAATGAATTAAAGATATCCATTCTTTACTCCTTCTTCGTGAAGGAGACAAGGTTAATTGTTGGATAGTGAAAGAAAGTAGGAGTAATGTTGGTTTGAAAGAAATGCTGATGGTTTGTAATAATTACTGTGGGGAATCATAACAGTACCCAATCAGAGATGCCCAAAGGATTTCCCAGCTGAGGAAACTTATGCGTGTGTAGTGGCCCCCAATTTACATGATTGTATGATTTCCTCCAGTACTGCTCAGCTAGTGAGGATAAGGAGGCAGATGATTGTATTGGCCTAACACTGGCACCCCCCAAAATAATTGAACTCCTGTCTAGTAAAAGTCACTGTGATGTGTCATGAAATGTAGACTGGATAGGAAGAAAAGCAACTCCATAGAGGATGGAGAGACTGGGACAGAAGGCAAGAGTATAGAGATTAGAAGATCCAGTGGAGTCAAAGAGAAGGAATAGTGGGAGGAGAGAGAGAGACTGAAAATATGATTGGCTTTGTCACAGAATGGGATATTGGAATGTATTATTTAGGAAGTATTTCAGTTTCTAGGTGATAAGATTCAGTCTGAGACTAAAATAAAATGTCAGCATGAAGTAGAATGATTTTGTTTGAGGTTTGTGTGGCATGGGGGATGGGTGGAGAAGCCCAAGGAAAAGAGAACTAGGTTCTAGATTGGGTTGTCAAGAGTTGAGTTGGAGATGTGGACACTGAATCATGTCCAATACGTCCAATGAAGGTGGAAGTGACTGAGATGTCTATAGGTGACAGTAGGTAGAAGGAGTGGGTTAGGGGTAGTAGAGACACACAACTAAATATTCAGAGGAAGAAGAGAGTGGCCAATTAATATCTTAGAAGTGGCAATAGGGGGCTAAGAGAATAGAGCTGGGGTGGGAGGGGCAAGTCAAACCAGGAAGTAAGATGATCATTTGGAGGCTATTATAGTTGTAGAGAGAGACATTAGTGGTTTGGACTTAGGTAGCAGAGGTGGAGGTGGTGAGGAATTGTCACTTGGGGGTTGTTTTTTGAAGATAAAGTCAATAGAGTTGTCTGATGGAATTAGATGTACAGTATGAAGCTCCTTGGTATTTGGTCTGAAAAATTGGATGAATGTGTTACTACCAGGTGGGGAAGGGGAGGGGAGGAGTCAGTTTGAGAGAAAAAAAAAGAGTTTTGTTTGGGGCTTTATAAGTTTAATAAATTTGTTTGGCAGGTATTCAGACATCCATAGAAATGCTGGGAACTGAGTCAACTGCTTTCATATGCACCGTGTCATGCGTTATATAGTCTTATTGATCCTATAAAGTAGATACTAATATTTTTCCAACTTAACAGGTGAGACTTAAAGAATTAGAGGAACCATGCCAAAGTCATATAGTTAGAAATCCCAATGGCAAGATCTGAACGAAGTCTGGCTGACTAGAGATCTCTAACTCCCAATCACCATTCAACTGAAAACATTCCTGATCCAGGTTTTGTGGTATCTAAAGCATATGCAGTTTGAGGAGACCTCTTTAAGAAACAGAACACAAGGGGCCAGCCCAGTGGCATAGTGGTTGAGTTCCTTTGCTCCGCTTTTGCAGCCCGGGGGTCGTGGGTTTGGATCCTGGGCGCAGACCTACACACCACGCATCAGGCCATGCTGTGGTGGCATCCCACATACAAAATAGAGGAAGATGGGCACGGATGTTAGCTCAGGGCCAATATTCCTTAAGAGAGAGAGAGAAAGGAAGGAAGGAAGGAAGGAAGGAAGGAAGGAAGGAAGGAAGGAAGGAAGGAAGGAAGGAAGGAAGGAAGGAAGGAAGGAAGGAAGGAAGGGAACACAAATTTATAGCTACAAAATTAGATATGGAAGTAAATATTTAGAATGAGAAAAGAAATTATAACAAATTGCACATTTTAAAAGCTGTCCAATACCAGAAGCATGACAAAATCTAGAAAATTAACATAATTCTTAAAGTTAACAAATGGACACATTTCTGTACTGTGTACTGTTTCTTCCTATATTTTTTTCTGCATACTCTTTGATCATCTCTTCCTATGACAAAGTTTTTGTAATGACACTTTCTATAGAAAAAATAGAGAGATAAATTTGTTGTGCATCTTCTGTGATTAAAATTGATCAATTTTTAATTATTGATACTTTAGAAATGCTTCTTTCAGGTTCATAACTTATTAATATAATATTATATAAATGTATAGGATTGTTTGGGAATTTATTTGGGAAATCTGGGAAAATACTCAAGTGTGGCAACAACATATAACCAAATGACACATTGTTAGAGCCTCTTCTGAGGCCTTTCAAGGCGCAAAGGAAGGGGAGGGACCTGGCAAAACCACTTCTGGTGCTGGTTTCCCTCCAGGTAATTGGAAAAAGGAGGGATAGGGCCGGGAGACCTTTGCTTCGTGTGGTGTTAACTTGAGAGTTACCCTTCCTGAGAGGCCAGAGAGGGGATTGGCTGCCTCCTCAGATACTTACCACCTGATGGAAGTATCAGGTCTCCGACTGTGAGGTTAGAGCCGGGGCGAAAAAGAAGGAGCTGGAGAAATGATCCTTTCTCAGAAATTCCTCAACAGCTGTTTTGGCATTACTTTTTCTATTTCTCCTCCCGCCCCCATGAGTCAATAAAAATAGCCAACTAAATATTTATCTGACTAGAGTTTTCTATTATTTTAACATATTTCCTCTTTGAAGGCTAAGTGCAGGTAAAAATGATACATATCCTCTTTATAATTAACTAATCAATAATTGAAAGCCTTGCCATGATTACACTCTTACTTGAGCACACTGTCATAAAACAGTGATCGAACTTGAATTGTGCATGGTCTGCTTTCTTCTCTCAATTAATTTTCCTTTACCTGAAATAATCACATGTTCAGAACCTTTCATGCTATTGTATAGCAGCTGTGAAATGGTTATAAGGTTGTTTACTTTTCTGTAACCTTGGGCCTGAAAGGTAGACGAAGACTGGCATAATCATTACAGAAGAGAGACTGTTTGTCCTGGATGGAAAAATATAAGGAATTTAAAGAAAGAGAAACAGCGTGAGAATTTAAAAAATAATAAGGAAATTGGTATAAAAAAGTGGTTTCAAGGATGTTTGGAACCCCATTAAACCTACTTTTTCTTCCATATGTTTGGTAAGCTGAAAGGTATCAATGGGGGCACACTGATTCAATTAAACATGCTTGATGGAATTTCAGAATTCAATATAACTAGTATGGCCATCAGCCCAGGGCTTTTTTTGTGTGTGTGTGAGGAAGATTGGCCCAGAGCTAACACCTGTGGCCATCTTTCTCTAGTTTTTGTATGTGGGATGCTGCCACAGCATGTCTTGATGAGCGGTGCGTAGATCCGTGCCCGAGATCCAAACCTGCGAAGCCCAGGCCGCTGAAATAGAGCTGGCAACATTAACCACTACGCCACCAGGCCAGCCCCCAATGTCATTCTTTAATTGATATTCCAGAGTACCCAAACTCAATGCTGCCACCTGCTCAATTCAACAGGGCTCCCAGTCTGATATGTAAAAGATTCTCATGGGTTCCTACTGTCCTAGCTGCTTGCTGATGGATCACAAATCCCAACTTATCCTAGAGGCCTGGGGAGTCCTCACTGTGGCCATCTGATGGTCGCTCCCAAAGCCTTCAGTGTACAAATGAGCCTGCTGCTGTCCCAGGGGCAAGAAATCACTCGGCCCACAGTGGTTGGACTCACAATGTGCCCCCTGCACCTGGGCATTCTCTGTGCTCCCAGAACTGCTTCTGTTACACTGGGCTAAAAGGGTAGGAGAAAAAGTGGATCCCTAAGTGAGGTCTCTGGCATCAGCACAGTATAGGCGCACAGAGAAGGGCAATAATAGATTTTTGTAAGGACTGAATCTTGTTTAATTTGAGTCCTTTTTAATAAAAAAATACAAAATCATAAGTTTTAGGTACATAATTAGGTTCAAAAGTAAATATTTATTTAGAACAAGGAAACACGTTAATATGTTGCAGCATCCTCAGAGATTCAGGTCCCTTTCTTTTAAGATTTACTTTAGGCAATTTGCCAGAAATGCTTCATTGAAATGGTCCCTGAGTGCAGTCTGGCTTTTCCTCCCCTTATAGAACATTCTAAACTCCCACCAACTCCTCCACACTCTCAGGTGGCTAAGAGAGAGTCTTGAAAGAGAAGCTTCATGATAAATTCACATCTGCCTACATAGATGGCGTCACCTCTGGGTGCATGCTAATTACCTGGGACTCCACCAGAACCGCTGGATCCTGATAGTCTGGATGCTTTATGCATAGCCATTACTGAGGTTATCTCCACCTGTTGGAGACTTGGTAGCACTCAGAGATTTGGTCTACTCACGCCATTGTCTCCTCTTCCTCACTTCCTTGCCAGGACTGGTCCTGTCAGTTAAGCCCAGACTACAGTAGTTTTTTCAGGTTTGAAAGAGGATATGACTTCCTTTAGCCTTTATCTGGTGAAGGTGACCCTTGACAAAATGAGCAGCTCTACTACTATAGACCACTTTAATTTTATTCAGTTGTATTTATATTTCCTATCTGTGGTAAAGAATGTGTGATGAAGAGTTCCCCCAGCTCAACACTCCTGTCCTGCTATGCAATACTCCTCTTCAGTATTGTTGTGTTTTGGGTAGCATTACAGAAATACATCTTGCAAATATAAAGAAATGTGTGAATGTTGACGTTAGGCTCTTCCATTCTTTTTTAATGTACCAGAACAGTTTTATTTATTCTTTGTTATTACATAGTTTGTAGAATTCTCTGGTGATGTGATCTGGGTACAATGCTTATAGGAAAGCTGGACAGGAAGTTCTTGGAAATCTTCCTCTATTTCTCTCACAATGACGTCTTGTCTCACAGCAGGGTGGGCATCTTGCTTTCCTTTTGTTAGCACTGGCCTGGCATGACTTTCCTCTTTTATTTTAGCATAGTATTTTGTTTTGTAGTCCAAATAGTCTTTTTTCATTTGAGTTTAGTCTAGTTACATTTATTTATATGATTGATTTTTTTCTGTTATATCATTTTAGATTTTTTCTTTTCATTGCTTTAAAAATACTTCACAGGCTCCCTGGGAATCCAGTGGTGGTGTATGGGTTGAGGGTTCCTCTGTGCTGGGTATATTTACCTTTGTGATGTTAAAAATACTCATTATACTCAGCATCTTTACTCTTTGATTTGTTAAAGAAGAGATTAGAATATTTACTCTTCTAACTTTGGTTAATTTTCTAATTACTGCAGATTATGTTATTTATATTTTGACCTGATCTCATAATCTTAACATTTGTTTCAGTCTTTGTTCTACGGTTAAATAGATCCAGTGATCACCACAAATTTCTTTGCTGTGGCTTTTCCAGTCATTTCTCCATTGGCTAAATCTTACTCACTTTTAGATTGCTCAAGAACAGATGGCAATAATTCCCCTCAGTTACTGTATTTGGTATTCCTCTTAAATATATAGGTTGAAATGGTCTTTTATTTCAGGAAAGTCTTAATAAACTATATCTTTAAATACTTGTGTTGTCCCCTTTTATTTCAGTGTATTCTTCTATGATTCCTACTACGATATCTTGGTTTATCTTCCATATCTGTGAAGATTTAATAGAATACCCTTAGTTTTCTATTATTTTTTTTCTTTTTCTCTCTATGAAAAAAAGAAATTAAGAATTTTGGCCGTGAGAAGTAAATAAATTTTCTTTCACTACACATGCCTAGATCATGGTCAGACATCAGCATGTAATTTAAGCAATGACCTCCAGGTCTCATTTGAAGGTACACTGAGATATGAAAAGTGGGTGGTCCCAGATTGCTGAAGGTATGTAGGTTTTGTTTCTGTTGGAGCTTGAAACAGAGTCTTGGTCCAGTGTATCAAGAAGCAATATGATTGGAGGGAAATCTGAAGCCCCCCAATACTATGTCATCTACCCACAACACAGTGACGTTTACTCTACAGACTTTGAAATGTAAATTTTTTAAACTTTTCCTATATGCTGTCCCATCTCCTTATAAAACTTTCTGAAAAATCTGAAGATGTTTAATGGTATATTAAGAGACAATCTCCAAAAGAATAGAAATCAGATTTTATAAGAGTACAGACTACAAAAGAGTAATTGTCCATGGCAGAGATCTGGCTTGGCAATGAGAAAGAGAGTGGACCAGACTGTCCCTGAAGGAAAGGGTGTAAGAACATCAAGCCTTATCATAACTGATTTATTACCAAAAAGCATAGGTTTTCCACCAGAGAAATAATCACGTTGGCCAATGAGTCCCTCATGTTATGGTTCAGACCAGGTCCAGGGCAGCTGCAGGGACTGCAGTCCACAGCTGACTCAGCCCTGTGCTGGGTTCTCCATTCTTTGGTCCCTTGACTGTCCATCTGACTTCCTACTGATACCAGGAAGAGTCTTGCCAGTGATATTCTGCAACTGTCAGGCCTAGGGACAGAAAAGGGGCACCAGCTCCAAGGCCTGCATGATAAAAAACAAAAGAATCTAAGGGAAGTGAGTAGAGCCTGTAAAGGGTGCCAGAACATACCTCTGATTTAATTCCTCAGCTGCTTAGCGAGTTACATATCTGCTCTTCTATAGATATCACACATATTTTCCTGTTTTCAGTATTTCCTCTTTCCACTTTCTGTCAGAGATAGAGGAGAATGAAATATTTCTCCCCGTACATACTGCAATCAATTTTTCCAGTAAGTACAGATCTTAAAATAAAACCATCTTGACCCTCTCATAAAAGAAGGTATTTTCAATTGCTTGCTGATAGCTTGGAAGTACACATCATTTCTCATACTCATCCCGCTAGTAATTTGTCATGTGTCTGCACATTTCATTATCAGTGATACTTTACTATCTATCCATCTCTGCTCTTTCAAGTGCCTGTTTTTAACATTGAGACAATAGACTTCTTCCAGTCAATAAAAGAACATTCCAATATGTGGTGATTAAGAACATATAACCAGATGTCAGACAACTTGGTTCAAATAGGCAATTTAGTTAATTCTCTCTAAGCCTTGAAAATAGGGATCATGTCAGTACCCACCTCATAGGGTTGTGATGAGGATAAAATTCATTCATATATTTAAAAATGTATATTGGGCGCCTCCTATGATAAATGCTATGGTGAAAAAGAATGCAAGCTAAGGGGATAGAGGATGACAGGGTGCTGCTTTAAACACAGTGGTCAGAGAAAGCTGCTCTATGAAGGTTTTATTTGAGCAGAGATCTGAATGAAGTGAGAAAGCAAGCCACGCAAATACTGGAGGAGAGAAGATTCCAGAGGAAAGAGAAATTACAAGGTGCCATGTTGGGAAGATTATTGCCATGTTTGAGAAGCTGGGTGAACTATGATATCATTAATGAGATCATGTCATGCTTTTCACAGTGCCCAGGGCCTAGAAAGTCCTCCATAAATATTAGCAATTCTGCTTAGTATCTGAATCTCAGGAACAGAAATATTTCCCCTTTTTATTGTTTTGTTTAACGTAAGAGGATCTAATTATGCCAACCATGGCAAAGAGACTACAAGCAAACTCTCTTGTTCTTTAAGCAAACAGGCTCTCTGTTGTGAAAAGAAATAAGCTGACTGAATTTCTTTTTGGGATGGAGCAAGGGGCAATGATTTCTGACTTGCCCCACCCAGAAGTATTACAGGACAAGGCTGTGCCTTTCTGAACTTAGGCTGTCCAGAACTTACGGCCTCAAGATGACAAGGCTAGAAGTGGGTGGGGAGAGCTGTACTGCATATAAGTTCCCATAGCCAGAGTCTTTCTAGAGAGTTCCAGGCTAAGAGGAAGTCACAGTCTATATGTAGAGTGTACTGTGGAAGGGTGCTTCTCATCATTTCGAGTATGCATTTTTTACATGAGTAATATATATTATAGAAATTTATAAAATGTATTGTATATACTTATTGTAGAAGATTAAGAAGGTACAGATATATAGAAAGAAGAGAGAGAAAAGAAGAAATGGATGAGAAAGGAGGAGGAAAGAAAAGGATGAAATCATCTATTAAGCTACCAGCCAAACATGAGTACTATTTATGTTTTATTCTTTTTTGAATACAAATTCTATGAAAATACATGCAGATTTTTAAAATGATATCTTTTAAAATGTAACCTACTATATTCATGCAATGTCTGATCTTTATCACATTTTCACGACTATAAATACATTTGACCACATCTTTTTTATTGGCTGTATAGTTATCCATCATAATGTTGAGCCATAATTTACCCAATTATCATAACCTTATAGTAATCTCCCTTTATAATGTTCAACATGTTGTTTCTCTTCACATACAGCAATTGTGTTTCCAATACCCATGGAAGGAGAGAACACATAATGACAACCATCTCCCAAGAGCTCAGTGACACCTTCAATGAGTTTGTAGATTAGTAACCGGAACAGAGTCTATCTGCATTTGAAAATTTAGTTAGTTAGGTGGGTAGATAGACAGGCTGTTAGGACTATTCAATTTAGTGGTATACTTGATACACAAATAAGCTCTTAGACTCCTTGCAAAGTTTTAGCCATCCACTGTCCCACTTAGAGCACAGCTGCTCACAGATTAGGATGCACAGATGATTCAAGGCAGTGGTCCTCAAAGCATAGTCCCAGGAACAGCAGCACCAGCATCACCTGGTAACTCGTTAGAAATGCTAATTATTTGGCCCCACTTCAGACCTGTTGAATCAGCAGCTCTAAGGATATGGCCCAGCTATCTGTTTTAGCAAGACCTCCTGGTGATTCTGATGTGCGCTCGAATTAGAGAACCACTGAAAGGGAGAGGACATGACAGCTGAATGTTGTCACTACCAGTAATTAGACCTGGGACTTCCCACTAGTTACAGCCTCTGAGCTTCAATTTTCTCATTCATAAAAAAAACCAAAAACAGAAGAAGCAAACATGCGTTATGTTTATAATCATAGAATTGTTTTAAGGATGAAATAACGATCTATATGAAAGCACAGGCAGCACCTGGCATACGATGTACACATTGAGTCAGGGATCATAATCGCTTAATATGTGACAGGCACTGGGGACGAAGTGAAGAAGGTGAAGGTTTTCTTGGCCCTCAGCTAGCAAAGAAAGAAGAGTAGTTTTTTTGTTTTTTGGGTTTTTTTTTTGCCAAACTTTCTCTCTTTCTTTATTCTCCCCAGAGTCCCAGTACGTAGTTGTGTATCATAGATGTAGAATTGTAGTTCTTCTATGTGGGAGGCTGCCTCAGCACGGCTTGATGAGTGATGAGTAGGTCCATGCCCAGGATCAGAACCGGCTAACCCTGGGCCTCCAAAGTGGAATGCACGAACCACTACGCCACCAGGCTGGCCCCAGTTGTGTTTTTTTTAATCAATCAAATGTCGTGTTTGCCTTGATAGCATGTAGCTGGGGCCCAAGGAAAGGAGGGGTTACTTCTATACGGGAAGGACAGAGAGTCAGGAAAGTTATAGAGGAGAAGACCATGAACTACAGACCCCAGAGTAAGTTAAGTCTTGGAGCGACAAAGGCAGGGCCTGTGGAGACAGTAAGAAGAGGTCACTGTATATACATGAATGACCCACAAATGAGACATGAACGAGACAACAGAATTTCCTGCAGCACTGGATGTCTGCTGCGAGAGGAAGAGAGAAGTCAAAGAGGAAGCCACAAGTAATCAGAAGGGACAAAATTTGAGAAAGACGAAAAGATAAGACAAGCAATGAGCTGAATCTTGGAGGTCTTGTGTGGCCTTTATATTCCTGCTTCCAAGCAGTGCCAGTTTCCCTCCTTTTCTGTAACATGTTTCATCCTGGTGAGAACTACACTATAAAGGCAGCACTGACGGGGGACAGGATATCACAGAAAGGCTACATCACAATTTGGGGCCCAAGTGGAAAGGCAAAGAGGCCTTGGGAATTTTTATTTTTGTTTTCTTTCTCTCCTTCTCCAGCTGATTGCCTGAATGACTCACAAGCCGCCGGCTTTCGGGGAGAGGAAGATGGGATGAGAGGGGAGGACAGGAGGAAAGACGGAGAAAGGAGAGAAAGAGAGGAGGGGCTCGGAGGAGTTCCTCTGGGACTCACCGTAGTTCGGGCCAGGCAGCCTGTAGCGAATTTTTAGACACATTGAAGTAAATAATTTATTGCCTTTGAATTTCTCTGATCCTTTGTGGCACATTATTTATGACCGAGTTCTTTCTACATAGTTATTTTTAATGACTTTGTTCCCAAACTAAGCCCTTGGTACCGTTGTGCCAGCACAGCCCTTGTGAAAATGGACCACTTTGTTCTGTTTATAAAGGACCATAGACTTACAAACGCCGAAAATAAAACCCACAGAGTCCATAAAGTAGACTTTCTTGGTCCTCTGCTATCTTATTCTACATTTAAAATGTTTTCCCAACCACAGTCATAATCATAGTTTACTGCATTGCCTGAAGATAGAGGCCTCGAAACACCCACTCCTGTAACTCAGTTACAGGCGGCAGCTCACGCCCTCCCTTGTGCTGCTCTCAGCTCTCTGGTCAGGACAGAAGAAACAACTATGTTTTACGTGAATGTCACAGATGTGATATTCCATCTCTGTAGCTCAGGGTTTAAAATTTTCCACTTTAGAAGACATTCACCACTTTCCCTTGCTTTTCCCAAACGTGAAGTAAATCTCAGGGAATAAAGGAAAGTTAGTTTAGACACCAGAATGCTCAGTTTCAATATAATTAAATTGCTTACACATAGTCACACGCAGGGAGAGCTGGAACGTCAGCTTCTAATTTGCCACCAAACAAACATTGTCTCCGGTTCTTTTTTCCAGAGTCTAGGGTGGTAACTTCAGTAATTGAAGACAGGAATAAACAAAGTTAGCTTAAATTATAGTCTGACACAACCTTAACTTCTGCGTTTTCAGATCTGGGTAAGCTCATCTGTCATGAGGCCTAAAATAAACAAGTGTCCAAGATGGGAACAATAGTGTAGTTACAAGTCATCCATGTAAGTGAGTCAAGCACTCAAAGTGCCTTCTGCCTGGGGCAAAGCGAGATTCTGAGGGGCGAAGAATCTGATGACTGTCCTTTTAGGACATTAAGATGTTTAAACAACCACCACAACAATAGACACACACAAACACACGTACCTTTATTCTGTTTATAAAATGTTGGAAAATTATCATATTGATAAAATATAAAACTTATTGGGTCGTCCATATTCTGAGTTGTAAGGTGAATACTAGAGGGCTTAGGTTTTCAAAACTCCAAATGGTTGAGAAATGCAGAGAGGAAGTGAAATGAAGGCTTGTCTCTCCCGATGAACCACAGGGATCAAGGGCAAAGGCCGAGGAACAAATATCAAGGAGCTCGAGAGCATGCGTTCTTCCCTGTCTCAATAAACTAAAACTTCTATTTTTCCAATTGCTCAAACCAAACAGTTGGAGTCATCTTTGACTCCTCTTTTTCTCTCCTATCATCTCATATCCAATCAAGCTGCAAATGCCAGCAGTGGCGACATCACCCTGGGCTAAGTGACAGACATTGTCTCGCCAGTTTTGTGATCACATTGGGTTTTGAATTGGTTTTCTTGTTCCCACCATTGCCCCTCTGTGGTCTATTTTCAACCTAGCAGCTAAGTGATATTGCTAAATTTATGCCAGACCTTATCAATGACTACCCGTCTCTCTCAGAGTAGACTCCAAATTATTTAGTGTCCTCAAAGGCCCACGTGCTCAGGCCTTCTCTCCCTTTATGATGTCTTCTCTGACCACCATGCCCACCCTGTCTTGCTCACTAGTTTTCTTCCTCACCTACTATGGGTCTTTGGTCAAAAATATTTACTTTAACCGGAAAGCCTTTCACGACCACCTTGTTCAAAACTGCAGTTTCTTCCTTCACTCTCAGGATTCTCTGATCTCTTCCATCCTTTAGTTTTTACTGTAGCAGTAATTATCTCCAAAAACTACAAATTTTATTTATTTACTTATTATCTGTTTTCTTCCACTATTGATGTTTATTTGTTTGTTGTTTATGGCTGTTTCCAGCTTGACTATAATAGTGGCACAAGGTAGGTAAGTCCTCAATAAACATTCATTAAAATGATAAAAAGAATTCTTCAAATAATACCGAGTGCACTACGTATAAGACCAATCCTGCTCTACTTCAGTACAGATATTTGCAAAACTCATCCGAAGAGTTCCAAGACTCACAACTAAAGAGAAGGAAGAAGAAATTCTGAGGAAACTGTGGCCTTCCAGATAGGTTTGATACCCCCACTGCCCTGGCCTCGTGGCTCCACGGAACAGTCAGCCGACCCCTTGCATCTGGCTCCCAGGCCCAACAGATGTCATTCTATAGTATTTGGGAGCAAACACTTAGGAAGGAGGAAACAATTTTAAAGACTGATTTACTAAAAATTAGTCAACAGCACTCTCCTAAATTCATTAAATGTTCAACAACACTGTCCAGCTGCTGCCATGGACTGATCTCTGTCCTCAGGCTTGCTCCCCTGGGGAGGTGAGGGGAATAACCAGTTAGAAGTGAAAAAGAAAACTTCTAGGTAATAAATAGCTTCAGTGGACAATAATATGAATGAATCTACTCAAGACTGTCTCTCAAAGGCTGAAATGAGTCACTGCACAGTCAAAAACATTGCAACAAATTCTGATGCACAGAGGATTCATTTTTATCCTTAGCAACGTCAGAAGTCAGCTCTTATGGCCCACTGGAGAAGCTCAATCACAAAAGGTACAAAGCCTTTCCTGCCAGTGCTCTAAAGGGGCATTCAAAATTGCCCACCCTGTCATGTTCAGAGAGATGTCTCACCTCACTGAGACACGCAGATGGTGGAAGAGAGCACCTTCAGGGAGCCAAGCCGTTGAGCTAGGACCATCTTAGAGACACAGACTGAATCCCCGTGGTGCCATATGTGCCGGAGAGCTGGAAGAATCCCCAGGACACTGCATTTCTTCACTCTCCTTGAGAAATTTGATGTCATCGAGTGATCCTCTCAGTCTTGGTCTTTTCTGTTACAAATAAATCAACCACTCGAAGTCAGATAATTTTTTAAGTAGCAGCATTTCTTACATCCCCTGAGCATCTTTATTGCCAGCAATAAAATATACATAAGAGCTATGAGTGCTGATTCCTTTATTTTGTTATTTCTCTTAAAGAGAATTATTTTTGGTTTTGGCTGTGAAACATGAGCATTGATCTACTCACATTTTCCTCAGCTGCTCACATTGCCAAGTGCATATAATATCCCATTTTTTCAACTAAAGTTACTCCTGCTTTTCATTCTGTCCCCTCCGAGCTTCATCAGCTCCTTTGGGTGCCATGCAGCGAAGTTCAGGGGTCAGCTTAAAAAGAAATCTCAGTTAAGAGCATCTGAAGAGTTTTGCAAGGCTTGTATAAATATGCATAAACAAACTCACTCTACCTCTAAAAAAAGGGTTACAATCTCCTGCACAGTTCTTCAAGGTCAGTGGTTTGCTTTCATCCCTTTCCAGCACTTTGCATAGCTGGCAGCCCTCCATCCTTTGGGGAATGCAGGAGACAAAGTGCAAAGACTTCACAGTTGCACCAGAATTTCCATAATCACATCAACAGATCGAATAATAATCACTACTGAAGTTACTGCACAATCTTTCTGATCCAAGGAAACTTCCGCCTACTTCATTTCAAAATCATATCTGCTGGCAATTTAGACATAAGGTATTCTTATTTTCTGGAAATGTTACCAAGTTAAGGTGATTCTAAAATAGCTGAATAGTGCTAGTCCTGCATTTGAATACAATGCTGCAGAGGGAGCCATTGAATGCCTGCAGGGAGGCTGAGCAAATGGGTAGCTTTTGCGAGTGCTACGTGGAACACGGCATTTTCTGGGCAACTGGAAGCAGTGACTCTGAGGTCTGTACTGGCAACACTATCGCCTGGCCACCTGGTCTCTATCCCACAGCTGCAGTTCCAATCACATCTGTGCCTGAGTGTCCTCCCGCCATCTCTATATAGTAGGTTCTCTGTGTTCTTGATAATTTCATGGAAAAAAGCCAGTTATATGGATTATATTGCAGAGCATATGGGATCAATACAATTAGAATCGTACTTTCTGGAATCTGGCATGTTAGAGTACTTAATGTTGATTTCTAGACAACAGCTCTGAATCTCCCCAAGAAGCTCTGAGTCTGACAAATTTAAGTTACCTATAAAAAAAATTGAACAGTATCTCTATTGTGTAGCTTTTTAAACTGCGGTTTAAGGCTTTCTTGATATTATGCATTGTCTGAGAATATCTGGAAACAGACTCTGATTTCTCAAATTAATTTTTCTAATTGTTCATTTTTAGGAGCATGTTTTACCAATGTAATATCCAAGTCACATCCATGGACAATTTGAATAATCATGAAAGTATAATATAAACGCCAATCTCTCTTCTACTCTTGGCAATATATAAAAGGTGTCACAATAATTACTACATATGTGTGTGTGACATAATCTACTAAGGAGATAAGAAAACAGGGAAAAAGGAATCCATTACTTCAGCAGCAAAATTTGTTGAGCTCTCTATGTCTAGCACTATTCCAGACACCAAGAAGAATATAGTCTTTCTTTCTCTCTGTGCATCTTATCTCTTGGAATATACATCTTTTTACGTAGCTTCAATTATATTCTAGTTGGAAGTCTCTGAAATCTGTATTTTCAATAGCAACCTCTCTTCCAAGCTTCAGAGCAACATTAACAATTTTACATACTGAAACTTTTTTTTTTACAGGAGAGGGGAGGTTTAAAGTCACTAGATAAAATGCATGACACCCACTTAAATTTGTCCCAAACTTATGGGACAAACTTACACTAAAAAAGTGTTGTTTATCTGACATTCAAGTTGCAGTAGGCTTCCCGTATTTTAATTTACTAATTCTGGCAACCCTGGGGTGGGAGTTGGGATGAGCTTTTGTTCTTTTGTGTTTTGATCTCTGCATTTTTCCCTCCTCCCAACTCCGAGCAGTAATCAAGCCCTAAGCATTTCCTTGTCTCATGGATTTTTGCAGGATATAAAGTCCAAGCTGAAACTCAATGAAAAAATTATGCTCATTGTTTAAAGAGAAGAGGAAAGAGAGAAGACAGAGAAGATGGGAGGGTGTCTTGAGAGGGAGATTTTCCTTAGATGGTGGGAAATCAGAGATTGGCAGGTCTTGCATTTATCAGGGGCCAACACATTGCTTGCAAGCACTATAGCAGGACAATGGCAAGACTTTGGAGAGGATGATTTGGAGGAATGGTGTATTTAGGGAGGTAGTACCATGACACCAAGCTTCTTGGCCTCACTATCAGGTCATGTGTCTGAGCAGTGAGTGACACAGAAGCAGTGGACACATCAGACCTGAAGGTGCTGTGTGCATTGCAACAATGGGTGCTTCAGTGGAAACCAGTGTTGGCTGCTGACTACAGGGTTTTCCTTGATGTTTTGGTATCAAATAATATCACAGAACCTTCACACCAGGGGGAACCCAGATTATAGACTATGATTGAATTTTCCCCTATGCACTTCTGCCTATGTATAGTGTACGGGGACTTAGAGTCTAACGCAATTTGATTTGAAAGGAATGATGAAATGAGATATTTCTTTCATGCCACATTTATGAAATCCACTTCAGACACTTCTGTGGTAGACACTGATAGTTACTCACCCAAAACTACTTCTTTTCCCAAATTTATCCTTGCTGGCAGCTCCTTCTGCTATAGGAGTTGAACATGCCAGAAATTACTATTCCAGCTCCTTATAAGCTATAGGAATGTGACTCAATCCAGGCCACTGGGACCTGGAAAATGAGTTTCTTCTCTGACTGAAACAAAACAAAACAAGTCATGCAAAAAGAAACTACCATTCTGTCTTTGGACTTGGTTGTGATGATATAACATCTGGATTTGTGACAGCCATCTTTTTGCTTATAAGGGGAAAAACCTGAGGTCCAAAAGATCCGAGGGGACAAAGCTTAAGGAAGAGGCAATGGAAAAATGGAAGAAGCTTGAGGGTATGATGATATCATTGAATCATTTATTAGTCAACTCTGTAAATGCCCTGCTTCAGAACTTTTTGTTTTATAAGACAATAAATTTTAAAGACATGTGTAGTTGGTTTTTCCACTATATGCATCTAAAAGAACCCCAAATGATACATCACTACAGCCACAAGTTGGGTTTTCTGGAAGCACACATTGAGATGTAGGTTAGGTGCAAGATGTTTATTAGAGACCAACAACTGTAAAAAGGAAGGAATAGGAAGCAGAATTGGGCAGAGAAAGAAGTCGAACTGGCAGAGAGCTCTGAAGTAAGTGTTGCTCATTAGCATGTCATGCAACAGGTCACAGTGGCCAGAGTTTACACTCCTGCCTCACTCAGTCACTGGATGCGAGCTGCTCTGGGAGGGAAGTGACATCACACAGGGAGTTATCTGACGCTGAGGCAGATCTGGTTGCTGACTTCTGACTATGTGCTCAGTTGCTAACTAGCAAATCCTTTCTTGAAGGGTGATCTGGGTATCTTCATGTCCACATCAGCTATGTGCACACATCCGTACATATGCACACACATAAATACATGCATATATGCATATATACTACCTGCTAAATCCCTCTCTACTCTAACACCTCAAATTGAATGTGACCAAAATTGAAAGATGGCCCCATTATCATGTCAACAACATGGGGTTGACACTTCAAGTCACCTTTGATGTATCTTTCCTCCCTGCTTCCACCCAGTCAGTGTGCAAGCCTATTAGTGTCTTACTTTGATCTCCTCTTTTTTACCTATTCCCACTGATGTTAGTGGAATTCAAGACTCTTTATGCGTCAGCTAAGGGTAAAGTCATTTTATCCCCTAACCTTTAAATTTCTTCTCCTAAATACTACTACCGACTTACTTTTCCTAGAACCAAGTTCTGATTGTGATATTTCCTCTGGCAAAAACCTTTGATAGTCCTCCTTTAATTGTCTATTAAATTTCAACAAATTCTTGGTTTTCCATCCCAGTCCCTTCAGGATCCTGCCTTTAACGTATCATTTAAGACAAACAATGAGTTGGTTAGTAATTCCACTGTTATGCATTTTATTTCCTACCTTTCTGCCTTTCTTTGAGATGCCATTTTATAAATCTCTTTCTTTACCATTATTTATGCCTTCTGAAATTTTATCAGAGGGAAACCGACCCATCAGACCCACTAGTCGGTATGCCATAGCAGTACCTGCTGGCAAATGTCAGTCCTAATTTTGGTATATCACGTACTCTGCCTTTTATTATATTTGCAGGGCTGACTTACCCAATAAGCAGACTAAGAAGCTGCTTAAGGCACCAGAAAATCAGGACACAGCAGATTCAGTTTGTATGTCACCATGATCTACACACTCGTTTTGCATTTAGGCCAGAAGCTTCCTAGCACCAGCATACACTGTTCCTCTATCACTATAAATCTGGAGCTCTGCTTGGCAACTTCTTCCTCACGTAGGTTTCAAATATGTACCACGTGCTTCTCATTTTATGTCTAGGGCTTTCCTGTTGCAGACATGAGATGCCATAGAAACTACTCAACATCCATACATGAATGGCCCACAATCGAGATGGAGTTCAAGTCCCATGGGTTAGACTTGGTGTAATGGGAGAAGAGAGGCAGAGTTGTAGACTATGCCTTGACCTGACCACATGTGCCTTCCCTTACCAAGGCTGATCTAACTACTGCTCCTGCTTAACCTGCAAGCAGCATAAACCAACATTAAGCATTCAATATAGCTTCATTTTTCAAGGAGACCAGCTAGTCACTCGGTGACAGGTCAGTTTCACCTGACTCTCTCCACTTTAGAAAGGGCAGTGATGTGTTCTTACAGGAATCATTATATATTCTGATTACGGACTTGCAGTCCCTGTCTGTGGTGTCTCTTTCTGCACCATCATCCAAGGGCTAACAGAATGCCTTATCTGTGAAAATAGTGTCCTACACATCATCTTTGACCAATGGGCACATTCTAAACGGAAGGACATACAACTATGGGCTGCTGACTATAGCATTCACTCATTTTCTATGTAGTCTTAACCCAGAAATAGCCAGCCTGATGAAAGATAGAAAGGCCATTGAGGGCTCAGCTGAGGTGCCAAGTTGAGGACAGCACCCTACGAGGTTGGGGTGCTGTTTTCTGGGATACACAATTATGTGTAATCAAGGGAGGAATGCGAGGGAACACAATATAGGTTACACTGCACTAGAGGTTGCAGGTAGCATCTGGCCTCTTTTTAGGCAAAGAAAGGAGTTATTGTACTAGTGGAGGTAATCAAGCCTGAATACCATGAGGAGCTAGGCTTTTTACTACACAACGAAGACAGGGAGGAGTATCTTGAACAGGGGATTAACTGGTGTCTCTTGGCACTCCTATGTCAAATGAAAACCTTAAATGGGCAATTGTAGCAACCACAGCCTGATGAGGGCAAGGCAACTATGGCTTAGAGCTCTTGAGGATGAACATCTGGGTCATCCTAGTAGGTTAGCAGCCCAGGCCAGCAAGAGTGCTAGCTGAGAGAGAGAGAAACCTAAAATGGAAGATAGTGAAGGAAAATGATGAGCATCACTCACAGACTAGGAACCAATTGTAGCAGTGGGTACTGGAGCTTGCCTTGCTAACTCTTTTTAAGGTTCTTTGGAAGGTTAAAACTTTCTGCCACCGTGATGAATTGGACTTGTACTTCATATCCCAGGAAGAAATGAGAGCATCTTTACCTTAGGAGAGACATGGATGTCATTAGAAGAAATGAATGGATCTGAAAGAGAGTTCTTGTTATGTGACACCCCAGATTCATGCACTTGCTTTGCTTTTGGGTCAGAGTGGGCCTGAGCAGCAGCTTACACTATTTCCATGGTTCTGCAGATTGATGCTGCTGCCACCAATATCCCTATAGACCTATAGCCTACCTTGCAGATTGCTCCCAATTATGTCTGTTGCTTACATGCAGGCTTCAATATTCCTTGTCTTACATCATGCCATGTATCTTTATTTCATGCCAGGTGCTTCCTTGATTCCACCAAGACACGAGATAGTTCAGGACTCAGTTGGCATCCATAAACATGCAACCTGGAAGTTTGGGAGAGTAGATGCTTCGTGGTGGGAGTTTGGACCTGTGGAAGTTGGGAGTCAACACATAAATTCTTCTCTCTTCCTCCCTGTGATATTGTGATTTATAGGAAAAATATATGCTTGGTTATTTAGATGACCAAAATATATTTCTCATACATATTTGGTCTTCATCCACAGCTCCCAAAACCCTTGGAATTGCCCAAGTGTTGAGAGTAACAAAGGTATCTCTTATGTTAATGAGGCGACTTTTGGACCTCACCTAAGGATGGAAGCTGGTTGCCAGGAAAACAAACCATGTGATTAGAGGGTTGGAACTTTCAGTCCCACCCCCCACCCTCCTGGGAGGGGAGAGGGCCTGGAGGTTGAATCAGTTGCCAGTAATCAATGATTTAATCAATCATGACTATGTAATGAAGCCTCCATAAACACCCAAGAGGATAGGGTTCAGAGAGCTTCCAGGTTGGTGAACACATGGAGATTTGGAGAGAGTGGTGTACCAGGAGAGGGCATGGAACCTCTGCATCCTTTCCTCATACCTTGCCGTATACATCTCCTCCATCTGGCTGTTCCTGAGTTATATCCTTTCATAATAGACTGGTGATCCAGTAAGTAAAATGTCTCTCTGAGTTCTGCGAACTGCTCCAGCAAATTAATTGAACCCAAAAGGGAGGTCATGAGAACCTCTGATTTATAGCCAGTTGGTCAGCAGTACAGGTAACAGCCTGGACTCGTGAGTGGTGTCTGAAGTCCAAGGAACAGGTCATGGGAACCTCCAATCTATAGCAAGTCAGTCAGAAGTACAGTTAATGACCTGGGCGCTTGCGACTGGTGTCTGAAGTTGCAGGGGGCAGTTTTGTAGGACTGAACCCTTAAGGTGTGGAATCTGATGCCATCTCCAGGTCAGATAGCATCAGAATTGAGTTGAATTCTTGGACACTCTCCTGGTATCTGATGATTGCTTGGTGCTGTGTGAGAATCGCCTCCCGAAAACACACACACACATTGGAATAGACACAACAATCAGTTTACTCCCCGACCACCATGGACTGTTTGGAGCTGCAGTGAATATATATGGTCTCTATGAAAACATCCTGAAGGACTGGACAATCAGCTTGTCAGAAAACCACTGTCAGTTGGCAATGACCTCTCTTACATACATTCTCCCTTCTGTGCCTCTGTCTGCATTCCACTGACTCCTGCTTCTTAGCTTTGCACTCCCCAACAGAGTGTTAATGCACAAGTGTTGGCTTTGTCTATGTTTTCTAGGGAAGCTGGGTTAAGATATAGGTGTATAAAAAAGACGAGAATTTTTTATTTTAATAATTTCATAGTTGATATATTTTTTTAAAAAGTTAAGGTTGTCAGGGCCAGCCCAGTGGCTTAGTGGTTAAGTTTGGCACACTCCACTTCCGTGGCCTGGGTTCAGTTCCCAGGGATGGACCTACACCACTCGTCAGTGGCCATGCTGTGGTGGCGACCCACGTACAAAACAGAGGAAGACTGGCCACAGATGTTAGCTCAGGGTGAATCTTCCTCAAGCAAAAAAAAAAAAAAAGGTTGATGTGGTCATCATGGAAAAACTGAAAATAATTTGGATATTCTTATACTTACTTTATGGCTTTGTGTCATTTTTATCTTGGATAATATTGGGCACCATGATCTTTTCATTGCTTATCATTTCTAACAGTACTAATCAGACATCATTATTTGAATTTACTTGGCATATCTTCAACCAAACTAGTTCGTGAGGAGAGGTTCTGTACCTTATTTTTACTCATCTTTGTATCCCTCACCAAGGATAACTTAATATTGTTAAAATTATAAGTACTTAATACTTGTCTAACCTCTCCTTTCACTGAGACTGCCCTGAGGCTATGAGTCATGGAGCAAAGGAGAAACAAAGAGTAAATCCTGGTTAAAGATGACCTGGGAAACAAGGGATAGTCCTTATCATCAAATTCCAAGGAAGATGTGCTCCTTGGAGCATTCTAAGAAAGGATAGTATTCAAAGAGATAAATCAACAACAGATAACTGGGAAAATAGTGCATTTGGAAGGCAAGGCTGGAAAGCTAAGCAGATGCAAAAGTATCTAGGGGTAAGAAGTGCCTAATGCCAAAGAGAAGAGGAAGGAGCTAACCATGTTTATAAATTAAAGAATGAGAGATCCACTTTCTTTCTCTGGGAACTTACATTCTTATTGGGAAAAAGAAGAAACAAGCGTAAGATATTGTTGAGTAAAGATGAATACTGATGAAGTGCACAAATAACTGATTATGAACAAGTGCTTTTAGATTTCAGAGATGATAAAGCTTAATGACTGTTAAATGTTAAAAGAGATTTGCATTGGATGGGTAATTATGCTTCACCTTAGGGCAATAAAGACATCTTGGTAGATTCAGATATGCCATTCAAATGAATATATCTAACGGAAGTACATATTTATGTTCACCAAAAATATGTATAAGAATGTCTGTAGAAGGGCTATATATAATAGCCCTGGAAAAGTCTCAAATGCCATCTCTAGTAGAATGAATAAAAATAAAATTGTGGTATATTCATTCAATGGATCCTAAAACGTAACGAGAATAAACCACAACTACAAGCAGTTCGATTAATATAAAGTTCAAAAACAGGCAAAAGTAATCTACAGTGTTAGTAGTCAGGAAAGTGATTACTCTTGGGGCTGGAAGTGACTGGAAAGGGATATGGAGGGCATTTTGAGAGGCAGATAATGTTCTTTTTCTTTATCAAGTTAAAGGGTTATACTCACTTTGTGAAAATGCATCAAGATATATATTTATTATTTTATTGGCAAATACTCTACTGAAGTATAACATACAGATTCAGAAATTTTAAATATGTAAAAATCTATATACCACCATCTAGATAAAGACGTAGATCATTTTCAGCTCCCTAGCGTCTTCCCTATACCCATCTCAGTCAAATTTCCCCTGTTAGGTTACCACTATTTTGACTTCCATAATCATATATTAGTTTTGCCTATTTCTGCTTTTCATATAGTAAAATCATATGGTACATATTCTTCTGTTTCTTACTTCTTTTGCTCAATATTATGTTTGTGAGATTTAATCCATATTGTTCTTTTTCACTGTCATTTTCCCGTTGATGGATATTTGCAGTGCAGTTTTTGATTATTTTGAATAAAGCAGTTATGAACATTCTTATGAAGATCTTTTTGTGGATATTAAGAACTCATTTTTTGGGCCGGCCCCATGACTTAGCGGTTAAGTGCACGCGCTCGCTACTGGCGGCCGGGGTTCGGATCCCGGGCACGCACCGACGCACCTCTTCTCCAGCCATGCTGAGGCCGCGTCCTACATACAGCAACTAGAAGGATGTGCAACTATGACATACAACTATCTGCTGGGGCTTTGGGGAAAAAAAAAAAGGAGGAGGATTGGCAATAGATGTTAGTTCAGAGCTGGTCTTCCTCAGCAAAAAGAGGAGGATTAGCACGGATGTTAGCTCAGGGCTGATCTTCCTCACAAAAAAAAAAAAAAAAAAAGAACTCATTTTTCCTTAGGTGTATACATAAACGTATTTACCTTTTTTCTTAGGTATATACATTAAATGGTATCTGTATAGATTCACTGTATATTTCAAACAATTTTTAAAATTCGTTGTACCAACTATTACATCATCAGCAATGTGTTTGAGATCCAGGTGACCACATCCTTGTTCTGCATATGATCAGCCTTCTTAATCTTAGCCCTTCGGGTGAGGTGTATCTCATTGCAGATTTAATTTACATTTCTGTGATGAGTAATTATGTTGAGCATTTTTTTTTCATACGCTCATTTGGCCAATTTGATATCACACTTTGTAAAGTGCTTTTCCAGTTCTTTTGCCTATTTTTTATTGTAGTTATGTTTCCTGTTTTTGTTTTTTATTATTTATTTATTATTTAAAATTTCTAGATATAAATCCATTGTTGGAATAATGCATTGCAATTTTCTTCTCCTAGTCTGTAGTTTGTTTTTTAATCTCTTTAAGGCATCCTTAATGACAGGAATTCTTGACTGTAGTGAAGTCAACTTTACCAATGACTGTAATAGTACTTGTGTATTCTGTCTAAAACATCTTTGCCAACTCCAAGGTCAGGAAGATAGACTCCTAAGTTTTTTTCTAGAAGTTTTTTTTTTTCCTTTTTTTTCTTTTTCTATTTAGGTCTGTCATCTATCTCAAATTTACTTTTTCTATACACTAGAAGGTAGGGGAACGGAGAACTTCTTGGACCATATTATTTGGTGTCTTACATTAGTTTTGAAAAATTGTGAGCCAGAATTTTTAAAAATATCGACTCTGTCCCATTTTCTCTCTCTAATTATATGTGTTAGATATTTTATCATATTCCGTATGTTTCTTATACTCCTTTCTGTATTTTCCATTATTTTTTTCCTCTCTATGGATCCGTTTGAATATTTCTGTTGATCTATTTTCCAGTTCACTAATCCTCTGTTCTGCTATGCCTAATCTGTTATTAAATGAATCATTGAAATTATATTGTATTTAATTCAGTTATCTTATATTTTAGTTATAGAATTCCAATTTGTCTATTTTTCAATGCATTCTAGGTCTCTGCTAAAATTCTAAATACTACTTTCTAAATTTTGAGTATATTAATTATAATGATTTTAAAGTCCCTGTCTGATAGCAATAACATCTGTATCACTCTGTAGTTTATTTATAATGTTTGTTGCTTTTTTCTTGGCTTTTGGTCATCTGGTGTTTTTGTTTGTTTGCTGTTTACCTGTCTCATAATGTTTTATTTCATACCAGAGATTGTGGATGAAAAATTATGGAGACTCAAGGTATTACCATCGTAATCTAAAGAGAGTTAGCATTTTCTTTTTCTTTTGGATTTATTTAGATTTATTTTTGCCTTTTTTTGGCAGGCAGATGGAGCACCAGCAGATCCTCTTGATCATCTTTGCTTCTTTTCTTTCTGGATTATTGCTCCTCAAATCCTGCCTGGCTGTACTCCACTGCCTCCAAATTGTTGCCTTTTACCATCCATCCAGCTCTCATCATTGACAGTGGGATGGTTAATCCAGCACCAGTAATTCTCTCAAGTCTAGAGCTAGAAGCTCTGTTAACTGAGACTTGATATTATCTGGATAAGTAAGGGACCAGGGAAGAACTGTCTGGAGAAGAGTAATAGACTGAGCATAAGCCCAGCATTAGAATGGATGAACTTTTGATGAGGACAATTATCCATGAAGTAGAGGGTTTGTGTTAGGTGGCTGGAAGGGGAAAAAATGATTGAATAGAGCTAGATTTTCAATAATTTGTTTCACAGTTGGTAGAGAGCTATTAAGTCTTTTTAAGCAAATGTGTAATAGGATCAATTTGGAAAGGTTAGTCTATCAATTGTTTCTTAAAAAAGTAAAATCACCTTGATTTTATGTAAAGAAGGTGTCAGCGCAGTATAACCCCAAATAGTCAAACTGATATGACCACTTCTTGAAGAATAAAGTCCTAAAGACATTGTTTAAAGTGTTTGAAAATGACCCCTTTGAAGATCTAATGTTGTCAGGCTCTGGGTGAACAGCCTTAACATACAGAACAATGAGACTAAAGAAAATGAGACAAATGATGAAAATGTCACCAAAATAATAAATAATCTTAAATTTTTACAATTCAAGCTTCATCGTGTGCATTGGCTAGCTTTGTGTGGAAGTTAGGAAGAAGTGTTAAAAATTTTTTATCATTGAGCTGTTCAATTGATTTCATTTGTCACTATCCCATATTTATAGGTATAGTATAGTTATAATCTTGAGACATCATTTCCAACAAAGACATGTCCCCATGGCTCTCTGATTTTAGAGAATATTTATTTTAACATGAACATATTTATAGAAATATTTTGACAACTAAAATGTTCAGTTCAATGTATTTTTTTTATTGTGGTAAAATATAGACGACATAAAATTTACCATTTTAACAATTTTTTTTAATGCATAAACTTTATTTTTTTTAGAGCAGTTTTAGGCTCACAGTTAAATTGAGTAGGAAGTACAGAAAGTTCCTGTATACCTCCTGTCCCCACATACAACCTCCCCTATTATCAACATCCCCCAGCAGGGTGGTCCATTTGTTACAATCAATGAACCTACAATCAATGAACTCCAATTTTGTTCTGTTATATTTAGTTGTGCCATGTCTTGCTCAAGTCCACCTGTAGTAGAATCCACTGGAGGCTCCCAGTTCCCAGTCTTAGCAGGCAGAGGAGGGGTAGCTTCTGGGACTGAAGGTGCTGGGGTCAGCCCTTCGGGTGGAGGGGGCACCTCCTCTGCAACCTTGACAGCATCTCCAGCTTTCATTCTGCTTCTTCTTGTCTGGATGTAACACAGTTTATTTAGCTGCTCACCTATTGAAGGACATCTTAGTTGCCTTCAAGCTTCAGCAAATAATGAATAAAGCTGCTGTAAATATTTGTGTGCAGGTTTCTATGTGGATACAAATTTCCAATTCATTTGGGTATACACCAAGGAGCATGATTGCTGAATTGTATGGTAAAAGTATGTTTAATTTTGTGAGAAATTGCCAAAATGTCTTCCAAAATGGCTGTACCATTTTGCATTCCCACTGGAAATGAGTGAGAATTTCTATTGCTCCGCACCCTTGCCAGCATTTGGTCTTGTCAGTGTTTTGGATTTTGGTCCTTCTAATATGTGTGTAGTGGTATCTCATTGCTTTAATTTGCAATCCCCTAATGACATATGGTATTGGACATCTTTTCATATACTTACTTGCCATCTGTATATCTTCCTTGGTGAGGTATTTGTTCAGGTCTCTTGCCCACTTCTAAATCCAATTGTTCATTGTCTTATTGTTGAGTTTTAAGAGTTCTTTCTATATTTTAGATAACAGTCCTTTATCAGATGTATCTGTTGCAAATATTTTCTCCCAGTTTATGGGTTGTCTTCTTATTCTCTTGACATTTTAACCATTTTTAAGTGTACAGTTTAGTTGCATTAAGAAAACACATATTATCATGCAACCATCACCACCATCCATGTCCAGAACTTTTTATCTTCCCAAACTGAAAGTCAGTACCCATTAAACAAGAACTGCATGTTTTCCAGTCCCTCCAGCCCCTGGCAACCACCATTCTGCTTTCTGTCTCCATGAATTTGGCTACTCTAGGTACTTCATATAAGTAGAATCAGACACTATTTGTCCTTTGGTGATGGGCTTATTTCACTGAGGATAATGCCTTCAAGGTGCTTCCATGTTGTAGCATGTGTCAGAATTTCCTTCCTTTTTAAGGCTGCATAATATTCCATTGTAAGTATAAGCCATATTTGTTTATCCATTCATCTGTCTGTGCACACTTGGGTTGCTTCTACCTTTTGGCTATTGTGAGAAATGCTACTATGAACACGGATTTACAAATATCTGTTTGAGTCTCAGTTCAATTTATTTTATAAAATAATTTTCAATAAGTGACAACTAGGTTGACAACTAACTTTTTTTCCCTTTCAAGCTAAACTCACATAGTAACCATTTAAATATTTAGATTTTATTTTCATTTCACTATACTTGCCAATGTGCACCCTTACTATGATGTCACTATGAAAAATTTAAATATTGACAATAATAATGCAACATCATTCATTATATGTTGTTAAAATGCTACATTTTCTTTCCTATTTAAACTACTTCATTTTTCTCTTGCAGTAATCCTGTGTTGAGTTTCCAACTTTTATTTTATGTACCATCATTCTCTAATTCTCCTGCTTTGAAGAAACAACTAATCATTGGTTAAGTGATTAGCAACATATATTATGATTAGAATTTCAAAACCTTTCTTGCACTGTCATAAAGAGTATACTATGAAAGTGACAACAGATCAGAGACAGAATGGTTAGGCCTGGGAGACCAGTCTGCTTTGAAAAGGGAGCACAGGTAATCAGTTGGGTTCTAGACAGTCAGAAAGTCATTTTTAGGGAACACTGGATTCAGGCAAAGATCCAAAGAGTTAAACAGAGCAAGACATTAGGGAGGTGTTCAGCAGCATATCATCCATACAAAAGGACATTTGGGCGGGTCTGATAGTACATGGCTTTAGTCTCTGGAAAGATTGGAGAATAAGGTAAGAAATGAGACCCTGGAATGGGATATTGGAAAAGAACCAACCAAGAAATTGGGAATAAGTGAGAAGAGAATGATGATCTATTGTCTGTCTCCCTTTTTAGATCATAAGTCAGTCACATGAGGGCAGGGAAGGGAGTCTGAGCGAGACAATAGCAAAGCTGATGAAACTTGGCCTCCTTTTACTTCCCTTTCCTTAAAACAGCACTGTTTGCAGATTGTGCAAGTGGGCTAAGTCTCCAGGGAACATTAAGGTGACTTTGCAGTGAATGTGAAAGGATCATAGGGACAAATATTCAAGCATGAATACTCTATTCCACGATGTTTGTTCAATTTTTTTTTTTTTTTGGAAGCTGTAGAATTCTAGGTTGAGATAGAGTTCTGCATGCCCCTCTCTTTGAGCTTAGTTCTCTGTGCAGATGAAACAAAAATCTTAACTTCTTATACGTGACAGGAACATGCCCCACTACTTTATATACGCGTTAAGGAAGTCTTGAGATTTAAATAATAGCTGTGGTTACATTATTCTCAAATATTTATATTTTAGATTATATTTATTCTCTCTATATTTATCTATGTAAAAAGGAAAAGATTTATGTAATTCACCATTTAGCTCATCTATTTTAAAGGATATGCACAGGCAGGGTTTTAGAATTAGAATTAGGAATTTAGGAGCAAAAGTAGAAGAGAGAGGAATAGACGGAAAAAATGAGAATGGATTAACAACGTAATATGGAATCATTTAGATTTCTTAAATTGCTTCATATCATGAAAACAAGTAAGATTCTCTCAGGCATGATATCCAGCATTGCATTTAAATGAGAGACAAACACAAGATTCAACAAAATTTACCAGAAAATTCCCAATTGTCCATGGGAGACATGTGGGAATCCTTGGAATGCAAAGAATACAGTTAAAACCAAGAGATTAGAACTGGAAATCCATGTTGACAAAAGAAAATAATTTTAAGTAATTTAAAACCAATAGAAACCTCTTGAATTTGGAATTGTGTCTTTAAAAGGAATTTGTTAGACATTATAGCAAAATTATGTTATTGAAGAACTACTTGGAAAACTTATTATGTTTTGCTTCAATATTTTTAAAAGTTAGGTCTTGTAATAGTCTCAGAAAAATGAGACTTCCCTCTCTAAGAATGAACACGCTGTCAGAGATCATGAAATAAAATTACTTCAGACTGGTAGAAGGCAGTAAAGAAACTAGCTGAAGATAGATGGAGAGAAAACATCATAGATATTTGAACAATCTTAGAAACTGTCTGGAAAAGCTTCTTTTAACAGAGAAAAGACTGTATTTTAAGCATTCTGCATAATCGTATTGCAACTTATTTCTCTTTCCTGTAAAAAGTAAGGGAAGATGTAAGAGAATTAAAAAGCTAAAAGTAATTCTAAGAAAACCAATTAGCACTTTTATTTTTCTGCTTGTGTTAGAAATGATTAAGTATTTAGCATTAAAGAGAAAGAAAATTGTTAAATTGAGAACTATCTCCAAGACTTTTGATACCAGTTTGACAGAAAAGCCAAATTAAAGTGTGAGGCATTTTAATGCCCTAGATAAATTTTGACCTTAAGAAAAATTTCAGGTTGACATAATGGTGTTCTATTTGAAACCATAGTTGTATTTAATAGTTGTATTAAAAAGAGATTGAACACAGGTGGAAATTGATACAAAAGATAATCTATTTTACCTACAACTTATTTCTTAAAACCTCCATCTAAATTTTGTCTCAATGTTAAATATAAAGTTGCAGTTAACGTAAGGGTTTTAACCTATTTTTATTATTGAAATTGGAAAAAAGAGTTGATTTTTAACGCAGTTAACCTCATCTGTAGGAAACTCTGGCTATTTAGACCACAGGATCACATGTTATAACGCAGGCCAGACACCTTAACTACATGGAGGTTTACTAAACCGTACTAAAACTAAAATTTTAGTTTACTAAAATTTCAGATATAGTGTCTGGAAAAATGCAGAATAGCCTCTGGAAGACTAATCCTAAATCATCAAATTTATATAATATAAGTAAATGTGGGATAAAAAACAAAAAGGTAAGTGGAGAGGAAACATCATAGCTATTTGAAGAATCTTAGAAACTGTCTGGAAAAGCTACTCTTAACAGAGAAAAGAACTCTCCATTCTTTTATTGATTTGTTGGCAATTCTGCAAAGCGGCCATGGACTGTGGAAACCGTTCAGCTCTGACTCTTACTAACGGTAAGAACCTGGGCAAGTTGCTTAATCTTTTAGTCCTCCATTTCCTCATCAGTAAAATGGGCATAACCACAGCCACCCGCGTAGCTTTGTCAGGAGGACCGAATGAAAGCACGCTGTAAACACTCGGCATAGTCGTAGTCCAGCAGTGTTCGGTAAACGGCAGTTGTTTTCCTCACCGTGTATCTACACAAGAGCTTCTGAACAATAATGATGTTACTATTTACTTAGACAGGATCCACCGTTTCTGAAGGAATCTGATATCTGTTACTTGTATGGTTCCCCAGATTTAATTTGTTTTTCAAAAGAGGAGAACTGATGAGTCAAAGTAGCTCTCAGCACGTCGTCAGCACAAGCAGGGCTTCCTTGCAGCATTTCTACCCGGTGACTGGAGGTCAGTCCTCTCACCAGAAAGCAGGCTGCTCGAGACCAGCCCACCTCCTTCAAGTCTGTTAGAGACATAAATCTCCTTTACCAATTTGCTCTGTGAACCCATCCACAAGAACGCGGAAGTTTTTGTTGGCTCAACAGCTTTTCATACATTGTGAGACAAGTTTTATAGTATTAAAACTAAAACGGGCAAGGTCAACCTCTGCCTACAAATACTTTGTAGTTATTTACGCTTCCTTGTCAACCTAGGTGTAGTTTATATGCAACCCTGAGACTCTCTCTCTTTTCCTCATTGCACAGATGAGATGGTCCCCAAAACAACTTTAATGCTTTGTGTTTCCTCTCCCTAACCCAATTTCTTGTTTCTGCATTCTCCCCAAACTTTTGCACTGTGCCCTCTGAAACCCTCATTCCAGGACAAATTCTTGTACATATGTACCTTTTTCATAATTTATTCTCTGTAGTACTTGGCCTTAAGGAAAACATGGCTCTTGCCGTGAGTACACCATACTCCTTTTTTCGCCTCATTTCCTCGCATCTCATAATTCTCTTGACTTCCATTGCTGCCTATATATTTATGCTAAATTCTACTAAAAATTATTTTTGAAGGCTGTCAGTTGGCAGTAGCTATCTCTACCCCATCTTCATTATTTCTGCACAACAACCTGCTAGCTGTGTCTCCACTTTCATTGACTATGTTGGAATTTGCCTCATGGTTTTGCTTTTCAGCACAAACTCTACTGTCATCCTTGGTACTTTCTATGTCCTTTTTCATCCTCCTAGGTTGGCATTCACAACTTGGCCATAATCACAGGCTTCATTTTCTTACCAGCAATTCTGCCATTTGATTCACTGTCTCTATATATCCTGACTTTCTCTGCTTTTTCAAGCATATGACCACGACTTCCGTCTTTCAGCTTGTGTAGAACACAGTATGTCAGTCAGAGTGGCAAATCCCTAATAGAGATAACATGACTGCCTCAACTTTGATCAGGTGACACCACTGGTACATCAAACTACCTTGGGAGCTGGGGTGATGATGGGCAGTCATATGGTACAGAAGGGGTGTAGTTTTCTGAAAACAGAGATTGTCCTGAGGAGGGAAGACAACTCGACTACTACAGTGCCACTATTCTGCTTAAAAATATTTCATTTTTCCCTATCTGTGGCCTTAAAGAAAAGTCTAAATTTCTTAGCTCAAAATCCAAGACCCATTGTGATCTGGCCCCTGCTTCTCTCTCTCTAGCCTTATCACCTTCTCCTCCACTCCCCTCTCATTCTTCTTTTCAGCAATAAGAACGTCTTTTGGATTTCTGGACACATTGGGATTTCTCTTACCTTGTGGTCTTTTCCTTCGTTGATCCCTCCTTGGGTAGTACTTTTTATCTCCCTTCTTTGCATTGCAAGCCCCTCCCTTTTCCTGGATCTGTAATACAGGTGGGGCTTTTGGAAGCCTCCAATAAATAGCTCTTGCTCTACCTCTCCTCTGCCAGAGGCTGCCTGTCCCCCGCACCCTGAGCAGTTTGTGCAACTTCCTATCATATCTGCCCCACACAATACTGTAATGCCTGATTGCTTTGCTTCTCCATCTCCTACACTAAATCTTGTTCTCCATCTGATTGCAAGCTCTTTGAGGGTAGGGACTTTGTTTTTTATAATTCTCTCTGTAGCGTCTAGTACCTAGCAAAGTGCCTGGTTTTTAGTATATACTCAGCAAATGTTTGTTGAAAGGAAGGGAGGAAAGAGAGAAGGAAGGAAGTAGAATGACACATTATAGGCATTTCATCAACAATTGATGGAGTTTGCTAAACTCTGGTATAATTTATGTGAGTTGAAATACTTCTGTCTTAGGAAACATAATATAAGCATAATAAGCAGTTATGTAAATATGGTCCTCTTTAAACTGCTCACATAGTGCATAAATAAAGTCAACTGCTTTGTTTCCTAGCCAAAGTCTACTCTGAACTGTACTTTGAAATTCACAACTTAAATAGCCCAACAGCATTGCTTGGGAAGGTAGGGACAATAAATCAAACATCTTCCCACTTAGACATTCACGTGTCTTTGAAAATGTAATGATGCCTGTTAGATACCAAAACATAGTTGATGAATAGTTGTTTTTGTGACTTATTAGAATCAAATTTTTTTTGAGATTGTGTTCTGTGATCATTAAGAAATGGACCAGGAGTATAAAGTCATTTCAAACATTGTAAGTCACAAAATAAATACACATGAGATTTGGTCAATAATTTGCCAGAGAAAAAACCAGTAGTTCAAATATCATATGTTAAATAAGCTTTTAAAAGGATGAGATTGACAGATATAAATGTATAACAATAATCATTAAACCTATATGTGCAGCAAAATTACCTCTTAGACTTTTGAAAAAAAAACTGTTTGCAGAAACACCATTCCCAACTCACTGAATCATCATCCTGTTTACCACCAATCTAAATCCCTGACCTCCTATTGAGAACCTGGTATATCATTCCTCTCCACTGTATCCCGCTTGCGTGATATTTCAAACACTGGTTTATTCCTGTTTGGAACACAATCATTGCTCTATCTTTATGGCCATGTGATACTCAGAGTTGTCTAGACTGTGACTAGTCTAGCCATGGTCCTTTGAGAATAATCATAACCATCAGTTTGATATCCTAGTCTTAGGGTTCACTAACATTAAGCCTGTACCAGCATCACTCAGTGGGCTGCTGATAGCAGCTTTTGATCAATTTATTTCAAATGGACTTCTCAACTGCCGTTTTGGTCATCTCATTCATTTTCTACACTTACTGGTATAGTCCATCCACTATTATTGCTTCTGTCTTACCTACATTTTTCCTTTTATGTCATGCAAAATGGCATAACCTGTGAGATGTCTGCCAAAGAAGGGACTTAAGGAGCATTATGAGAATCCTGTAATTGCCCAGTGAGATTTTGACTTGACAGGTCAAGGATGTAGCCATGGATGCCAAGATACAATAGTCCTTTATATACTCCAATGCTGACTCACCTGTGAAAGGACTATATCATGGGTAGCTGCCATCATGGGAGTCCTGAGCATTTGTGTAACCACATCCTCCACCCAGTCATTTGTACCCAAAGTGACAGTACCTTGGCAAAAGTAAAGCAAGTGTTCTAACCAAAGGCAAATGAGGCAGGAGGAGATACAAAGCAAGAGGGAAAGAAAACATCCTCAACTCAAAACTAGGTAGGCTATCTTGCTAACTAAGCACCTTGGGTTCTGCTTTGCTAGACTGTCACCTCCACAGCAACCAAAATTGGTCAATATCTCTTCACTTTCTCTAGTGCTAACAGAAACTAGCAGAACTAGTTGAAGATTCAGTTGTGCCTCGGTCTTGGTAAATAAGTAAATAAATAAATAATAAAACACAGAACAAATGATAGATTATGTGGCTATGATCTATTCCTATTCTATGAATGGAAAATACTCAATGAGATAATACATTTTTATATATCCTCCTTTTGTGTATTTACAAGTAATGATGGCAATCTTTTCAAATAAAAATGATAAGGAAAAACTAGAATTTTCAGGATTAATACTCTCTATTAAAAGACATAATCTGGTCTACCACAATCTGGTAGACAAAGGCAGAATTCCACATGTTTTACCGGAAGTATAATTTCACAATTATTGCTGGCAACCTACTTCTTTTCAAGCAATTAATAACGTAATAGATAAAACTGGCTTCTTTACTATTTGCCTAGACAGAACGTTCTATGATAAATATGTGTTCTGTGATACACACACATCCCCATCACACACATATTCAAAAACATCTGATAAATTGAAAATTTCTTTATTTAAAATTTTATATTTATAAAATACTCCTTTCAGTGTAAAGCATAACAACTAAGAAGCATTTATTGAGCCTTACCATGTACAAGGCGTTATGTATAAAGCTTTTGCTAATAACTACCGGGAATTTATAGTTTATAATGAACAAGTGACATACATGCATTCTTCATTGAATACTATTTGATAAATGCTGCTGGAATATAAAGCTATTTATTTCTGAAATAGCCTCTTAACTAAAATGTTGATAAATACATAAATAATCCATGACGGTACGCTGGCAATGTTTGTGTGTGTGTTTCCCCTATGTTCTCAGCACTATCTAATCCAATATGACTGGTGTCCTTATTAGAAGAGCAAAATTTGGACATAGATACACGGAGAGGGAAGACAGTCATGTGAATACAGAGGCAGAGATTGGAGGGATGCTGTCGCAAAGGAGGGAATGCCTAGGACTACCAGAAGCTGGGAGGGGCAAGGAAGTATCCACTCTTAGAGAATCTGGAGAGAATACGATCCTGGCAACATCTTGATTTCAGACTTCCAACCTCCATACTTGTGAGAAAGTAAATTTCTTTTGTTTTAAGTCATCTAATTTGTGGTACATTTCCTAGGCAGCTTTAGGATACTGACACATCCAGCTAAATGGTATAGGCATTCACAAATACCCATTGTGATGGCAAAAGAAAGTGAGTTGTGAGTGCTATAGGGATATACAGAGGAGGTAATTTGGCAATCCAAGAAAGAGAGATGATTCCTGCTGAGTGAACGAGGACAGGCTCCAAGGTGGATGAGGCATTTGCATCAACTTTGAAGGAGGGATAGCATTCTAAATAGAAGAAAATGCCAGCTCTTGCCCTCTGTCAGCTATGGGCGTTGATGCTTCCTTGCAAAGGCTCCATACTACCTACTTCCTGAGATTATCCTGACTAAATGTGAACGAATATTAAACGTACTATTTCCAGCAGAAAGTGGGGTAGGGAATTGACCTTGCTGCCTCAAGCCAAGTTGCTTGGAATGAGCTGTGGGTTCCTGTGAAATTATTAAGCTTTCTACAGCAGCCTTCTCTCATCTCCTTGACCTGATCCTGTAATAGGACTTTTGTCTTAGTCTTCTGCTTTGTAATTTATCCCCACTGTCAAGTGTAGAATCCTTCTCTGAATCCTAAATAACTTGTCTGGGAATTAGATATCTTATATAATTTTTGCTGAACTTTTCAACCAAGAACTGGGCCCCTTTTCTTAAACCCACATTTTCTGGAATAATTCTATTCCAAACCAGATTAGTATCTGTCATAATGCCTATCTCTGAGCATCACCACCGTGAAGACGCTCATCCTGTCTGTGGTAGGCAGAATAATGGCTCCCTAAAGATATCTACATTCCCATGACTGGAATCTGTGAATATGTTTTGTTACATGCCAAGGGAGAATTACAAGGTTGAAGATGGAATTAAGGTTTCTAATCATCTGGCCTTGAGATGGGGAGATTACCCTGGATTATCCAGGTGGGCCCACTGTAATCACTAAGGTCCTTATAAGTGAAAGCAGGAAGAAGGAGAGTTGGTGATAGAGAGACGCAGCATGAGAAAGATTTGACTGGTCATTGCTGGTTTTGAAGATGGAATAGAATCACAAACAAAGGAAGGAAAGTAGCCTCTAGAAGCTGGGAAAGGCAAGGAGATAGATTCTACCCTGGAGTCTCCAGAAGGAATGCAGCTCTACTGTCACCTTGATTTTAGCCCAGTGAGATCCATTTCAGCCTTCTGACCTCTAGAGCTACAAGACAGTGTATCTGTGCTGTTTTAAGCCACCATGTTTGTGGTAATCTGCTACAGCAGCAATTGGGAACAAATACACTGCCCTTCCAGAAACAAAACAGACCTTAGAATATCAAAGCTAGCTTGCTTTGAGTCTGAGTTACCAAGTTCTTTTGGCTTCCCAAAATAGGGGAAAATATAATTTGTGGTTAATATCATGGGCTTTAGAATTCAACAAAGTAAAGGGTAAAATTCTGCCTCATTAATTATTAGCTCTATGGCCCCCAATAAATGACTTGATTTATCTGTGCTCATTTTCATTATCTCTTTAATGAGGATAAGACTTTTCTCATCAGGTTGGTTTGAAGATTAATTGAAGTAATGTATTTAAAGTGCTTTACTTAGTGCATTGCAAATGTTATGAATTATTCAGGATTCCTCCACGCCTTTGGTTCCAGGGGTAAGTTCACCTGTCAGGTTAATGTAGTGATATTAGATGACATGAGCAGAAGAGTAGTGTGAAGCCATGTCAGGAAGTGTCTTTCATCACATACTGCTAAGGAGCTGTGATTTAATTTGGTAAGCAAGGGGTAGTCATTTAAATTTAAAATGCTTTCTGTTTCAAAAAGAATTTGTCTAGCAGTCCTAGTACAACCTATAGACATAAAGAAAAAAAGTGAAAAGTCATATTTAAGCCAAAAACAAGGACTGAGAGTCAATGTTTCATTGGAATATGGGAAGAAGACTATCCAATAGTGATAAAGCAGATGGATCTAAATTGAAAAGCACAATAATTGGAAGACCAGCTTTTCCTCTGGAAGCATCTGGTCCACCCGCCTGAAAGTAGCTGTGCCTGCCCCTTCTCTGTCCTTCACGTTTAGAAACGTGTCTTCAACAACCTGGAAACGATCTTGTAGGTGCTACTGCTTCAAAGGCTTTTTGAACAATCTCTTCCTCCACGTTTCATTCTGTTTCCTCACTAATACTTCCTGTACCAATGGGAAAACACATCCTACTTGTCAAGAAGTAAAAGAAAGGGAAACTGGTGGTGTTTCATTTCAGCAAGGGAGGGACAGGCGTCCCGATGAAATCGCCATAGGTGGGGACAGAAGGAGGGTTAGCATTTAGAATAGCAAATATTGTATGCAAATGAATTGCAGGTGTTCACGTCTTCACTATTTTAAGGTGTCCAAGAGCTAAGCAGTGTGGATAGGAAAAAAAGAACAAATTCTAGGTCAATGGTATCACATGTAGATGGAACTCTGATACTATTATAAGTCTAATTGTGTCCTCCAAAAATATATGTTGAAGCCCTAACCCTCAGTACCTCAGAATGTGACCTTATTTGCAATAACCTTAATAAGGTTGTTGCAGATATAATTAGTTAATACAAGGTCATACTGAGGTAAGGTGGCCACCAAATCCAAGATGACTGGTGTCCTTATAAGAGGAGAAGAGATATGTACAGCCATATAAGGGGAGGAAGCAACCAGACAAAGGTGTTAGTGCAGATTAAGTTCAGTGTGTCCCACAGGGAACTTTGGAAGGTACATGATATATGTCCCACCCTGAGGCAAGGGGGCTGGCTGGCCTTTTGTACTCCCAAATAAGACCCTATGCTTTCCAGGGTGAGCAGAGGGTGATCTGAGGAGAAGGAGGCAGCTGTTAGCTATTAGAAGCCAATACTCATAGCAGCTGGGAAAGCGCTACAAGGTCCAGTAAAGGGAACCTGGGAAGGACACCAAAGGTGTCTACTACAATGGATATGGGGATAGAGATTAGAAATATAATCTAACAATTGTTGGCATTCTTTAAGAAGACACTAGGAAAATTGGGACAGAAGAAATAAGCAAAGACAAAATAAAGTAATAAAAACTATCATGACTTTTATTTTTTAAAAAAAAATTAAAACCAGGGCTGGCCCCATGGTGTAGTGGTTAAGTTCAGCGAGCTCCGCTTTGGCGGCCCAGGTTTGTGGGTTTGGATCCCAGGCACAGACCTACACCACTTGTCAGCCATGCTGTGGCAGTGACCCACACACAAAATAGAGGAAGATTGGCACAGATGTTAGCTCAGGGCGAATCTTCCCCAGCAAAAAAAAAAATTAAAACCTACGTAATTCACAATTTCAAAGGGCTAACTGAATTCCACGCAAAATGTTTGGAAATAGAATCCAACTAAAATACTCCAGCAAAATTATAAATATATAAGACAAATACAATCCACAAACCCTTAGGAAGATAAAAAAGATTTTATTTCTTCACAAATGAATAGAAATCAGAGTGATCTCAGAATTCTAAGAAACATCACTTATCAGAGGACAATGGAACAGCATCTACAGAATCTAGGGTTTTTAAAAGAGTGCTCTTGCCTAAGTAGTCTAACACAGCTATCTTCTATATGCTGGAGCAATATAAAAACATTCTAACATATTCAAGAGTCTACACAATATAACATGTAAATCACATGTATTATTTGGTTGCTTTTGGCTGCAAGTAATGTCAACAACAACCACAGCAACAAAAACTCACAGTGGCTTGGACAGTATGATAATAAAATATCCAGAAGTACAGTGGGTTTTAGATTGGAATTCAGTGCCTCAGTAACATCAAGGACTCAAATCCTTTCCATTTTGTCTCTTGCCATCCTGTTTTATTCTTAGTCTAACTTCCATCTTAGTCGCAAGACTGATGTACCAGGTGAAAATGACGAGAGTTGATTGCTCCCTGTGTATGCACTACCAGCGCAGAATCACTTCCCAGAAGTGTCTCAGTATGCTTACTCACACATTTTGTTAACCAGAATTAGGTCATGTACACTTTACTCTGCCTTCATAAACCAATTATTTGCATGAGGAATATGACTGTCACAATTTACTTAAACCAAGAAGGGTGGATGCCTGAACGAAATCCCGCCTCTGTGAAAACAATATAGATGGAGAAGCATGAAAAGGATGCGATCAGGCAACCAACAGCGTCTGCTTGATTGTCTTTCTTGAAAAAAATGCACGCAGTTGTCTTTTAACTAGACAAGAGATGAATCACTTAAAATCTCAAAAAGTGTAATGATGTTAGTCAGAAAAACTGAGAGCTCCTTCCCTATTCATTCTGGACCCAAACTAAGTTATTCAGTTGCGTTACACCTTGACAAGTAGATACTCACTTAGTTGTTCTTTATTCTTTTTTATTCAACAAATGTTTAGTGAGCCTATGATATGCCAGACATTATACTAGGTGCTGGGAACACAGCAACAGCAAGCCAGATATGTTCTTACCGTTATGATCACCTTTTCTTCACCCTGTTGATGAAGGAGAGATTCTTGCCCTAGGGTTACAGGCATGGCTGAACACACAGCACCTGACACGGGACAGATGAGATCAACAGCAGGTTTTAGTCACATATACTCACAGCCTGGGTGAAGGAGGACACCGCTCGCCATGCAGGGCCTCACAGGGGTTGCCCTCAACAACAGAATGAACAAGAACAGGCTGTGGAAGGCAGATCTTATAGTAAAAAGAGCACGTGGTGCCCTGTGATCCCTGTGGAAGGATGTAATTGGCTAGTTTGAATAATTTCACGGGCTGGCAGAGAACTGAAGCCCCATACTCACGGACAAGCAGGCACTGTGCCTGCTTCCAGTGATAAGGAGGGTTGTTTGGCTCGGGGCCCTTATCTGCAGAAGCACAATGGGAAGGTGAACTTGAGGTTAGGTCATTAGAGGCCCTCCCAGTTTCAGATGTCAAAGCAGCAGACATTAATTTTAGGACTTACACCACACCTACTCTCACAGATAATTTTTTCCTGAGTTGTAGGCTCCACACCATAATTTTATGCATTATACTATGTTTAGATCCCATGTCCTAATTAAGAATTTGTTTTTATTTATCTTTCTTGAGATGTTTTATTTCTTGCATCCGTTGATTGATGTTGTCCACCACATCTGGAAATTTCTCAGCTATTACTTTGTTAAATAGTGTTTCTGTCCCATTCTTCCTTACCTCACCCTGTGGGGTTCCAATTTCCTGTATGTTAGGTTTTTCTTTTTCAACAATCTATGTCTTCTATACTCTCTTTTTTGTTTCTTTCATTTTTGCCTCCCTTAATTGCATTCTAGATAATTTGTCTAATCTTACTTGCTATTCACTAATTCTTTTTTCAACTGTGTTTATGTAAATTTAATTACCGTGAAGTTCATTGAATTTTTAATTTCAGTTATCTTTTTCAATCCTATGAGTTTTGATGAGTTCTTTTTCAAATTTGCTGTCACCTTTTATATTTTTTGTACCCCACAGACATTTTCAAGATCTTTTATTTTTTAAAAAATATGAAGCATAGTTGTTTTATACTTTATGTCAGATAATTTCAATAGCTGAAGTGCCTGTGCATTTGTTTTTATTGCCTGTTTTTCTGGTTCTCACTCACAGCAGATGCCATGTTTCCCCATGTGTTTTGTTATCTTTGACAGCAAATTATTTGGAAAATTATTTGGAGGAATAATTTTGAGGCTCAGGATGATTATACATCCCTCTAGAGAGGATCATTGTGGCTTCTGCCAGGCCTCTGGGAGGGTACAAATCCAGCGTCCTCTTACATCTGAATTCCACTTCATGGTCACCAAATGCCCCAGGTAGTCTAGAACAAAAGCTGGATTACGTCTAGTCATCCTTACCATAAGGGTGTAGCCCTGGCGGGGGGGTGGGGGTGGGGGGGGGTGGGGGGTGGGGTCTCTCAAAGTGGGAATGTAGGGGAGTTCAAAATCCTTACCTTGGTGAACACTGGGCTTTTTTTCTTTCTTTTTATCCCAGAACCCTGCCAAGCTGCTAAAACCGTAGCTCAGTTCACAGCTGCTGCTCCCAATTGGATAAATGACCTTCAGGGCAAAATGGATTTGTGTTTTAGGCTTTCCCCTCCAGGTGCTTGCCTTCTCCTAGGTTTTAGTTGGGTAAATCTTTGCCTAGATTTTGGATGGCCAAATGTAACTATATTGTTAGTTTTTTGTTTGTTTGCTTTTAGGGGTTTTTTGTTTGTGTTTGCTTTCATTTAATGTTTCTTCCAGCTCTTTTACTTGTCCTCAGCAAGAGGATTTGGTACTAATTACTCAGTTCGCTATTACCAAGATGAAATCTCTTTCACCCCATGGTGGATAAAGAATCTCTACTATATTTGAATACATTTAAATAATTACTGGTCCTACTGTGGTTCAGCCCTTCCCTGCAAAGTCTCATAATTTATACTGTTAGGGTATGGTATAGGAGATTATACTCATAAGGCTTCTTTCCTTATCCTTAAGTATAAGTCTGAAGGGGAAAGCAATGGCCATTTTTATAGCTAAGAAACTCAATAATGATTATCAGTACCTTTGAAAAATCATACTGAACTTCCCAAGTATTTTTGTGCACGTGTTTTGCTATTTAATTGGTGGTGGCTGAAAAAAATCCAGTGGTAGATATTGCTTGTCAATAAACTCCTCCTTTTTTGTTTTTTTGTTTTGTTGCTGAGGAAGATTCGCCCTGAGCTAACATCTGTTGCCAATCTTTCTCTTTTTGCTTAAGGAAGATTCACCCTAAGCTAACATCTATGCCCATCTTCCTCTATTTTGTATGTGGGTCGCAACCACAGCATGGCTGATGAGTGGTGTAGGTCCACACCTGGGAACCGAACCCAGGCCACCCAAGCAGAGCATGCTGAACTTAACCTCTAGGCCATGGGGCCGCCTTTCCTTTTTTTGTTTTTATCTAGGAATTATGACTATTTCTATTTGACTCTAGTTAAAATTTGTATGCAAGACCTCAAATATATATAAAAAAGTCAGAGGAAAGATTGCTAGGGGATGCATTAAAGTCTTTTTTGGATTTATTATTTATATTTCTTTCAGAGTAGAATTCTTGGTCTTTTTTCCTTTTCTTCTTTGCAGTTTTTCAATATTTTTCTAGTTTTCTTCATAGAGTTTATATTGCTGTGATAAGCAATTTTGTTTTAAATGTATAAGCATTGTGCATAACTATATTACCATGATCACAATCACATATGCAGAAAATAAAAATTTGAGAAAAAACCCACAAAACGTTATTACTATTTAATTATGCGTGTAAGAATGATACTTCCTATTTTTTTCTTAAATTTTTTTCATGTTTTCAGATTCTCTCTAAAACGCATTTATTGCTGCTTTAATGGAAAAGAATAATTTACAAAAAAATAAAGGGTTTTGGGTGTAATAATAATATACTCACACTTGTGCTTTAGGAAGTTTTCTTTGAATTTAAAGGGAGTGGGAAGGAATTGTCTCAGAGCACCTTTCAAAGCTGTGTCATTATTTTAGTTGAGAGGCACTGATTGCAGCCTGGCTGCTGCATTGAAAAGGAAGCTCAAGTACAGTAGCCACAGTAAAGATAGTTTCAGCAAGATGTGACCAATTATTAGATTGAAGTAGGAAAAGGAATCAGAATACTTACATGGTTTGAGGATAGCGTGGCTGCTCTAAGATATGAGGGGTACAGAAGTGAGCACATTGGGAAGCACTGTCCCTGGACCACACTGGAATACCATGTCTGCTTTAAATTGTTTACACTTTCTAAGTGTGATAGTCCATCAACTAGGACCCATTTTGCACACAAATGTTGTATTAGTTTGCTAGAGCTGCCATAACAAAGTGCCACACAGTCTAGGTGGTTTAAACAACAGAAATTTATTTTCTCACAGTTCTGGAGGTAGAAGTCCAAGATCAAGCTGTCGGGGGGTTTGTTTTCCTCTGAGGCCTCTTCCTTGGCTTGCAGATGACCCCCTTCTCCCTTTGTCTTCACGTGGCCCTTCCTCTGCGCATGACCGTTCCTGATGTCTTTTGGTGTGTCCAAATTTCCTCTTCCTACTAGGACACCAGTCATATTGGATTAGGAGCCACTCTAATGGCATCATTTTGGCTTAATCTCCCTTTTAAAGGCTCTATCTCTAAACACAGTCACATTCTGTGGTACTAGAGGTTAGGGCTTCGACAATGAATTTGGGGGGCACATAAAGCCCATAGCACTTGCCCTCTGGACCCCCAAAATTCATGTCCTTCTCACAAACCAAATACATTTACTTCCATGCCAACAGCCCTAAAATCTTAAGTCATTCCACCCTCAATCCTAAATCCCAAATCTCATCTAAATATCACCTAAATCGAGATTGGGTGAAACTCGAGGTATCGTTCATCCTAAGGCAGAATTCTTCTCCAGCTGTGAATCCCTGAAAACAGACAAATTATCTGCCTCCAAGATACAATGGTGGGACAGGTCTAGGATAGACATTCCCATCCCTGAAGGGGAAAATCAGAAAGAAAGAAGAGGTCACACACCCCAAATGAGTCCAAAGCCCAGCCGGACAAACTCCATTAGATTCCAAAGTTCAAGAATAATCCATTTTGGCTCCATGACCTGTCCTCCAGCCCCACCGGGGTAGCAGTCCCACTTTTGGGCCCATTGAGGGAGCAGCCCCACCCCTGAGGTCCTGGGTGGCAGCCCTGCCTTCCAAACTGAGGAGGACACAGTCTCATCCCCAAGAACTGTGGTGGCAGTGGTGGCCCTGCCCATCTCTGAATCGTCTTTTGGGTTCTTCCTCCTATTTCCTGAAGGATGACGCGTGTCCTTGGTCAGATAGCATTATTATCCCATCCTGTAGAATCTGAGAAGTCTGTCCGCTTTCCTTCATTTCGTCCCGTCCCTGTCCCCTCTAGTCCAAGCCGGCAGTGTTTCTACTGGTATAACCCCATCTCTATTCGTGATTTCTGCTGAGATGGCTGATTTCATCCATTAGTCACACTTTTGATCTCTTTAGAAATTGATTGTCCAGCCACACCCTTGGTGTTCTCTCCAGACCGTCCTTTCTCATTTTTCGAAAAGTGGATAGGCTGAGAATTTTCCAAATCTTCAAGCTTTGGTTCCTTTTTGCTTAACAATTCCTCCTTCAATTTGTCTCTCTCCTCTCACATTTTATTATAAGCAGTAAGGAGAAATCAGGCCATACCTCTAATACCTTGCTTAGAAATGTCCTTAGCTAAATATCCAAGTGTGTCACTTACAAAGTTTACCTTCCACGCAATACCAGAACACAATTCAGCCAAGTCCTTTGTCACTTTATAATAAAGATCACCTTTCTTCCAGTGGCCAATGACACGTTCCTCATTTCCACCTGAGGCCTCACCGGAAGCGCCTTTATGGTGCATATTTCTACTAAGTCTCTTCAAGGCAATCTAGGCTTTTCCTAGCACGCACCTCAAAACTCTTCCAGCCTCGACCTATCACCCAATTCCAAAGCCATATCCACAGTCTAGGTATTCGTTACAACAGCACCCTACTTCCCAGTACCAAAATCTGTATTAGTTTGCTAAGGCTACCAAACTTAAGCAGCACAGATTGGGTGGTTTAAACAACAGAAATTTATTTTCTCACAGTTCTGGAGGCTAGAAGTCCAAGATCAGGGATTAGTGGTTTGGTTTTTCCTGAGGCCTCTCTCCTTAGGGGCTTACAGATGGCCACCCTCTTGCTGTGCCCTCACATGGTCTTCCCTCTACATCCATGTGTTCCTACTGTCTCTTTATGTGTCCAAATTTCCTCTTCTTATAAGGACACCAATCAGATTAGATTAGGGCCCAGCCTAATGGCCTCACTTTAACTTAATCACCTCTTTAAAGACCCGGTCTCCAAATACAGTCACATTCTGAGGTACTGAGGGTTAGGATTTGCAACACATGAATTTGGGGGGACAAAATTCAGCCTATAACAAAGATAAATTACGTTTATCCAAAAAAGTTATGAATAAATATTGGCATTTTACCAGAAGTATTTTGGGTGTATTTTAATAAATTTGATATGTTCAAAGAATGAAATGTAAAAGAAAATTTGAAAAATAGTCTTTGGGAAATTCTCATGATTTAAACCAAGTTGCAAGAATAAAAATAGAACATGATAACTAAACTACAATCTCAATTTTCTTTAACATACATAGCCACACGCTTATACATAAAAACACAAAGGAAAATATGAAAATAACAGTGGCTATCTCTGATTGGTAAAATTACAGAGTATTTTTATATTCTTTCTTATACTCTTCATGCATTTTCAAATTCTCTACACTGAGACATATCACTTGGACAATTAGAAAAAATATTCAATTGTTAAAGGGAGAGGAAGACTGATTTTTATCAGTATTAGTCTTTGGTTGCAATGAACAGAGAAAAACTTGGTATAATTTAGGCTAAAAGGGAATTTACAAGGAGGCTATTCCGGTGCTTAGTAAGCCAAAGGTGCTGCTGAGACACCACGCCTTAGGAGTTGGGCAACTCTGGGGGGTCTGGACATCAGGAGTTGACTGCCAATTTTATCAGTGAGTCACAGCTGGAATGCCTGATCCTGACTGCATTCTCTATCCTGGTGCCGTTCTGTTCAAAAGAGTCTGACTGGGCCAGCTTGGGTCTTATGCCTACCCCTGGTGATTGTGGGGGACAATTTGACAACCCTCTAATACAACAGGCCATCCAGGAGAAAGAATTCCTCAAAAGGAAATCAGGGTGATGTCACCAAGGAAAGGGAGGCCTACCACAATAGATCTCCACTATAGAACTAAAGCAAGAAATCTATTTAAAATCTATATCACGTAGTCATTAGATTCCAATTTTAATAGGCCACAAAAGAGCACTGTCTTTATTATATACCACACTGATATTAAATTTCATTTGACTATCTGAGTGCCATCTGACATGAATTCTAGATAATTATTTATTAGAAGTGTGCATGTCATACATAGATTATCTGTATGATTTTTTTGTGAATCTACAATTATCTTAAAGTAAAAAATTTAATTTTAAGAAGTCTTTCATATTTTGTTTCTTTCCTTGTTAGTCTTTTAAAAAAATATAATCTAAAACTTTTATTTTGTTTCCTATTTAACCAAAATCAGATTCCCCTCTCACCGAGTGGACCAGTGTCAAGGAGGCTCATTGCGCACTTCTCCTTACAAGTTATTAACACTACCATCAATGCAGGTCTTTAAGTTGCCTGAAACTTTCTGGACCAAATATCAACTACTTTTTTCAAGTTTACAAGTCTTCTCTTACAACTACTGTTAAAATCCATGGTAGTGATCTGTTTCTCACATTATACTTGTCAAAATTCTTTAATCCCCTAGTGTGGTGCTTTAGAAAAATCCTTTGGAAGTTCCAAATAAATTGTGTTTATAGTTCTCCTTTATTTTCTTAAAAATAGCCTCCCAAGTGTCTGAAACATCAGATATGGTTCATACCTAGAAAACTATGAAAGCAATATTCTCCTCGATGCATATAAAAATCTAACTTCACTTTCAGTTATTTTCCTAAGTACTAAAGTAGTTTCAGTGATTTAAAACGGCCATAACATCGCAGTTTTAACAGGCTGTAAACTGGAATTTAGAAGGAAAACTTAAATTTCTCAGGTCTTTTTATTCTGTGAAGTGATTATGGATACTAACCAAAAGAGTGGGCACTTTTTAAAGTGCACTGTTTTAAAGGTCATGTATGGGAGAAATGTCATAGATAACAAAGTCCAGATGTCCAAAGACCAACTATTATCAGCATTCAGGAATAATGCAGATATCAGCCAGGGATGGATAGTTAATACAAAAGACCAGCAAAACAAATAGGAAAATTCAGTTCATTATAATTTTGAGAAACCAAGCAACAGAGCTTTGGTATTTCCTTTATTCCATTTCAAAAGCTTATTTTCTACTGGAGTTTTCTTCTCATTTCTTCCAACAAACTTCATGTTTAAAATCTAAGACAGACCTTAGGAGAAGTAAAAATTTCTCATTTCAAGGCACCAGGATAATCAGATGCATGATTATATCCTAATGATTTATCTTCCTGAATCTGCTTCCAAACACGTTGTGAAGAGAATCCTAATGTGAGCAATGAGAAACCTTGACTGATAGGCATCTCTGTCTGTTGAAAATTCACCTGAATCATGCTAGATTGGTTTTCCACACAAAAATAGGAAATAGCTTATTAAAATAAACATTAACTTTAGCATTAAAATGAAGGTTTCTTTACTCTCCATTGGATTCTTGATCTGTGCTGCCAAAATATAGGCTTAGTGTGCTGTATTCCATACTCCCTTAACCCAGAGTTGTAGGTTTGGCTAACATTTATCAAAGGCAACACTCTCGTGACATAGCTAGGAGAAAATATCACTGTCTCATGCCACTGTCTAAAGGTCAGCAATTCTTCATTTTAAATCAAAGCCTTTTTCATTGACGCACCTGAAGGGCCATACATTCCCAAGAAGAGGCTTTCCACAGAGATGATTTCTGTGACTGTCTAGGAAGAGCAAAGACAAAATGTTCTACCTGATCTCACGGGCTCCCACAGCTTCAATTATCACCTCTGTGAGGATGATTCCCAGATCTGTGTCTCCAAACCTGTGTCCCCAGCCTTCGAGCCCATAATTTCAGCTGCACACTGAATGTTTCCACCTGGCTGTCCCGCTGAGCAGTCACACTCAATGTGTTCTATACTAAATGCATTTTCTCATCCAAATATGTCCCCTTGGGGTTTTCCCAGTCTTTTTTAATGACAAAATTATCTTCCCTGATACTCAGGACTGAGGACTCACTGTCAATTTTTTTTATTTATCCAACTAATAGTTTTTCTCCCATATTAAATTAGCTGCCATCTATTGATGACACTTCCTTGAAAATTATTTTTGTTTCCAATTTCTATTTTCCCTTCCACCATCTTAGTTTATCCATTTTTGAATGGGTTGAATTCTAAATAAATAATATAGAATCTCCTTAATTTGAGATTGAATTCTAAGTAAATAACACACGCTTTCTTTAATTTAGGCACTACTGCATTTATAAAATCTAATCTCTGTTCTCTAAATCTTTATTTACTACCTTCTCAATCACTCATTCACTAGCTCTTTTGTTCAAAATTATGTTACAATGGTCTAGTCACTGAGGGTAGAGTGGAGTATATGGTCCCTGTTTTCACAGAGCTAAAAATAAATGATTATTGACTTTGGATATTTTTCAGTACTGTGAAGAATATTATAATGTGACTTGATGGAGAATGACAAAGTAGTGCTACATTAGATACAGTGATCAGGGAACATCTCTCTGAAAAATTAGAAGTAGCCAGTCATGTGAAGATCTGAGGGACACGCATTTTCAGGAGAACAAAGTAAAGTGTCTGGATGAGAAAAGTCTGATATGTTTAATAAACAGAAGGAAGACTAATGGAGTGGAAATTTACTGAGCCCAGAATATGTAGGTATGAGAAACATTTAGAAAGAAAGGCATAGGAACAATTCTTGTAGGGTATTTAAACCGTGAATAAAAGGTAGGCTATGAGGATCCACTGGAGAGTTTCAACATGAATATGTCATTACCTAAAAGGATGACACTAAATCCTGAGTGAAGAATTTCGGGACTTCTGAGTTGAGATGGCAGATTGAGTTTACACTGAAGCTCCTCTGCTCTGATTGTGTGAACTGGATCAAAACAAAGAAAAATAATGCTTTCTGAATTTCATTTCTGAACCAGAAATGGAAAGACTTAATAGTAGTTAAAGAATGCAGGCATGAGAAAGTGGGACCTGATAGAGATTGTTTGTCACCAGAGTATCAGTGCCTGTGCTGAGACAGATCCCTCAGCACAAAGTTGGGAACCACGGGCCCATAAGTATCATCACGATCCCTTGCCATGACAAATAAAAATCTAGTCAATATATTCTCTCCACATCTGTCGGTCTTTTTTATCACTACTCCCTCTGAACATCACATATTATAGGCAGATCATACTATTCAGGTTTCCAACATATCCTGTCTTTTTGCTGTTTACTCTCTCTTTTTTTTTTTTTGCTGAGGAAGATTGGCCCTGAGCTAACATCCATTGCCAATCCTCCTCTTTTTGGCTGAGGAAGATTGGCCCTGAGGTAACATCTGTACCCACCTTCCTCTGTTTTGTATGTGGGATACCACTACAGCATGGCCTGATGAGTGGTGCATAGGTCTGCACCTGGGATCAGAACCTGCAAACCCTGGGCCGCTGAAGCGGAATGCGCCAACTTAACCACTACGCCACTGGGACAACCCCTGTTTACATCTTTGTAGTTGCTTTTCTTTTGACCTAGAATATCTTATCACATCTCTTATCCCAACAACATAAATATATCTTCTCTTATTTATACATACAACTCTTTTATGACTCTTACATTTATTGTTCAAGTATTACTATAAGAGGGCTCAATAATGGGGACAATACCACTTCTTGCCTTATACCATGAAATCTCAACCACTGTCATCCACTGTGACTGTGTGTCAACAGTATAATCCTTCTACTCACATCCTTCAAACAAGAAACCGGAACTCACTGGCAAGTACTGAGCAAGCTACAAAGGAAGAATTATTTGAGGGGACATTACTTGTAAAGATGACAACGTGGTTACCACTAGCTCCAGTACACCAGGATTTAAGATAAACATACCATGTGGAGATATTAAAGAAATGTGAAACAAAGTGCTTGAGAAGTGAACGTCTAAGTGTTTTGTAGCGGGACTGTGATGATTTTACTGGGTGAAGTGTGGCTAGGACAGTGTCTAGAATTCTTACAGGCATGTGAGCTTTGACTATACCAGAAACCTGCCATTTAAAAGCCTGATTTGTTTTTATGTTTGTGGTGGTGGTGGTGGTGGTGGTGGTGGTATTGGGGGGGTGGGGGCGGGTGAGGGGTTACGTGCTTTCAATTATTTCTCTTTCATTTTCCATTTGTATTTAAGCGTTTACTAAGTTTCAGCCAACGGGGCAGTGGAGGCAACATCTGAGTAAGGAAAGTCTTAAGGAAAGATAAAAAAGAAATTTTTCTTTAAAGAGAGAATATCTGTGGGCAGTGGTCAACTGTCACTTCCTGATTTTTCAAATGAAAAATATCTTTCCACTTCTAATATTCAAGAGTAGTACATTTGAATACATATCTCTATTAGCAGAAAAAGTTGGGCAGTCTTGTGTAACCTCAATATGTGCTTTTTTATTTATGAACTAAATATATACATTTGTATTAGGGTTCTCCAGAGAAACAGAAACAGTAGAAAAGAGATAGAGAGAGATTGAGAGAAAGAGATTGTCAGGAATTGGCTCACAGGAGTACTAAGGCTGAGAAGGCCCAGGATCTGAAGTCAGCAGGGGAGCCCAAGGAGGCCCAATGGTCTAAGCTCTGGCCTGAAAGCTGGAAAGCAGTCAGGCATAAGGAGTTTCCTCTTACTTCCGGGAAGGTCAGCCTTTCTGTTCTACTCAAGCCTTCAGCCTGATTGGATGAGGGCAACCCACATTAGGGAGAGCAACCTGCTGAACCTACTGATTCAAATGTAATCTCATCCAAAAACACCCCCACAGACATAGCCAGAATAATATTTGACCAAATATTTGGACACCTTGTGGACCAATCAAGTTGACACAAAATTAACTATCACACATTATTGAACAAAAATATTTGGCACGTTAGAAAAAATAAAATTTCAAGTAATTAGCTTAAAAATATTAAAAGATATTTTAGTATTTTCTGTCTAATTGATCCAATTTTACTTAATTAAAATTTTGGGCAAGTCCTCCTTTGGAAGTCATTGCCTAGAAGATCTTTGCTATATTGTTTTTGGAAGTGTACCTTTCCTCCAAGTCATCCTTTATATTTCTAATCAAATTTAATTTCTCCCACTTCTGTCCTCCTGTAACATTTATGTGCCCCTCTTTTAGCATTCACCTCATTTTTTCTCTTGGTAGAGATATAGAGATGTCTATGTATTGCCTATTTCTCCCAGTAAGTTCCTTGGCTATTAGAACCAGAATTGTTAATTTTAATTCCCTCTTGAACAAAGTAGACTGTCTCATTCCCGGTAAAATGCTCCAAAAATGTTTGTGGAGGTAAATAAAATTGCTTAAATAAAAAGACTTAATTTCCTATTTAAACAAACTAAAGAATTTACCAAAATGAATAGTGGATCATATTTAAAACTTACCCAGTTAGAACTTTGGACACATATTTTTCACATTAAAGGCTCAAGCCCAATCCCACATTTCAATTTCGCACACACAGAGCAATTCCCTGACTCAGTATTCTAAATTGCAATTCTCTGAGAACTCTAGCAAACATGTCCTCTCTCCCTTTACACAGTTTAACCTCCAGGAAAAGACCCACATTTGAAACCTGAGTCAACCTGTGGATAAAGAGAACCACTGTAAAGTGGGGTTCCCCACTGTACAGTGGGGAACCACTGTAAAGTGCAGCAAAGCAACTGCATTGCTAGTCTCAACTGCATTCTCAGTACAGGGAGAATAATGACTTCACTGCATCCTTGAGAATAAACCACTTGTTCTTCCTTGAGCACTTTCTTGCAGAAGAGAGTTGAATCTGTCACTCAAGTGATTGGCCATTAGTGGCCTGAGAAACAGTATTATAAACATTTTAAATAGTGTAAAAGTAAAGTCATTTTGAAATGGACGTTGTTACTGTAAATACATAATTGATAGACACTAAAAAGTTGAAGGAATAAGAGGCAAGAGTAGGAGTAAAGAATTTCAACCAGGCAAATTGGTAAATTTTCATGCTACACCATTTTTGTCATTGGAAATCTTCTCCTCCTCCATTTTCTCAAAGCTGTCACCAGCCTTCAAAATTTCTTGGGGAAAGATACTAAAGTTACCCAAACCCAGAGAGATGTATTCTTAGGCTGCCAGAGTGCCAGATATGAAGTTGCACTTATCGACACAACCCTAGAGAGAATGGAATGTTCCCTGGGACTTCAAAGCAATCAGATTTAGAATCAACACTGAAGATTGTAGAGATGGGTTGGTTTGCCTTCTAGAGCAGAGGAAGATTGGCACCATGGGGGGCCCTTGCAGCATACGGCTCTGTCCATCTGGAAGGCGGTGGTGTGCTGTTGTTGCCAACTGCTCACTGCGTGCTCTGGGTTTAGACAGTCTAAATAAAATAAAATAGTGTATATTAGATTAAGGGAAAATGTTTAATACTTTAAAGTCATACATAAAGGAAATTTAAAAGAGGATAGAGCTGTCCTCTACCCAGGTCTATCAGGAAGATTAGTGTTGGGAAAGGCAATGTGAAGTCAGGTCCACAAACCAGCATGCGTAAGGATTCTCTTGCTTTGTCACAATAATTGAAAATGGTTGACAGAGGTAAGGCTGCCGAAAGATTTCCCTGGGTGTTATTGAGAGAGAAACCCTACCTCTAGCAAGCAGCTGAGATATTGCAGTACTGAAACACCATGAACACAGGGACCTTATTTCTTTTGTTAACCACCTTATGCCCAGAACCCAGCACAATGTCTTGCATATAGTAGGCACCCAAAATATGTGCTGCAAGTTTAAATGGGCAGTTACACAATGTATATCTACCAGCACACTCAGAGCACTGGCCACTTGTGTTGTTTAAACAAGGCTGAATTTCTATCTTTTAGTTTTACTCTTTGATATTTAACTATCAAGATAAATAATATAAATAGTATAAAATAGAAGGTGGGGAAGGGAAAGTTAAGATGTCATGTCATTGTCGATGTCATCCTGACTCCTTATAACCTTAGGGAAACCTCCCAGGGTTTCAGTTTCTTCAGCTGTCAAATGAATGGCTTAGACAAAATGATCTTTTAAAAATCTCAGCATAAATTTCTAATGTAACTTCAATTTCTTTTTTACAGGTATTGGTTTCTCTTCTTTCTTCTCTTTATTTCTTTAATTCTTTCTCTTTTCCTGTGGATTGCCTTTTTTCTTTCCCTTTCCCTTTTCTCTCCCCTTTCGCCCTTTCTCTCTGTGCTTCTACCTCATTCACTCTCTCTGTCTCTCTTAGATAGATACATGATAGATAGATAGATAGATAGATAGATAGACAGACAGACAGATGATAGATGGATAGGTCTCGTCCTATCTTTGAAGGCAGATATCAAATGTAATTATATAAACTATGGGTACCTTAATGAAGTCACAAGAGTGTGAGATCTTTCCTTTCTGACTCAAGTAGCTGAGTAATGTCAGAAGCTGTAAAGTGCTTCCACACCAGAGGAGTCTAAGTCATTAGTGCATAAAGTGATTCCTAGAAATATCTTGCAAATGGCATGTTGCTACCTTGAGGCTTAAGAGCCTCACGTAAATGTCTGGTGTCGTTTTCATTAATGATGATTATCTTTTCCTGAACAGGGAGAAAAGAAGAGATTCCCATTTAACGAAAATGTTTATCCCCAAAAGTTCTCCCCTAGTAGTCAAATAACTAAAACACATTGAAGTATTAAATCAAATTTAAATGGCATTTTGTAAGGGTATAACACAGTTTTGGTTATGCAATAAAGAAAGCAGGTTTTCAGAACTTCATGGAGCGGTGACTGGAGAGAGATTTTTACAGGAAACCCAGTTTTCTTTGGGGAGCTAGTTACAGGCAGCGCCCTGAGGCTTCGGCAAAGGCGTCGTCTCCAGGAGCCTCACCGCCCAGCCTGGAGCTTTCACTGGGCTCACATTTTCATTATTTATTACAGTCACGGGAAAAGTCTAGTATGAATATATGGCATAAATTATATTTGAGAGTTTATTAGTATAAGGAAATTTTTATGACAGTCATTCAATTCAAAAACAAGTTTTTAAAAAAGAAAAGAAAACACAGACAACCAGGTTTGACCATGAGAAAAAAATTACTATTTCCTCCATTCCAATTTCCTTTACTTAAAAAACCAAACGCTCCTGATCTTCATTCTCATTCCCCAGAGGCAACTACTGTGACCATTTTCTTGTGTTTATATAGCTCTTGTTATGTGTGTATAGATCCTGCTTTCACTTATTATGCTTTGACATTTTTCCATAACGAAAACTATAGATCTATCACACTAAATCTGTCATAAAATCTATTGAATGGTTATGCCATAATTTATCTAGCTAGTCTCTTGTTGATAGATAAAAAAGTTTTCTCCAATTTGAAAAACACAATATAAAAATGCATATATTTAATGTTAGCCCAGGGCCAATCTTCCTTAGCAAAAAGAGGAGGATTGGCGTTGGATGTTAGCTCGGGGCTAATCTTTCTCACACACACACAAAAAAGCATATATTTATATATTAATACAATATCAAAATGTTGCATTAAACATCCTTGCATTCCTATCTTCGACTGCTTGAATTAATAGATCTATAGGAAAAAGTCCTTAGAAATGAAACGGTTGGGTGCAAGATACTGCTACACAACATGCTTCTGAGCTTCGCAGGTGTAATCTGAAACCAGCCCCTGTAAGTGGAGGGCAGGGAGAAACCAAAACAAGACCACTCCAGATGGGCAGGTGGCAGGTTTAAGAAGCAAGAGAACTTACGAGGCTTGTCTCAGGCAGCCACAAGACAAATAGTTTTCCATACCTGCCCAGTAGAATCTTAAAAGTTTATATGGAGACCTTAACTGGGTTCAGTCACGTACACATGGGGCCTTAACTGGGTTCAGTCCTGAACCCAGGCCAGATAGTCTCAACACCACATTACTATTTCAAGGCTGTATCCTTGGGGCAGCTTCTGGGAGTCGTCGCTGGGGAAGGCAAGTGCGGCACGCATTCCAAAGACAGGGGAGGGGTGGGGAGCCTCCAGTTGCCCAGGTCCGGTACTCAGGTCAAATGGATGGTCACGTCTTCTTGATGACCTTCCCCAACACAAGAGCGTGCGCACTTTAAGTTTTGATTGATGGTGCCAAATTGTTACCCAAGAGGAACATGCCTATATACATTTCCCCATCCACTCCAATACTGAGTAATATTGCATATTTAACCTTTCCTGTCTGAATGGGGAAAATTGTATCCCATTGTTCTAATTGCCATCTTATTATGAGTGAGATAGAACATCTTTTCATGTGATTGTGATTGTTGGTATTTCTATTTATCTTCCTGTGGATTAGTAACGTTAATACATTTTTAATTCGCAGACTCAGCGCATCGCCTTAGTTTCTGCCAATTTTCTTAGTGGCTACAAAGGATTCTTAAAATAAATGACATGTCCCTTCACCACTTCTGACCATTAGTCCAGAATCAGGACAACACAGCCTCATTCAGAAAAAGTTATAGGATAGGAGAGGAGAGAGGGGGGAGAGAGAGAGAATAAGATCAATAGAGAAAGACTACAGAGAGACAAATGGTGAAGTTTGAGCTCCTGAGTGGTGTAATTTTGAATCTCATACTTGCTAAAAAGAGAGGTGCCCTGTTCCATCAGTGAGAGAGCCTGCAGCAACTCAGGATTTGCTGTGGTCCTCACGGGCACTCTCCACCCAGGCAGCGGTCGTGGGAGGAGTTAGAGGCAAGAACCCATAGTAGCATCACAGTTCTGCACTGGATTGGCAACCAAGGTAAATTTATTCCTCAATATCCTCCTTTAATAGCATTCTTATAACTAAAGAAAACACACATGTCTATAAACCTTTTACTCACCTGTCTGCCCCTGCGAAGATTACACATCTAGGAGAATGACTTCATCACCAGACTCTCCCGCCTCACCTGTACAAACTGTGAGTGAAACATGACAGGCAGGTAGGGGGTTCTCCTAACATTTATTTTCATTTCCAAGCATGAGTAACTCTGATGTGACTACTTTTGCTTACAACACATTAACTGACATTCCCTCACCCTATTTATGTGTCCGGACTGTGGAGTGCTAAAATGGAGGAATCATACATAAAAATCCAGTCTCCTTACTTCATTGCCACCTTTCAGAAAGGAATTTCCATTTGTCTTTCTCCATTCTAACAATAAATATGAAGTAACTAAGAACGAACCTGACTTTTTTCATCCATTATGATTTATCAGTCATTATTTATCAGTCACCTCTTGCCTCATGCACTGCTCACTGGCTTGTGCTGAAAATAAAAATAATTGAGGGGGCTGGCCCAGTGGCACAGCGGTTAAGTGCGCATGCTCCGCTGCCGTGGCTCCGGTTCGCAGGTTTGGATCCCAGACGCACCGCTTGTCAGGCCATGCTGTGGTGGCGTTCCACATAAGGTGGAGGAAGATGGGCATGGATGTTAGCCCAGGGCTACTCATCCTCAGCAAAAAAGAGGAGGATTGGCATTGGGTGTTGGCTCAGGGCTGATCTTCCTCACAAAAAAAATAAATAAATAATTGAGAGAGGTGGGCGGATACACAGAAGAGCAGTGATGATAATATGGGAGGAGGGGAATACAGAGAATCCTAAAAATGATAAAAATCAGTATTTGATCTTTTTAAAATTAGAGACGGGGTTCAAACTTTTCTCTGTTGCTGTAGAAGGACTATTTGTAGATCAGTACAAGGAAACAAGTTCTGAAAGGGGGACCACTGCGAGCTCTGCGGCTTGAAGCAGAGGCAAGGTCAAGTCCCCTGATCACAGAGCAGCTTGTGAGCAACCAACGGAGAAGCTAGTCCTCCTTCAGGGCTGGGTGTGGCCAACTGCGTGCGTCCTTTCTTTGACATTAATGGGACTTAGGTGCCGGTAAGAGACGTGTGGACTTGGGAACATGCAAGAAGGGCTTCGAGTTCATAGATGTGTACATGGAGAAATTATTTTACTGTATTTTCCTTTGTTCTGTCTCTACCATTATTTAAAACAACTAAAGCAAGTATGTGTGTTTAATGGAGTACAACATGCTGGGTATGTGAAAAGCTACAGAAATCACATCTATACGTTCTCAGTTTATAATCTAAAACAACGCCAATCTTTGGCAAAATTTTGAAGTCAGTGTTAGGAGAGCTCTATTTTTGTTGATTGCAAACAGCAAATTACCCAGCAGTCAGGGGAATGAGTCAGCAGCATTTTAATAATTCTGTTTACTCTGAGAAAACCAAGTAACAGGTTTCCATGGCATAAATGTGATTCCATGTTTACTCAATGACAAATACAAATTGGAAAATAAAATTGTTTTTCAGTAACTCCAAAATCACATAATCCATCTTTGAAAATAGAATTCTTCCTTACAATAGTTTGGGATTTTTTTCTTTAAGTACTGCAGAATCTAATCCTTGATATGTTTGAGCAGTAAATTTCCTTTGGTCCCTATTTTAGTCATTTCCTACATTCCATGAACAGGATATGGGAGGAGCAGCTGTTTCCCATTTATCTAATCTATCTCTAACCTTGAGAACCAAAGGTTAAATTCAGCTCCATTCTTGCCCAGGGGCTGACAGAAGGGTCATTCAGCCATAGCAAGCACCCACCTAATTTTCTTTATGAGGCATTGTCCTCTCCAGATAGCAATGGTAAGGGGCTGGAGGAAAAAAATGTGTGTCTCCCATTCAAAAATACCTGAAAGCTCTCTACCGTGAGCAAAGAAAACCATAATAGAATGCTCATCACTTCAAAAATCTTCACAGTATCACACAAATATGAATTTTTCTATCAGAACAGTTATCTTCTTTTCTACGGTGAAATTTTAATTGCTAAATGTTTAACTAATAATAGTGTAATAAGAATAATCTCTTTCCCTTCGTATATGAAGATGATGTTATTGATCTTGCAATATTGGGCTTATAATTCAAATTATTGTCTAGTAATGAGGAAAATTTGGAATTTTCTATTTATTATAATGAAAATGGGAAAGAAATAGAAAAAATAATACTTGGCTTAATGTAAAAGTCTGGAAGGAAAGTGTGAAAGGGAATTTGTAACTTTACACTGATCATTTGTGTTCTGTACAGGGACGAGATACAAACAGAATAATAAAATAAGGAGAAAAATCATAGCTATCTTCAGGGTCAAAAGACTTGAGAAAGCGTTGCCTCATTCACCATTGGTCTGTGGATGGCTAAACTTTTCACTTTTCATAAATGAGAAAAGAAGCAGTTTTCCACTTACCAGTTACATGACATCATCTCATCCCAGAAGAGCTGTCTCTTGGGAAAATTACTGATTAACTTGGGATTCTGAGAGTTTGCTTTACTTGCTGGTAGAAATCATCTCAACTTTGGATATTTGTCCCAGAATGCAAATAGAAAGAATAAGAAATTAGGAATAAATCGAGGACTAGAAACATAATGACAGCAAAAAAAAAAAAAAAAAAAAATGCTGTTACAAGTAAATTCTTCAGTTTATAAACGTTACTAAGAGTTCTCTTTCATTTTCTACTTGTTTAAGAAGTGATTGTCTTCCATATTGTCTCAGGTTTGAATTCTAGAAGTAAATTTTTAAATATTATTTGAGGACAAAAGAATGTCTAAGTAGAACTGAAACAAACTGCTGTGATGATAAAGAGCACCCTCACGCCCAATGGGGATGTGGTTCAGAAGGCTTGGGACCCACGAACTTTGGACAAGAAGTGGGTCTGGGATCTAATCTGATTCTTCATTCTCTATCTTCTGCTCTGGGAGGACTCAGAATGACCTTGTGACTGCAAGGTTATTGGAGGTAAGAGAAATGCAGATCAGATTACATTCGTAAACTTTTTATAACTCTTTGAATGATGACACAAATAGAACTATCATTTAATTTGCATTTAGAATTAAAATTCAGAAGGACAGGGGCCAGCCCGGTGGCGCAAGCGGTTGGGTGCGCGCGCTCCGCTGCGGCGGCCCGGGGTTAGCTGGTTCGGATCCCGGGCGCGCACCGAAGTACTGCTTAGTAAGCCATGCTGTGGCGGCATCCCATATAAAGTGGAGGAAGATAGGCACCGATGTTAGCCCAGGGCCGTCTTCCTCAGCAAAAAAAGAGGAGGATTGGCGGATGTTAGCTCAGGGCTGATCTCCTCACAAAAAAAAAAAAAAAAAAAAAAAAATTCAGAAGGACAGATTAAAGACTTGAATGTAGACCTGAAACCATAAAACTTCTAGAAGAAAACGTAGGCAGTATGCTCTTTGACTTTGGTATTAGCAGTACCTTTTTGAATACCATATCTCACCAGGCAAGGGAAACAAGAGAAAAAATAAACAAATGGGACCTCATCAAACTACAAAGCTTCTGCACAGCAAAGGAAACCACCAACAAAATGAAAAGACAACCTAACAATTGGGAGAAGATATTTGCAAATCATACATCTGATAAGAGGTTAAGATCCAAAATATATAAGGAACTCATACAACTCAACAACAAAAAAACAAACAACCTAATTAAAAAATGGGCAAAGGATCTAAACAGACATTTTTTCAAAGAAGATATTCAGATGGCCAACAGGCACATGAAAAGATGTTCAACATCACTAATTGTTAGGGAAATGCAAATCAAAACTACAATGAGATATCACCTCACACCCATCAGAATGGCTATAAAGAACAAGACAGGAAACAACAAGTGTTGGAGAGGATGTGGAGAAAAGGAAACTCTCATACACTGCTGGTGGGAGTGCAAACTGGTGCAGACACTATGGAAAACAGTATGGAGATGCCTCAAAAAATTAAGAATAGAACTACCATATGATCCAGCTATTCCACTGCCGGGTATTTATCCAAAGAACAGAAAAGTATGAATACCAAAAGATATTCGCACTCCTATGTCATTGCAGCATTATTCACAATAGCCAAGACTTGGAAGCAACCTAAGTGCCCATCAAGGGACTAATGGATAAAGAAGATGTGGTATATATATGCAATGGAATACTACTCAGCCATAAAAAAGATGAAATCTTGCCGTTTGTGATACATGGATGGTCCTTGAGGGTATTATGTTAAGTGAAATAAGTTAGACAGAGAAAGTTAAATACTGTATGATTTCACTCGTAAGTGGAAGATAAAAACAATAACAACAACAAACAAACACGTAGATACAGAGATTAGATTAGTGGTTACCAGAGGGGGAGAGGGGAGGGAGGAGGGCAAAAGGAGTGATAGGGCACATGTGTACGGTGATGGATGGTAATTAGTCTTTGGGTGGTGAACATGATGTAATCTACACAGAAATCAAAATACAATGATATACACCTGAAGTTTATATAATATTATAAACCAATGTTACCTCAATGAAAAAAATAAAAAATAACTTTAAAAAAAGGATATGGAGGATAGTTACTTTATAAGCAAATGTAAAATGAAAAGCTTGCAAAAGTAAAGCATTCACGAGCAAAATATCATAAGGTTAGATGTAATTCACATTTTAAGAAAGGAATGGCCATAAATTGTGTCTTCTGAAATTCAGTTGCATAAGCTAGGTCTTCACCTCAGGAAAAGGTTATTTCACTGTAGGACACTCCTAGCAATTAGAGGTTGTAGATAGAAAGAAGCCAAAGCTGATTCTGCCTTCCTGTGATGACAAGCTTCTCTCAGGAGAGTCAGCTTGCCTTCAGACAGGAAAGAATCTTCCTATGAGATCTTTTTTTAATTATTATTTTTTATTATTTTTTATTTATGATTATTATTTGTTTTGGGGGAGGAGGATTAGCCCTGAGTTATCTTCTGTTGCCAATCCTCCTCTTTTTGCTGAGGAAGATTGGCCCTGGGCTAATATCCGTGCCCATCTTCCTCTACCTTATATGTGGGATGCCTGCCACAGCATGGCTTGATAAGCAGTGCTTAGGTCCATACCCTGGATCCGAACCCGCAAATCCTGGGGCTCCGAAGCAGAGCATGCAAATTCAACCACTATGCCACCAGGCCTGCCCCCATGACATCTTTTAATAGTTGAGATAGTTCTTTAATGCCCGCAGTCTCCATACAGAAGATCTCACCAACATTCCTTTAGCAAGTTGGTGGTCTCTGATCCTATAAGCTCTCCTGTCTTTTACAATTAAATACATTTCCCCTATTAAACACCAGAAGTATTTAATAATAATAATTTTATAGATTAATTGTCATTATCTTTTAATTAATCATGTAATTACTTTTACTGTGATAGGTCATTCAACTCACAATCTTCTGATCTTAATTTTGTTTCACAAACAACCTTTCCAACCAGAGAGAATGCACGACTGGATAATGTAAATATGGCTGTTATGTTTCTCCATGTAAATTGGAAAGATTTACCAACTGGTTTATCAATAAAAAGAATTGGTCACTGTGGTTGGGGTGGAACTGAGCCTACAGGTGGAGGTAAAGGCAGTCAGTTTTCACAGTTGGCAGTCCTGGAGGAAGGAGACCAGATGGGCCACTACAGAGATCTTAAGTATTTTTCCTTCATTCTTGTTTCTAAATCCAAACTAGCACATCTAACCAATCAAACTGGTGGCCATAACTAGAAGCAAAACATTAAGAAGAAGTAACATCTCCCTTGTGACATGTTATAAAACCTCAGCCTCTGACAGGACTGCAGCCAGGCGGGGCCTGGTAAAGAGCAAAGCACCACGCTGCAGCAGCTACTGCATCACTTTTCCACTTGTCGACACTATGAAACATCAACTCTTTCCTTGGAAAAGGAGCTGATGTCAGCTTCTCCTTGTCATCTCCCCATCCTGTGTCCTGTGATTGGTTCCCTGATATGCTTGTGGTTTATTACTCTCTTTCATCTGTATGCCTTAGGCTACCTGATTAACAGACCATAATTTACCGACATGCAACTCCCATTGTTTTTTTGTTTTGTTTTGTTTTTAATATTTTTTTAATTTTATTTATTTATTTTTTCCCCAAAGCCCCAGTAGATAGTTGTATGTCATAGTTGCACATCCTTCTAGTTGCTGTATGTGGGACACGGCCTCAGCATGGCCAGAGACGCGGTGCATCGGTGCGCGCCCGGGATCCAAACCCAGGCCACCAGTAGCGGAGCGCGCGCACTTAACCGCTAACCCACGGGGCCAGCCCCGCAACTCCCATTCTTAAGGTTAGAATTATTGATGGTGTCTCTACTGGCTTTGAATAGTGGCAATTTGACCCTTTGGCTGAGTCATGTATGAGAATTGGTTCCTGATTATTCTCTTTCTGGGAGAGAAGAAAATGTAAGAAGTAAGGACTACTCAAAATTCAAAAGAGTAAAGGGTTCCAGGAACAAAAATAGTCAAACGTATCACCTAGCAATAGTTTAGTCTGCATCTGACATAAAGATAAGACTTTGCATTCAAGAAAACCCAAGCTTGAATGAAAATCAGAAGGCTTGGTTTGTAATCTTGGCATTTCCCACTATTTAGATGAGTGACTCAGGGAAAAGCATCCTTTCTCCATCTAAACTTGTAGAGTTCTAAGTGTCAGACATGAAGTCCAGTTCTTGGGTAATATGCCAAATCAAGACTTAGTTTAAATTTTATTTTATATGTAAATAGAATACCAGTACATTAAGGTGTATCTTAAAATATTCCTGGAATCTGTCACATCTTCTACAATTTCTAGACCCCCTTTCATCTCTTATTTAGGAGAAATCAAATGTCACAATTTGAAAAGTTTAGGATATAGTTCAGTAAGTGATTCAACTTCTGTCATAGATGTAAATATATACCTATTCTATTTTCTATTCTTTTTTTTTTTCTGGTGAGGAAGATTGGCCCTCAGGTAACATCTGTGGCCAATCCTCCTCTTTCTACTTGAGGAAGATTGTCGCTGAGCTAACATCTGTACCTATCTTCCTCTATTTTGTATGTGGGACGTCACCACAGCACGGCTTGATAAGTGGGGCATATGTCCGTGCCTGGGATCCAAACCCGTGAACCCTGGGCCACTGAAGTGGAGCATGCGAACTTAACCACTATGCCCCCAGGCTGGCCCCTCTATTTTCTATTCTTTAAAACTCCAAACATATCTTTAGAACTTAAGGGAAAAAACTAACAATAACTTCACTTGCCCACATAATAGTCATTGAGTGAGACATAATCTTTCACGGGCAGGGGAGTATTTCCTTGAGCATTCCCAAGGTGAGAAGTTCCCACTTTAAGGTCCCGTGTAGAAATAGGGTGTGGTGACAGAACAAAGACAGATGAACTCAATGTGAGCCAGTCCTGGGTTTTGTACCATTAAAAAACAGTATAGCTTTACTAATTAGTACATTTGAACTATAGGTTTAAATGGACGGTGAATTTCCACTAATATTGCTGAAGGTTCTAAAGATAAGAGTTATTTGGTAGACAAGTTGTAAAATCACAGAAAGTCTGTGGGTAGTCACATTTTCATCCATTCAGCAATTTTCTCCTATTTAATATTTTTGGTATGTGCATAAAAATTTGTAACATGAGTTTTTTTTTTGGAACTGGCTATAATACAGAAATACTAGGCAGCTCCCCATCCTTGGTCTGTGAATGGAAATTCTGAGGACAGAAATAAATTATCTCACCCACCTCATGAAAACTGCAGGAATAATGAACAGCCTTTGGGAAAGTCTTGATTGTTTTTCTCTCCTTTTTTCTGTACTCATTTCTCTTGAAAGTAAGACGTTCAGGGCATGATCGAAGTGAGTGACCATGTGGAAGGGGACAAAGGGAGTTTGTGTGGGACCCAGACAAAGTCAGGGCCATTAATTAGAACCATGTCAGTTTTATTGTTTTTGTCCAGAGGAGAAATTCAGAGGCTAGTTCTAATTCTAGCTTCCAAGTGAATTTAACCTGCAGGCTGTGTTTGCAGAATGTTAATTATCTGATTTGAATCCCAAATAAGTCAGCAATTCCAGTGTGAATACTCCCACAGCAACTTTAGTTCTCCCTCTCATGCATAAGGATTATCCTGGGACACAGGGCCTTTTGTTAAGTGTGTAGTACAGTATCTCAACTACTCTGAAAATACTCATTTAAGATGGCTACCATTTTTAATCTGTGTAGCTGACTTTAACAGTACACTTTCATCTATTTGAAAGGGGAAAAAAATAGAAGTATCAGAAGAAGGTTTTTAACATGCATGAAGAAGTTTTATAGTTTCACTTTCAATTGACCTTTCAACTTAAATTTCTTTTTCATTCTTCTCTGTAAATATCTCTCTCACACATATTGGAGAAAAACTCCAATTTAAGTCTAAATTAAGTTAGGCCAAATAATTAGAAAATTTTTTTTGTTAAATTCACATTCTTAAAAGTTGGGAAAATATTCAAGAATTGTCATAAAAGTCAAGAAAAATGCTCAGTTTCTATATGTCAATAAAGACTGAATTAGGGATTATAGAGAAAGTACCAGAAAAATAATTACTAAATATTATAATTTCACTTATATTTTCAACTTGATCACTTCTCTCTGAGCAAGAACAAGGTAGCCTTAATTCAATGAAATGATATATACTAATATCTTAGGCATATTTACTTCTGCCAGCTTTAGTGTGATATAAGTAATGTGCCATTTGGAGCCAAGCGGATTCAAGTATGAATCCCAATTAAACTCCTTGATAGCTGTTTATACTTCACTTCTTTCTAATTCAGTTTTCTCATCTGTAAATTGGAATAATGACACTCACCTCTCTACTTTGAAATAATATAATGCAAGCATTGAACACAGATTTGCACATAATAAATACTTAATATGTATTATTCTCTCCTACACTTTCCTCACATGTATTAAATTGTTATCATGAATATGTGGTACAGTTTTCATCCAAAAAATACATAAAATAGTTTGAGGAAGTGAGTGTGGTATAGAGGAAAAAATACAGGCTTTGGAATCATAGAGATTTGATTTAATTCTCAGCTTTACCATCTCTTTCCTAGATTTGTAATTTCCAAATCTCAAGCTTTGCATTGATGAAATGGGGATAGAAATATCTACCTTGTAAGATTTTGAGTGATTAAATGTGCAAAGTAACCAGCATTATGCCCGTGACTAGGTAGAGCACCCACGAAGAATCACGGGCATTGTTCACTGTTCCAGCTTTGGATTAAAGAGGACAATGTCAGTATTATCAGAGGTCATGCTGGAGAGAGGTCAGTCATGGGTGGAGTGTAAGAAGTAAAGTAAGAAGACTAGAAATTCAAAAATTGTAATGAAAGAATAGAAATATAACATTTGGTAATAAATGATTATCATTCATAATGAAAATAAGGACATTATCTTAACAATAAAATCTTGTATTAACTGGAATATAAAATTGCTTTTTGTCACTTAACTTTTCTGCTTTCAAAATAAAAAACACATATACCTGTGCATTGTATTCCTCAATTGTTATTTCTTACCTGAGTGAAATAAAATTTTTTTCTCCTCAGATTGAGTATAAATATGGCAATGTTTCATAGGAAAATGGAAATCTGACAAAATTACATAAGGATTTTTGTCATCACTTATATAAGACTTTGACTTTGACAGTTTGCAATCATTCATTATGAAGTCATCATACCTTCCTTTTTATCACATCTGATAGCATGTATTACAAATATCCTAAATAGGAATTAAAATTATTTAATTTCCTTTCTCTGTTGAATTTTATAGTGAATCAATTTGCCTATTACACATACAAAAAAATCACCTAATCAATTATCTCTATTAATTTAGTATACTTGAAAGTTCTACCAAATGCTTAGAATGAAGTGAAAATTCATTTATTTTCATCCGCCTTCTAGCAACACAAATTGTTGAAGTGCTCTATCCACATATACTTTCTATCTTTCTTCTATATTTGTCTTATAGTCAAGGTGGGGAAAATGTTTTCAAACGTCCATGTTGGAAAGCCCTTTAAGAAGCACTAAAGAGTTAAAGTTTTTCTGCCACTACTCCATTGAACTCTACAAGGACTTCCATGAAAGTGACTTAGATTCACTTTGGAATGTATGCATCTGTCTCCTTCACACTCTCATGCCAAAGTGTCTCGTAAGAATGCTCCTTATAGCCAGCACAAAGTGGCCAGTTTTAATGTTAGGAAAAATGTAATAACACAGGAAACAAAGAATTGGAACTAAAATTCCCTGTCAAATTGAGCCATTAGGTTATGTCTTTATTCAGACCTCATTAGCTGGAGGGGAAGAGGCAGTTCAGACATTTTGATAAGACTTCAAGGTCAAGGTTAAGGTCTTTGTTAAGACTTCAAGGTCATTCTTAAATCTGTGGAGGTTAGAAAGACTTTAATCTCCAGAACAATTCATTCATTTTATTTATTCAACAAATATTTATTGAATGTTGTCTATAGGCCAGGCACTCTTCCAGTTTCCAGAGTTAGCAATGAATGTAACAGACAAAAATCCTTATCTTCCAGAGTGATGTCTGCATCATGGAGGAGTGAGTTGTTCCCTTTGTCTCTTGCCTCTCAGTTACAACCACTCAGACATCCATGACCAAAAGAGGATTCCCTACATAGCACAACAGGATGCCTGAGATCCATGCATCTACACATCTGAAGGTGGGTGGACTGGACCCCCGGGAGGTAGTTGAACTATGGGAGAAGCCCCCACCCCTTCCAGGGAGTGGATCCTCACACTGGCATCTATGGGCGGATGCTGGAGGAGCAGAAACAACAGGCAGAGCTGGGTCCCTGCCCATCCCCCAACAGACCTAGTATACACACCCCCTCCCCCGCCCCTGGCAGCAGCCTGGTCTTTTAAACAGTGGAGACAGGATACAAAACTCAAATTCTCCCAGCTGGGGTAGAGTGCCCTGACTTGAGTTTTCAAAACACACCAGCTAACTCCAGAGACCAAAGGCTGCATGAGCTAGCAGCAACAACAGCTTGTCCCTGCTTAGCCTCTGCACCACCACTCCCCATGGCTGCAGGTGGAAACTGTGACCAGAGGCTTCAGGAACCACAGCAGAACCAGTGACCCAGCACCCAGTGGCAGCACCCCCAACACTGGCTCCACAGGATCAGGGGCTGCATACAAGTCCCCAGGTCCCCAGGGCCCTGACAGTGACAGTGACAGCAACTCCAAGAAACTCAGCACCCTTGGCAGTGGTACAACCAGCACCTCCAGACAACCTGGGAGGAGCAACACAGGTAGAGAAGGGGTCATCAGCAGCTGAGCCTGTGGAGAGCCAGGGGATGAACACAAGATCCAAGTGTCCTCAGAAGCAGCAGAAGTGTGCACAGCCTGGTGATCCCAGTGGGGATTCCTGAGACTGCAGTGACTTCATGAGCAGCAAGGCACCAACAACCTCAGAGGCACAAGCAGCACAAGGGGACACTGACCTCTAACAGAGGCAGTGGAGGGTGGAAAGTGCAGGCTCTCAAATACAACCAGAATGAGCTCAGAACCAGTGTAACCAAAACAGTACCCAATAAGAAAGGTGATTATTACCACAAATGCACCGGCAGGGGATCAATTTACCTAGTACCATAAAGAACGATAGTAACATGCCAGAACAGAAAGAGAATGCCAACTCTCCAAAAACCAAACTTGAAGTCACAGAAGATTACAATCGTTGAGAGAGAATTCAGAATAGCTGTCATGAAGAAACTCAAAGAGTTGCAAGAAAACTCAGAAAGACAGTTCAACGAGCTCAGGAATAAAATTAATGAACAGAATGAATACTTCACCAAAGAGACTGAAACTCAAAAAAAAAAAAAAACAGAAATTCTGAGATGAAGAATACAATTAAAGAGATGAAAAATAAAGTAGAAAGCATTAAAAATAGAGCAGACCAAATGGAAGAAAGAATTAGTGAACTTGAAGATAGAAATCTAGAAATGTTACAGGTGGAGGAAGAGAGAGAACTAAGATTTAAAAAAATGAAGAAATTCTATGAGAGATATCCAGCTCAATTAGGAAAAGTAACATAAGGATAATAGGTATCCCAGAAGGAGAAGAGAATGAAGAAGAGGCAGAGAGCTTATTCAGAGAAATAATAGCTGAGAACTTCCCAAACATGGGGAAGGAACTGGACATACAAGTACATGAAGCTAATAGAACTCCTAATTATCTCAATGCAAAAGTAGGTTTTCCAAGGCATATAATATTAAAACTATCAAAAGTCAATGACAAAAACAGAATATTAAAGGCACCAAGAGAGAAGAAAATAACCTCTACAGATTTCTCAGCAGAAACCCTATAGGCCAAGAGAGAGGAAATACATATTCAGAATATTGAAAGAAAAACACTATCAGCCAAGAATACTCTAATCAGCAAAATTCTCCTTTAGATGTGATGGAGAAATAAAAGTTTTCCCAGAGAAACAAAAGCTGAGGGAACTCATCACCACTAGACCTGCCTTACAGGAAATGTTGAAGGGAGCCCTCCTACCTGAAACAAAAAGGCAAAGGTTTACAAAACTTTGAGCAAGGAGATAAATGGGCAGACAGAATCAGAAAACTGCTATATCAGAATAGGTTAATACACACTTAATTATAACATGAAGGATAAAAGGAAAGAAAGCATCAAAAATAACTTTAAATACTTCAATGTGGTCACAAACTCACAAAACAAAAAAGAATAATTTGTGACAACAAAAACATACAAGGGGATGATGAAAAGAACAGAATATGCAGGGCTAATGGAGATAAGAATCTATCAGAAAAAGGACTATCTCATCTATGAGATCTTTTGTACAAACCTCATGGTAATCACAAAACAAAAATGAGAGCAGAGTCACAAAACATAAATAAAGAGAAAACTGAGAAAAACATCCCCAAAAACCTCCAAACTGAAATGGCAAACAGAAACACAATGGAAATATAGAACAACCAGAAAACAAAAGATAAAATGGCAGTATTAAGCCTTCATATATCCATAATCACTCTAAAAGTAAATGAATTGAATCACCAATCAAAAGACACAGAATGGGGGCTGGCCCGGTGGCATAGGGGTTAAGTTTAGCATGCTCTGCTTTGGTGGCACGGGTTCATGGGTTTGGATCCAAGGCACAGACCTATACCATTCATCAGCCATGCTGTGGTGGCAACCCACAGAAAAAATAGAGGAAGGTTGGCCACAGATGTTAGCTCAGGAAAAATCTTCCTCAAGCTAAAAGGGGAAGATTGGCTATAGATGTTAGCTCAGGGAGAATATTCCTCAGCAAAAAAAAAAAAAAGACACAGAGTGGCTGGATGGATTAAAAAACAAGACCCAACAATATGCTGCCTCTAGGAAACACATCTCAGCTCAAAAGACAAACATAGGCTCAGAGTTAAGGTATGGAAGATGATACTCTAAGCAAATGGCAACCAAAAGAAAGCAGGTGCAGGCATATTTATATCAGACAAAACAGACTTCAAGACAAAAAAGACAACAAGAGACAAAAACTGACAATATATAATGATAAAAAAGACATTCTATGTGGCTGGCCTGGTTGCATAGCGGTTAAGTGCACACGCTCTGCAGTGGCAGCCCAGGGTTCAGATCCTGGGTGCACACTGATGCACCGCTTGTCAAGCGGTGTGGCAGTGTCCCATATAAAGTGGAGGAAGATGGGCACTGATGTTAGCCCAGGGCCAATCTTCCTCAGCAAAAAGAGGAGGTTTGGTGACAAATGTTAGCTCAGGGCTGATCTTTCTCACCAAAAAAAAAAAAAAAAAAAAAAAGACGTTCTACAGAGAAGACATAATAGTTATTAACATATGTGCACATAAAACAAGAACACCAAAGCAACTACTAACAGACCTAAAGAGAGAAATTGACAGAAACACAATAATATTAGGGGACTTTAACACCCCACTTATATCAATGGATAGATCATCCAGACAGAAAGTCAACAATGAAACAGTGGCTTTAAATGAAACACCAGACCAGATGGACTTAATAGATATATAGAGAACATTCCATCCAAAAACAGCAGAATACACACTATTCTCAAGTGCACATGGAATATTCTCAAAGATAGACCATATGTTGGGAAACAAAGCAAGACTTAATAAGATTGAAATCATATCAAGCATCTTTTCTAACCACAATGCTATGAAACTAGAAATCAATTGTAAAAAAGTAAGTTGGGAAAGTCACAAATATGGGGAGACTAAACAATATGCTACTGAACAACTATAGGATCAATGAAGAAATCAAAGGAGATGTCAAAAAATACCTAGACACAAGTGAAAATGAAAACACAATATACCAAAAATTATGGGATGCAACAAAAGCGGTACTCAGAGGGAAATTATAGCAATACAAGCCTACCTTAACAAACAAGAAAAATCCCAAATAAATAAGCTTACACTGCACCTAAGAGAACTAGAAAAAGAAGAACAAAGCTCAAAGTGAGTAGAAGGAAAGAAATAATAAAAATCAGAGCAGAAATAAATGAAATAGAGACTAAAAAAGCAATAGAAAAGATTAATGAAACTAAGAGCTGGTTCTTTGAGAAGATAAACAAAATTGACAAACTCTTAGCCAGACTCACTAAAAAAAAAAGAGAGAAGAATTAGATAAATAAAATTAGACGTGAAAGAGGAGAAATTACAACAGATACCACAGAAATACAAAGGATTATAAGAAAACACTTTGAAAAACTATATGCCAACAAATTGGATAACCGAGAAGAAATGGATAAATTCTTAGTCATACAACTTCCCAAAACGGAATCCAGAAGAAATGGAGAATCTGAATAGATCAATCACAAGTAAAGAGATTGAAATAGGAATCAAAAGCCTCCCAAAAAACAAAAATCTAGGACCAGACAGCTTCTCTGGTGAATTCAACCAAACATTTAAAGAAGATTAATACCTACCCTTCTCAAACTCTTCCAAAAAATTGAAGAGGACAAGATGCTTCCTAACACATTTTATAAGGCTAACATTACAATACATTACAATCAGACAAGGACAACACAATGAAGGAAAATTCCAGCCCAATATCACTGATGAACATGGATGCAAAAATCCTCAACAAAATATTAGCATATCGAATAACAATACATGAAAAGGATCATAAAACACGATTGTGGGATTTATTCCAGGGATGCAAGGATGGTTCAACATCCACAAATCAATCAATGTGATACACCACATTAACAAAATGAAGAATAACAATCACATGATGATCTTAATAGAGGCAGAGAAAGCATTTGAGAAGATCCAACATCAATTTACGATAAAAACTCTCAATAAAATGGGTATAGAAGGAAAGTACCTCGACATAACAAAGGCCACATATGACAACCCTACAGCCAATATCATACTCAATGATGAAAAACTGAAAGCTATCCCTCTGAGAACAGGAATAGGACAAGGATGCCCACTCTCATCACTCTTAGTCAACATAGTACTGGAAGATTTAGCCAGAGCAATTAGGGAAGAAAAAGAAATAAAAAGGATGCAAATTGGAAAGGAAGAAGTAAAACTATCACTATTTGCAGATGACATGATTCTACAGAAAACCCTAAAGAATCCACCAAAAACCTATTAGAAATAATTAACAAATACAAAAAGTTGCAGGGTACAAAATCAACATACAAAATGCAGTTGCATTGGTATACACTAATAAGAAATTAGCAGAAAGAAAAGTCAAGAATACAATCCCGTTTATCATCGCAACAAAGGGAACAAAATACCTAGGAATAAATTTAACCAAGGAGATGAAAGACCTATACTCTGAAAACTATAAGACATCATTGAAAGAAATTGAAGAAGACATAAAGAAATGGAAAGATATTCCATGCTCGTGGACTGGAAGATAAACATAGTTAAAATGTCCATATTACCTAAAGCAATCTACGTATTCAATGCAATGCCAATCAGAACCCCAAGGACGTTTTTCATGGAAATAAACCAAAGAATCCTAAAATTTATATGGAACAAGAAAAGACGCCAAATAGAAAAGGAATCCTGAGAAATAAGAACAAAGCTGGAAGTATCACACTCCCTGACTTCAAAATACACTACAAAGCTATAGTAATCAAAACAGCATGATACTGGCACAAAAACAGACACACAGATCAATGAAACAGAATTGAGAGCTCAGAAATAAAACCACACACCTATGGACAGCTAATCTTCGACAAAGGAGCCAAGAACATACAATGGAGAAAGGAAAATCTCTTCAATAAACGGTGCTGGGGGGCTAGCCCTGTGGCTTAGTGGTTGAGTGTGCATGCTCCGCTACTAGCGGCCCGGGTTTGGATCCCGGGCGCGCATTGACTCACGACTTGTCTGGCCATGCTGAGGCCACGTCCCACATACAGCAACTAGAAGGATGTGCAACTATGACATACAACTATCTACTGGGGCTTTGGGGAAAAATTTTAAAAAAAGGAGGAGGATTGGCAATAGATGTTAGCTCAGAGTGGGTCTTCCTCAGCAAACAACAGGAGGATTAGCATGGATGTTAGCTCAGGGCTGATCTTCCTCACAAAAAAAAAAAGAAATGGTGCTGGGAAAACTGGACAGTCACATGCAAAAGAATGAAAGTAGACTATTACCTAACACCAAACACAAAAATTAAGTCAAAATGGATTAAAGACTTGAAGCCAAAAAAATCCTAGAAGAAAACATGGGCTCTTTGATGCCGATCTTAGCAGTAACTATTTGAATACCATGTCTTTTCAGGAAAGGGAAACAGAAGAAAAACTAAACAAATGGAGTACGCTAGATTAGAAAGCTTTTGTACAGCATAGGAAATCATCAACAAAATTAAAAACAACCCTTCAACTGGGATAAAATATTTGCAATCATATATCTGACAAGGGGTTAATTTTCAAAATAAATAAAGAACTCATACAACTCAACAACAAAAAATGAATAACCTGATCAAAAGATGGGCACAAGATATGAAAAAATGTTTTTTCAAGTAAGATAAACAGATGACCAACAGGCACATGAAAAGATTTTCAACAAAAAATTAAAAATAGAAATACCATATGACCCAGCTATTCCACTACTGGGTGTTCATCCAAAGAACATGAAATCACTAATTCAAAAAGATATATGCACCTCTATGTTCATCGAAGTATTATTCACAATAGCCAAGACTTGGAAGCAATCCAAGTGCCAATCCACTGATGAATGAATAAAGAAGATGTGGTATATACATACAATGGAATACTACTCAGCCGTAAAAAAAGAGAAAATCACGTCATTTGCTACAACATAGGTGGACCTTGAGGGTACTATGCTAAGTGAAATATGTCAGACAGGGAAAGACAAATACTGTATGATTTCACTTGTGTGTGGAAGATAAACAAACAAACACATAGATAAGGAGACCAGATTGGTGGTTACTGGAGGGGCAGGGAGTGGGGAGAGAGCAAAAGAGGTAAAAGGGTGCATGTGTATGGTGATGGATAAAAACTAGACTATTGGTGGTGAACATGATGCAGTCTATACAGAAGCTGAAATATAATAATGTACACCTGAAATTTACACAATGTTGTAAGCCAATATGTGCTCAATAAAATAATTTTAAAAAAAATTCCTGTCTTCATTTAATTTATATTCTGGTTGTGGGAGGTAGATTACACATAAGTAAGTAAACTATATAATAATGTGTGTTGGCACTACTGGAGAAAATAAATTACAGATGTGTAATGGACTGTTAAAGTTGGGAAGTGTTATAATTTTATATAAGGTGGTCAAAGAAAGCCTTGCTAAGGATGTACCACTTAAGCAAAGGCCTAAAGAAAGTGAGGAGCAGAGGAAAGCTTTGTGGGTATCGGGGTAAGAGTGTTCCCAGAGAGGGAATAGTATGCAGAAGCCCTGAGTCAGAGCAGACCCCATGTTCAAAGCACAGCAAGGAAGGCAGTGTTGTGAGAACTGAGTGAGCAAGGGCAGAGTCATAATAAGATGCAGAAATAATGTCTGTTAGAACTTACGGGCCATCATAAGGATTCGGGCTTTCGATTAGAGTGAGAAAGAGAGCCACTAGAGGGTTTTTAGCAGAAGATTATCACAATCCAATTTGCATTTTAAAATAGTTCGTCTGTTTTCTGTGTGTAGAAATGACTAAACAGAGGGAGTAGGTAGGAGGCTATTGCAAGTGGTTCATGAGAGATGATGGTGGTTAGGATCAGGGCTGAAGTGATGAAGGTGATAAGATGGTTGGGATATATTTGAAAATTAAGCCTCAAGTACATATTTTTGCAATATCTTAGATCAGCAATATTAAGGATCTTCTTAATCTAAGGAAGTACAGTTTCCTGGAAAATCTTTATTGCCTAATTAAGTGGGGAAAAATACTTTCAAGTAGTCTCCTGAGTCTTCTGTCACTTCACCATCCTCAGCCCTACTGGAATGCCAGAACTCAGCAACTCTTCTAGGTGAATATGTGGACCATAAAAAATGATCTCTCCTTCCACATTTATTTAGGAATGTTATACTTGGCACAATGGATTTCCAGTAGTTAAAGACTCATTTCCTTAGGTCAACATACCATCTGGCAGCTAACAAAGACTTTCCTGATGAATCTTAAGATACAGAACAAGCCAGTTGGGTAGGAGCAACATCCAGCTCTGGAAATCCAATGGAACTATCGAATTTACACTCGAAGTGGAAAGCTAGAGCAGTCCCCTCCTCCCAACCACCCCACCATTTAAAAGAAAGAGTAGAAATTAAAGAGTAATCGAAAGGAATCAAGAAACTTACAATTCCCTAGAACTCAGAACAACAGAGGTTTATATTCCAGGACTTCTACAAAAATTAACTCTGCTTGATAGCAGTAAAAATTGGGACTTAACACCAAAGAATAAGTCTTTATGTACCTTCAACGACGCAGTTATATAATTGCTGTCCTAATGTCTCACATCAAGTCTGAAGTTTCGATAATATTGCATAATATTTATATATTATTATCTTGTAACCTCATCCTGATTTTAAATCCCATTAAAGGAAGTAATATATCTTGAGATGCTTCCATTCAACAGGTATGCCATAAACATTTTTTGACCTCATATAAACTTTACACAACTTCTCCCTTTTCCCTGAAGAAGATATTTTAAGGTCAAATATGATAGTGCACATTTGAGAATATTCTGAAACAGCAAAATATGACCTTCAGGATCACATCAAGAATACAAGAATCTTCATTTTGAAACAATGTCCATTGCTAGAAAATGCTGGAGGCAGTTTAGAGAGTAACAACACTCCATCCACAGTGAGCAAGTCCGGCACACATGATGTAAAGATGACAAAAACATCGATTATGTGTCAAACAGTGCACTAATCATATCATCTGTGTTAACCCATTTAACATTGCAGTTTATTTCTAACAATATTAACTAACATTTACGAATCTTTACTACATGCAAACATGTTTTTAAATGTTTTACAAGTATAAAGTCTTTCACCAATTTTACGAATGAAAACAAGAGCTTAGAGGTTAAGTAATCTGACCATAAGAAGCAAAGATTTCTACCCAGGCACAAAGCTTACATTATTAACCACCATACAATAAACCTACCTCATGACTTAGACATAACTATACATGTGTTGGTGTCAATGTATATGGATTTATACACACCTTTCCATTGCTTCATGAAAATAGTTTTGCTGCAATTTGTTTATATCCCTTAATATAGCACACTCAGAATACGTGAATTGTTCTGTTCTCTAACATTGCAATCTTCTGTTTGGTACTCATGGATATGCAAAGGTAAAGGTCCAGGCTTTGGAGCAAGGTTATTTTGCTTATTATGAGGCCACGAGAAGCATCCAAATATAATATGAGATTTCTAGAATGCTATGAAGAATTACTGTAGGCAAGTTAATGACTGGAGTTTTCCCATTCCTCAATGCCACATTCATGTACTGCAATTTGCAAACTCTCAGCTTAAAGTTATTTTTTAAATATGTTTTCTGTTAATTATAAATAATAGTTTATCAATAATTTACTTTAATAATATATTTATATGTATACATTATAAAGTATAATTATGATAATGTAATTATTTTTGTTTTTTTTTCTTTCTATTAAATAAAATTCTTAGTCATGGATCAAATCCTATATGTATGGAATTTTAACCAAAGACACGAAATAAATTTACAGATGAGACAAAAAGGGCATATTGCATTATTTCAGAGTAGATATATACAAATATAGTTACATTAGTAAAGCTATAGATTCAAAGGAAAGAGTAATTGTTATTGAAAAAAATCACTTTTTGACTATGCAGATCTATAAAATTATATAGTAGATTGAATGCTCACAGTTCAAGTGATTCCACATTTTCTGGTTTTGTATGATAAACTAGGAGTACATTAAATACAGTCCTAGTGGAGTTCCCACCACCAGGTACGAAAGCTGACCCAACTATTGCTATATATTGTATTTCTATCTATCTAAAATACCAAAATCTTATACTTTAGACTCATTTCTAACAATGCATTCTTGAGATAGTGAGTATTTTGGAACACAAAAACTATCTTAACTTACATAAACAAATGTGTTTGACTTCCTTAGGAAAGGTTTGTTGTTTAATTTGTTTTTGAAGGAAGTAATTGATTTTTCTTGGCAGATCTGATAAAAATAACAAGACCTTGATTGTCTAATCTGGAGGTCACATCCTTCTCAGGAACCATCAGTGAGCAACTCAGATTTAAGTGAATGCAAGTTTTCCTGGGACTCTCTTCTGGTATAAGACTACAACGTGCTACAGCTCCTCTGCCTTGAAATTCCTAGCATAAGCAGACTGTAAGTAAAAAACATATATATCTATATCTATATCTATATATACATATACACACACATATATAGATATACATATATTTCTTATTTGTTTTGGGTGACATACCAATATATATGGGAAGGATGAATCAGATAGCAAGACAGTCATTAAGAATATGTTTTTATTAACTTCTCATTAGTTCTGTGCACTTCCATAATAATCAGCTCCTGAATATATGAAATTTTGGAAGCCTTGATCAAGAGTTTTTCTTTGTACTTTGTACAATGTATGAAGATAGAATTTGAAAGCAAATTAATGCAAATAAGTTTGTAAGGTGATTTTTCAATATATAAAATGAAAAACAATTAATTTAAAAGTTTTATTCAATGTAATTAGAAAATATTCTTGTGTCTCCATTAGAGGAAGTGTAGAAGGACTTTTGCTCTGCAGCATGTTTCAGCAGTGTGTGGACTAGGAAATAATGGAAAATGCATTTAATTAAAATCTTTTCTACAATTTGCATTCTAAATTAAATGGTTCATATTATCACTATCATTAATTCAAATTAATGTAATTTTGGGGCTGATGAATTAAAGAGATACTGTGGGCATAGTAAATATGGATTTCAGCAAAACTTTACAAAGTAAATATCCTCAATACCTATAATTTCCTTATCGAACTTACAAAAAAACATTGAAAACTCCACTTAAATAGTATTGGTCATGACAACTCAGAGGGAGGACTTGAATGTTGGACTTATAAACAATATTATTAGGTTGAGGACATAGAGGGCATGCTGATAAAAATTTAAGATGACACACAGATTCTTTAAAAAAAGAGAATCAATATAATAACTGATAATTGTGATTTTGAAAGATCTTGATAAGATGGAAACATAGCCAAAATAAAAATATGAAATTTAAAGTAGCTAAGTGTAAAACTTAAATTTATGTTAAAAGTCAATTGTTTTTCAAAAATGAACTCAAAATGGATCAAAGACCTAAAGGTAAACGTCAAAACTATAAAAGTCTCAGAAGAAAACATAGGGGAGAATCTTCATGACATTGGATTAGGCAATAATTTCTTGGACATCACAACAAAAGCACAATCAACAAAAGTAAAAATAGATATATTAGACTACGTCAAAATGTAAAACTTCAATGCATCATAGGACACAATCAACAGAGTAAAAAGGCAACTTATGTAATGGGAGAAAATATTTACAAATCATATATCTGATAAGGGGTTAATATCCGAAATATAAAAAGAACTCCTACAATGCAACAACAAAAAGTAAATAATCTAATTAAAAATGGGCAAAAGACTTGAATAGAGATTTCTTCAAAGAAGATATACAAATGGTCAATAGGCATATGAAAAGATGCTTAATATCATTAATTATTAGGGAAATAGAAATCAAAACCACAATGAGCTATCACCTCACACCCATTAGGATGGCTCCTATCAAGAAAAAAAAGAAAGAAAGAGAGAGAGACAGCGAGAGAGAGGCAGGGAGGAAGGAAGGAGGGAGGGAGGGAGAAGGAAGGAAGGAAAAGAAAATTACAAGTGTTGGCAAGGATGTGGAGAAATTAGAACCTTTGTGGTAGTGGGAATGTAAAATGGTGCAGCCACTGTGGAAAACAGTATGGTGATTCCTGAAAAACTTAAAAATTGAATTACCGTATGACCCAGCAATTCCACTGCTGGGTATATATCCAAAAGAATTAAAAGCAGGATCTCAAAGTGATGTTCGTGCATACATGTTCATAGCAGCATTATTCACAATAGCCAAAAGGTAGAGGCAACCCACACGTCCATCAATGGATGAATGAATAAGCAAAATATGGTATATACGTAACGATGAAATAGCATTCAGCCTTAAAAAGGAAGGAAATTTCGATACATGCTATAACATGAATGAATCTTGAGGTCATTATGTTAACTGAAATAAGTCAGTCACAAAAAAACAAATACTGTATGATTCTACTTATATGAAACGCCTAAAGTAGTCAGATTTGTAGAGATACAAAGCATAATGGTTTTGCCAGGGGCTGAAGGGAGAGAGGAATGAAGAGTTGTTGTTTAACATGTACAGTATTTCAGTTTTGCAAGATCCAAAATTGTGGAAATTGGTTGCACAACACTGTGAATGTACTTAACACCACTGAACTACCCACTTGAAAATGACTAAGATGGTAAATTTTATGCTGTATGTATTTTACAGAAATTTTTTTAAAAAGTCAACAGTGAAATTACGTAAGGAGCTGTGGTATCCGAGTATTATCTTTTATTAAAAAAAGAAAGAAGTTTTGAGTTGGACAGAAGATGGCCACAAATTGTATTTAATCAAGAAGGCATTTGTGGGGCCGGCCCAGTGGCGCAAGTGGTTAAGTGTGCGCACTCCACTTCAGCAGCCCAGGGTTCGCAGGTTCGGATCCCAGGCATGCACTGATGCACTGCTTGTCACACCACACTGTGGCGGCGTCTCATATAAAGTGGAGGAAGATGGGCACGGATGTTAGCTCAGGGCCAATGGTCCTTGGCAAAAAAGAGGCGGATCAGCATTGGATGTTAGCTCAGGGCTGATCTTCCACACACACACAAAAAAAACCAAACAACCAGAGAGAAGGCATTTGTAATATGAGTACAGAAAAGTTATGTAAACATTGCAGGACTTAATGTCTCAAGTCTAGTTCAGGGGAAGGACGTTTTATTCCATTTTGTGCCAGTTACTTCCTACCTCGAGCATTACATTCGTTTCTGAGCACTGCATTTAGAGGCACATTTTCAAATCAAAGACTTCTAAAGGAGATCACATGCGATGCTGAGGAATATGGAAACCATGTCATCTTGTAGACAGTAGAGTGAAGCATTTCAGGCTTTGAGCTCTGTTACAGGAACTAACTGGATTTAAAACCAAGCTCCATCACTGACTACCAGAGAGACCCTAAACAAGCTCTTTAAGTCTGTGACCGTTACTCGGGTTCTCCTCTATAAATTATGAGCCCAATAAATCCTAAAAGTACTCTGTGATATCCAAAGGAAAAACACATAATGTAATTAGCAAAGCACTTAATATTAGCTATATTAATATGATTTTTATACTCTACTACCAAATGGCCTCTTCAAGAACAAAGTCCTGGTGAAACATAATAAATAAAATGTTTTTAGGGTTGTCTGTTAAAGAGGTTTATTCATTTTTGAACTAGAAGGTATAACTAGAAAGGTTTACTAGAAAGCTCCAGAAAAGAAAGTAGACTTATCTTATATTGAAGAAGCTTCCCACAGAATGAAATGTTTGAAAATTAAATAAGCTGCCCCCAAAAGCAGTAATCTCCCTGACATTCCTCTCCTTCAAGCAGCAGCTAGAAGGCTAGATGGCAGGGAGGTGTTAAGGTGAATGTCTACTCTGATTAGAGTGTTGTGCTAGACAGTATTTCTAATATTCCATCTAATATTTCATGATCTTATAACGTGAATATTTTTCTTTTTAGTATTGACTCCAGCGTTCCTCACAAAGCAATTGCTTAATTCTGAAAGATTAGCCCCGAGTAGAAGTCGAGTTTCTAGTCCACACATAGCATAAGAAAGTGAGGGAAAGATCAAATGATCCAATAAGATGATTGGGAACGCCCTGAGAGCCCACCACTCTGTGTGTTGGCAGCAAGGAGTGGATGCTGACTGTGAGGCCGATGCCGACGGAGAGAACGGCTTTGGGTGAAAATGGCAGATGTTTTTTGTCCTTTTGAATTGTTGCTAACGCTTGAACACACAGCTAGAACTGATCTATAGGCAGAGTGAGATGAAAGCCGGCTAGAAAAAGAATCTCAGGAAGCCGAGGGCAGTACCTTCACAGAGTTGCTGAGGAACAGGGGAAGGAGAGAGACAAGAGTGGGGGAAGAAGAAGCATCTTTAAGCTATTCCACAAAACATATAAAAAAAGTTTCCCTGTTGGAGGAGAAACAAAAGAAGTAGTTGAAAAGGTGGAATCTAACAGAAAAAGAGAAGTGCCTTGTTCAGAGCCATCAAAGTCAGTTAACAGTAAAGCAGGGCGTGGGCCTGATGGCAACTTGAAGCACACTAAAAACAGTTTAGAATCCAGGTCATGGGACAGAATTAACCGCTGTATTCTGGATAGGAGGGACCACATATGGGTATTATATTTCACTTTGGGCCCGCTATTTTTAGACAGACATCGACCTAGATTTGATTTAGAAGAGAAGATGCAAAACAGGAGATTGTTTGGAATCATGTCATAAAATGAATGGTTAAAGAAACTAAAGAAGATGTAGCTTTGGAGAGAGAATATAGGTCCCTTAAGATAAACTGAAGGATTCTCATGTAAAAAGACTGTTTCTATTACTTCAGACGGCTGAAGAGAGTCAGCAAAGTGTGCTGCCTCACAATGGAATAAACTATCTCATGAAGTAGTTAGATTCCTCACTGCTGGAGGTATCCAGGTAGACACTGAATGATGGACACTGAATTAGATGCCATAGATCTAAATTTTCATTTTCTATTTTAAAGTAACAGCTGGTTTCATGCAAGAGAGGTGTAAGATTAATTCTAGACAGTGGCTCCCAACTGTTTTGCAGTGGCTCCAAATCTTGCTTGAAGCTTTTAAGATATTTTTAGGGTGAGAGGAAGGGATTATCAATGATAAATCCACGGATTTCAGAAGAATGGTGAGAAGGAGAGTGAAGACTGAGGGAGTAGATAGTATTGATTCATGCAACAAGTTTTTTTTAAATATCTGTTTAAAAGAGTTGACACTTACCTGACTTTGTGTTGTCTCTACACACTGGCGCTGAGGGCTATGCCAACAAAACTCTGGAGAGGGATCATTCATTAATGGCTGCCATATCGACAGGAATTTTCCCACAGTGGCTTGTTAAGCCTTGCCAAACTGCTCATCATCAATTTTATTTTAAGTAAACTTTTTATTGAAGCACAACATACCGACAAAAATGTGCACAAATCATAAGTGAACAGCTTGACAAATTTACACAAATTGAATACACTATGTTACTATCACAAAGATTAAGAAACTGATCATTACCAACTCTCTAAAACATCCTCTCTTTCCCCTCCCAGTCACAGGTCCCTCATAGACAACTACTAACCTGAATATTAACACCGAAGATTCCTTTGCCTATTTCTGAATCTTATGTAAATTGAATAATAAATATGTTCTCTCTTGCAGCTAACTTTTTTCACTCAAAATTATGTTTGTGAGATTCATCCATATTACAGTATATTGTTTTCATTCATTTATTCTCATTGCTGTATAATATCCCATAGTATGAGTATACCAATATTTATTCTACTCTTAATGGACATTTGGTTTGCTTCCATTAGGGCTACTAAGCTTAATATTTCTATGAGCGTTCATATACACATCTTTTGATGACCATATGGTTGCATTTCTGCGGGATATAGACAGAGAAGTGGAATTACTGGGTTATAGGTATGTGGATATTTAGCTTTAGTGAATATTGCCAAAAAGTTTTCCAAAGCAGTTATACCAATGTTTGCCTTCTGGTGAAGGTCCTAGTCAAACATTTGCTCATTGTTCTATTAGGTTGTCTATTTGTCCCACTTTGTGGCTTTCTTTTTCACTCTTTTTTTGGCGTCTGTTGATTAATAGAAGGTCTTAATTTTAGTGTAGTTGAATTTAGCAACATTTCCTTACAAATACTGCTTTTTAAATTCTCTTCATGTCTTTCATAAGATGTCTTTGCCAATAAAGTTGTTTAATTACTCCCATATTCTTGGTCAAAATATCTAATGCTGCAAACCAAAAGGAATTTGGATATGTGTCTTATACTGAGCCACTGCAACTTGACTTGCTTCATATAATGTGACGATGATTTCTGAGCACAGTAATTAAAGAATCATTTATGAAATCATGGAATGCTCAAACTCTAAAAGTAAATTTTCCTCCTATCACTTTTGTCTTATATTTGGTATAGGGAAAAAAATAATGTATTGCTAAAATATCTTCAGTTTCATATTTTTTTCTGAAGATGAAAAATTGAAGAGTAGATCACCTCACTGCATAACCATTATCAGGAAAGCTCCTGGTCATCTTTGTGACTGAGGAACATGGTGAAGTACCATTAACATCCACCTATAAGTTAAAACTCGTACCTGCCTTGACTATTTCTACCAAGAATAACAGTTCCCATGGAAATGAACAGATACACTAATTTTCCAAGTGTCCATTTCCCTGAGCTTTCTTAAATGAAAGTATTAGCCCTGAAGAAGTAATGTATTCTGCCAGAATTACTCAACGATTTGAAAGAAATTATCCTACTCAGTGTCAAGTAAATACTAGTATTTATTAAGTTAGTATAAATTACTATAAATTGATGTTAATATTAATAACATTAGATATATTACTCCATCTAAATTTTGTTTTTTTAATCTTCCTCAGTAAACCAGATAAGAAAGATTTTTTTTGAAGTTTCTTTTTTTTTTGTTTTTTTAATTTATCACATACACAATTAAATGATAGAATTTTTTTCATAAGATCTGATATTTTTTTCCTGGAAACCATAAAAGTTGACAAACCGTGCTTTAGGGAATTTAAGGAAGTTGTGTCAGTTTTAAGCTTTTTAACACTAATCTTTCTTCACGGTTTAAATGTCAGTATTCTAAGCCAATTCACAGACCAGAGATTTTACTTATCTTGATTATTAAAGAATGTTATAGAAGTGTTTTTTATTGTTATTTATTTTATTTCAGGAAAATAATCTATGCCCCTCAACCTATGTTGTAAATATTATCTAAATATTTCAATTAATGTTATCTGTAATGTTTCTCTCACTTAGCTTACATTTGGAAGCTGCCTAAGTCCATTTAGACACAGAACAAAAAAAAAAAGTCATCATTCTTTATCACAGAACTATTCATCCTTTCATTATAATTCAATTACACAGGAGTACAAACACAGAACCTAGGAGACGCGATTGGAGTGGCACAGAGAAGGTCCTAGGCTCTGAAGCTCATCTCCACAGTGCATCCGGAACCTCTCAGAAATCATGGAGAACCTGAAGAATAGGGGCGAATGCTTGGGATCTAAAGAGAATCAGACCAGCCTCTAGAACAATGAATCACTGTCTAAACAATAGGAAATCAGGGTAAAGATAAAATCCCAGGCTCATAAGTACTAGTGGTCTTCCAGACACACTAAAAATAAATTTTAAGAGCAATCTATGGGGGCAAAGTCATACCTAATACCATGAGATAAAAGAAGAGAATATACTAACTCTGGGTTACACCATTATTCCACTGGAACAAGTAACTTACTTTATTAAGAGTGTGGATGTGACATCATTTCCATTTAGGTCACCAATTATTTATTTGCTATTGTATGCAAGGCTTTGCAACTGATGCACAGCTAAGCAGTATAGATCTCCTTCTATTAACTAAAAAAGGAAAGAAAGAAGAGGAAGAAAGAGGAAACTACTTTATTAATCAGAAACCACTACATTTCAGAAACTGTGCTAGGTTCTTTACACATATTCTATCACCTAATTATCATAATCATTCCATTATACATATAAATAGCAAAGTTCCATGAGTTTAAGTGACACGCCCTAAATCACATGGAAATTAGAACCCAATTCTGTCCGGCTTCAAAGAAATCTTCACTACGCCATGCCATACCTATAGGAAGGGGCTAAAGAGCCATGCCAACAAGTGCTAAAATGATACAAAGAAGCAAATAGCACAAGACTATAAATGAATGGTAAAATCAGGAAAGGTTTCCTTAAAAAAGGGCTCTTCCACAAGGCCCTCGGAAGACAGGTAAGATCAGACAAGAGAACAGAAGGAAACTGTCTCAGAAAGGGCTACAAGAGGAATACAGATGGGAACTTAAAAGAAGACTTAAGAACTGATTTTAAAAAATGCCAACCACGTCTTGGCTATCGTGAATGGAAAAGAAGATGTGGTGTATATATACATTGGAATACTACTCAGCCATAAAAAAGACAAAATCATGCCATCTACAACAACATGGATGGACCTTGAGGGTATTATCCTAAGCAAAATAAGCCAGACAGAGAAAGACAAATACTGCATGATTTCACTCATGTGGAAGATAAACAAACACATGGATAAAGAGAACAGATTAGTGGTTACCAGAGGGGAAGGGGGTGGGGGAAGGGCAAAAGGGATAGAGGGGCACATATGTATAGTGACGGATAAAAACTAGACTGTTGGTGGTGAACACGAGACAGTCTGCACAGACACCAAAATATAACAATGTACACCTGAAATTTACACAATGTTATAAGCCAACATGACCTCAATAAAAAAAAAGAAAAAAAATCCCAACCCAACAAAAGATCAATTCAGTGAAACTTGTAACGACAGCTGGCTCCCTCCCCTCTGTTCTCCCTCGTCCTCTGCTTCCACACCTTGAAAACAGGAATCTGACAACTCATTCCATGTTTAAATCCTGCCCTGAGTGCACTGGCCTCTAGGGTCAAGTGCAAACACCCTAAACAGCTCACTAGCCTGCAGCATCTAGACCACTTCTTTTCTTTTTTTTTTTTTAATTTTTTTAATTATTTATTTTTTCCCCCAAAGCCCCAGTAGATAGTTGTATGTCATAGTTGCACATCCTTCTAGTTGCCGTATGTGGGACGCGGCCTCAGCATGGCTGGAGAAGCAGTGCGTCGGTGCGCGCCCAGGATCCGAACCCCGGCCGCCAGCAGTGGAGCGCACGCACTTAACCACAAAGCCGTGGGGCCGGCCCAAGACCACTTCTTTTCATCTCTCTGGATTGCAGCCGTAGGATCCTCTTTTATTTCCTTAAAACCACCATGCTCTTTTCGGCCTCAGGTTCTATGGAACGCTGTCCCAGAAACGCTCTTCTCCCTCCTTTCTGTTCACTTCTGCAAAACCTATTTTTCTCAGATTCTAAACTTTTTGAAAGCAGAGATCACATATTTGCCTTATCTGCTGCATTTACCACATCTAGCTGACTCTGATTTTAATTTTTTCATCCAAAATATGTAATTATGCATTATGAAAGACCCTTTGGAAAGCACCATTTATGGGGCTTGAATCCCCCAGCACAACTGTGTAACAATTTTTCCTTGTCTCAGGAAGAGATGGAATTAAAAGACTGTTAACTTTTGTTCTCAAGTAACGCTTAGCAAGATTTCTAGATTTCTGGGCCCGTTCTAAAAGGCAGGGTGAGAATCCATAAAAGGGAAAAGGTTTGTAATATACATAAGGCCTTTGCTTCAAGCCCCTTTGTTGAGGAATTATGATTGTTTGAATAGAGAGAAACCAGAACCAGACAAGGTAAGAACATGGTGACTAAAGGTCACCAAGATAAACATCAATTTCTGCCAAGAAGGTAGGAAAAAAAAAAAAAAGTCTCAGAACACTCCCCAGAAATAGTTGCTCAGTTGGACTCACAAAGGTTTGATGATGTAAGGGGCAACCCCACTGTCTTCTCTACCGTTGCCAGGTAGGGAAACCAGCACTGGGAGTCAGGCTGGTCCTCCAATTAAAACACATCTCATTAAGCAGGGAATAGACATGAAGCTGGCAATAATGATTACATTGGCACCATTTAAAACTGGAAATAAAAAGATCGTAAACCATTTGGCCATGTCTGCCCTTAAAGGTTATGTAAGTTTTTGACAAACTGCAATAGAAAAGAATCAAAGTAGCTTTATCCAAAGAGGAGAGACAGCCCTAACTTGAGTAAGCCGAGGATTACTATGTGCTTAGCCTATAGTAACCCTTTCATAAATATTTGTCAAATTAATAAATAGATGAATCAACAGAAATTATGTCAGCCTAATCGGTATTTAAAAAGTGGCTTACACATAGTAATTTGTTAAATCTATAAATATATTGAATCATTCAGGAATAAACCCTATATAAATACATTGCTGTCGTGAAAGTATTGGACAATTTCAGTGTGCTTTCAATCATCGTGTTAAATCTTTTCAGCCAGACAAATTCTTAATTCATGGATGACCCATACCACTGATCAGTATTATGGTTTCAATTTATTTTTATTTTACTGTCCAAGAAGGATTGGGCTTTGCTTGGATAATTTGTTTTCTGAGCTATGTCTTTTGTTTTTGTCAGAGATGGGAGAGGTGTGAAGGAAACATGATGAATTACAGAAAGCTCGGGATATTCTGGAAACAAGTGAGGGAGAGAGGTTTCGTTTAACACTGCTTCTTTGAACTCACATCTACATAGGAGAAGAAAGAGAGATGATATGAAATTATGATGATTTATTTTATAGGAAGAGGCCGTTTATTTACTTATTTATTTTTGCTGGTTTTGAGAAGCCTCAAATCTCACTAAAAAAAATTTCAGGAAGAATAACTAAGATGATTTGTTACCTCATGACATAAACAGAGAGATACTATTGTGTTTAATGGTATTGGGTTACATCCATGGGAGATCAGAGACTCTTCCTTTATTAAAATTAGAAGTAATAAAAACAATGACATTCATTGAGTGCTCATTATGTGCCAGCACTGTTCTAAAGGCTTTATTTAGGTTAATTCATTTAATCACTGTAGGTCTGAGAGGTAGGTACTTGTGTTATCAATCTCTTTGTATAGAGAAAGAACCAAAGACACAGGAAATTTAAATAAGTTGCTTGAGACTACCCAAGGTAGTGGCAGAGTTAAGACCTGATCCTAGATCTCTCCTGGTATAAATGTTAATAACTCCATTGTACATCAGAAAAATTCCTCTTTCAGAAATAAATATGGATCTGAAGTTTATTAATCACCTCTAATATTTTCTTCACCAGCCTATTTAGAAAATAAACTCGGACTACCTTTTAAATAAAAAACAATGGAGAATGTGCTTTCTAGAACATGAGGAAGGAGATGTGAGCAGGACAATAACCAATCCCTTTTCTAAGTTCTAAGAACTATTTCTAAACTGAAAAAGAGTCCATTTGATATTTTAGCAAGTCATCTGAGATCAGGACATTAAGTTACCGGGTAGAACCATACAAAATTGTTGTTATAGGTCAAAACTGGTCAACTATTGATAACCTCATACGGTTCAACCTATTAACTTTCAGTTTCTCCCTACGGAACTTCAACCAAGAGTGGTTACAGTAAACAATGCAAATAAAAATTCTATTTATAAAGCCAGAATTGTTTAGGGCCCACAAAGGGGGAAAAAATAGAAGACATAGCCACATATTCAAGGAACTTAGAATAAAGTCATATATGAAACCTTCAGGGTCAAAGTAACACACAAAGATTACATCATCGTGGAGCTTAGATAGAGAAAGCCACAGAAATTTGGGTATGTGCCTGGATGTGAGCTTTGAGAAAAGGGATTGGCAGAAAAGGACTGTGAAGCCGTTCGAGGGAGAAGGAACAGCCTGATAAAGAGCAGACAACTGGAGACCATCATGAAGTGTGAAGTATGTGGAGTCCAGAAAGGAGAAAAGATTACCTGGCTCTCTGGTTCGCGGGATCCACAAGGAGGTTAGGCTAGACAGGTGAGAGAGAAGAGCTGAAAGTGGGAGGAGAAACCTGGCCTTGATTTCCATGAGGATCTTGTGAGTAAAACCACGTGTTCTAAGAGGATTAAACTGGTAACAGGCACAGTGTAAGAGATGGGGCAGAGCATTTGTTGAGAAGTCTAACTAAATGGCCAGGGCCAAGTGCGAGGGCCAGGGTCAGGGTGGTAAAAATGAGAACAATATTTTGAATTCAACATGTTGAATCAGAGACACAGTTTGAAGGAAGAAGTAATAGGATTTGATTTCTGATTTGACTTATTTATGAAGTAGAAAAATAACACTAATGGGCCAGCCCCGTGGCTTAGCTGTTAAGTACGCATGCTCCGCTGCTGGCGGCCTGGGGTTCGGATGCCGGGCACGCACCAACGCACCGCTTCTCCGGCCATGCTGAGGCTGCGTCCCACATACAGCAACTAGAAGGATGTGCAACTATGACATACAACTATCTACTGGGGCTTTGGGGGAAAAAATAAATAAATAAAATTAAAAATAAAGAAAAATAACACTAAGATATTGAGCCTAAGTGGTTAAGAAAAATGAGATTTTATTGTTTTAAAGATAAGTAAAATGAGAAAAGGTAAAAAGTTGGGGAGATGATTTATTCTAATAAATATATAAAGTAATAATAGCTTATTATTGACTGCTGACTGTCTCAAGCATTGAGTACTAAGGGACGTAGGAAGATTTTTGCATAATATATACATACACACACACGCATATACACACACAGGTGTGTGTATTGTACTCAGTCATTAAAACAATATTGCAAGACAAGTATTTGAAATAAAATTGAAACAATATTTCAATTTTATAAGTAGGGAAACGGAGACTCAGAAAGGTAAAATAATTTCCCAAAGTTGCACAGCCCTAAATATTTATGACTTCTAAGAACAAAGCCTCAGCTCTTTCATCTATTTCATCCAAGTAGAATTTGAAGCGACAGTTGAAGCTTCAAGTGATTGTATCTTAAATACAGCATAGAATAGAAGACAAGAGCTAGAGGGAGAAGTGAAGGCTGGATCATCAGATGTGGAAGTCAGCAGGACTAGCTGAGCTTGGGAAGTAGGTGATCACTTCAGGCTTTAGGAATATGGGTGGAAGAAAAAGAAACAAAACTAAAATCCAGGAAGTAGAAAGTACAGAGGAGAGGTCACGAAAGGTAAGAGAAACAGAGATTAGAGTGCTGGAGAAGAGAGTGTTACGTGTCTCAGTTATTTAGTCAACAAGTATACGTTGGCAATTTATAAACCCCTAATAAATGGTGGCTTCTGCGATGGTAACAGTGAACAAATCTAGACATGGCCTCTGCCTTCATGGAACCAGGAGGGGGAACATTATTATGTTCATCTAATAATCACACCAACAGTTGTAAATGTTTAAAAATATGCTAGCTACCATGACAGTTTATAGTAAGGGCCTCAGCTGGGATGAGGTGGAAGGGTTCACAGAAGGCTTCCTTGAGAAAGGCACGAATGAGCTGCCATCTTAAAGGCCCAATGGAAGTTAAACAGATGGGAAGTGTTCTAGGCAGAGGAGACTGCTGGAGCAGAAAGGGAACATATTCAAAAGGTGAGTGTCAAGAAGAAAGAGAGATTGGGAGGATAAGCAATGGAGGGCTAGAGCTCAGTTGGGTGTCAGATCTCAGGAGCAACTTTTTCTGGGTCAAATACTTCTGGAGCATGGGCTAGCCAGTTCTGGGCTTTTCAGAATCTTAGCTGTTCCAGGTTTATGGCCATGGAGACAGTTTCTATCTGTACCTGACTCCAAAAGGATTTCTGCACTGATATCTCATTGACCGCCCCCACAGTTTCATTTGATGATAAACAAAACCTATCATCAGAAACTTCTATTATTTTTAAAACTTAAAAATTGCTAATATGATTTTTGCTAATTAGACTGCCACTTTAGGATTAAATTACGATGCCAGTAGAGAATCTTGGCCTACCATGGCTGACATAATGTACCTCAAAGGGGTATGAAAATGAAGAAAACGAGGGGTGAATTTCAGAAAACACTGCAAGAAATCTATTTCCCAACAATCCTTGACTCTTGCACTCCAATCCTTGTTCTCTTATCTGTAGTTCTAAAATGGAGTAGAACAGCAGCAAAATGTAAGTCTTTGTACCATGAAGACGTAAAACCCCATAGCCCTCTCCACCTCTGTGGGCATAAAATAAGGAGAAGAGCAAGATGGTGATATTGCTCAGAAGAGTACTGCACCCCTACGTCAGTGTGCTGAGCAATTTCCCCACTGTTACTTGTATTGTCATAAACACCACATTTTAAGGAAGTCACATTTGCAATAAGCAAATGGATTTGGGGGAGTAGATATCCACATGGTTGATACATTCTGCATCCTTCGTTAAGAAGTGTTTTGGTCTCTTAGCAACATTGTAGGGAAATCCATCAGGGGTATGAAATTAGACAGCCATGTAGGCGGCATACCTGTAGAGTGTTCAGTTTTATGAAAAGCTTTCACTAAAAATTATATATATTATGCAAAATGCTACAGTAATGTAAGGTTAAGGTAGAAATTGTTCAACTCCCCCACAAGCAAGCAATTCAGGGTTCCAACAGTACCCGGTAGCCAAGGGTCTATAGTGTACAGAAAAAAAATGAAAGACTTTGTGTGGGATGCCAGATAGGTTAACCATTCATGATTAGGGAGAATTTCCTCCTCAAAAAGAGATTTCAGGACATTCTGATCCAAGCTCTTCTTCTGTAAAAACTTTCTCCCAACTTTGGAGGCTGAGGGAAATAAAAGATTTTCTCTTGTAAATAAACAAACAAGTGAATAAATAAGTTGGAACTACAAAATTCAAGGAACAAGGCTCCAGAGCCTCACACTTTGTAGACAGCGGCAGCAGCCTCAAGTCAAACCCCAGCCTGTGCAGCCCATTCCCAGTTGCCTTCTCTCTCACAGAGTGTTTGAGAACCAGCTGCATGCAGATTCCAGCTGCATGCAACCCCACAAGTCAGAGTCCTGGAGAAGTGGGTCCCGGGATCTGCATGTGGCCCGTCTGCCCAGGTTAATCTCGAGATGTACTGCCGCATTTTATAGAAAGTACCCTTAATAGTGTCAGCCCATTCCTTCACTCAAGGCCGTTATTTTCCACTGGAAGATGAGAAAATTTGCTCTTACAAAGGACCTATAATGTTTTCCTTCTGCCCAATTTGATACAAAACAAAAATTCTTTTCAACAACAAAACAAGTTTCCTCTTCTCAGTTAATTTATTTACGTGTGTAGTTTTACTTATCTTCCTTTCCTATATTCTTCCAACTAATTTCATCAAACATTTATTGAGTGTCTACTGTGTATCCACAACAAAATTAGAAACTGGAAATCTTATAGAGCTGAATATACATATATATATTCTTGGCTTCTCTGTTTTAGTTACTGTTCAGGGTGCTGGAGATATGGTAAGTAGGCGAGACTGCTTCTGTCTATGTGGAACTTGCAGTCTACTGGAAAAGACAAACAAGCAATACACATTAAAGATAGATGCTATCAAATATCACTTGTTTAAAATTTTGAATACGTTTTAGGTTCTGAAAGACTTTTGATTCTGGATTTTAATTATACTCTCTAAATAAAAATTAATTGCTTGGTATTATCCATATTTATTTTCAAAAGCCTCCAGAGACATACAACAGAAGGGTTAAAGATCCGACAAAGAGTGATTGCATTGTTTTGACAATATTGGAAAAATATGAAACACCTTGGGACAGAGGAGGTGATCTATCTCTTCTCCTCCACCTCAGAGTTTCTCCGTAGCCCACACCTTATTTTTTCCCTGAATCAAGGATGAGGAATGGAGGTAGCAAAAAATGACCTTGTCAGGGTATTACAGATCTATTTCTTTTATATGTACTTAAATTAGGACTAGCTTCCTCATAAAAGTACCTGCTACACTAACCAAAGAACCTAAAATTTGATTAGATTTTGAGAAACATGATCCTATCTCCTTGCATCTTCTATGGGGAGAGGAGAAAAGAGAATCTGGTGAAGGAAGCTATTTAAGAAGCCTGGTGCAAACTCAGATACAGTCTAGAATTCCTTTGGTTACTACTCAAACTTCTTTCTCCATCCTTCTCATTACTTCTGTGATTTGACACTTTCTAAAAAATTCTTTTTCTGCTTAAGTTAATCTGAGTCAGTTTCTTGTTTTATGCACTCAAGAACTTTGACTAGTATGAGTAGAAAGCTGGGTCATGAATCATGGAGGAGAAAGGCTATGTTAGGTATAATAGAAACAAGCCTCAGCCCTAGAAGAAAAGATTGGCAGGGCTGAGATTCCTAGCTTGGATGAAGGAACTGTGGGTGAACCAGGATCGCTCTGCGGAGAGAAAGTTAGATAGGAAAGCTACAGCTGATGCTTTAATAGATACTTAGACAGGTGAAATTCATCCAGCAGGCAACACTACAACCACTAGAAGCTACTTCCTCTAGGTCTAGGAGGACTGCTAATACATTCATTCATCCATTCATTCCTTCATTCAACGTCACTACTGAAGACCTGATATAGCCAGCAATTTGCTGGGTATATGGATGGAGTGGCGGTAAACAAGATAGAGATGGTACCTGCCCTCCTGAAAATTACAGATGAGCAAGACAGTTATTAAAGAAAGAATTAAAAATAAATCGTTCCTCGTTATTCAGATTCTATATGCATGAATTCACCAACTCGCTACAATTTATTCATAACCCCTAAATCAATACCCACTGTGCTTTTGCGGTCATAGGTGGATATGCTCAGAGCTGTGAAAAATTAGCGTCACCACATGCACAAGTTCAACTGAGGCTGAACTAAGAGATGGTCTGCCTTCTTACGTGAGCTTTCTCTCAGACAGAGATGACCAGATGATGGACACGATAGTGGGCAGTGGGGTGCAAGGAGCTCTGGCTCCAGCGCCAGTAGACCGATTTGAATCCCAACCTGGCACCCGTTAGTGGAGTGTCCTCAGACAAGTCACTTAACACTTCTGAGGCTCATTTTCTCTCTTGTAAAATAAAGAAAATATAATCTCCCAGGAGTTGTTTTGAGGATTTCAGACTGTAAACTGTGTGAGATGTATAGATATAGAAATAGATATAAATGTATCTACATGTAGATATATAAAGATACATTTCCCCAGGAGCAGTGTTTCAGTATTTGATAATTCAGTGTTTGGGGCATAACTACAACGAATAATGAGAATTTGCTGTAATCAATTTTACTAAAATGACAAATACAGGGTGCTATGGTGGGAGTACATAGTAAAACAATTTTATCAGGGAATCAAGGAAAGTCACAATGAAGAAGTCACGTTAAGATGACATCTGAAGCATGAGCAAAATTACAGCAGCAAAGTTGTGGAAAAGAAATGCTTGAAACAGAAGTGGAGAGAGCATGCGACAGTGTGGCTCGACCACAGCGCAGTGTGAAGAGATGAGAGAGGGAGAAAAAGGAGACTGCAAGGAACAGGAGGCTAGTTCAGCCACATTATGTGGGCCGCTTTAAGAAATCTGGGATTTATCCTAAGGACAATGGAGAGCAATTGATGAACTTTATGGGGAGCCATGACTTGGCCAGGTTTTCATGGCTCTTATTATCCATTTGCCAACATCAATTGAAGCACATAAGATAGGCAGGAATCAGGAGAATTGAGGCTCCATGTGAATTTAATGCCAAAATTGGTACCAAAAGCACATCTCAGATAGATCTGTGTAGTTTCTTACTCATGTTGTGAGTTCCTTCCCTGAAGGAAATGACAGGAATTACTGACAAAATGACTCTAGAATCAAGTCGTAAGTTCTTTCTAATTGAACAGATTATTTTAAAAATAAAAGAACAAATAAATTATTAAGAAATTATTATTTCAAGTGTTTTTCAGGGTTATTTTTGAGCTAGAGAGAGAAGTTGTTTTTCTCAAGTTCAGCATGTAACAAGATTCTGTTAAAAAAGCAAACTTCCAAGGGTTTCTCCTAAACCATTCATCTTTGCCTTATATTAAGAACTATTCTTGCTTCTTCCCCACAATTTGGAAGCCTAGTAAACATTTTCTCTAATTTACATAAATTTTATTAAGTATAATATATCCAATAAAATTCACCAATTTTAAGTGGACAATTTGATGAAATCCATAGCAATCAAGATTGAAAACATTGTCATCATCCCAAAAAAGTCCCCCGTGGACCTTTCTGGTCCATTCTCTCTCCCTCAGGCCCAAGCTACCACTGATCTTTCCACCCCATTGGCTTGCTTTGTTTAGAATTTCACTTAATTGGAATCATGCAGTGTGTGACCTGTTATGCTTGTCTCATTTTGGTTCTCATAGGTCATTGAGGGTTTTTGCGTTAATTTTCAGTCTTGTTTCTTGGTGTGCTTTTTTGGATAGTCTTCACTCATATGTCTTCAAGTTCTCTGATCTCTTTTTCTTCAATTTCAAATATTCTTTTTAATACTACTTAGTGTATTTTTAATTTCAGATTCTATATTTTTAATCTTTAAAAATTCTTTTGCATTTTTTATTTTTTAATTCTATATGTATTGTTTCATGTTTTCTTTTACATCCTTGAACGTATTTATATGCCTATACCAGTTCTTTGAAGACCTTTATGTGCCAATTCTGTCATTTCTGTTTCTATTCTAGTGATATTTTTTTCTTCTGATTACAGCTCATATTCTTCTGCTTCTTTGCATCGCTGGTAGTTTTTCCTCAGGTTCCAGACACTGTAAATTTTACATTGTTGAGCACTGGATTTCGTCAGGGACTTTCCCCCTTTAAAGAGTATTGGATTTTGCTCTGGTAGGTGTTAAATTGTCTGAGGATCAGTTAGAGCATTTTGAGACTTACTTTATAAGCTTTGCTCCAGTGAGCCCAGAACTCCTTGCTGCTGGGGATCGTTTAGCCTCATTACTAAAGGATGACCTTTTGGAGGACTGTATCTAATGGTGTGCATATTATGAGGTCTCTCTACTCTTGCTGGTGGGAACACAAACTACCTCCAGTGTAAACTCAGGAGATTATTCTATGTACTGCTTTCTGGTGTGTTTTCCTTCAGACATGGGAGAGTTTTACCCTACACACAGACAGATAGGTGTAAATGTCCAGTGGGACCCCTGTGCAGATGCTGTGGTCTCTCTCTATAAGCAGCTAGCTCCATTTTGATACTCTGCCCCACAAATTCTATCCACCTTGGTTTCCCCGAACTCTGACCTCTGTCTGTTCAATTCAGTGAGACCACTAGTCTCTATGTCAAATCCCCCTCCTTGCTCCTGGGCCTGGACATGTCTTCAGGAAGTAAGCTGGTGCAACCACAGGACTCACCCAGTTTGTTTCTTCTGTCTTCTGGATAGTGATCTGGACTGCCTGTTATCCAATGTCTGAAAACTCAGGTTTCACAAATTTTGTTCATTATTCTAGTTGTCTAAAGCAAGAAGGCAATTCTCGTGGCCATTAATCCTTCTCAAGTAGGAGAAAAAAGGAGAAATATGCAATTATACTGCCTTTTGTATTTACCTGCATAATGACCTTTATTGGTTCTCTTTGATTTTTCATATAGATTTGAATTACCATCTGGTGTCACTAGTTTTCTTTAATATTTCTAAAGGCAGGTGTGCTAGCAGCAAATCTCTCAGTTTTTGTTTATCTGAGAATGTCTATTTTGCCTTCATTTTTGGAAGAGAGTTTTGCTAAGTAGAAGATGCCTGGTTGGCCATTTTACCCTCAGCACTTTGCCCGTGTCCTCAACTGTTGTCTGGCCTGCTTTGTTCCTGGTGAGAAGTCACCATTCATCTTATGGGATTTCCTTGTGCATGGTGAGTCATTTTTCTCTTACTGTTTTTGAGATTTTCTCTTTATTTTTGGCTTTCAACATTTTAACTATGATGTATCAGATTGTGGATCCCTTTGAGTTTATTCTATTTGGAAATTGTTGAGCTTCTTGGATGTATAGATTAATGTTTATCAAAAAATTTGGTAAGTTTTCATCATTGTTTTTTCAAATTTTTTTTGTCCCTTTCTTTCCTCTCCTTCTGGTACTCCAACTACACATATGTTGGTGCACTTAATGGTTCCCCACTTGTCTCTGAATTTGTGTTCATCTTCTTTCATCCTCTTTCTGTTTTTCACATTGTGTAATCTCTATTGATCTGTCTTCAAGATCACTGACTCTTTCTTCTGTCAGTTCAAATCTACTGTTGAAGCTCTCTACTAGTTATTCTACTTTTCAACTCCATAAATTCCATTTGGTTCTTTTTTATAACTTCTATCTCTTTATTGATATTTTCTATTTGATGACACATCATCATCATATCTTCATTTAATTCGTGAAGCATGGTTTCTTTTGGTTCTTTGAACATAATTATCATAGCTTCTTTAAAGCCCTTGTCTGCTAAGATGACCATCCAGGCCCCTTAAAAAGCATTTTCTATTGCTTTACTTTTTTTTCTTGTATACAGGTCATACTTTCCTGGGGTTGTTTGCATGTCTCATAATATTTTTGTTGAAAACTGTACATTTTAGAAACTGTATAGTAGTAAGTATAGGTACTGATTCCTCCCAACCTGGGCTCTACTACTGTCTGCTTGGTTTGTTTATTTGTTTAGTGACTTTGCTCAACTAATTCTGAGAAGTCCATTTTGCCTGCAGTAGGCAGTTTCTGATGTCATTGCTCAGATTTTTTTCCCCTTATTTTAATCTTTTAGTCTGGCTACCTACGGATCACCATAGGATGATCCTGGGTTGGCTTAAGCCACTTATTGATCAAAAGTTGTGCTTATGCCTTCTTAATCAGTATATTTTTACCCTTTCCCATATGTGTGGCTCAGAGGCTGCTGTCATAGTTCAGGGAGTTTATGGGGTTTGCCCTATATTTAGCCAAGGACTAGAAGACTGGAGGTTCTCTCTCCAATCCTTTCTGAGAGGGTGCAGCTTCGGGCATGCACACAGTCTTCCAGACTACCAGGGATGAAAGTAATTTTATTTTTAAATCTGGTTTCCTAGGAGTTGCCCCTGCATGAGAGTAGCTGATTGTTCAGTTAGCGTTTAGTCAGAGGTTCTATTTAAGCCCCTTGTTCAGCAGGCCTTCTGCCCTGTGTCGATGGGTCTGTGTGCAGCTTTGGGAATGCTTTCAAGTCTGCCCAACATCCTGCTCTGACTGCTCCTGAGTGGGTGGCGCCTAGCGCATGGGCGTGGCCTTCCCACGCCCCAGATGGGACTATGATCACAGGAGGACTCTTTTTAGCTGCCTCTTTCCCTGGTTCTTCTATTAAATTTCTGGCTGTTGTGCCATTTTGCTTGTATCATGGAGTTACCAGCTTCCTCTTGATTGCTCTGCCAAGATCTCCATTGTTTTCAACAAAGTCCTTAGGCAAGGAGTTCTCCATTCTCTGTTACTAATATAGGCAGTCTCCTCCAGCAGAGCTGAAGAGTTGTTTCCCTTATGGCCTGCCTTTCTCACTGGGAAAAGCACCTACGCACCGATGCACCAAACCTGAGGGCAGGGGCCCACTTTTCTCACAGTAACACCCTTACTCTATGACTAGGCGCTGGGGGAATGGTAACCCCTTCTCAGCTTGTCCTTCCTGTAGTGGAATCTCTACTCTATGAGTAAGATGGGGCAGCGGTGATCTGAGCGCCAGTGTTCATGGGCTGCCAACACTGAGGTAGGTCATTCACTCTAAGAGTGGGAGCTAGGTGGGAGAAGGAAGACCCAGTCCTTTCAGCTGTGCTTACCTGGAGTAAAGCTTCTGTAACTTGGGGCTAGGGGGGAGGGAGATGAGACATCTTGGCAGTCTGCTCTTTCTCAGATGAAACTGTAGTCTAAGACCAGGAGCTGGGGGAGAGGGGGTTCCTGTCTTCTTTGCTGCTCATGCCCAATGTAGAACATCCATAACACGAGGCTTTGGGAATAAGACGGTGGGTAAGGGAGCAGGTCATGACTCAAATGCCATAGACTCGCTGTTCTTACCAAGATTGAATAGATTTTCTTGAATGAAGTGTTCTCCATTCGCTGTATGCCCTTAGGACAATTTATAGAGACTTTAATTTTTTTTTTTGGTGAGGAAGATTGGCCCTGAGCTAATGTCTGTTGCCAATCTTTCCTCTTTTTGCTGAGGAAGATTGGCCCTGGGCTAATATCCGTGGCTATCTTCCTCCACTTTATATGTGGGACACCACCACAGCATGGCTTGATGAGCAGTGTGTAGGTCTGCACCAGGGATCCAAACCCACAAACCCCAGGCCACCAAAGTAGAGCACATGAACTTAACCACTACGCCACCGAGCCACCCCCTGAATAAGTTTTTAAAATAATTTTCAACAATTATTTTGCTGGAGAAAGTTCGGCCAAGCTCCTTACTGTGCTGTTCCAGAAGCCCTGTTTACATACACTGATTTCTCTTCAGAATTGGATCACTTCTCACCTGAAAATTCTAAGCTTATCTCATTTAATTTTCTTGTCTTCCAGGGCCTCAATCTTGCTAATTCTTCGGTTGGAAGACAAAACAAGACTAAACAAAATTAATAATATTCTTTTTTCCTTGCAATTCCTTCATGTCACTGCTGCTGCAGAAGCTTAAAATAACTTTTCCTCCCTTATCTTCCCTCCATCTCCTCATTCATATCCTCTTTACTTCCATCATTCCCACAATTCTCTCTAATTTTAGATGTAGCTGTTTCCCCTTTCCCATCAAAAATGCACCAGGTCTGTCCACCATCAGTCATTATTTTTAGGTGAAAACTAATTTCTCACTCTGCAATAAACAAATATTCTAGGATGTTTATCTATGCCATCTTTGAGGTAAAGATTTTGTGAGGTAAACGATGCAGCATGATGGAGAAGTTCAGAAAATAAGCTCTGAAATCAGGTTGCCTAAATTTGAATCCTAATTCTTTCTATCACTTATTAGCCATGTGACTTTAGACAAGTTACTTAACCTCTGTATGTTTCTTTTTTCTCATTTGTAAAATATGTATAATAATTGTACTTACTTCAAAGTGTTGAAAAGATTAAAGGAGCTAATTTATGTAAAGTCTTTAGAAGAGTACCTGGCATATAGTAAGTAGACAAAATATATAAAGTAGCTTTTATTTTTAAAGAAAGGCTAAAACAGAGTTGTAGAAGGTTGAAACTAGAATTGGTTTCAGCGTTCAGCTATTTCCACACTCTACATTTAAGAGATGGGACATCTACAAAGAAATAAATGATCTTATTACTCAAGACTTCAGATCAAATACCTATATAGACATAATCTTATTTCTTGTTTACAATGACGCTGTGAAGTAGGTTGATTGGGTAACATCATAATGAGCATTTGTGAAACTGAGGCCCATAGAAGTCAATGACTTGCCTAAGCATAGGCTGTTGAGTAGTGACAGGAGCAGAACTAGAGCCGGACCTCCTGACTGAGGAAGTATGCTTATCACTTAACATGCTACTCCATTAATTTTGAATATTAAAAAATAACAAACTGCATTTGAATAGTCCTTTAGAATTTACTAAGTGTTTTCACGTAATGTATCCCGTTTGATCTACAAGCAGGGCTACCTGAACAGAGGCATGTCACTGTCCTCTGAGAGATTAGAAGTCAAGGGCCCATGGCTAGTCCCCCGTAAAGCAGGCTCCAGGTCTTCTAACCCCGAGGCCTGTGCACTGACCTCCGCCGCAGGCTGCCTTAGGAAGCTCTCTCAGGACAGTCATGTTAGCCCTACCACACAGGGCCTTCTGATTCAGCACTTATAGCTCCATTCAATCTGCTGTCCTCATAAAATAAATAGTGCTCAGGATTGTACAAGTTCACCATTTTTTCCACAACTAAGATTTTAAAATTTCAGGAGTTAATTTCATGTAACACTTCCATTCTTTTTTTTCAGTTGTTCCTGAATTACCTAGGTGGCTAGTTCAAAGCCTGAGGCTTTGCACATCTTCCATCCAACTGTCCACTGGGTTCACATGGCATTTTTTTTGTTTGTGTTTTGTTTTGGGGTTTTTTTTTTTGTGAGGAAGATTAGCCCTGAGCTAATATCCGTGCCAATCCTCCTCGTTTTGCTGAGGAAGACTGGCCCTGGGCTAACATCCGTGCCCATCTTCCTCTACTTTATATGGGACGCTGCCACAGGATAGCTTGACAAGTGGTGTATTGGTGACCACCTGATATCCGAACCTGGGAACCCCGGGCCCCCTGAGCACGCACACTTAACTGCTGCACCACAGGGCCAGCTCCCACATGGTATTTTTTAATAGCAAGATCCTTCTTGTAGGACTTGCTTTCTTTCAGCAAAGAACATGTTACATCTGTGCATGTTCACAAATGAATGTGAGCACTGGGCCACTCACCACTTTACCAACCTATGCCAAATTCCCCAGATGTCAGAAAACATAGCAAGTTTTTAATAAAAGAAATAGCTGCATCCCTTTGAAATATCACATCATATTGTGTAAGTTTTCAGAAAATTTTCCTTAAAAAAGCTATAAATGTAGAAAAATACCATGTAATATTCTCTCACGGATTAAAAATATTAATGTTGGGACAGGCCCAGTGGTGTAGCAGTTAAATTTGCCTGTTCCACTTCAGCAGCCCAGGGTTTGCTGATTCAGATCCTGGGCACTGACCTACTCACCGCTCATCAAGCCATGCTGAGGTGGCGTCCCACATAGAAGAGCTACAACTATGACACACAACTATGTACTGGGGCTTTGGGGAGAAAAAAGAAAAAGAGGAAGATTGGCAACAGATGTTAGGTCAGAGTCAAATTTCCTCAAAAAAAAATATTAATGTCAATATTTTCCAAAAGAAACACTCTTCCATCTTAATTAGGGTATTTAATGCCTGTTGTTCAGTGAAAACTGATTTTTCTCACACTAGGTCTTAATGTGTTTGAATGTATTTTACAAAAGCAAAAACACCTGACTCTCGATATCTACTTATATGATATTTAAAGTTTTTTCTTGTCTACTAAAAATACGAAAATAGCTTTTATTCTGTTTGATTATAAAAAGATTACAAATTCCTTCTAAAATACTTTTTAAATGCAGAAAATAAAAATCACCTGAAATATCACACTGAAAGATAACCAAAATTAACATTTTAAAAATAGGTTTCCAGATATATCAGAGATACACAAATAATTTTTGATGTTCTTTTGTAACTTCTTTTTAACTCACCAGTAGCTGTGCTAACATTTCCATATCAATAAATATAGACAATAGGATCTTTTTTCTTTGAGTTTTAAAATTTTAGGGTGTTTTTGGTTTATTTTTTACCACAAATGAAGAGTTTTAATAATGAACCTCCATTCAAGGCACTCTATCATCATTGGTCAATACAAGGTCTATTCTTGGTTTATTTTATTTTTACCTTTATTCTCAATCCCTGCTCCCTTCCACTACCCTTACACATACACTGCATGTAAAAAATTTGATATATGTCTTTGGATATGTGTATATCCTTGTAAAACACAATGTCGGTTTGTGGGTACATATACACACCAATTTTTAGGTATCTATCTGCCATTTAGCTATGTAATAGGTGAACACACGTTAATCTATTGTATCAGCAAATAATATACAAGAACAAAATACACTAACACAGTTGAATGCAGCAAGCAACACAGGAATACATTATTGTTCATGACCCCCAACCACACATGTTTTTCCTTTCTGCCTGTTTTGATCACAGGCACTGTCTTGAAAGTGCTTTTTGTATGGTTCTGTCTCATCACTGCACAAAAGAAGCAAATACAAGACAAGAGTCAGAGGAATCTTTTTCTGGCACCTCTACATTTTGTTCAAAAACGAATTGTTTCTCCATCTGCAACCTGTGAAGATGTCTCTCTGTCCTCCTCTCTTTAACTTGCATTCTCTTCTTTACACTTCTTTCCTGGTACCAGGCAATAGTCTTCTTATTTCAAGGATAAGGATCTATATTTTATAATAGTATTTAAAAAAATTTATTAATTACAAATTGAACATCTTTTTTTGGGGGGGGTGAGGAAGATTGGCCCTGAGCCAACCTCTGTGCCAATCTTCCTCTATTTTGAATGTGAGACGTCACCACAGCATGCCTTGATGAGTGGTGTAGGTCCATGCCTAACCCAGTGAACTCTGGGCCACTGAAGCAGAGTGCATGAACTTAACCACTACATCACTGGGCTGGCCCCTAGCATGTCTTTTTTAAATGGTACCAGTATTTTTATTAAGATTATTATTATCTATATTAGAGTTATTTTTATAAAATTGTGAAGCTTTGGAGTGGACTATCCTATTTCTCCCATGAGCCCTGTTGTGTTAGTGCATGGATTTGCAGAAGTGTTTATTTCAGGAGCACACATATTGTATTCCCCTAGGGATGGGCCCCTATGTTGCCTCCAATCTATATTCCCTCACATGTCCCTTGAGGATCTGTGGTAGTCATAGGAGCGAAATTGTTGGGTAATAGGTTATATAATGTTTAATTTAACTAGACACTGACAGATTTCTCTTCAGAATGGCTGTTCCAGTTCATATTTCCACTACTGTTTTCCCCATATCAAGGATTTTAATAGCTAAATAATGTTCCATTTTATGGAAGGAGGTACTTTAATTCATTTCACATTCATCTGCTTTTGGATCTTTGTGTTATTTCTACTTTTTGATATATTATACTAAAATTCATAGATATACATCCTTTGTATAAATCTTTGTCCAACATTTTGACTATATTTTTAAAAGATAATTTCCTGAAAATTTAGAACTAGTGGATGGATGAGAAAATAACAATCACATAATGCTTTGATGCATATTGCCAAATTGCTTTCCAGAAAGCTTGTACCAGTTACAGTTCCCATCAGAAATCCCTCATGTGTTTGTTCACAGAATACTTATTAAGTGTTGAGTATTTTCTAGGTACTGTTTGGGCCTCTGGACATTAGACAAAGAATGAATCTCCATTCTTGTGTGGCAGGGGAAGAGCTAAGGAAGGATGCGATCTCAGGTGGGAACTAGCTTCAGCTGTCCCCTAGGAAGCTCTGCTACACAAATTACAGCTCAGAATTTGTCCTCCTTGAGGCAGGAGGTTTGGCCATCTGTAACCCATGTCTGCTGAGGTGGAGGATGGGAAGGAGGACACCAGGCAAAGACGCCCCTATTTGGTCAAAAACAATTCTCTATAAAAGGGGGCAGCTGTGTTTGTTAACTGCCACCACTCACATTGGTGGGGGTGAGGGCAGCTGTAGGTGAAGGGGATCGGGTAAGGTTCTACTTTTCTAGAGTAAGGACTTATCAGAGTCTAAAAACCTCAACTTTTTTTAAGTTAAAAACTCTTGAGACCCTCCCTTTCAACATGAAGGAGGCTGAGCAGACTCAATTTTCATTTCTTTCTCTCATTTGACTTCTAACAAATATGAACCCCATAACTGTAGGGTTTACCCAAGCCACTGCACAGCTGTTTGCCAGTGCTATAGCCCACAGTGAAACTCTGAAGCCACTAGAAGAAAATTTGGAAGTTCATCTACTCCATCCCTTTCTTTCAGGGTACACAATATTTACCTCATCCTAGGTGGAGAGAAATTTGTGGTTCTCATACTTCTTCAGGCCAAAATTTAATCTTATTTCCACCAGGTGTATTGTATTCGATAAATGCAGATGGAAATAACATCTCTCCATTTCCAGATAAAAAAAGATGACAGAGACTCTGTTGGGTGCATACGAGGCAGAAGCCAGCATCACAACCAGAGTGACCAACCGTGTGGGTTGGCTCAGGACTGAGGGGCTTCCCTGGACGGGACTTGGGACTTTCACTGTTAAAACTGCCATCATCCCAGGCAAATTGGAGTACTTGGTCACCCTGAGTCCTGCTTACAAATTCAAATTTTACTGATATTTATTGTTACAAATTGTAATTTTCCACTTTCTTCTCCAACAGAGTTTGTGATAGTCTTTGAGTTTCCCATACCTGTGTAGTTTATGAAGTGAAAAGAAATTTACCCCAAATTTCATAGTTCTTATATTAATAGCTGTCAATTTACCCTTAACCAAGAATATTATTTTTTTAATTTTCAAAGCTACAACTATTGCCAAATGGTCAAAGAAATCAAAGGTAAAAGCAAGTTCAAGAGGTATAAATAACTTAAAATGTGGAGATTTAGTTTTAAACAAGTGAGAGCAGGTCAAAGAGCTACTTTAGCTCCCAGCCTTTTACAAAACGACGTTCTCAGGCTACAAGCAGATTTTGTAAAGGTGTCTCCATCCATCCCGACTCAAATGTCCATGTCCAGCCCATTCGTTTGTTGGCCTCCTTCACCATATTTATTGCTAAAGCATTATGCATGGGGAATTTGTGGGGTGAGAAAAATCTAGAAAGAGAAAAGCAAGGAGAAGAGAACCTGGAGAGGAGAGAAGGGCCGAGCAACACTGAGGCGGGCTGGCAGAAACACGTTTAGGAAGAGAAGTGCCCAACAATGAAGTCTCCGTTCCTGTTTCTCACAGTGAGCTTCTGTCCCCACCTTCAGTAAGGTCTTTTATACACGCAAATGTTCTGTAGCTTACATCTTATGCAACGTAAGAAATAGAGTTTTGTTTTATTTCAGGGTTAACACAGTTCGATAGAAGGACAACTGGAATAGTATGGAAAACCTCCACAACTGAAATACTTCAGTGCGCACAGAAGCTCAGAGCCCGAGATAAGCATGGAAGCAACTCAAAGAAACCTTTGGAAGTTAGTTTCTACAATCTATGGAATGAGGGGTTCAGAACACCCTTACCTGGGTATTAAGGGACAAGGTGATTACGTTAGCTGGCATCTGGGTAACAGTTGTACACTTCGCGACTCCCTAACACCAGGTGTAATTTATCCTAAGTGCCTTCTCCGTTCTGTCCAGTATTGACCACACCTCCAGAAACCAGTTTTTGCTGCAACCAGAATATCAGATGAAACAGCCTCTGCGTGCACGGTCTTTCTCACTATCCTGCACTGTGGTAACCTGCTGTTCCTGATAAAGCACAATCTCATTTTGTATCAATCACATCTTCCCACTACTAGATACTTAACGTCTATATATTCAGCAACTGAGAAGATAAAGTAAATTTAACAAGGAAAATTTCTGCAACAAAATCTGCTGTGAAATGGAACCTCTTTTTGTTGCTGGGCTTAGCCACCTTACACAAATTGAGTGACTGCCCTGAGACAATACACAGCATGTAAACCTACCAGCGATGTCATCAGTGTGTCCTTCCCTGACAGATCCAGGACAGAAGGTTGGCAATTCATTCTGGGGGTCACAAAAATTATAGACGGGGAAGATTACTTGGTACAGAAACCTTATCAGGAAATGCAGGTTGTTACCAGCAGTGAAGGAAATGCCCGTTATACTTGCAAATGAGGGGCTTTATCATATGCTTCACTGATCCCTGTAAAAACTCCCTGAGAGCCTTTCACCAAAGCATATCTGTGCCTACGCATCCTTCTGGAAACATTTATGAGGTGGAAAAGTTGAAATCAGCTTTGACACTAACATCAGTCTTGACCATCTTCCAAGACCAAAGTTGATTTATTTTTCTGGGAGAGAACCATGAGAAAGAAACTGATAGTTGCTATTAGGTCACCTACTCCCACCTCTGGGGACAGCTCATTGTGATATGCTCATTTGTTTTTCATCTTATGTTATTAGAATATCGTGAAGAATAATGCTTCCACAACCTTCTAAGGAGAATTCATGTAAACAAATATAAGGAAAGTTTCTTTAATAGTCTAACTTTCTCTTTTACTAATTGTCATAAAAATAATTTTTTCTTATTTTTTGTTAAACACTGTCACGTCCAAGTCTGTAGCTTGCCTTCTTTCAGACATTAAATTCCCTCTGAAGAGAAAACAAGCAAAACATGTACACTGAATTAATTATTCTGGTATCAAGATGCCCATCACTAGCTCTCGAAGATGTTTAAATACTTAAAATGGAGAATATTACTTCTCGTCTCCTTCATTAATTACTTTTTTTGATGTCAAGTGAAAACGAGATTTTTTTCTTCTTTCTAAAAGTTATGATTTTTCTCTATTTGGTGAACACATTCTAGAAGCCAGACTTTTAAACTTCTTAACATTTTTAATAATTTCAATCTAAATCACTATCCATCTATGTCTGGACTACATCCTTACTCCTAAGTCTAGGAAGAACCCAGAGAAACAGAGAATAAAGAACTGTCTTTATTTAATAGTACTGACTTCCAAAGCCTTGACAAACTTTGCTAGTTTGAGATAAAGGTGTCAGGGGCTTAAAGGGAGAGAGCTATTATTTCATTCATGGAACTTTTATCAAGGGCCTACTATGTGTCAGCCACTGCATCCGATGCTGGAGATAGAAACGTGAACAAGACACGGGAACTCCCGGAAACGGCCTGCGCTGTAACGGTGTCAACAGCTACCGTTCGGGTACAGTCAGAGCACAAAAGAAGGAGGTCTCCATTCTGGCTTGTGGTTGGGATCAGAAAAGCCCACCTAGAAGTTTCCTAGATTGGGATTGGAGGATGAGTAAATTTTTGCCAGGGAGACAGAAAGAGAGAAGGAAAAGTGGAAGGAAAACAGAAGCCCTCCTCCCTTAGGAGCCATGGCATGCAAGTGAGTAACCAAGGATTGAGTGAGCCATGACCGAAGCATCGTACACAGGCTCTCGCACGTCAGTATTATCTGTCTTCAGAATTTAAGTTTGAAGCCTTAGTTCAATAAGGGTATTATTTTTTTGTTTGTTTTAAGAACCACAAAAAAAAAATGGAATCTTAATGACTACTTAATAATGAAAAAGAGGAGCAAAGGACTGTAATTTGATTTTTTTACAAATTGCAAAGCTCTGGCATCCTTCCTCACTACAGATTAGCTAACGGGGAAAACGCTGAGGGATTTTGTATCCGAGGCAAAATAACAAGGTCACATTTGCGCATTGTCCGGGCTGAAGTTCCTCTAACTCCCATGGATTGCATTGTCCTTTATTCCTTAAATCTAACAGGAATGAAGAACTTGAATGTTCTTTTCCTGATGGAGATTGTGCCTCTCAACTCAATCTTCTGCCTATGCATTTCAGTGAGGAAAAAGGAAGACCCCACCGAACTGGAGCTATTTGCTGCCTTGAGAATAATCAGAGCCTTCCACCCTTTCACCCCCCAAAACCCAACCAGCCAAGGAAAAATCAGCTTTTCCCTATTTCTGTTCTCTACATTTCCCCTACTTTCCAAGGAGTGTTCTCTGTCTGATGGGTTCTTTGGGCTTTTGTGATGCTGTAATAAATAGAGGGAATCACAATGTAGTAAGTGGGAAAAGAAGAAGAATTCACCAAAGTTGCTAAGTTGCTTTGCATGATCAAATGATGAGGGAAGGCTGGAAAAGAAGGAGAGAAAAGCCACATGGGATGGGGGTGGCTAGGAAAGCATTTGAGATGTAAGGGTTTGGGGCAGTTGGAGTTGCTGCAGGATACAACAGACGTAGCAAAACGATAAAAGAGAATTTTAACAGGTGTGCTATAGCTTCCTGTGTTTAGTTACCCTGCACGGCTTCCGTGAAACACGAGTAAAAAGTTTGAAAATTTTTCAATTTACCTTGATTTTCAGGACTATATTTCTTTAATCATAGCTGTGCTCCAAGATTGGACCCTATGGCTCCAGTTTAACACGAGTTATGCTTCTGTGATGTGTAAGCTTTCTAGTTAGCAATAATGTCAATCCTACTCTGTCCAATACAACAGCCACCAGCCACCTATGGCCATCAAGTGCTTAAGTGTGGCTAGTCCGGATTGAGATGCATTGTAACTGTAAAATACACACAGGATTTTGAAGACCTAGTGAAAAAAAATACAAGAAAGCAAAATATCATATTAATAATTGTATAGGAATTACGTGTTGAAATGATAATATGTTGGCTATATTGAGTTAAGTAAAATATATTATTAATACTAATTTACCTTAATATCTACCTTAAAAAAGGTAAATTTTTTTTGACATGACCTTTTTTTGACATGACTGCTAGAAAATTTTAAATTACATACAAATTACATTTGTGCTTGCATTACTTTTGTGTTGGATATCAGTGTACTAATCTATAACGGAAACCAACTACAAACAATGACTAAGCATCTTCTGTGAGCAGGACACTGTGTGAGATTTTCTGTGGGTTAGGAAGCAGTGTAGCTTAGCAGTTAAGTTCATGAGCTAAGGAGTCCATATTTCTGTGTTTATTCCTAGCACCTTCGTCCATGAGTATGTGATCTTGGGTAAAACTCAAGGTCTTTGGGCCTCTGTTTCCTAATCTGAAAAATGGAATTGGTAATAGCATCTTCCTCACAGGGTATGTGATATATGTAAAACATTTATATATGTAAAACATGTGATGTTTTACATACGTGGCACATAATAAGAAATCAATAAATATTAGCTTTTATTATTATTACTGTTAGGGAGGGAAAGGTACTAAAATGTATTGAGTGCTCTTTTAAGTTTTGTTCTATTTATGTCTTTCTGAAAGCTCCATGAGGGCGGGGATTGTTTCTGTTTTGTTTCTCTCTGTTTATATGCACAACTAGCACAATGTGTGGCAGGAACACAATTACTAAATATTTAATGAATCAGTCAGGGATGAAGAATGAATTAATGGACAGTATTATTACCCCCACTTTAGAGAAGATGAAATTGAAGTTTATGGAAATTGAAGTTTATTCAGAGGTTAAAAAGGTGGATGAATTCACAAAATTGATAGACAATAGAACCAACACTTAAATCCAAATTTACATGAACATTCACTGTCTGTGAACTCAAGAGCATTCCATCTAGTTAGAGAAATAAAATGTATTTCAAATTAAAAAAAAAAAACCCACAATATTAGTATACCAGCCCATTGATGATGCCATTTAAATAATCTGATCAATGATTAGTAGAGAAGTTGAATGTGGAAAGACTTAGCATCCAGCAGGGGTGGGCAGGAAGGCTTGGAAGAGATGAGACAAAAGCTGGACCTCTGGAGAGGTTTGGTTTGGTGAGAACTTGGTCTGGGGAAATGGACCATCCTCCACCAGTGAGACAGGCTGCGCAAGCATGGAGGCGGGAATCCTAAGGCAGGTTTTGGAGCTCTGAAGTGGATCTTTTTGCCTGGAGAAGATAGTCCATGTAAATTTATTAATAGGATTTAGGTGGGAATAAACTTGGGGTTAGATCTTAGGCTCTGAATATAGGCAGGGTACGGAGTTAGAAATGTATCAAATAAATAGTAGGATATTACTTTTTTTTTTTCTTTTAATTTTTAGTATAGTCAAGATATGATAGTAGCAGTGTGCAAGAAGCAGCAGAAGGAAAGGGATATTGGAGGCAGGAAAATAATTAAGGAGGCTATTGCAAAATCCGGCCAGGTGGCAGTAAAGATAAGAATTAGAAACTTGGAAATAGTGATGGAAAGAAAGGGAATAATTTAAGAGATGCTGAAGACAGTGTTCCAGCTTCAAACACCTAATCTGGATGATTAGTTACCCAAAGTAAAATATGTGACCTAATTAAAGGGCAATTAAGTCTCAAACATATGGTATAAGTCAAAAATGGGATTTTGATTCCTTTGATTTTCCTGGTTTTTAGAAATATTCATTCTTGATTTCTCTTATCTTGCACTTCTGGTTCGTTACAAGGTCTAGCCATTCTACTCAGGAATGCCTAATAAATTGAATCCCTCATTTTATTCCTATGCTTTAGCACAAGCTCTTGTGTTATTTATATTATTTTTTTCTTGCCAGACTTATTTTAAGAGCTCCTGTGTTGAATAAAAGTATTTGTGTACAATTCTTTTATTCTCTCCCAATTCTTGTCTTGGCTTCCTGTGGGTAGAATGTGCCACCTTGTGTCCCCCAGCCTAGAAATCTCTACTGTTAGCTCTAACATCTACTCTGCTCTAAAAGATGACTACCTGCAAGTAAAGTTGATCACAATTTCTTGAGAAATTTTAATAAAAAGAATAGGCCTTTTAGGTCTCAGTTATCGAATACCCCGTGAAGCCCACTGGAACTTTTCAAAACTGTGTTCTTTTCACCTAATTTTGCATTTGATCTTTTAAGAATTTAATATTGTAAATTGTCTAAATTTGAATCTCACCCTCATTGATCTGCAAGCTCTTTAAAAGCAATGACCACGGGCTGGCCCCGTGGCTTAGCAGTTAAGTGTGTGCGCTCCACTACTGGCGGCCCGGGTTCGGCTCCCGGGCGCGCACCGATGCACCGCTTCTCCAGCCATGCTGAGGCTGCGTCCCACATACAGCAACTAGAAGGATGTGCAGCTATGACATACAACTATCTACTGGGGCTTTGGGGGAAAAAAAGGAGGAGGATTGGCAATAGATGTTAGCTCAGAGCCGGTCTTCCTCAGCAAAAAGAGGAGGATTAGCATGGATGTTAGCTCAGGGCTGATCTTCCTCACAAAATAAATAAATAAATAAATAAAAGCAATGACCACAATTTAGTTATCTTTTTATACGCAGTCTTTAGAACAGTATTTGGTCCTTTTAAGTCAATAAATATCAAAATAATGGATGGCTAAAACTGAGATATCTTTTTCAATAATGTTTTGCTAGTCTAGGTCTTTTGAATTTCCCCATAAATTTTAGAAGCATCTTATCAATTTCTATCAAAAAAAAAATCTGTTGGAATTTGATAGAGATTGGATTGAATCTATATATCAAATTGGGGAAAACTGACATCTTAACTATATTGGGTCTACCAATCTGTAAACATATTCTGTCTTCCCATTTCCCTGAGCAACGTCATAGAATTTTCAATGTAGAGGTTTCGCACATCTTTTGTTAAATTTATCCCTAAATGTTTGGGTTTAATTGCTTCTTTAAATGATAATTTTTAAATTTCATGTTTTATTTGTTTATGATAGCACATTAAAATACAATTTTTTTGTGTTATCCGTGTATCTTACAGCTGGCCCTGTAGCGCAATGGACATGAGACTTCTAGCCAATCCTGGTGTGGCCATCCGTGTATCTTGCAATCTTGCTAAATTCATTTATTAGTTCTAGTAGTGTTGTATTCTATGTACACTATCAAGTTGTCTGTTCAAGACAGATTTAATTCTTCCTGTACATTCTTTTTGTTTTAATTTTTTTCTGGCCTCAGTGCAATGACTAAGACCTCAGTACAATATGGAATAGATGCGATGGGAGTGGACATCCTTGCCTTGCTCCCAAACATCAGAATGTATTCAGTCTTTCACCACTAACTATGATGTTACCTGTCAAATACATCCTCTGCATCTATTGAGATGATAGGTGATGTTTTTTCTCTTTTATTATTTTATTATATATATTTATTTTTAGAATAAACAGATATCAAAGATTTCATTTAACTTGTTAACTAAGGAGGGAACCAGTAAGATATTATAATCCCTTCAAAGTAGATTTCAAAAAGGACACATTTACATAGGCAATCAGGAATATTGAAATGAGTATATACATATAGATGCAAAACTGGTCAGTAGCTACAATCAATAATCAATGCATCTTCACTGCACCTGGTTCTTTTGCATTTCTGTGGACAAGAATCATTTGCATTGCTATTAGTTTTTTAAAATTACAGACTTGTAAAAAAGCTCGAAGGCAATGAAAGGCATGAATAACAAGGAAGAGTATGCTAGAGCGGACATCTAGTAATTTTTTTCCCATTTTCCCAAACAAAAGGATTAAAAATTATATAGTAGACAAATACAAACAAAAAGAAAAAGAAAGCAGGAGTTGTAATCTTAATATTAGACAAGTTAGGTCAGGAATAAAAGCATTCAATGAGGAAAACAAGGACATTTTATAGACCTAAAGGGCATGTCACAATTAACAATGAAGATACAATAATTACAAATTTCTACATAACAAATACCATATCAACAGCTTTCAGAAAATGGAAAATATTCTTTTAATGTGGTAAATTACATTGATTTTTAAATGTTAAAGTAAATATACCCTCCTGCCTAAGACAAACCCCCCCCCTTAGTTATGACTATCATCCTTTTATTTTGTTCCTGGCTTCAATTTGACTCCCCAGTATTGTGTGAAGAGAGGACTCATGTAGAACCCAGCAACTTCATGGCCAGATGAAGAAATGGCTCGAACAAGATCTGTACAACCTACATGGGACTTGACAAACTCATTGCGATGCTCCAGAAAATGTTCTATCTCACTAGGCAAAGATTTAAATGAAATTATAGATCATACCTTAAGGTAATAAATGTACTTTGTATTAGGACTGCTAAGGCCACCATAGCAAACTACCACAAACTGGCTGGCTCAAAACAACAGAAATTTATTCTCTCACAGTTTGGGAGGCTAGAAATCTGAAATCAGGATGTGGGCAGGGTTGGTTTCTTCTGGAGGTCCTGAGGGAGAATCTGTTCCATGCCTCTCTGCTAGTTTCTGGTGGTTGCTGGCAATTCTTGGCGTTCCTGGGCTTGTAGCCGCATCATCCAATCTCTGCCTCCATTGTCGCGTGGCACTCTCCTGTGTGTCCTCGTGTCCAAATTCCCCTTTTCTTTTAAGGACACAAATCCCTGGATTAGGGCCCATCCTAATCCAGTATGACCTTATCTTAACTTGATTACATCTGCAAGGACCCTATTTTGAAATCAGATCACATTCACTGGTTCCAGGTGGCCATGAATTTGGGGGAGATATTATTCAATCCAGTAAACACTTGAATTTCACATTTGATTGTACCAGTGTGGAACAAAGACTCACTTCGGAAATGAAGCTTTTGATAAACTAGGTTTTAGTGAGTTAAACTGTTCTGTGTGCTAACACAGTGTTTTATGTTGTAGGCAAAGTTTCGTCTCTGTCAACGTGAAAGTTCTGTTGCTAAATGTGCTTTTGGGCTACTCAGTGACTAAAAACTCTTGTTTGTTCTTATAGAGACTTGCTTATATTTGAACAGTGGTTCACAGGAGATTAAGATCTAAAAGCCGGAAGAACACGAAAACTTGACTTCATTCTGGCGAAGACTGACTTGGCTGGGTGAAGCACAGCCCAGACTGCACAATTTCTGTCTACACGGTCTACACGTGCTATTTAAGGCTGGATAACTCAGACCTTGAGAAATGCAGTGGTGTTCAGAGACACAGATAGAGATCGATAGATACGTGTGTATGCGTGTGGACATTCACACGCATACACATGTATCTACATACACATGCACGTGTATCTATATCTATATATGTGTGTGTATACATTTTATAATTTTATTTTGACTAAAGGGCGAGGCCGTATTCCTTAGGCAGACAGATCCTTTAAGGGATTGCACTTTCCCATTGTCACTCATCCTGAGAGGAAACAAATAGTAGAAGAAGAAATAAGGCATTGAAATCAAACTCAAATCAGAGGTAAAGTGAAAGCACCATCCCTTCTCTGTGCCAGAATGCCGCAAGCCTGGAGCCTGCTGTTAGAGGAGCTTGAGGGCATTCCTGAGGGTGAGGAGAAGCAGGCCGCTAGCAAATGGCAGCAGGTGTAGAGAAGGTAGGAGAGCGCTCCACAGCCAGGCGAAGAGAAACCTCGTGAGGAGTCCCAGGGGCATGAAGCACAGTCTACAAGCTGTGACTTGCAAAATGTGGTGGGAAAGTTACTCTTCTTGTGATTCCTTTCTGTTTTCCCAGAGCCTTCAGTAAAGCCCCAGTAAAAGTGGCAACTTGGTATCAGCTGTGCTGTGGAGAATTGACATGCTGTGTCTCTGATCATCTGAGAGCCGCATTCCCCTTCCCCAGCCAAAGTGAATGTGGCACGTAGGAAATATTTGAGTAAGAAAAGCGAGCCTGGGAGGAGGTAACCATCGGTGCATTAATGGTGGCCCTTGGACAGAGCCGAAATCAGGAGTCTAGGGCTGGACAACCACAGAGGCACAGCCGGGGTGAGGATAAGGGAACATACATGAGACACCCCATCTCCAGCCCCACCCCTTGCACACACAGACACACACACAGGAGAGGAGGTGATCCAGATAAATGGAAGGAGGTCAGCTAACATGGGCTATTGAGGGCTCTCAAAGAGAAGTCTTTTGGTTTAACTGTTAATACGATCCAACTTGTACCAACCATCAATCACCTGGCACCCAGCCCGAGGATGCTGAAGTATTACAGTGAAGAAAGAAATTGGAAAAGTAAAGGTTAGTTGGGAAGTATATGTAATATACATATCAAACTAGTCAGCTTCACTAGCACTGGTTTATTATAACACGGATGGCTGCGTGTGACCTCCTGTGGCAGGGATGTTTGACAATGTTGGAAAGGCTAACCTGGACTCCCGGCAGGAGAGTTACCCTTACATCTGTTTTAAAACTCTATCCTTCAGTGGTCCAGAGTCATAATCCATCTCACTTTCCCCTCAGTCTAAAAAAATGACAGTCTTTCAAGGATTCTACTATTTCCCCTTTTTCCTAACATAAACAACGATAATTCCCAGATTCCTCTTTTTTCTTTTCCTAAAAGATTCTTATATGCTCCTGAAGATTTGAACAAAGGAGAAGTGTATGACTAAGGCTCAGTCACTTGTTCTGACTAAAATAATTCTCCTTAAGAAGTTCAAGAACACTGTTTCCTTTTAATTTTTAGTTTATTTTTATATTTTTTTTGCTGCCTTCTTATTTAAAAGTTAAAATCAAGTTTTCTCAAAAATGCCTTTGCCATATGGGTTGGAATTTTATGTATTTTCCCATTTTTGCTACACTGGGCCACAGAAGCAATGCCTTCTTAGAATTTCTTGATAGCATAGCACTATCAGGATATCAAAATCCCATCTGTACTGTGCAAACCATCAGTACCTCACAGCCCTCTAAACTGTCCTTACGGGTCTCGGACCTAAATGTCTTTAACTCTTTAACCCACTCAAGTGTGCATAGCTGACAAGATTTTGTCGTATTTCCTAAGTTTCCTAAATTCTGCTTTTGCCACTTTGGTTTATATTCTTCACTATCTAAATTCCCCTAGCTGTAACTCATCAGACTTTCTAAAGGAGGGTGTCATTAAAGCACTTTGTTCTTCTGTTTGTGAACAACTATTTATGTATCAACTCTACATGCCTGTCCTTGTGCTAGGGCCCTGGGGATGCAAATGAAGTAGATAGCGTGATCCCTACTCCAGTGCTCCTGAAACTTATTAGTGAGATCATATTTTAATACATCAATGTGTGCCAAGGTAACAGAAAATAAAGTCTGATACATTCACGAGGATTTGGAGTCACGTACATGTGGTAGAACTTGAATACAAAAACTTCAGGGAAGAGCACACAACTTCTGAGATAATTCTTAGATGTGGTCCTGAGGGTAGTTTATAGGGGATGGTCAAAGATTGCCCTGGCTAGAATTAAACTGGACAAACAGCTAGGATAAGTAAAGTTGGACACAGTTCTGGAAGGCATTGAATGTCAGCAAGAGGAAATGAGATTTGAGAATAGAATTATTAAACATGCTTAATCTTTCTTTGCTTCTTTTCATGGCTTTAAAATATCAGGAGAATTAGAAGTCTATGATGACTTTAAACAGTTAAGTGGAAAAATGGTAGGTTCCAAGGGTTGCTAAATAAATTATGTAAGTGTAGTTGGAGTAGTTACCCCTTTCTAGGTGAATTGATTTTTAAAAGCAATTCAGAAATTAAATGAATGATAGTGAAGGGAAGTAACTGGAGACACTGGGAGTGAAGAAGGAAGAACAGACAAACAAACACACTTCCTCTCCATGTTGGGAGGTAGGAAGTTAGTGGACCCATTTAATTCTAGAAATAAGTAGCTGGACAGGGTTGAGGATGTAATTATCACTGAAATTTTAAGTAGAAGCTTAATATAAACTGTAATAAATAAGCTATGAAAAGGACAGAAGCCTTTCAATGGAGGGAGAAAGTTGTTTTTCTTTTTAAACAATAATGACTTAAAAATTCAGAACTCTAAAGGAAGTGTATTATAAACCAATGTTACTGCAATAAACAAAAAATTAAAAAAAAAAAATAAGGGTCAGAAAGAACAGAAAAAAAAATAATAATAAAGGAAGTGTGTGAGAAGGTAATTAATCAGTACTTAAGAGGCATCTCTTTTAATCCTTTTAGTAGTCTAGAGTATTCCTGCTAAACAGCTTTTGAGCTATCTTGAATAATTTATGGTGGCCTTTTTCAAGTTTTCCTCACTCACTCGCAAGTTCCACTTAACTGTGGAGAGAGGCCTACTTATTAGAGTGCTGCAGAGAAAATGAAGGACAGAGATTATGAATGGTGCCGAACGCTGTCAGCCCTGGAGTATTCCACTGCAGGCTGCACATCAGAACTGAACGTTTTCCTTAGAGTAGCTGTGAGGAGGGGGAGATGTTAATGATTCTTCTTGAACACAGCTGGGACTGTGTAGGACCTCCTTCTGTTTCTTAGAGTATTCTTACACCAGCAGTCAAAGGAGGTTGAGCTGGGTCTCAGGCATCTTCTAAGCAAAGGAAGTCTATATTCCAGTAGCCTCCAACCCTCTTACAGAGCTCTCGCACTGTGGCTTCTGTACAACAGAAATCCCCCAGCTCTGGACTCATCAATACTACCTGAGGTTTTTATTTTAGAAGACTGAGGTTGGGCAATTTCTTCGTATTTACTGGAAGACTTAGCCAAAGGGATGAGGGGCTATTTAAAACTTGTTTAATTGCTTTAACTCGCTTTAGTGGAAAATAATATTAACGGAACAGGCTATCTGCTAATACAGATAAAATAAGACAATGGCAGAGGAAGCAGTTAAAAACCATTCTGGCCTCCTTTCGCCTCAGCGTGAGTTCATAGGTAACCTTGGAATGAGTCTTCTTTGTTTAGAGAATAGTTATTTGAGTGCCCTCCCTCTTTCTTATGCAACTGTGAAGTGAGAGTTATTCGTTGGCTAAGCTAGAAGGGAGGATATTATAGACTGAGGATTAACCGAGGCCTCTTATTCCCCAAATCCAAATTAGGGAATTGGTGAATTGATTTACCTCAGAATCCCAGGGTCTATAGGTGGGATGAAATCCAAACCCAATCCCTTGGGAATAAAAATTAGGCAGAACAATTGGAATGGATCAGAATCATCCCAATCAAGTCCTAGTGGAAGAGAATGACAAAAAAGACGCCTGAAATAATCATTCTTTGAGTTAAAAAAAAATATCTAGAGTGGATATTCCACTCATGATGAGGGTTGATTACCTATGGTAGTGCACAAGTGTTAATTCCATCACCACCAGAATGCAAGCTCATCTAAGCCAGAGGTTTCCGTTGGTTTTGTTAACTGCTGTCTCTGCAGCACCTAAAGGAGAGTGCCTTGCACAATGTTGATGTGGGAAATTACCTTGATGCAGTGGTAGCCTCCAAGTACACAATGAGACAGATTATCTCAAATGTTCATTATCTGCATATGTCTTGTCTGTCTCTCTCTGTGTCATATCAGTCTTTCTTACTGATGGTGTGGTTATGAGGACTGGAATTGAGAGAGATGGAAGCAGATAGAAGACGCCTGGAGCTTGCTTTATCAGAAAAACCAAGAGTCAGTGTGCCTGAACACAGCTGTAAATCATCTGATGACCTGATGAAAAGCAATGGATTTTATCTGTATGCATCTGGTGGAGAACAAAAGAGTCAAAAGTGGGTGGCCAACTTAAGTCTGTATGAATATTGGGTAGTTTAAGAGCATTGGTGGCTCAAGTACAATTAGGGGACTTCTTGGTCTTTACACCCTTTTGGTGAATTATTAGTACTTACGTGCTCTTCTTTATCTATGTCTAACAATTCACACAAGTTACTTGCATCTGTATTTAGTATCTATCCTCCTTATTTATCTTATTTTCTTTAGCAGAATGCAATAGTCTTAAATAATACAGCAAACACATCACATACAAAATAGATAATCCATAAAGATTTGTTGAAAAAAATGAATGACCACATGAAAGAATTGTCTTGGCATAGCACATGGCATTTGGTAGAAGGTTCCTTGGGCCCAGTTACTCTGGCAGAGTGATTACGCTTGAGTACAACAGCTGAGCATGGAAACTTACAATAAAAAGAGCTGAATCACACAATACAGATGCCATTGTCACCTGAGCCCATCAAGATCTTCCCAGTTGCAGTTCACAAGCATTGTCTTGTAAATCTGCGACATCAGTTCAAAAGTAATACTGTGAAAAGCAGCACAATATTGGTGGACTAATGAGATTCCATTTATATTTCCAAAGGACTACTGACAGAAGATTAAATTTTTTGAGTGTAAGTTGCTGAGGCTCAGACAATTGGAGTAGAAGGAGAAGGCGTCAAGAAGAAGATACTGGACTTCCTGCACTCATTGTGTGTGGAATTCAAGTGATTAATTAGGCAAGTATTGGATCTGTGTCCACATTTGCACTTGAAGCTGGTGGACTATATTATAACAATTGTAGTAGGAAGTCAAACATTTGTCTAGTCAGTTTTTACTGACGTGACCAGTAGAATGTTATTTCTGATCCATTGTACATTTTAGACCTGAAACATTCATTATCAGAACCAGGGAACAGAGATTGACAACTACTTTATTTATTTATTTATTTTTGGTGAGGAAGATTAGCCCTGAGCTAACCTCCATTGCCCATCTTCCTCTTTTTCCTGAGGAAGATTGGCCCTGAGCTAACATCTGTGCCCATCTTCCTCTATTTTATATGTGGGACACCACCACAGCACGGCTTGATAAGCGGTGCACAGGTCTGCGCCTGGGATCCAAACCCGCGAACCCCAGGCCACTGAAGCAGAGTGTGTGAACGTAACCACTATGCCACAGGGCTGGCCCCGACAACTACGTTACTTATTTTTTTTTACCCCAATCTAAGTTTAAATAAATAAGTATAATGTTAGGAATTGCGTCATGCAGATACCTTATTGTTTATGTATGTATTTATTTGTCAAAGTTGAAATCTATGCATTATCATGGGTGTGTATGGGATAGCAATGAGTGTTATATTCATGTTATTTTCATGTATGTTTATGCTTAACGTAACACTAACTGAAGTGCTTGTGCCGCCCTAATGTAGCAGCCACGTGAGGAATAGGCATAATGACTTGGAATCTATAAGACATTTCTAAAACTTCAACAGTTTTTCACTAGCACCACATCCCGTGAAAGTCTGTGGAGGATTATTCAAATTCTTAAGCAATAGAACTGCCTGATAAAAAAATGTGTTTGTAGAATTTGTAGACAGCATTTGTAGGACAGTCTATAAAAAATGGTGTGAAGATGGGGAGATTTACATTTATGAGCAAGGTCTTTACGATTGCTGGAGACCAGAGGAAAAGCGGCTAGAGGGAAGAAGCCAAGGAGGAGAGAAGAAGTGTCTCTTGGAAATTGCTCAAGGGAAGACTCTAGCAACTGGAGTCACGTTGGATATAGGAGGAAGTAGAGAAGAGGACTTGCTAGTTGATGAAAGATAACTTTTTGAGAAAAATGGGTAAACTGGGAAATAGCTTGCTTGGTTAGAAAGGGAGGTGAGTTCAAATAATTTGATTTTTTATGAGCCCTCTCCAATTCTTTTCCTCTAGGTTCAAATGATAAACTTTAAGAAAGATGGTTCAGGCATAAGCTGAAGCAACGCTTAGTAGACAAAGACGCTGCACCCTGGAGTTTTGGCATGCTTTACTCCTGCTAAACATTTAGTTTTTAGGCTTGTTAGTTTTAACTGTGCCATATTGCTGATGTGTATTTTTAACTGTTGTCGCTTCTATCAATCCTTGTCAATTCTGAAGAACTTCTCCATTCCCAGAGATTTCACTGTGGTAAAAAAGCAACTGACAAGTACCTAGCACATTGCACGCTGTGGGTACTCACTAAGCACTTGTCTTCTAACTGCCTGGCTGATGTGTCCTTGGGAAGGTAGGCAATAAACCCAAATGCCCTAAAAATAACAGATGGTGGTGTCTGGTAGGTGTTTCCCCTGAGGCCTTGTTAAATGCACAGCTGACGGGAGACTTCTGAGGTCTTGTTACCTACTCAAAACAAGCAATAGGTCAGTCATTTGCCACCCTATATGCATATGTGTGAGAGAAAGAACTAGAGTCACATTGACTTCTCAGCGCCTGAGACCTATACGAGGATTAGGAAAAGCCAGCCACAAGGAGGGAAGGAGTTGATAGTTGCAAAAGTGGTCAAACCAAGGGGATAAGATGTTGTGAGGTGGTAATAAACTTGGACAGAGTTTGAACTGGTGAGTTAATCGCTTAGTCACTAGGAATGTACGGGGAGAAAAGGAGGAAAGTTGAGGGGAGGATGAGAGCAGGTACATATAAAAATGTATCATTTAAATTCCTGCCGGTGTTATCTTTCTTGAGTGCAGGTTTGATCAAGCTATTTCTTTGCTTAAAGCCCTACAATTAAAAAGAAAAGAAATTTGATGTGAATATTAAAGTTTTGAGGTGAGTGAGGCTTTCTAAACATTGACAGAAATAAAGAAATAACAATAGATTTAACTACACAAATCTTTAAAATTCTCTACATAAAAAATAAAGGTCAAATAAAAAATGAGGAACACATTTTTAGACACTCCGTATTAAATTGTTAATATGTAAAGTACCCCTAGAAATAATAAGAAAATCACTACATGCTGACGTACAAATGAGCAAACGGAATGAACAGATAATTCTTGAAGTAGAAAATGCGTGCAACTAACAACCTTTTCTGTTTTTAAAAACGTTTAAGAATATTTCTAATTAGAATACAAATTGAAACATTTTTACATATCAAATTAGCAAAGATTTTTTAAAAAATAAGAATGCAGAATATTAGTCATATTTTCTAGTGAAAAAAAAAGATGAGCAGGTATCTGTAGAATCAGAAGAATAATGTTTTAAAAATTCAACTCCTCACCTTTGCCTCTTTTTTTTTTTAATTTTTTATTCATTTATTTTTTCCCCCCAAGGCCCCGGTAGATAGTTGCATATCATAGTTGCACATCCTTCTAGTTGCCGTATGTGGGACGCGCCCTCAGCATGGCTGGAGAAGCAGTGCGTCGGTGCGCGCCCGGGATCCGAACCCGGGCCACCAGCAGCGGAGCGCGTGCACTTAACCGCTAAGCCACGGGGCCGGCCCTCACCTTTGCCTCTTAACGTGTCATACAAATTACTCCATGATGCAGCCCCTGCCCACTGCTCCAGGTTGTCTCACAGCTGCCTCCTTTCCAAGTTATTGTCCAGCCAAACTGGGACTTGCATTTCCCCAAATGTGCCAAGTTTCTTCACATGTCTACGTGTTGGGGCCCCCAGGCTAGAATGTGTTCTACCTTTGTTCACCTGGCAAATTCCTCTTCACTCTCTAAGACCCACCCTTAGCATCTCTCCTCTGTTACACCTTCCCAGCAGCACTCCCATTATCCTCTTCTCCCACCACCTCAACAAAGAAACTCTCTCTCCTGCATCTTGACTACATTTCTATTGCTCCGTATTTTATTAATTTATTTACATATATGTCTTTTCTATTAATTAAATTATAGATTGCCTGAAAACAGAATGATTTAGTCATCTCTGTATCCCAAGTTTTAATCATCGCTGTATCCCAAGTCTCTGCGGCTGAGCTTGGTAGAAGAAATTAAGTATTGGCTGGTACTAGTTGAATTAAAACTTGAAGCCTCTGTTGGTTGCTTCAGTGTAACATCAGTGTATACGCAGCGAAAGCATAACCTTAAACCAGATCACTGTGTGTGGGTGCGTGCGTGCACACACCCACACACACACACATATCTTCTTTATAGATGTCTAGTTTAGAGCTTTTGTTAAACTGGAGGTTTTATATATGCCATTTCCAGCAAACTTATTTGAAAATGTAAAAACTAGATTATTTTAATTACTGAGTATTCACAAAACTACTATAACCTCAACGCTCCAGAAACCTAATGGCTTCATCTTTTTTCACTCTAGAACTACCATGAGGGAAGCACATTATAACAGACTTAATGGCCAACTAAATAGAGCTGTAATGAGAACCCAATACCTACTGCCCCAGCTACCTTCCTGGGCCCCGAAACTTGCTCCAGTGTCAAGAAGACGTGCTCAGTTATTTCACCCACACTTTCTTTCACTTATCCCAGAAAACCATTTTTTGCTACCATAAAGACAAATGCCAAAAGTGATTTTTGATCACAGATTTAATTTCACATAGGCCACCAAGGCATTCTCACCAGTCTTGACATTGTTAGATTTTCAGACTGATTATTCCATTATAGCCTAGATGTTGTACATTTTAAGATGTAATTGAAAAGATGTGATACAACACTAACTTACTCATCAAGGATTCTTGGTGGACGTGTCTACATTCATTCATATTCCATTAGTAAAATGTGGTCCTACAACTACGATGGCTTTTGACATTTTTAACATTTTAGAAGGAAAAAAAACTTTAAAAAATATACTTTCTGCTCTTTTGTATCCATAAAGAGGAAATCAATTAATTGACATTTTCTTAATGATTCAGGGTCATCAATATGAACATATGTTGTTGTTGTTTTGTGCCCTAATCCCTTAAACTTGGTCCTCAGGCAGAAACCTGCCCAAAACCAAGATTTGCCCCTACACTAAGGGATTTCAGTTTATTATGCTTTTAGGCCTCTGTAACTTGCTTTGTTTTCAGCTGAAACTTATTTTTTGGCTGTTACTGATTCAGTCTCTAGCTCTCACCACTCCAATCTTGTTAAATTGCAATTGTGTTTTACCATATTTCTAACTTAGTCAACTTTGGGAGGACTGAGGGGCTTAATCCCTCACTCTGGACACAAGCGTCTCTGAGTTTATTGAACAGGATTTCCAGGGTACCTTGGATTGGCTGGAGCAAGTCAGTGTGTGGTCAGCTGGGTCCTTCAGGAAGCTGACTGAGATGGAGTCAGGAGGGAGAGGTTTACTGGGGGCTGAATCCTGAGAAAGGAGAGGAGGGAAGAGAGAAGGTTGGTCAGGGAGGGCCTAGAGTTCTATGGAGACTGAGAAATTCTTGGCCAAGCCAACAGGGAGCTCTGGAGCAGACACCACCATCAGAGAAGTCTCATGTTGAGCACAAACGCTGCGCCCTCGTAGCCCGGCCAATAAGGTCGAGGACCTCCTGGGAAGAGTGTGGCCTTGGCTGGAAGGCTGAGATGGATTCTGAGGGCCGGGACAGCTGGAGGCTATCAGCTGACTGCTTGCCTTACAGCTGAAGAGTAAGTTCTTTCTTAAAGAGAGACCCAAACAGGTGCACCTTCTTGCCTGCATGAGTACATATACTATTAGGAAATACGTCTGAAAAGAGATGCAAGTTCATAAGAAGGTAGAAAAAAGTAATTGTTTTCCGAACCTTTATGAATTTATGGTTAATGTGAGTGGTTGTAGAAGGCAGAGGGACTGATGGGAAACAATCAGTAACTCTGAAGACTGGGGAGGGTAGTGGTCAGGGAAGCAGAGGGATCTGGCTAATCAGGATAACAGTTAAATAACCAAGTGATCAAAATCTTACTTTTCTTAGCAGCAAATTCACCTTCCTAGGAAGGATCCAATTTGGAAAGGGGTGTAGACAGACAAGATATCTGGGGTGAAAGGCAAGACCACCAAGAGTATTACTGAGTGAGCTGCCTATATCTATTTGTTTTACTTTGTAATTCTACACATTAAGCATTTTAATTCTTTTGAGTGTTTATTTTTCTTAGTTTTTCTTTTTATATGAAATTTAGAATCATCTCTATTTTCAGAGAAGTTGGTATTTTTATTGTAATCACATTAAATATATGAATTAACTTAGGAAGAACTGACATATTTAAAACGTTGAATCTTAACCAGGAACATGTTATGTTTGTTTGTTTAATATAATCCTTGTGTATTTTGGAAATGTCTTAAATATTTTCTCATATAGGTTTTACATATTTCTTATCAAGTTAGTTACTAGATTTTTTTTGTTAGTGTCATGTATGTTATTTTCTGATTCATTATTTCTTGTATTTGGTGATTTTTATGTATACGAAAGCTATGTATATGTGAATATTAATTCTAACATTCCTTACCTTATTGAATTCTCTTATTTTTAGTTAATTATCTTGCATTTCCAGTTAGTTATTTTTTCTTAAAATAGTCGTAATTCATCTCCTCCTTTCCAATTTCTGTAGTTCTAATATCTTTTTTGTCTAATTGCATTGACTTATAACTCCAGTAGCATGTCAATAGTACTGTAACATTAGTTACAGTAATTAGTTATAGCTAATACCCTTGTGTTTTTCCTAACTTTATCAGGAATTCCTGCATTAAGTGTGATTACTGGCTTTGGGGCTGATTATACATTGACACACACAAAACTGTTAAATAAGTATCCTTCAGTTCCTATTTAGTGTAAGTGATAGTTCCTACAATTCAAACATGGATTAAGTTTTGTCAAATGTCACAACATCTACAAAGATGATCATATAATACACGTACCATGTATTGCATTTATGGGTTTCTTAATATTGAAACCTCCTTGTTTCTCTAGAATGAACTTCTCTTGTTCGAGTTGTTACTCTTTTTATGAACTACTTAATTCTCTTTTCTGATATTTTATTTTGAATTGTTTATATTGATTTGCATAAGAAAGATTTGTCTGTAGATTTCATAACATCTTTTCCCAGTTTTGCTGTCAATATTACATTCACTTCATTAAAAAAATATTAGAAAGTTTTCTACATTTTCTATGCCCTGGAAAAAATTTAATTTCAATAATATTGGAATTAAAGGTTGGTAGAATTCCCCAGTAAAACTGTCTATACATGACGCTTTTGGAAGATTACCTTTGACAACTGTATTCATTTCTGGAAACGTGTTTATTATTTCTTCCTCTCTGAGTCAATTTATAAATTATATTTTCTAGAAAATTATCCCTTTATCCAAGTTCACATGTTATTTGTATAGAGTTTTTTTTAAACTCATAGTTTTCTATTTCTTTATTTTATGTGGTTGTTCCTCGTTGTTATTTCTTATTCTATATAGTTGTGCATTGTTATTTTGTGATTAGACTAGTTTACTTATTTTTTAAATTTTTTAATGAATTAGCTTGTTTATATATCTGTTCTTTTTTTACTTTATAATTCATTAAAATTTGTTTTTATATTTATTTCTTTTTCTGCCTTTATCCTTTTTTTTCTGCCTATCCACTTTTGTTTTTCTAAATTTTGGAGTCAAATGCTTAGTTTATATTTTCACATTTTTATTGCTAAAAATTCACAACTATAAGCTTTACTCTGAGCAGGGCTTTCACTGTACTCTATAGTTTCTGTTTTTGCTTTCTATTCCCCTTTGGACCAAGAGTTGTTAAAATAGACATTTTACATTTCCAGGATTTTTCTGATTTTGTAACTGATTTCTCATTTTATTCTATAATGTTCAAAGAATTTGTCTGTAATATTTCTCTTTTGGAATTTATTGAAGTTTTATTTTTTTTGAGGCCCAAAATACTTATAATTGTTGTGAAAGTACCATAGATACATAAAAACACCCCCAGGTGGAGATATCTCTTCGAGATAGTGATTTCATTTCCTTTGAATATATACCAGAAGTGTAATTGCTGGATTATATGGTATTTCTATTTTCAATTTTCTGAGGAACCTCCATACTGTCTTTCATAGTGGCTGCAGCAGTGTATATTCCCACCAATAGTGCACAAGGGTTTCCTTTTCTCCACATCGTTGCCAGCGTTTGTTATCTCTTGACTTTTTGATGATAGCCATTCTGACAGGTGTGAGGTGATATCTCATTGTGGTTTTGGTTTGCATTTCCCTGATAATTAGTGATGTTAAGCACCATTTCATGTACCTGTTGGCATTTGAATATATTTCTTGGAAAAATGTCTATTCAGGTCCTTTGTTTTTTCAGTTGGATTATTTGGTTTTTTACTATTGGGTTGTATGAGTTCCTTACATATTTTGCATATTAACACCTCATCAGATGTGTGGTTTGCAAATATTTTCTCCCATTCCTTAGGTTGCCTTTTCCTTTTCTTGAGCATTTCTTGTGCTGTGCGGTAGCTTTTTAGTTTTATATAGTCCCATTTGTTTATTTTTGTTTTTGTTGCCTTTGCTTTTGGTGTCAAATCCAGAAAATCATTGCCAAGACACATGTCAAGGAAGTTTTTCCTATGTTTTCTTCTAGGAGATCTGAAAATATTATTATAGATAAATTCATTCCATTTATATTTGTAGATAGAATAGATATGTCTATTTTATTAATTATTGAGAACAATGTTTTCTTCAGTTATATCAATTATCATAATTTATTTAACATTCCTCCTCTGGTCAGTGTTTAAATTTTATTACTGTGACAGCTTATCAGATCAACTATGACAATAGTTTTTATCAAAGTCAAATATTTTAATGTCAGGATTGCATCTGTGATTTTGATTAATGTCTAAATTAAAATCTATGATTTAGGTCACCATTCTAGTTATGGATCTTAAAGGAGGCTGTTCTAAAATTGACTTTAAATCATAATTAAATCTTATCTTGATTCTGTCAACATTGAGTGGTTATGATATTTATTTGTATCATCTTTCAGATGAGGTCAGCCATTACTGCTGTACGAGCCTTATTTTTAGTGATGTATAGATTTGAAACTATAATCTTGGACATGGGGTATTCCTGCTCAAAATGTGTATCATCTACTCCTAAGAGAAATGTTATATAATCAGAAAGCCTGCTCTACAAATTTTATGAAAAATAAGTTGATGTTTGAATTCAGCATCTTCTAGTATCTTTTTCCTTTGCTATCTTCTCTGCTTCTGGAAACATCAGTCTCCTCTCCTGGCCTCACTCTCCTCAATCATTATGCTGCTCCAGGCTGCCCACAGTTTCCTGCCATCATGATCCATGGAGTTTTTATTGAATTTACCAGTCTACTCCTGCAGCCTCCAGTCTCCCATCTAGGTAACACTGGGTGAAGGAAATCAACATCTTACTTCTAGCAAATAATTCATTTGCCTTTTTGTGTGTGTGAGGAAGACTGGCTCTGCGCTAACCTCCGTTGCCAATCCTCCTGTTTTTGCTGAGGAAGATTAGCCCTGAGTTAACATCTGTGCCCATCTTCCTCTAATTTATATATGGGACGCTGTCACATCATGGCTTGATGAGTGGTGCGACGGTCCGTGCTTGGGATCTGAACCTGTGAACCCTGGGCCACCAAAGCAAAGGGCATGAACCCAACCTCTAGGCAACTGGGCCAGCCCCTGATTTGCTTTTTTTAACTGGATTTATAGGATTAAAATTTAACCTAAAGAATGATTTTTTTGGTGATTCACTTTTTAATGTACGCACCTTGTAAAACCTTCAGAGAGTCCTGAACACTGCAAAATAAAAGCAAGGAAAAGACATAAATTACAGGCAAGCACATTAGGCAAAATGTAGAAATAAACAGAGTTGTTGGCATCCCTGAAGTTGCATTATTCCAATCAAATAGAATCTAGGTGAAATTGAAATTCTATCAGTATATTCATTCATCAATCCATCCAAAACTGTTTACTGTGCCTCCACTTGGTGTCAGGTATTGTGATAAATATGGACACTGTAATGGCATCCCACACAATCCCAGTCTAGCACAGAGTACAGCAGATGTTTCTCATACAGGTTGGTGAATGTTAAGAAGGAAGGGGGCATAGGGCACTGTAGTAAAACTGCATGGTGGGGGCACTGCAGTCAGGAAACAGCAATTGCAAAACTGCAGAACTGAGAGGAAGCAGAAGTATGCAATAGTGAGTACAGCCCTAGCCGGGAAGGGAAATGGCAAATTTTAGGAGAGATGAGGTTGGAAAAGTGAAAGAAGACATTACCTGTATGTTCTGCTAACGAATTTGATTTTCATTCTCAAGGCAACGGGGGGCTGTTGATGGAGTGTAATCAGGTCAGTCACATGCTTGCACACAAAGACAGCAAAGCGAGGACGAGACACTGACGGGTGACATTTAATGGCTTCATTCCGCTCCATGTTTGTTATTACACAAACCTCAAGATTCAGTTTTACTAAAAATAGTTATCTTTTAATAGTTAGTTCAAAAGGTAACGGCATTATTAGAACATGAAACACTTCACAAGTGGCCCTTTTCCTTGTCCTAGCAGAAGTGAGCATCACTCCAGCCCAGAAACTTTCCTGAGCAGGTATCTTTTACTCTTACTCTGGAACTTTTTCCCACCTCTTCTTTTCCAAACCATTTTTATTATTATCTTAAGAGTCGACTTCCAACGTGAGCATTTTTTATTGCCTCCGCAATGGTTGTCTTTTGTTGTTACCCACTGGCACTTTGAGTATTTGTAGTTTGTAGGAATAGTTTGCAACTACTCAGTTGGAGTATGTTTTTTTTTTTTATGTCAGGTTTACATTTGATCCTCCAAGCTTGGTTTACATGAATAAAAACAAAACAAACAACTGGAAGTCAGTGAATCCAGCCATGTTCTCTTTCTAACACTGTGACTTTATCAAGTCACTTTGCCTCTCTCCATCTTAGATGCCTCGTAAGCAAAACCAGGGGGCTGGTCGAGTTCCAAGTCTGTAACTTGGAGCTTTCGGATTCTCCCAGGGATACCTCAGGAGTCTCTAAAAAGATGTGACCAGGGAAGCAATTCTCCTTTTTCACCCTTTACTTTAAGCTATTCTTTTTTTGAAAACTCAGATAAATACCTGCTCTCCTAGAATGATCAGTCAGCTGAATCAATGCATTAAGCAACAACTGTTGGGCGCCTGATGTATTGCAGGTATTTTGTTAAGTCCTAGTTATAGGAAGACCTATAGAACCCTGACCCTTTCCTCAAAGATGTTATAGTCTGCTAAGAGAAAAACATGTAAATATATTATTGCAATAAAAATTGGTAACTGCTATTATAGAATTATGACAAAAGTACTATGGGTATTCAGAAAAAGTAGTTTCTGACTGTGGCTGAAGTAGTAAGAAAGATTTTGCAAAGAAACCTATGGACTGAGTTCTAAAGAATGAAAGAAACTGTGCCACATGGAGCGAATTTCTAAACACACTGCAGTAGGAGAGCATGTCAAAGGGCCAGAGAGAGGAGCAACCAGGCAGGCTGGTCACAGGGAGGAGTGTGGCACTGATACTGAACCAAGTGGGCTTGCCTCCTGATGAGTTAAATAAGACTCTACACCAGTGGAAGTTGTCTCACAAAGTAAAGTGTATTTCCAGCAAATAGGAGGCCACGAGGAATCATTTCCAAAGTCATGGCGTCCCCAAACAAAGGGAAGCAGGAACTTTTATTTGGTTGGGGAATGAATATTCAAAAGGGAAAGGCAGGTATTCCCTTGCACAAGCTCAGTTGGAGAACAGGCTTCCACATAATGAGGCCTAAGCTCCTCTTGGGGAGATCTTTGCATTAAAAATAAGGCAAAGGTCATGGGCATAGCTCTTGTGGCCAGGCTTGGTCAGTTTCAGGATGGCTGGTGGTTACATCTCCTTAACACACAAAAGGAAAAGAAACAACTTGGAAAAACAGTTAATTGCTTCCAAACCCACCTCTGAGTTTCTTGAGGCACCTGGTCTGTGACAGCATGGCTGTACCACTCAGTACATTGGGGACTGGACATCAGGAAAGGAAGACTGCAAAGTCATTTTTCTTCAGATTATAAATGTTCTTTTATGCTGTCGTAAAGCTTTAGAGCTTCATAATTGAGGGAATGGAGAGTCAACAGAGATTTTTAAGGGGTAATGTGGCAAGATAGATTTGTCTCCTAAAAAAAGATAACATGGGTGTGGAATATGAAAGATGGGCCAAAGTAAGAAGAATCCAGCGAGGAGGAGGGCAGTAAAGAGGCTGTTGCAAAAGGTCAAAAAGAAGGAGAAGAGGGATGAGCGGTGAGGAGAGTGGGCAGATTGGGGAGAATACTTCAAATTGAGTTAAAAGGACCTGGTGATTGGAAATAATGTAGTCCTCTAGCATAGGAAAACATGAGAGATTATTCTCCATTCCATTCCATTAAAGATGAAAAAACATTTTTTAAAAACTCTATTTCTCACAAAACATGACTAGCAACTCCTATCTCTCTCAGGTAAATATATAGTCAGTCCATTTGTGAAGGCTAATGGATGACTTAATTATAGCCTGGCAAGCTTCTCTAGGATAAGAGGTAAAGGGAAATTCCCATTCAGCAGTCCCCTAGATGGGATGACACAGGCATTATTAACAATTTCTCCAGGCATTTCCCATCCTAATGAAGAATTAACACAGGAGTTCACCTTATCACTTGGGACATCTTGCCAGATAGTACAATCTGGAGTCTCTATTTTTGTTCAGTCACAAAGCTTGACAGTTAGCCATGGCAGGTTGCTAATCTTTGTGTTGCCTTCAAGTACCATATCAGAGTTGTGACTTGGCTTGGAGGGGGGGTGGTGTCAGGACGGATTGTTTTCTGAGATAGCAGATGGTTTGGAAATCATCTGCCGTGACAAACCGAACTGACTCAAATTTTAATTCTCTGTTCTTGGAGTGGTGATGAGAGAGGCACATGCAGGAAATTATCTCTCCTGGTTTAGCTGAAAGTGACAACACACTGCCTAGTCAGAGCATAAACTAGTAACAAGAAGGAAGGATAAATAAGGGGCGAGTGGGAGGATCCTAATTAACTCTAATTTACTTCAAGTAAATTTCCGTAACTCAATGTTATTGCACGTGTGAGGAAAGTCGACTTATGCATTTGAAGGCTTGATTTTATAATTTTGCTCTTGAAGAATGAGATAATCAAACAACAGGAGGAGTATATTAACTAGGGACCTGGATTACAGTGACTCAGAGTGAGGTATCAGGTAATTGAATCTAGTCAGTTTACTCAGAGCAGGATGCAAATAGGTACTTCGGACATCTTGAATAAGCTCTGCCAAGTTAAAGGCCTCATGAACATTTTGTAAATATCCCATGCACTTTAATGCAGTCTGAGAGTAGAAGGTGGTTTACAATGATTTCAGAATTCTATTTGGCCATTATTATTATTATAGTTTTTAAAATGTTTTCCCTGACATCCTTGCTTTGTAAATGAATATGCCCCAGAGATACTCCAGTAAATGAGATGAACTAATGTAAAATATTAAATAATTCATGTCCTTGGAAGCCACTGAGACTTTGCTCATGTTTTTGTAGAAACCAAACCAATGTTGTGATGCAGAAAAAAAAAGGCATCTGCATATGGAAATTTCTCCAGTATTATCTTTTAAGCCTAAATGTATACTCAATAAGAAAAAAGGAGAAAAGGGAGCATGTGACAAGAATAGAGCAAGCACCATTTTATAAGAGCAGAGATAACTAAAGGATTTTAATTTTAATTTGTTTCATTTGGAGCCCATTTCACTGGCTTTGCAATCACATCTATGGTTCAGAGTTAGGCTGGAGTGAGAGTAACAGGTGAGGAGGTCAGGAGGGATGTGGAGGGGTGGCTGGGACAGAAGAGGCAATGCTGAAGAGTAGAGGGCAGTGTGCAGTGAGTAAGGGCCTGGGGTATTTGCATTCTCCATCCTGCCTCTGTCAAGGGCTGATTTGGGGCTTGTTATACAACCTCTCAAGGCCTCTGTTTTCTTATCCATAAAATGTAACAATAATATCAGGCTCACAGGGCCATTAAGAAAATTAAATGAGATAATATTTATAAGCAGATTAAAGTGTCTGGTACAGAGAAGGCACACAAAGTTTGGAACCTATCTGACCATTCTGTTCCAGGAAAGACTTCATGCTGCCAGCTTCTCCTGAAAGGGAATTTCCAGATGTCCCCTCAGTAGTAACAGGGAGAGGGTAAACCAACGGAGTTGTGAGTTAATTTTGAAGACAAAGTTCTTGGTTTTAGATTCTAACTCTACTACTTACCAGTAGTGAAAGAGCGAGTTATTTAGCCTCAACTTCCTCATCTATATAATAAGGATAATGTTAGCACTTACCTTATTAGCAATCTGCAAGGATTAAATGAAATAATCTGCATTAAGTACTTAGTACAGTTCCAAGCACATGGCAAAGACTCTCTAAACATAACCTCTGAGTACCCATTGATTAGCCCCACATAACTATGCCATGAAAATTTTATCTGTGATAAGGAACAAACACAGAGAATGATTTTTCCTCTCTAGCATAGCACAAAACTATGTGCTAGTTAAATGTGACAAAACTAGAGTTTTCAATTTAAATGTTGCTTAACTATGGTTTGTTCCAAAAGGAACTCTTGCCCTTTTAGCCAACAACGCTGAGCTATTTTATTCACTGTTTCAGAGGAAAGACTTAAAGCTATTAGTAATTCCACTTCCAGTATTAGAAGGCACGGGAGACTTATCAGAAGTGATCAAGAATTGAAGGATAATCAACTCTCAAAATAAAGAAACTGTAGTAGATGAGTTTGCATTTGTGCACCCAGTCCATACGGTGTAAGACGCTGAAACTCAAAGAAAGACTATTTCACATTTCTTACAAATCTATCTGGCTTAATAAAAGATAGCAGATTCTCATTTATCTAAGACAGCTTTTACATTTATTCTAGTGTGATATGTTATTTTGCTTCAAGTATGTGAAGACATGATGGCCTCACACAGATATGTAGTTGAGAAGGGAGGGGTATTTAAATACTGTTTCAGATAACTGTGGCTACTCTTCTTTGATACTATACCAAAACTTGCCAGGAAAATAGAGGCAGCAATTATGGTGCATTCTGATAAACGCTAATGGTAAGGGAAATGCGTGGTCCTATAGAAGCACATAGAGAGGGCTACTAATTAGGCCTTGAATATCAGAGAAGACTTTCTGCAAGAAACGATGGCTAAGCTGAAACCTGGGTGTTAAGGGAGTCTCTCAGGAAGGGAAAATAGTCAAGAAAGGACACGGTAAGTTCATGGAATCAAAAGAGATTCAGAATGGCCTCAGTTTGGTGGTTACATTGAATGTTGAGAGGGGTTAGGGGATGTTAGAGAGAGTGGCAAAGATGAAGCTAAAGAGGTAATCAAGAGCTTGAATCTGAAGGCCATCTCTAAGTCAGGCTGATAACTTTGGACTTTTCTATAATAATAATGAGAATTTACTGAAGGATTTCAGAAGAAGAATGACAGCTCATGAAAGACAAAAGTTTCAAGAGAGAGAGACTGTGTAAGATAAGTAGAGAGGTCCAATAATATAAAGTGTTAAATGCATCCGTTGATTTTGGCCATAGCAATACTATTTGTGACTTAATTGAGAAAAAAATGGAAGATGAGGCTACATTGCAGTGAGCTAGGGAATGAATGGGAAGTGAAGATGGTGAGGGTAGGCTCGACTTTCAATAAGCTTGTCTGGGAGCAAAAGTTAGATAGGGCAGTAATTAGAGGCCACAAACAGCAGGAAGAGACTGAGGGGAAGAAGCCAGTATACCCTGGAACATCAAAACTGTGGATCTCGAAAAGGAGACGCACCCCGCTTGCAGAGATAGGCTGGACCTGCTCTCATTTATTGAATGCACTGTGATTTACATCTGGCTTCAGTGGCACTATTTCAAGGAGGCAAAAATCCTTTTAAACAATGCTTTGGCTGAGATAGATACGACAAATCAAAGACAGCACAGAAATGAACTAAGTAAATCCCATTTGGAATGATATTTTCATGCTAACTGAATTCCTCCTAGTATTTAAAACGGTTTCAAATGTCAAAGTTCTGACAGACCTTTTGGTTTTCCTTCTGTAGTTACTATATGGAAAATTTCAGGAGTGTGTGAATGCTTGTCATATCTGGCCTTTTCCTTAATAAATAGGGATATGATCATTTATGGGAATTATACACAAAAAATTTTTCTACATGTATTTTTATGATGTGTTCTGTTGAAAGGGGAGAAAATATAATTTTAAAACATGCTTATCTAAATATTGTGCAATGTAATATGCTCAACTTTTTTTTGCTAATATTCTAAGATATATTAAAAATGTTTTGTATTTTTTAGTAAAATGGACTCAATAAGAAAATAAAAAATACCAAAACAACAACAAAAAGGTTGATTGCAATTTATGATTAATTATTTTTGAAATCATTTTCTTTAAATGTTTTTTAAACAGCTCTCAAATAGGTTGTCATATTTTCCTCATTTTGCTTAGTCAACTTTTATATCCCAGAAGATGAAAAAGAAAATCATGGTTCAAATCCTAAATAAATAATTTTAGAAATCCAAATCAATGGTGCCTAAATTACTGAACTTTATGCCAAAACTTAGGAGCGTTACTTGACGGTTAATCTATTTAAAGAACAAGCAGCATGACTAAATTCAGAACCTGCAAGGAGCCCTGAAGTCCCAGCCTCCTGCAGCCTGCATAGGAGGTACCCTGCTCGTTTACTTCTTCCGCTGAGGGAACTTGGGCTTTTTGTACCTGTGGATTTTGCAACCTATAAACTCAGTTGGTTACAGTCTCCGGAGTAGTGATTTTTAGTAAAGTTTAAATGGATAACAACACTTGGAAACCAGTTTATCAAATAGAATCAAGAGCTCTTTAATGCTGCTAACCTGATTGAAACGGATGTGAATTTTGGCCCATGATCTGTTTCCCCACAATCTGGAGCTGTTGTGAAGATGTCTGTCATGTATAAATCTTCCTGCAAGAGCAGCTGAGTGAGGAATACAAGCTTCCTGACCCACTGATCCTTGATAACCATGTGTGCCTGAGGAAAGCCATCTGGGTTTATCTGTCCCTAACTCACAGGCCTGAGGATGACCAGAGTTTATAGCAGTCATTCCTCTTCCGCATCTCTCTGGTGTCACCAGATAAATTTTTTCAGAAAGCTTGAAGCTGTAATAACTGAAGGCACTGCCATAGAAACAAGGCAGGACCATTAACAAATCAAGGGTGAGATAAATATTCCAAAATGTACAATTACGGTGAAAACTGTCCACATCCCATAAAATACTATATGTTTCAATTCAGGTATATGTGTGAGTATATGATGAGATATTTAAAACGGAAAACAATTGAATTACATTCAAGCGTTAGAAAACAGAGGATGCATTTGATAAGTATGTGATTTTATTTGCGAATGTGAATGGTTACACAAGAGCACTGTCAGTCTAGAGTCAACCAAAGAGTGCTGACTTCCATGTATAACAGATCCTCCATGGGGGCATCTGTTCCTAGAACAAGTGGTTGTGCGAGCTGACAGTGAATGCACCTCAGCAAATGAAGACCCACATGTACAAAACCAAGCAGGAACCACATAGCAAGACCGATGAAGTGGGTCGTGGTGCACATGGGTCACCGGTGGTAACACATTGTGTTTGGTAGGAATTTAATTCGGGTGCCATTTCCATCTGTAATTATGTTTCAGACTGTTTGCTTTTAAAAAAAGTTTGATTTTCTGATGAACTCATCACTCACTGCCATGAGATGTGCCCCGCTTTACCCATGACCAGAGGGGAAGAAAAGATCATCTTGCTATTACTATAATAACTACAGAGTTCTACATATTGGTTCCATATCCAAAATGTTCAAATAACAGTGATGGGAATACCTGTCTGTGCACATAATACTGAAAAGATTTGTTTTCTAAGCTTCCATGTTCTAGGAGACAACTGCTATATTCTAATCTCTATTTATCTTCTGGGATGTAATTCTTATGTTCAACAGTAGACCCTGACCTTTCTGCAGATGTATATTTTCTGGGCTCAAGCCCTCCCCCCGGCCTCTGGGAGCTTCAATTTAGTGGACAATCTATGCCGCCCCACTTGCAAGCACCCTGTTCCCAAGGAAACAATAAAAAGATGTTAATAACGACAGTTAGGCACTATTATAGCCCAAACATGACCAGATCCACATGCACAACGTTGCAGCAACTTTGGAGCATAACTCAGGGTTTCTCTTCATTCTCTTCTTCCTTTCTTTGGAAAAGAAAATATTTTCCAAAAGGAATTAGTAAGGAACAGAAATTTTACGTTCAGTTTGGAAAGGGAGATGGAGGGAGATATTATATCATGTATTAGATGGAAAAACTGAATAAAGTCCCAACTGGGTATCCTTATTTCTCTTTTATTCCATCACCCCATGCACCACAGTATCTTGTCTCTTTTCTTTCCTTCCTCCTCTCCTTCTCCTAGCTTCTGCCTCCTCCTGCCCATCATCTAAAACTGCATTGTTCAAAAGATAACCACTAGCCATACATGGCTATTTAAATTTAAGTTAAATTAAATTAAATTAAATTAAAATCTCAGTGTCTCAGGTGTACTAGCCACATTTTAAGTGCTCAATAGCCATGTCTGGCCAGTGGCTACCATATTGGACAGCACAGATAAAGAACATTTCCATTATTGCAGAAGTTTTTACTGGATAATGCTGATCTAAAGCAGTTAAACTCTGGATCCAATCTTAATACCCCATTTTTCAAAAAGAAAAAAAATATAAGAAGAAGGTAGAAGAAGAGGAGGAGGGTGGGGAAGGAGGAGGAAGAATCCATGTCGCTAGCTCAGTCTACTTGTCGTAGAAAGCAGTTCAAGAGCTTCTTGTCCCAGCAGGAACTAGATAGCAACTTAGTCCCAAATCTACTTTCTTCTCCTCTAGGAAAGCAAATAGAGCCACAAGGAGGGTAGGAAGGAAAAGCCTACAAGCTTTATCTTCAGTAAAACTAGGAGACAGAGAACATCGGAAACTCCAAACTGTATGTGTGAGCAAAAGCAAGTAAAACCAGCAAATCGGCATGAAAGCTATAGCAATGCGAGGGCGGGGGAAAAGAGGATAACAGTGGACTAGAGGCAGCAGATCTTAGAAAATATTAATCACAGCACATATTAACTCCTAGAAAGGAAAACCCCTCTTAGGTGGAAACTACTGTGACAATGCACAATCACTATAGCTGCTGTGACATAAAGTACTGAAAGTCTCCTGGGAACCTGGCAGTGGCAAATCTAAGAAAGCACCATCTTTCAAAAGAGAAGAGGACACTCTGGAATGCAGGGCCTGTGCTCTTGGGAGCAGTGTTTATGAAGGAACAGTAGTCTCAGGCTTGGTCGGAGAGGGAGAGGAGGCATGGCTGCACAGAGGGGTCATATTATATCAGACAGCTCATCTCTTTAGCTCCACACTCCTGGAAAACCCCATTCCCACTAAAGTCCTGCTAATATCTTGTTTGGAAAATTCAATTCATTCAAATCTAAGTAATAACAGCAACAAAAAAACCAGCATCCTGCTAGGGGTTGAATTGTGTCCCCCACAAAGGTATGTTGAAATCCTAACCCCCATATCTCAGAATATGACCTTATTTGGAAATAGGATTGTTGCAGATGTAATTAGTTAAGATGCAGTCATACTGGAATAGGATGCATCCTTAATCCAATATGACTGATGTCCTTATAAGAAAAGAAGAGACACGGAGACACAAGGAGAGAATAATACATGGTGATAGAGGCAGAGATTGAAGCGCCACTGCTGCAAGTCAAGGAATGCTAAAGATTGCTGGCAAACCACCAGAAGCTAAGGGTTCTGCCCTATAGGCTTCAGAGGGAACATGGCCATGCTGACATTTGATTTTGGACTTCTAGTCTCTAGAACGATGGGACAATAAATACCTGTTGTTTTAAGCCATCTGTTGTGGTAGTTTTTTTATGGCAGCCCCAGGAAACTAATATAATCTTTTCAAAGATACTATAAAAATAGGGAATAGCAACAAAAATTTTTTATTTTCAAATAAAATTCTCCAGAAAAATGTTGTCTCAAAAAGGTAAAATTGCAACACATCCTTTCACCACAATTAAAGAAGCAATTACAGCCATGAAGGAAATACAAGGACTCAGGAAGATATGACTGGATAAGAGAAGCCAGATGTCTAGAGATGTGAAATCTGATAAAATTCAGAAAAAAAGTGGAAAGAAAATAAAATTATTTTAGAAATAAAACTAAACTACAGGCTCACAGCGACAGAGACAGTGACACCATAGAAAGCACAATCAGACATGTATGTGAGAAAATGAGAAAACTAAATGAAAATAAACAGAAATAGAGATATAAAAAGGATTGAAGAGAATATGATACATGAAAGACAGGCAAAATATATCCAATATTCACATTACTGGAACCTCAAAGAAAACCAAAACAATGGAAGAGAACCAATATTTTAAAATATAACTCAAGAAAAGTTTCTTAAATAAAAGAAGACTTGAATCTACTTCTTGAAAGGGAAACCATAACTCAGAGAAGGGGAACACTATAACACAGAATGGTCAATATTGAGACTGAACCTGAAAACAATTATTTAATTTTGAAGATAAAGAATCTTTGGGCAGCAGGAAAAATATCAAGATAATTTTAGATGAAGGAAAATCAAGCTGATATCAGACTTCCCAGCAATTTTCTACCAGAAGACAGTGAACAAACACTTCCAAGGAAAGAAAGGAAAAAACTCAAGGAGAAAGAGTGCCAGCCAAGCTTTTTATACCTAGCCAGATTGTCCTTCAAGTATAAAGGCTGTAGACAAATATTATCATGATGATGATAGTGATGATGATGATTATTTTTTTGGTGAGGAAGATTGGCCCTGAGCTAACATCTGTTTCAATCTTCCCCTTTTTGCTTGAGGAAGATGGTCCCTGAGTTGCCATCTGTGCCAATCTTCCTCTATTTTGTATGTGGGACACTGCCACAACTTGGCTTGATGAGCAGTGTGTAGGTCCACGCCTGGGATCCAAACCTGTGAACCCCAGGCTGCTGAAGTGGAGTGTGTGGACTTAACTCCTATGCCACCAGGCCAGCCCCCAGATATGATTTTTTAAGACATATCTGCAAGAACTCAAGGAACATCATTCGCACAAGCCTCTCCTAAGTACATCATTGAGAGATGAAATCCAACTAACTAAAATATGTTAGAAAATAGCAGGAAAGTATAGATGGTAAGATTTTAACATACTTGAGACACATCTAAAAGCAAACAGAGTGAAAAGTGATAAAATGAAAAGAAAATGTAACGTAGTTTGAAAAAGTACAAATAGTATAAAAATGAGAATAAAAGAGGGAGAAAAGTGTAAGTAAACTAAGCTCATCATTGCTTTACTTGGAACAGCTAAAAATGATATCATACGATTTAAAATTGGCATATCACACAAATCTTAAGTATTGGCCTCTGATTGTCTACCCAGCTAAACTCTACTGGTTCTGTGGGACCATGGAAGGACTTGTGGATTGCTATGCAGGGCTGGATCTGTAGGTAAGTACTAAACAGAACGAGTAATTAAACGGGGAGAGTTTACATATCAGCTATGGCACAGTATGTCATTTATTTAATTTAAGCCTTGTTTGTCCTAGAATAACTGGCTTCCTAATCTTATTACTTTGTCTCTGCTCTCTTTTTCTCCATTGTCATCTCCATCTCTCTCTCTCTTCTATACAAACCACTCTTCTCCCTCTCGCTCTCCCTCCCTCTCTCTTCTATACAAACCACTGAGGATTGATGCTGTTTACATCCACCTGAGGTCAGAATATTTCAAGTAAAATGTGCTTTGGCTGTATAAATGGTTGTCTGGAAAGATAATGCAATCTTCTAAGAGATCACAGCAGCAAAAGTTGACAAACAGACAGGGACTGTATTGAAATAGCTCACGGAATCATAAGGAAAGGAAAGAACCACGCTAGGGAAGGACCACAATCAGCTCCAGGGAGGCGTCTCGGCTGTGGGAACTGATGAACAGCCTTTCCAGATGCTACCCTTGGAGGAATAAGCTCTGACTTTTTGAAGTATTTTTGATGCTTAAAAGTAAAACCCCAAGAAACTACATGGATCACATGCTATAACACCAGATTGCATCCAATGGGTAAAATACCATAGGTCCAGACAAAATAAAATTCACCGGGAAAAGGTAAAATAAATGCTGAGTGTCAAAACAAGCAAATGTCTACTAGACTAGTTATGATTTTGTGCCTACTCTAGTGAGTTGTAAGAAAGGGACCAGATCAATTCATTCAGATCTCAAAGATGGTGGAGAAGTTAGGAAGTAGAGAGGAGTTGAAGAAGGCACAGGAATTAGAAGCAGTTTATGGGAGTTCTTCCTGCTCATTTCCACCCCCTGTTCACCATCTCTCTTCCCAAACTTCTTCATCCCGTGGAGCTTATTCTGTACTCACACTCAGTCAAGTTTGTTCATATCTTTCTCCCTGTGACATGGCATGGCTCCTGCCCAGGGGCATAAAACTTTTCCAGTTGTTTCCACCTCTCTGGAATTCTGAGACAGCCCCTTAAAGAGGATGTGCCTCAACTTTCCCATCTTTTCCATGGCACTAACTGAATTAGTAGTAGATGCCTATCAAAATCATCTGTGGTACTTCTCTGTGGTGCCTGTGCCCACTTAATTGAAGGCTGCCTCGGAGCTTTCAGACTTTCCACTCAAAGGGATGTTCTAAGCTTATGAAAATATATTCAATCCCTAAGTCAAGTCTGTTCCAAAGAACCACTGGTGGTTGAGAAGCTACTGCAAAACCCAGAAACAGTTTTTCCAAGGCCAGTAAGTTGGCAACAGTTTTTTCATAAGTTTCACAATTCTCTACAAGTTTTTTCTGATTTGATATTGTAAAGATTCTATCTGCCTTCTCTTTAGGAGAGTTTGGAAAGCACTGGAAAAAAATGTAGGGAGTAATCAAATCTTTCTTAGGTGACTTTTTATTTTTGCTATGGTACCATCTGGAGTTAAAAAACAAAGACGAAACAAAACAAAAAACATAAGAGCCGCTCCATAAGCCATCTGCTACTGAAGGCCTCTGGCTATTCTCGTCCATCCCTACTGCCAAGGGAAGACCCCGAGACGAGACGCCACAAGCCCAAGGTGAGGATTCCGAATAGCAGCCTTTTCAAGAGCAACAAAACAGTAGCCGTCGAAGCACAATAACAGATACTTGTCATTTTTGTATGTTTGAATGTTTTTGTATTCATAATAAGTTCATTTTGAGATAAACATGAAGATGAAAGGGCAAGGTGGCATTTTAATCATTTTTAAGCAGGAAAAAGATAACTATTTTTTGGCAGGGAAACTTTCCACTTTTAGTGGGAGAAGATTGAGAGAAGGCAGAGTACACGGTCAGTTCCACCAGGTTCAGTTAATTGTTGACACCAAACAAAAATAGCCTCTCACGGTTCCCATTGTTCTGCAGCTGTTGGCTTCGGAAAGATCGTTGTCTCCTTCCTTGTGACTAATCCCCACCGTTGCCCAGTTTCCTTTCTTGATTTCCTACCAGAAGTTATGATGTGTCATAGGAAGAGAGGGCAACCCTCCCAGCATTTCTTTCCAGGCCTTTTGAACACATCTGGCGTGGAGCACTTGTCCTTTCCTTCAAATGCCTGAATTTCTCGACCGGCCGGGACTCAGAGCTGTGTTTGTGAGCATGCCTGCTTTAGCCTTTTGATAAGGGAGCCTAAGTGGCTTCCTGTTTGAAAGAGGTCAAAAAGACGTGAGGCTTGAAAGGAATGTGTGTACAAGTCTTAGGCCTAATGTATTTTCCCTTTTGAAAATCCCACTTTGCTTCTTGCTGCTTTGCTGAAAAGAGTTCTAGATTGCTGAAAATAGAATCTGCTTTCTGAGTTTAACAATTAGGGAAAGGGTTATGTCATGTAGCTATAGAATCCCATTTAATTGAATGTCAAACTTCTAGCAACTTACCTCTTCAGGACATAGAAATGAACTTCATTTCTATGTAAATTTTCACTTCATTTCTAAGTAAAAGGAAAAGACCACTAACATGGTTGCAAAAATTCCATGCACTAAGACCCAAACACTTTTCACATAGGAAAGTTTTAAAGCTTAGAACACTGCCTGGCATATATTAAATACTAAATAAGTGTTTGTGGTTCTCATCAGAACTTATTAGCTGTTCTTAAAAGTAAATCTAGCAAACTTAGTTTCCACGTTTCTCAGAAAACAATTAAAAGATTACCAACAGCATTTTTGAATGACGGCAAAAGATAACAACAAAATGAAAATGTTGTAAAAATCCACACCTGACGTCTAGCTATAATGACAAGACAGAAAATAAAAAACACACAATTGCAGTAGTTGACACATTTAACCTGCCAAAGGATCTGAAATACATCAAACCATCCTGATCATCACAGTGACCCCCCAAGTCATCAAGGAAAAATTTGTTAGGTTTCATCTGTTCTAAGAGTATAACGCAAGGTAATATTAAAAAAAAATTAAAGTTTAAAAGGAGTGGACTAAAGCACTAAATATGATTTTCATCAACTATCTTGGAAAATATACTTAAATAGGGCAACTCATTCATCGGTGATTTTAGTTCTCAATGAGGCCTTGCTAAATAAATCGATGCTGTCACAGTTGAGGATATTCCCTCACGTCGTCTAATGTTCTCCGTGGGCATGGCCTAAAGACTGAAGTGAATTCCACAGCCCTTCTGTCCCCATGCTGGACCACTTCTGGCTCCTTTCAGAAGATAGCTGTCTGATTGTTAGGAAGCCTCCAGCTTGCCTTCCAAGAGAATGCTCCTTTGCTCAGGATGAGTCACCACAATCTATTTGCAACCCGCCTAATTGGTGTGTATGCTGGCGTTGGTTCCCCACTCAGTTGGGCGGTGTGGCTCGGACTTATGATTCAGAGTACCCTTTAGTTAGGTCTCCTGCCCATTTGTGTTTGCTACAGGCTCTCTCCGGGTCACCACACATTTTTTCCTCCTCCGTCATCATCAAAACCACTCGCTGCCACATTGCACCTCGCACTTAGTCCCCAGCAGCATTATACCACATCCAGGCCTTTTACTTCATGCCTTTGTTCCCAGTGTGACCTCTCCCTGACAGCTCTCATTCCCTCTCCCTCTCCCTAGCCAGTCATTTTCCCCAAGCTCAGTAGTTCTCAACTTGGGGCAATTTTGTCCCCCAGGGGACATTTGGCTATGTCTCCAGATATTTTCATTTTTCATAACCTGGGGTACTACTGGCACTTAGTAGATAGAGGTCAGGGATGCCACTGAACATCTTACAATGCACCCGCCAGTCCCCCAAAAAGCTTACCCAGTCCAAAGCTGCTGAGGTTGGGAGACCCAGCACCTCACTGGTTTCCATTCTGCAAGTCTCAGTTCAAATCTCACCTCCTTGGAGACTTCCCTGACCTGTGCTCCTCTCTGAGTGAGCCGCATTAACTCTTCCCTTTTAGGCCTTGCTAGGTCGCTCTTTCTTTGAGGTTTCCACATTGTAGCAAACTTGCCTTTGTGTGTGTGCGTTACAGAGTCGACTGGAAGCTGCTACCGAGCAGAGGGTGCCTTTTTCATCCCTGTATGGCCAGCACTCGGAGAGTGCCTGACGTCGTAAGTTTTAGAAAATGTTTGAATGAAAAAGGAACAAGCTTGTTTTAAGCTTTATGCCTTTGCTTTTCCGCTAATTATTTGGCAGCATTAGAGACATCTTGCTGATCCTCTTGAGAATATTTAACAATGAGTAAGTGGTCCTCATCTTCTTACGTTTCATGATGTCTGTGTTCTAGAACGTCTGGGCAGTGATGGCATCTTTGATGATAAACTTTGATGGTGATAACTGTACATTTAATGCTAACAGTGAGTCCATCTTTCACTGCTAATAATCTACTGTGTTGGAATTATTTTCTCTTTAAGAGGACAGTCACTGAAGTCAGATTGTCTGTGTTCAAATCTGAGATCTGCCGCTTGTGTGACCTTGGGCAAATTACTCAATCTCTCTGTGCCTCGATTTCCTGACTGAAAAATGGGGGTGATCGTAGTACAACACCATAGATTTTTTATGAGGATTAACTGAGTTAACATTTGTAAAATGCTGGCGCCAAATGAGTGCTATAAAAGTGCTGGTGAAGCCGGGAGGGAAGGGCAGTATGGTCTCAGTGCCCACTGCTTGTCGTGAGTACATCAAGCCGGGTAAACACATCTCATTCGAACACCTCACTCTGCCTTACTGCATTCCTGAAGAGAAAGGATGGAACCGTGTTAAAAGATAAGAACAGTCACGATTTGCCCACTATGTTCCTGGTCAGACCAAAATAACCCTCGAGAACTCATCAGCTTTTTTGTGGGCAGGTGATGGAGTGTCATATAATCTTGGCACAGGTACGAAAACCACTGATCATCTATGGTTGCCACCGCTGCTGCATTCTAATTTTCCTGCTTCAAACAGTGGCATTTTAATCATTCTGCCCATAGCAACTAATGTCCTTTAAATTAGCATTAAAAATTCTCATTCTTTTGGTTTATCCTTCCTGAATCAAGCTAATTAACTATCAGCTGAGAGCCCTTTAAATTATGACCTGAATATGTTACATTTTTTAATTTATAATGCCTCACCTAGGCAAATTGAAAACCCAAAAAGGAGTGAATTAATTAATGTTAATTAAGAAACACAGCATGGAAAGGACGCCAGGTCAATCTTGGGAGTGCGTATGGAAAGCCACTGTTGGAACTGAGTGGATGCTTTGCAGCACACAGCTTTGGACAAAGGACTTTGCCAAGGTGGCTTTGTAAAGAATGGGAAAGGGAAGCCAGAGATTAGACTAGAAGCAGCACTGAAGACAGACAGCATATAACTGTACATTACATATATATAACATTTGTAATATCACATACTTTCAGTAATCAGAAACCAAGGAACCACATCAACCCCTGAAGTTTTATTACAACATTTTTCTAAAATTTCCTTTTTATATTTTTAATCAGCAGATATTTTCTGAATGCCTCGTACATAAAGTTTTATTAGACGCTGAAGAAAATGCAAAGATGAGAGTGTCTTCACCTTAAGAACTTGAGTATAGAGCAGCACTGTCCAGCAGAACTTTCTGTGGTGAAGAAATGCTCTCCATCTGCGCCTCCCAGTACAGCTGCTGCAGATAGGTGTTCAACACTGGAAACACGGCTCCTGTGACTGAGGAATTGAATTTTTAATTTTACTAATGTAACTTTAAATATAAACAGCCACTCGTGGCTACTGTATCGGATATGTCAGGTCCAGAAGGTGAGAAATACTGCATACTGTGTATTTTTATTACCTAAAGATTTCCAGAGTTCTCAGTCAATGTTTCTTTCATGCCATACCATTGTACTATTGTATCTCTCCTTCTCTCATGCACAGGCACACACAACTCTGTTTTCTTTTTAGTGTAATGTTCATCAATTTAAACTGATTTTCCTCAGGGCTGTGATGATCAATTTGGAAAAATGAAGCATATCACAGTTTCTGGAGTGAAGAACAGAAAATAGCTGCATAACAAATATTATAATTTTACAATAAGAAGATGAAAAAATAGTTATATATAAATTATAGGAAAGTAAATTGGAGGGAGAGTTTGGGGGATACAAATGGTTCTCAACAGAAACCTGTACCTCCTTCCAAGGGGAGTATCAGAATCTAGGAAGGAGCAAGGGAGAGGCTACGAGATTTTTATGTTGAACTAATTGGCACACAGGTTTACAAACTTTAAGAAATACTATCTCAGCTTAAAAACAGCTAAAATACATTGGTACTAAGGTGCTGAAGGGTCTTTTCACCAGGTAAGCCAGTATGCACATAACCATTATCTCAATGGACGTCAGAAATTCTCTGAGTGTTCTAGAGACCAACAGCTGGGTGGTCCCGGGGTTCTCCACAGAGCTGCTGACACAATTGCTAGTTGAGGACATTGGATAATATAATGTGGATTTTACCTTAATGTTCTTAAATGAAAACAAAGGTGTTAGGGATATAGTTGTGAAAACTGGTTTTATTCATAGTTTAACAAAGCACTATGAATAAACATAATACATTCAAAGTACAGTAAGAGTGGGACTCATTATTAGGACAAATAATTGTTTCCTTTATTTTTCTTCAAATTCAAATCTATAATTCAATAGGAGTATTTTACAAGTAAGGGCTAAACCTAATTCCATGAATTTTGGTAAATTTACTTCTTTTATGTTCATCAACATAGTGGGTGGAAGATGGATTTCAGGTTCAACCATCTTCTTTGTTGAGCCATTAAGTTACTATGTTTCCTATTCACCCCATCTTTTTGTGGTTAGCTTGAACAATACCAATATTGCCACCTATAGGTCAAAATGATTTTTTGGTTTGTTTTTCAAGATCAAGATGAGGAAGAACCAAAAACCTTTGTAGAATGGATCATTTTGGATAGTTGAGTTTGACGGCTTCTTAGGATTCATGGTTTTACCCACCATTTTCCTTTTCTTTTTCTTTTTTTTTTAGTACTTTTGGGTGCAAACCTTTTTCAAAGATACTATGTAAGTCCCTGACTCTCAGCTACTGCACTGAAAATAATTAACTTTTCTTGATGACTGAGAAGGATCATCATCAGTACAAATTATGGAGCTAGCTTATATGGCCCCAGGCAAAGCCCTGCCAGACTGTTGCGGCGTTTGAGTATTCCACTCAGCAGAACATGCATTCACTGGTCTGGACCCTCCATTCACATTTCGCTGCTAACAGTATATATTCCTCTTTAGTAATTTCCATTCTTTCATGTGTTGCTCCCAGTTTCTGTAACTAGAAACCAAACAACTACCCTAGCTAGAGTTGTTTGCAAAATAAAGGTAATTTGGAAGTGAATTTGTGGCTGAGAATTCATGAATGTTACTTTAGGGATTTTGTAATTCCGATTTTGTCTCCTCAGATAAATTTTTGTAACTTGCTTCCTGATGCTGAGCTGTACTCCTAACAGGTGAGATTACTAAATAAGAGTTCTGGATAGGTGACCCATGAATGACTTCTTATTATTTCTAAGGCTTCTCCCATTATTTAACTTTGTTTTTATTTTCATATGTGATAATTCTTTATACTTTAAATAAGATTTTAATTTTTAATAAAAAGTGTTTATGATGTCAACTATACTTTAAAATAAATAAATTAAATTAAATTTTTTATGATATTAAAAATATTTGAAAATCTGTTATCTTCCCTATGTCTTCCAATTCTAGTTTCAGTATGCCATGTAGCAGTTACTAAAAATGTTATATTTTTTTCCAAATTAGCAGAATGTATTATTCTGAGCAAGAGTTAATGAACTTTAATCAACCGGGTAGCATACAGAACATTATTCACTACTTTTTAACTCATTGCATTCATAGATAATTCACACCTTAATGTCTGGCAGACTTTTGAAAACTAAATCACTTCAAACTTGAAAGTTAGAAGTACCAGATTCAGGTGGTTTGTGTGAAGCCTTGGTGGGTACCTCAGCACTTCAGAGAAACTTGAAGTTGACCTCATAGTCTGTCTTCTACTGTAGACTTTACTATTCATGAATAACATTCTAACTTGTAACTTTTTTGGAAAAAAAAGAGCTCTAATTAGACATCCATGATCTTTATTTGGAAAAGTTATTATCTCTCTATATCAAATATTTGTTTTTTATTATATTTTTAAAAGGAATATCAGATAAATGATAACTATCAACCTAGAATTATAAACCCAGTTACACTGCCATTTAAAAATTAAGTTAAATTAAATTTGAATGAATATCAGATAATATCCACAAATAAAGAGAAATTAGATGAATTGGGGAGGGGCTCAGAAAGTACACCATCTAGTCCATCTTGAAAAGACCACTGGACAAACAGTGTTTCTCCAGATGCTCTGTGAAGAAACAAATCCCACAGTTTAATGAATTTGGGAAAGCGCTCACATGATAACCCCTTCTTAGATATTCACAATTCACTCTACAGTATTAAATACTAACAATCCCACAATGAATAAATATATGCTCCTTTGACCCAAATTTCCCAAATTTATTGGACCTTGGAGTCCTTTCCTCTCCAAATGCCTTTTAACATCCCACTGAACGACTATATCGGGGCACACATTCTGGTTGCCCCTGGGCTGCTCACAGATATTTGCTTCTCCCCTCTTTCCAGGCCATCATAAATTTGCATTTCTTTATGTCTTCTAAAGTTTGACATCACCAAATCACCTGCATTTGTCCGGATAAATGTCATGACCTGTGTCACTTCTGGGCAGAGCTTTAAGGGCCATTGTGCAATTTGACACATTCCCCTTTCCCTGCAAAAAGAAGCTAAAAGCATATGTCAAGGTGGAGCCTGGGTCAGAGAATGACTACAATGAGCAGAGCCCCCTGCTACCTACAGGAGGTGAAGAGTGAGCAAGGAATAACCCTTTGTCGGGTTTTAAGCCTCTGAGATCTGAGGGTTGTTTGTTATGGCAGCATAACTTAGCTCATTCTGAGAGATACACTGGACTATGCAGCAAAAAACTTAAAAGTATCAAATGATTTATAAGATTCTCAGATGAATCATAGCTCCAGAAACAAACTTTAATGGGGTTCTGTAGCAGCTTTGCCTTCTTTAAAAATCTTAGACATCTCAATAAAGGAAAGGTGGATACATTAAGAATGTTCACTTGGTGAAATTACGGTCAAGCTAGAGGACCTCACTTATTGGTTGGACTGAAAGCTCTGATAGTCTTGCAGGCACACAAATACAGCAGAGGTTAGCAGTTATCCACTCTCTTGGCTCACCTCCCCAACAGCATTTCTTTCTGCACACCATCCCCACCACAGCAATTTTATATTGCTCTTACTACTTTCATAGGATTAAAAGTTCCTGCAAGTACAAGTAGGTCTATGAACTTGATGAAGAGGTTAACTTAAAGTCGTTATTGTTTTTCCTGAAACTAGCTCTCCACATTTGCTTTCTGGATGTTAATGAAAAGACTAAATTAAAAAAAAAAATTATTTTGGTGCTCCAGTCGCAAATGGGAGTTCACATTTCTCTATTGAATAAAGTAGAAGTAAAAAGACTTCTTTAATTGTAGCCTGAAGAAGAGACAATTGATGTTATGTGTGAGGATGCAAAACAGCTACTCTTTCCTGCTAGGAACCAAGTTTCTAGTTAGAGAAAACTTCACAACATCAGTTTACACTTATATATGGGACTGACCTTTTCTAAAACCATAATAAGAGAAAACTCAACATGAAATAATCTCTCAGTTGTCAAAACCACATTTCTGTGGACTTTTTAAGCCACCCTAGTCTTTAGTCCCTAACTTTTTTTTTTTTTTTGCCTCAGAACCCTGGAAAAACTGAACCAATGACACACTTTAGATCAAACTAAAAAGAGTATGAACTTATTTTCTGCTAAAGTAGTAAAGTGTTCCCTTGATTTTTTCAGCCCTTCTGTAGAAACATTAATTCTCCAATCTTCTAGAATTTGCTCATTCCTTCATTTAACAATCACGAAGTAGTGAGTGTCCACTATGAGTTTGTCATTGGGCATGCAAAGAAAGCGATCAACACATCTTCTCTGCGTTTAAAACAATTCAAAATTTTGAACTTTACTTTTCAATACAGTAACCACTAGCCATGTGTCACTATTTAAATTAAATTAACTAAAATTAAAATTTTAGTTCTTTAGTCACACAAAATCTATTTTAAGTGTTCAATAACCACAAGTAGCTAGTGGCTACCATATTGGACGTTGCAGTTGTAAAACATTTCCATCATCACACAAAGTTCCAATGAACAGCACAGATATAAAACATGAACAGCATCACAGAAAGTGTTACTAGATAGTATAGGCTCTAGATAATAAAACTGACATGTTTTTAAACAATAATATAGTAACAACAATCTTAAGTTAGGAGCACATAATGTCAGTAATATATAACTTTAGGGAAATTAGAGGAATGCAAAGAAAAGTAAGTAGAAGATGGCCCAAAGGACAAAGGAAGGTCATTCTAGACAGAAATGTCAACATGTGCCAAGGCTCAGGTGTTTGACATAATGTGAACTGGGAGGAAGCTTAGTATGGCTAGAATGGAGCACAAATACAAGCGGATAGTAGGAAATGAGGCTGCGAGCCTCATCAGGGGTCAGATCTTGGAGGGTTTTGTTTGGTATAATAAAAGTTATCAATATGAATCTCAAGGAAAGCCACAACATATTTTAAGCAGAGGTGTAGCATGGTCATATACTTTTTAGAAATATAATTCAAAATCTGCTAAAGATAGATCAGTAAACCAAGGCAAACTTCTGATTCAAATATGTGGGAATGATAGAAAAGAGAAAACCAAGCAAAACAAAACCAAAATGTTGGATTTTAAAAGAATATACATAATTTTGTGGACTAAAATATAAAAAGGAAAAAATTGGACAGCATGGCTGAAGCCATTGGTCTATGGGGCTTCATATCAAAAGTGCTCCAAGTCAGATAAGGACCAGACCGAGACTTACCCCTTGAAGCCAGGACCAGGAAAAAAATCAAGCCATTTCTCGCATCCATGAGTAGATTTGAAATACCCCTAATGCCATGCAGAAAATAAATACCAGAACAAATGAAGTAATACCTTTGAATTTCTGGAGGAAAATAACCATCAACCTAGAATTATAAGCCCACTTATACAGTTATTTAAAAATCAAGGCAATATGACTCAGCAGTTGGTCATTTGGCTCATGGGCAGAGGAAGAATGCAGCTAGCTGCGAGAATTAATGTGAATTACAGGACACACTTATCATCAACACTTTGAACACACTTGTAGCCCTGGTTTCCTCCCAGAGCTATGCCAAAAAAAAAAAAAATTTTCAAGGAGAGATTTTTACCACCCATAGTCCCTTATTAAAAAATTAATTAAGGGAGGTACTTAAGCAAAAAGAAAAGTTGAACCCAGAGGGAAATCATGAAATACAAGAAAGGATGCTGTTCATAGAAATTTAAAAATAGGTTAGTAAGCTTAATTGACTATTAACTGAAAAAGAATAAACTGTAAGAAAGCTGTAAAACCTATTTTATTAACTATAAAAACATAAACCCAATATTTTGTGATAAAAATAAAATTAAGGACTTCTAGTTTGTGGTCCAGCATGTAAGGAGCTTGGAAGTCATCACACCATCCTAATAAGTAAAAAGCTGAACAAACCGAAAATCAACATCTCTTCCTAGATTCTTCAGAAAATTGAGGTCACAGGGCAAACCGTTGCTCCCCAAATTGGAAACACAGACCAGCATATACAGAGAATTGCAGCTTATTGTTGCAGAAACCCACAAACATCAACCCACACCAGGACCAGTGCTGTAGTAGAAAAACTTAAACTATAAATTGGGGAATTAGACCAAACATCTAAAAAAGAAATTATACCAATACTCTACAATCTCTTCCAGAACATAGAGGCAGAGGGAATGTCTCCTAACTCATTCTATGAGGCCAGCATTACCCTAACACCAAAACCAGACAAAGACATTGCAAGAAAAGAAAACTACAGATCAATATCTCTCATAAACATAGATGCAAAAATCCTTAACAAACTATTATCAAATTGAATCCAACAATGTATAAAACAAATTATACACAATGACCAAATGGAATTTACTCCAAGTATGCAACATTGGGAATATGGTTTAACAACTGAAAATCAATTAATGTAATTCATCACATCAATAGGCTAAAGAAGAAAAATCCCATGATCATTTCAATAGATGCAGAAAAAGCATTTGACGAAATCTAACACCCATTCATGGTAAAAAAAAAATCTAAGCAAACTAAGAATAGAGGGGCACTTCCTCAAATTGATAAAGAAAATCTAAAAAGTACCCTATAGTTAACATCATACTTAACGTTGAGAAACTAGAAGCTTTTCCACTAAGGTCAGGTACAAGGCAAGGACGTCCCCTCTCTCACCACTCTTTTTCAACATCATGTTGGAAGCACTAGCTAATGCAATAAGATAAGGAAAGGAAAGAAAAAGTATATAGATTGGGAAGGAAAAAATAAAACTATCTTTGTTCACAGATGACATGATCATCTATCTAGAAAATCCCAAAGAATCACCAAAAAAAAAACTTCCTGGAATGAATAAGTGATTATACCAAGGTTGCAGGATATAAGGTTAATATACAAAAATTAATTGCTTTCCCATATGCCAGCAATTTGAAATTAAAAACAGAATAGCACTTACATTAGCACTCAAAAAATGAGATACTTAGATATAAATCTAACAAAATATGTACAAGATCTACCTGAGGAAAACTATAAAACTCTGATAAAAGAAATCAAAGAATAACTAAACAAATAGAAAGATAGTCCATGTTCATGGATAGAGACTCAATATTGTAAAGATGTCAGTTCTTCCTAACTTAATCTGTTGATGCAATCAACTTCAATCAAAATCCTAGCAAATTATTTTATGGATATTGACAAACTGATTCTAAAGTTTATATGGAGAGGAAAAATACCCATAATAACGAACAAAATATTAAAGGAGAAGAACAAAGTTGGAGGACTAACGCTACCTGACTTCAAGACTTACTCTGAAGTCACGGTAATCAAGGCAGTGTGGTATTGGTGAAAGAACAGACAAATAGATCAATGGAACAGAATAGAGAGCCCAGAAGTAGAGCCACATAAATATGGTTAACCAATCATTGACAAAAAAGCGAAGGTAATAAAATGGAGAAAACCTTTTCAACAAATGCTGATGAAACAACTGGACATCCACATGCAAAAAAACGAATATAGACACAGACTACATCTTTCACAAAAATTGACTCAAAATAAATCATAGATCTAAATGTAAAATACAAAACCATAAAACTCCTAAAAGATAACATAGGAAAAGGTCTAGATGACATTAGGTTTGGCGATGACTTTTTAGATACAACATCAAAAGCACAATCCCTGAAAGAGATAATTGATAAGCTGGACTTTATTAAAATTAAAAATTTCTATGAAAGACACTGTGAAGAGAACGAAAAGACAAGCCACGAACTGGGAGGAAATATTGGCAAAAGACATATCTAATAAAGGATTTATATCCAAAATATAAAAAGGATTCGTAAATCTCCACAATAAGAAAACAAACATCCTGACTAAAAAGTGGGTCAAAGACCTTAACAGACACCAAAGAAGAGATACAGATGGCAAATAAACATGTGAAAAGCTGCTCAACCTCATATGTCATTAGGGGATTGCAAATTAAAACAAAAATGAAACACCACTACACACCTATTAGAATGGCCAAAACTCAAAAGACTGACAATGTCAAATGCTGACAGAAATGTGGAACAATAGGAACTCTCATCCATTTCTGGTGTGAATATAAGTACTATACAAGACTATAGTACTTAAGACAGTATGATCTTGGCATAGTGGTTGACAAGGAAAACTGATGAAATACTATAGAAAACCCAGAAATAAACCCATGTGAATGAGGAAATGTGATATATGTAAAAGAAGATATTAAACTAATGAGGAATGGATAGGCTATTTAATAAATGGTGCTAAGACAATCAATTGTCCATATGAAAAAATTTGGATAATTACACTATATACTAAAATTAAGTCTAGTTGTCCTTGTGAATTTGCAGTAAGACAGAACTTCTTAATCAAGACACAAAAGTACAAATCCCAGAATTAAAGATTAATAAAGTTAACCACATTAAAGTGATAAACACCTATAGAGCAAATGCTTTCATAAAGTTAAAAGACAAACCACAGACTGAGAGAAGATACTCATAATGCACGGATCTGGCAAAAGATGAGAATTCTTATAAATCTTACAAAGAAAAGAATTCCTACAAATCAATAATCTGATAAGAAAAAAAGAGAAAGAATATAAATAGGCTCTTCTCAGAAGATAAAACCCTAACGTCCAATAAATATGTGCAGTGATTCTCAATTTAACCTCCAGAGTAATCAAAGAGATGCAAATATGATAACATTGGCAAAAATTTTAAAATTAGACCATGCTGAGATATTGGTGAATATGTGAAGAAATAAATTTGTACAACCATGTTGGAGAAAAAATTTTCACTAAATTTGTTGCAAACGTGCATACCTACAGTCCAGCAATAATACTTCCAAGTGTGTATTCTTAAGAAACTCTTACACATGTGCACAGGGAGATATGCACAACGATGTCCATTATGGGATTATCTAGAACAGTGAATATCTTAAAACAATTTAAATGTCCATCATGGTGGATAAATATATTATCATATATTCATAGCATGATATAGAAGAGACTTCTATGTGCCCAATGTGCAGAGTAAATGTTGAGTCATAAAGAATAAGTAAATCTGTCTCTTGGCAGCTAAAACCGAGATAGCAGACAACAAGATATCAATAGTAAGTCAATAAAACCCTCGAACTTGTTGATCATATCTGCACTTGTGATATTTGAGATGTGCTCTTCCAAGGCACCTGTCAATGTAACACGAAGAATAAAGCAAATGTCAGCTCAGCACTTCTGGATCTCTGGTATAAAGGACCCCTCTTAAGGCATGATTGCTAATTGAAGAGTTTAGTTCTTGCATTGCTGCCTTCTTTAAACCTTGACTTCATTGTTGTTTAAACTTCCAACTCATTATGTCCCTTGTGCCACCAAATGTCCTCTTTTGTAATACAATTAAGCATAGACAATACATCTCCTGTTCACCAAATTATTGCCCTGTAAGACTCTGTTGACCCTATTGTTAATTCTAATATTGGAATAAGGAAATGCACTCATGAAGGGATATAAAAGACTTTACTCCACTTATAGCCATTTCTTTGCCTGGGAGAGGACTTACATCACGCGACTGACTTGCATTCATTCCTAAATTTAGACATAGATAACCTTTTATCCTTTGTGACTAAATGAAAATAGCTTGTTTTCTTTTTATGGGGAATAAATCATCTTAAAAATATACCAAAAAACAGTAACTAGAATTTTTTTACAGAGCACTTCTTGGTTATTCCCTCTCTCTCTCATCTTAGTACAGCTGACCTTGTGTTTGACTTTATTAAATTAACATTTGTTAAGTGGAGCACAGGGTGCCAGATGATGAGCCAGGGTTTAACAACAGACCAAGAAGAGAAACTGAAGTAATCAAAGTAGAGAAGTTTATTACTCCTAGGCCTGGAGGAAGTAACTGTACACCACGCAGGGAGGTCAAGGCAGAGTGCAGACAAAGAGAGAGAGGCAGGACCTGGGGCATAAACCTCTAATAGGGTCTCTGGGTGGAGTGCTTTGTGGTTCCCTGGCTAGGGCTGGATTGCTCAATTTAAATCAAAAGAGTGGGATTTTGGTAAGCCCCATGGGGGTCTTATCAAAGGGGCCCCTAAGGCATGCATATGCTGGGAGGCAGGGGAGACTGTTGATCACAAGGGCTGTTGGGGAAGTCATCTCAGGAACTTACATTTACTTGTGACTCTGGGGTCTGTTTTCTAGGGCAAGTGCTTGCATGAGGGACTAGTGTCAGTTTAAGGTCCCTGCAGGCCACTTAGCCAAACAAAATGGATGCTGAGGCAGCAATACCATGGAGTAACTTAGCTAAACTCTTGACACCTTCAGATGTGAGGAAAATCTAGCTGTGACACCTGCAATACTATGAGGACCTGAGGATAGATTTGCTTCTTCAGGCTGGATAGATGGATTTCCTCTTTTTTCCTAAGAGTTTTATGTTCATCCCATCTAATTGCTGAACTTCCAGCAGCATATTATTTGCCAGGGTAATTCCCCAGATATAAGAGAAGAAGTCATTGGTGCCCCTGGTCTCAGACCCACAGTTCATGTCTCTATACATAGGACATTGCGGTCTAGCCACTGGTGGCTGAGAGTTTGTTTGTTTGTTTGTTTTTATTGAGGTATAATTGACATACAACACTTGAGTTTTATCATTAATGCGCATAACGCCTTATGGTGTAAAGTGCTTGTCCCCCAGAGTCGTCACTCAGCTCCTCTGCCATCGGGTCTCCTGGATCAGTTGGGTCTTCAAGCCTAACCAATAAGAGCAATGAGCCATATAACCAAGATGCAGAGAGGAAAGCAGGTTGTGATCCAAGATCACGTCGTGCCATAGCTTTGTATGCACTAAGAGGAGGTGCTGGGTCATATACTGAGCATGGTCATTTTCATAACTCTATTCAGAAATAAGGCAGGGCAGAGTAGGAACACAGTCCAATTCCTGGGAAATGGGTAGGAGCAAAACAGAAAGTGGGTTCTCTGCCTAGCTGTTTGGGTTTTAATGCAGTGGCATTCCTTGTCCTCCCAGTGCCTCTCAAGCCTTTAAGCACCAGTGTACCCAAGTCCCCGGCAGAAAGTGGCCAGATGTGGACTGGTTTCTCCAGGGAGTTATACTGCTCCATTGCATCACAGAAGTGCCTGCCGTGCTATCTGTATTAGTCAGGGCAAATTACCATTAGCTATTGTAGTGACTGATCTCAGTGGCTTAACGTACGCAAAAAAGGAAAGTTTATTTCCTGTTCTTGACACAGTTCCATGTAGGTCCAGCCCTCTCCTGAGAAGTTCTCCTTGAAAGTTCATCTCCTTGATGACTCAGGGAACCAGCCTTCTTCCATTGCGTCCTTCGGTCATTTCAGGGTTTTTTTCTTCCAGTCATAAAAAAAAGAGACAGAGAGAGTGTGAGTTGAGATCATGAAAGGTGTTCGAGAGGCCAGACTTATAGGTAGTATACATCACTTTTGTTCACATTTTATTGTCCAGAACCCAGTCATATAGCCCCAACCTAATGGAGACTGTGAAATGTGGCCTTTCTATGTGTCCAAGAAGAGGAAGTAGGATTGGTGCGTACCTAGCAAGCCCCTGACACACTATTTTCTGATGAGACCAACAAGAATTTTTCCACTCAGTGGTAGAGGCTGTAAAAGCTCCTGGTAAATCGACCAGCAGTCTTCTCATTGTTTCTAGTCAGCAAAAATCTGGAGGCTCAGCTGGGTTAAGTCTAAGGCTAACTATATCTGGCTGTTGCTTGAAGGTTCAGCACACCCAGAATTCTGAGACCATCCTGTTTCCTCTCAACTTAATTTTGGAAATCTAGGTCAACTAAGTAAGTTATCAGCAAAAAGTGAAGTGTTCTCTTACTACAGCCGTGATCCTGTGTCCCTTAAAATGTTGGGCCCTGGAGACAGACTGTATGGTTTGCACTCTGGAGTGCTACCTATGTGACTTTGGGCAAGTTACTTCATTTTCCTTCTCTGTAAAATTGGAATAATATACATAACTCCCTGGGAGTTTGTGAGAAATAAATTTGAAAATCTGTGAAAGGAATTGAACACAGTGCCTAGTTCCTGAGCCATTATTATACCATCATTACCCATATTTACCAATGTAAATAACTGGGTCCTCGTCCTGTTTCCCCAGAACCTGAATGACCGTCCATACTGATCTTCGGCTACGTCCAGGGAAAGGCGTGCTCTAGCTTTGGGAGAGGAGACAGGTAGGGGAGACATTCAGAGGGTGAGACAGTGAGACAATTGTGAGTGAGCAAAGCTCCCAAACGAGAGATCTTGAGTATTTTTTAAAGGTGTTTGCATAAGTAAAACATTACTCTTATTCATAGTCATATTATTTCATTCCCTCCCCCCAAATTTTCCTTAGGGATTCATTTCTCTCACTTTAAATCCAGTCAACTCATTCAGGGTCCTGATGACTTTACTAGAACATGCTGGAGCTCTTATTTTAAATAGCTTCCAGTTTATTAAAAAAAAAAAATAGATAAGGTGACCAGTTTTCTCCTTTGTCAGTCATGAAGTAATCAAGGCTTTTTTACATCTGTCTACTCTTTGGCATGTGGTTAAAATGCTTTCTCTCAAAAAAATTAAAATAAAATGAAAAGATTGAGCAGAATCCTGTCAAATCTTTAGACATTGGAAAATCAATCAAAGAATTGGAGAGATCCTCACTTCTTAACTACACTATCCCCATAATTTTGCCCTTTTAATTTTGCCTACATTATAGCTCAGGATTATCAATAATGAGAAGAGAGTAAGTTTAAGGGGAACAGTTCACTCATGACACAGTTTAGAGTAGTTGTTCCTAATTTAAGTTTTCAGACCCTCAGGGTTATGTAAATAAGTACCAAAAGCAAAAAGCCACGTGAAAATCATACATTTACTTGTGGCATAAATACATGGATTAAATAAAAGAGTAAGTTTATTTTGTCTGAACTGAAAAGCACATAAACCCAACATGACAATACTCATCATATGCTCATCAAAGCTCCGTTGGCAGTTACATCTGTTGGACTAAAAGATCAAAATAAGCAAATAAATAGTTGCTTAAGGAATTCAATTATTTTGTTAGAACAGTTATCTCAAAACATAAGCCCCATGAGTGAAAAACAACAGGGAGAATTCTGCCTTGGTGAAAGAGATCCAGAACGCCTTCCCCTCACCTACCCATCTCTAGGGTGGGTCAAGCATCTAAGGTTGATTGCTAATTTACCAATAATACAGGTCTCTAGATAAAACTGTGAGCAAAACCTTCTATAGACTTACTTCAGCGCTAGCCGTTGAACAGGTTAATATTCAGGGCTCCCACACGCGGCTGCATGGTTTGTGTGTTATACAGCAGCGCCAGGCTGCAGGGGGCGAGGGGGCTGAAATCCACCCACGCCCAGGAGCCCAGCTGTGCTCGCAGGGCTGCGCCTGCGCTGAGGGGGTGCCTGTTCTTATTAGCAAACGGCACCACAGAGGCTACTGGCAAGCCTGTTCCTCTTATTCAAGTAAACCAGACACGTTTCTCTTTGGATCTGAAAGGTTAGCCTTCAGCCTAGAAACACTCTCAACAACCTAGGTATCCAATTATGAAGAATTAATTATGTAATTTCCAAACTACTCCAAACTTGGTTTCAAGCTGCTGAGGGGAAATTGTGTGTACACACACACAGACACACACACAGATATGTTCATGTATAGATAAAAATATGCTCAGCTGGACAGCTGGTTCAGATACAGGAAAAAGTATATTCCTCTGATACGGGTCAAGTAATTGATCTTAGCCACATTCCATAAAAAGACATTTTGTCATATAAAATGAGAAGACTCTCACGGTCAGAGCAAGATAGCCTTTATAGATTCTGTAATTCCCTTACATACTCTTCTAGTAACGCTACTAGGATCTAACATTTGGATTTTATGACCCAAAAAAATTATACCTTTAGGTTCTAAAATTAACCTAACTCTTTTACCAGGTATTCATGACTAATGTTTTGTATTCATTAAATCCAAATGTCACAATGTATTTTTAATAAATAGACATAAATAACCTAATCCCAAAAATATCCAAGCTATCTTCTGTGTCCTTAGGGAGCTTACACAGCTTCTGTCATTATAAAATGGGGACAGGACAAAGCTGTCAAGTATTTACCTTTCCATTTTCCATTTTCTAATTTCTTTCCATTGCTTCCTTTACTAGACCTGTTCCAAACTCAAAAATATCATACTTAGTAAAAAGGCCCCATTTTGTTATCCAAAACTTAATTTTTCTTCTTTGGTGGAAAAAAGTGGTTTTATTTCACTGATTTTTACTCTACCTACTATTGGAAGATTCTTAAAGGTTTAGCTCTTTCATTTCTGACCACTATCCATACCTTTATCCAAGTAACAGTCAGTCATTCAGTCTCTCAATTTCTCTCTCTCCCCATTCCCCTGCAAACACACACACACACACACACACACACACACACAGACACACACACACACACACACACACACACGGGCTAGAGGAGACATCTGCTTCTTTGTTTGCTCTTGCAAAGACAGGACTCAGGTAAATAGAAGAGTTAGTTATTAGAGGAGGACTTAGGTAGAGAATAGGATGAAGCTGTGAAGAAATAATCTGGAACCATGAGGGAAGTTTGAAAAGAAAGCATTATAGGAAAATAAATAAAAAATGATTAACATCACCTACTATGTGCCTTATACTGGGCTATATCTCCCATAGTAAATACACAAGTAATATAGTCACATACCTAGATATCCCACAGATACCTATCTACTAATGGAAATAATGTAGTAACACCTGAAATTGTTAGAGTATATTTTAGTAGTAACTAAAAGTCAAAACAGAATTCATAGATTCGATGGTTTGCAGTGGTCAGGAAAGCTTTTATGAATGTGAAGGGGCTTGAATGGAGTCTTCAAAGGAGTAAGATTCAGATGGATGACAGAATGGAGACAGCCATTCCTGGCAAAGGATATGGCACAAGCAAAGTCCAGGGGAGAGGAGGTGAAGAAAACATGTTGGGCAGGGAGAGGGAGATGGAAGGAAGAGAATGAACCAACAGAAACAAAGTGCATTCTAGAATATAAGGTTACACTCTTCAGGTGGGTACTGCACTCCACGATTGCCTGCTTATCCATCTTACAGTTGGAATTAGAGTTTCCTTGTTTAAAACTACAGATTTAACATTTTTTCCGATTGTTTTTTGATTGAGTGGCCTGCCTCCAGCACAGGCTGCTACTGACAATTGCTCAGAGACGGAGATGGCGAAAAAAATATCTAAATAATTCAGCCCTTGTTTCAAAAGAGGATTTTTCAAAATACAGGAGCTGTTTTAAAAATACAAACATGAAGCCATCATTCTTCTCTCTTTACTCAAAGGACAATGGCCATCCTGTGTGAGAAAAGGGACAAGTGTGTCTAGCATGCTAACTGAGGAGGCCGTAAACACCACTCCTCTTCCTGAGAGTGAGAAGCCCTGAGGAGGGCTGTGTAGAATTTTATTCCGTAGAGCACAAGTCGAATCACGAGATTCAGGTACAGTAAGCTGGAGGCCTCTTGTCCCTGGGGAAAGCAAGAGATAGTCTCAATTGCATTGTTTCAAAGGCCAACCTCAACGAGCCTACTAAAAGCAGAGCCCCATCCTTTGCCCTCTCAAAGTGCAAACTCAATTTCTTTCTCCACATCTCAGGAATAGTCCCTCTGCCTCCTCCAAAAGTGTGTAGCAAAAAAGTTATTCCCACTGTGCATGCCTTTCTGGAGCTGTTCCGGGGACAAGGTGCCATTTGCTCTGTATTAGTCCTTGGGTTATTGACAACGACTTCTCTATCTTGTGTGAGCTTGAATGAAACCACGGCATGTGAAATGTTGATGCTAATGATAACTATGGAGACACCTGGCATTTGCTCTCTAGTCCTCTGACATTTGTGTTTCTACTTTGATTTTTTTGGCTCACACTCAAAGCTAGATTTCCTTCGTGGCACCCTGCCTGGCAGGAGAATCTTGTCTGACCTGGGAAGAGTGACACTGTGTTCTGGAGAAACCTTTGCAGGGAGTTGGATCAAAGTAAGAGAGAAATGCAATTCATTTGCCTCTGTTGGAGCCAGCGTGTCTCCCTGCAGAGACTTTCAGAAGGAGAGACACGCACCAGCGGGGTGCGTGCTGCACGGTGTTGCCGCAGGCCACCTGTTGTCAAGGCTGAGGCTGGACAAGATCATCCCAGTTCCAGAACACACGTGCAGCCTGACAAACTCACACCAGGCCAGAATCATGGCACCCACCTTTGCTGTTTTTACAACTATTTAAATTTCAAAGATGTCTTTTATTTCTTCCCCTAGAAGGGATGTGACTTTTTAACTGTGTTGGTTCTATAGAAGTTTTTAGAAATGGTGCCTGGATTACAAGCAGAGTGGAATTAAAAAGGTATGTAAAGAATATGGTTTTGTGAACTAGATCAGAAGAAAGGACTTCACTAGTAAGCTAGATAACAGAAGGAACTAAAAGTTGTGATGATAGCAAAGAAGAAATAAAAGACATATAGCAAAGTTATCACGTCATGAGTCCTTACTGTTTGTTCTTATAGATGTGTTTTTCAAGAAATGCCATGGTCAACACTAAAACATTTGAGAAAACATTTCATTGAAATTTATTTGAATTGCAAGTGAAGAAAAGAAATAGTTAATAAAAATTTGTCTAGTATCAGAATGTGTCCGGTTTAGTGTGTCCCCCCGCCCCCACTGAGGCACCCTTCCCGTCGCTCTCTGCCCTGGGCTTCCCTGGGAGGCTGACCTCTGGAGAACGGGCATCAGCAGGCTGCTTGCTACCAGAGGGTGGGGTTTAGCCGTTGCAGGGCAGGGTGCTAGAAGGCTGGAGGAGAGAAAGGCCAGGTATTTCTTCCCTGACTCCTCCCCGTTTTGAGGCTGTACCTCTAGCACTAGTTGCACTCTCCACACCCATCAACTATAGCCCTTACCTGGCGGCCCCTCACCCAGAGTCCCAGCACTTCTTGGGCTCTAGAATTTCTTCACCTCCTCCCTTCAAACCTAGGGTTGGTAAAAGCGTCCTCCTCCTGCTAGTGCCTCAGCACCTCATCATCGTTTGTTTGCTTAACCTCTGAAAATCGTCCTCTCATTGCAGTCCCTTTATTTGAGCCATCTAAGGCAAATTCTGTCCCCTGCCAGAAGCTTGACTGACAAGCCATCAGAGAGCGCTAGAGCTCAAAGGCACGCTGGGGAACAGAGTCCAATAGCTTCATTTTAAAAACAAGGGAACTGAGGATCTGAGACGTAAAGCGACTGACCCAAGTCCTCGCAACCAGCAGCTAAACAGGCTGAATTAGACGGCACCTCAGGTCTCTTGACGGTGGTCTAGTCTCAGCTCCTGCCACAGAACCGTATCAGTCCCAGTGTTATTGGCTTGTAGAAGGGAGAGTAAACTTTATTAAACTCTAACTTTAAACTAAAGTAGTAAGCTGGAGGAAATCAGACCACAATGGAAATTTTGTGTGTAAATTGATTTTCTATTTATTGATAATACAGAGAAGGACTTTGACATATACATTGTCAGATAGACGGCCACACAGGACACAGAGCAGAGGGTTTGTTTTCGCTGTGGTAAATTTTGTTCTGCTAATGTTACTTTTCAGCATTCCAATTTTTCTGCTGTGAGTATAACACTTTTCTAAATGACTCACACACCTAAGGTATCACATATTGTAATTCACTGATATGTCTAGTAAACTGTTTTGAAGTGCAGTGATATGCCATTTGAATGAAAACTGAAGGGAAAAGGAGGAAGTATTTTTCTTGAAATGGATTTGGGAGTGGCTGGAGGGGCTAGAAGCCTGAGCCCAGCCCCGTCAGCTACTCTGCAGCCTCCTCCTCCGGGCCTTACTTTACACGCCTCCCAACAAAGGGGGGGCTCAGATGCCCTCTCACACTCTCCTCCACCTCCACTTTCAATCATTCTGTGAAAGAGAACACTGAATAAGAATCCTTCCTCCAGTTCTGTCCTTAATAAAATGCAGAAAAAAATTGCAAATAATTTTTGACTTGCCTTTTATATTTTTATCTTTTTATTTTACTAACACAAAAAAAATACAATTACTATTTCCCCACTAATGCTGGAGTTCATGGGAAATAAAATGTTGAAAATGGAGTTCTATTTTCTCTTAGCTAGGCTAATAAGAATATAACTGTGGAGCAATTTTTCTTAAGGTTTTTAGGTTGTTGACTGCTTTCAAGATTTTTTAAGTGTTGTCTACAATTTCAGGGGTCCACAACTAAGACATCTATGTAAAAAACATTCCTTTTTTCAGCATGCAAATTATTTTGTAATCAAATTTCCATTTCCAATCTATCCCCAATAGTCCTTTCTTATAATTGTTTAATATTTAACCCGGACTTCGTGTGAAAATAGGGGGTAAATCCCCGTTCTGTTACTGCCTACTGAGTGAGCTTAATCAAGTCACTTGATTCCTTGCGTCTAGGTTTTATCATCTTTAAAACAGAGTGAACATTTTCTTTTCGTGAAGTAAAAGGAGATAATATATGGAAAACTGCTCTGAACACGGTAAAGGGCTTATCTAAAGTGGTCACTGTTTTCTAGCCCCCAGCACAGTGCCTGACCAAGTAGGCGCTCAGTGAGTATTTGATCAATGGATAGATGTTTGAACGAATAAACCATAACCGTTTCCCTTCAGACTCTGTTGAGATGTGGATTGTTGCCATGACAGCCTGTGTTTACCAATCTAGATCTTCCACTTGAAAGTTGTTCATTATCTTAGTTGCCTATGTGTTAAAGACCATTATGTTAAAAGATGCTAATGGACGTGTAGTACTAGAAATCAATTTTTTAAATACTGGAATAGCCATAGCTCGAATTCTTTGGGGCGATAATTAATAATAAGTTAATGTATTGTTATGAAGCACCTGGCAGAGACACACAAATAAAAGCAGTGTCCTTTCTTCTTTCCTTTTTTCTTTTCCCTACAGAAGTTCACAGTTTAGAGATGCATGAGTCAGCATAGTCTAACTTACACTGTGGTAAAAATGACTCTAAAATCTCAGGGTCTTAAAACAACTAAGGTTTATTTCTTCCTTAGGACATATGCCCATCATGGGTCTCTTAGGAGATCTGCTCCTTATAATTATTTACGCGCCCAGACTGATAGAGCAGGTGTCATCTCAAACATTTCCCTTTGCTGTGCCGGAGGGATACAGTTCTGGAAGGTCTCACTTCAGCAACTAGATGCACCAGCCCGGAAGTGACATACATCTCTTCTTCTCACAAGTCATTGGCCAGCACTAGTCACATGGCCCCACCCAATCACAAGTGGCCTAGGAAGTACAGTCCTGCTGCGTCCCCAGAGTGCAGAGAACCAGAAACACTTGGTAAGCTGCACTGAGGGCTACCACAGCAGAGGCATCATTATGACTGTTTTGGACATCTCAGCCTACCCTTAACTCAGTCAGTCACTGAGAAATCTGGCTCCAAGCCAAGTAGTCTTCCTCATGTTTATTCTGAGGAGAAAGAGAAGCAAGAGATTGGGGAGTGAGATGGTTAGGAAAAATGGGGAAAGGGAGGGAGAAGAAAGATGAGAAAGAAATAAATAGGAAAAGTCAGGAAGAAAAGCAGGAAGGTAGGAAAGGAGCAAATCAAAGAAATTATAATTATCCCAGAACATTCATCATCAATGAAAGGGTACATATGGCTATAGCATTTTTAGAGACTCTAACTTCTCTTAGAAATTTCCAGAATTACTAGGGTTCTTAGAAGAGATTTTCTGTTTACTGTTTCATAATCAGAGAATAGTAGCAGAAATTAATATTTGAATGTTTAACCATTTCTAAAGTGATTTCACTGAGATCATCCTGCAGGATAGTTACCATTATCCTCATTTGAGAAACACCAAATCTGAAGGCCTGGGAAGTTTACTGAGAAGCTGCTCCATGGGAGAATGATTTAGCGGTGAGGTGGGTCATGGAGCGGAGGCATGCAGATGGGAGGAGGGGAAGGAAGGAGAGTCAATAGAAACAAAGGAGAGATGACATGGTCCCGAGGAAATGGCCCAAGAGAGAGCAAGCCCTGACTCCTAGGATGGTAGGATGCAGTGGCAGAGGGATTTTGGTTTGTGAGTTCTCTTGTCTTTTTCAGGAACGACTTCTTGCACTTTGGATGACATTCTATGTTGTTTCAAAGCCATAACAATAATCAGAGCAAGTGGTCAAAGATGGTGAAGTATGGCTCAAATTTTCCCAGGACTTGTTCAGAATACAGGGTACAGGAAAGCAAGCTGTGACGGAGCCGCCTGTACCAGTGCCCTGCTGGCTGAGCGCCGCGAGCCAAGGTGCTGAAGAGCGTCCTCCACCTGCAGCCTTGGTCACTGCCAGGAGCAGCAGATGGCACTTGATGGACATAGATGCCCAATAGCCTGGGGCGCCTGCTCGGAAAGATCAGCCCGGCAGTGTTCGTTATTACTCCCTAGATTCAGCTACTCTGGGCAGGCCCAGGAAGCCCAGAAATCAGGAAAAAAAATATTATATTAGGTTCAGTACAGTTTGCCCAGTGCATAGAAGCTTCTTAATTCCCTGATGTATGTTTTCTAAATCCGTGTTTTATTTTTGAATCTCCACTTTTCCTAAAAAGATTTCCTTATAATCCTTAAATATTTAAGGATTTGAAGTAAACTATTATTTTGAAGGTGAGATTTCCATTTTTTCCTGGACAAAAGCTTTTCCTGGGAAGCAGTTTTTGGCAGCTCGTCCCTTGACAAACATCTGAAGAGCCAATTACTGCATGTAATTTTAAAAGTTGAATAAGCAATGATGATCGTATGGGTTCTTGAACCTCCTAGCATTGTGGATGTGTTCTCACAGAACTCTGCGGGTGGGTGGAGAGAGTATTCCTGGGAGTCTCCCACAGGGAAAGTCTCTTCCAACATTTCTCCTTGAACTGTGTTACTAATTCAGCCTTGGGCAGAGCCTGAAATGCTGGCACAGGTCACGGAAGGGGGTTTCTGCTCCATCTCTCCTCCTGGTCCCATCCCCACCCCTGCTGCTCCTGCTCAGGGCCCTGCCTCAGGCTGGCTGTCAGAAAATCCCACGTTTCTCACCCACTAGGGTACCACCCACAGGCCTGCCAGATGCTGCTGGATCCAGGAAAAGTTCTCTGCCTAGAACTGCGAAATACAAATTCTCTGAAAATTCCGTTGTCAACAGTTCATGGAGCAAATCAACTTGGGGGTTAGGTTTTCAAAATTCCCTGCTCATTTCTCAGCACAGTGTACCAGAGAAGGACAGACGGGTGGGCATTTAAAATATCATTGTTGTATTCTGGCCAGTTTTCTCATAAGCGTGACATACTAAAGAGCAGAGGCGAATGTTCTCTCAGCCACAATACTGTATATGGGCCTGGGACCTGAAGTAGAAGCACATACGTAAATTCTCTCTAGATAATTTTCTTAGATGGTAAAGTTTACTAGGACATTGCTACACAAAGTGTGATCTTGGAACCAGCAGCAAGGACACCATCTGGAGCGTGTTACAAATGCAGAATCAGAAGCCCCAGCCCAGGTTTTCTGAAGCACAGCCTATATTTTGGCAACATCCCTAGGTAATTTCTACACACACAAGAGGTTGAGAAGCAATGCTCTGAGACACATTTGTACCCTTTGGAATATACGAGACAACTGAAAGAACAAAGGGTTTGGGGCCGGCCCGGTGGCACAAGCGGTTAAGTGTACGTGCCCCGCTGTGGCAGCCCAGGGTTCGCCAGTTCGGATCCCGGGCACGCACCGACGCACTGCTTGTCAAGCCATGCTGTGGCGACGTCCCATATAAAGTGGAGGAAGATGGGCACAGATGTTAGCCCAAGGCCAGTCTTCCTCACCAAAAAGAGGAGCATTGGCAGATGTTAGCTGAGGGCTGGTCTTCCTCACACATACAAAAAAAGAACAAAGGGTTTGAAATCAAAACATGGGCTCCAGTGTTCGGTGAGGGTGACAGTACAAATATAGTCACAGATAAGTCCCAGGTGAGGGTGAGAAAGGAAAGCACAACAGAGGCAGCAGAAATGGGTCTCAGCATCCCACCCGGCCATCTGCAGAGCTGGTCCTCCCCATGTGGGTAGCAACTAAACGTTCTCAAAACTTACTGCTGTGGTGCCAATCTAAGTTAATTTAGTGTATTTAACAAACATTTACATAGCACTTACTATGTGCCAGGGACAGTTCTAAGCACTGTGCAAATATTAACTCATGTAATCCTTATCACAAGGCTGTGAGGCAGGTCCTAGAATTATCCTCATTGTATAGACAAAGGGACTGAGACCTGGCGGGTTAAGTAACTTGCCCGAAGCCTCAGTTAGGAAACGGCAAGACCAGATTCCTGCCATCTAGTCGGGTTAAGTCTGCATCTTAGACAATAAGCTCAATTACTTCTCAAATGGCTGACAGAATTGAAACTTGAATCCAGGCATTCTAAACTGACATATTTTTGAAGTCCTATGATCTATATTTAAAAATGTGTCCCACTTTTGCTTTCTACTTTATCATATATCCATGTTTGTTTTAGCATAAAAATTATTCTTTCATTTACCTTCTCCTAGATTAAACTCATGTTTCTATTTTGTGGCTTCACATAGCAGTGTGGATGACTGTGCTTGAGAAACACAGACTTGACACTTTCCCGAGGACCCTCCGCAGTCCACCACAGCCGCGTGGCCGAGTCCCAGTCCAACAATGCTACACCCTGAAGGTTCTCCTCGTCTGAAGGAAAGTCGACAAACCACAACTTCTATTTGAAATCACAGATATTTAAGGCAGAATCTAGCGAAGATTCAGTGCAGTTTGGGAGAGCTCGTTCTAACCTGCAGAAACTTATAACGGAAATTCTTGGTTGACATTGTTTTTATCGTTCACATTGTTCATAAAATAAACTGTGGATTTATACCTCCGGTATTCCTGCAGAGCCTGCTTACTGCTTACAGTTTTCAAAGACAAGAAATAAGTTCACACATTATGATGCCACCCACTTGGATAAAATTTTAATTATCATTTATCCAGTTTTTATCAAATATTCAAATATTTTATTTATACCTCAAATATAGGCAAAAACCAAATAATGACTATTATCAACGATTTCAGAAGACTTCATAATGGATAATTTATCTTCTTCAATAGAAAAATGTACACATATTTTCCATGTGTTTTCTTATAAATACAGGTATAATGAAATATTTGCTTCACTAATAGTGTCCTCCACCTGTAAGTACTAAGCATAGCTAAGCTACAAATGCCTTAGTCAACATTGAAAAAAAAAAAACGAAGATTAGAAAGGTCTTAGAGGAAGAGCAAGGCTGCTGGGTACATTCATTTCTGCAGGTGTGGATCCTTTGGCCTTACAAATGTTAGAGAAAAATCAAAATCCCACCCATATGCAAAGTATAGCCTGTACCAGGGAGAAGGTGCTGGATGCATAAGTGAGCTTGTAAAAAAAAAAGAAAAAAGGGAAATCACCTTCTTTCACCTGGACAACCTGGGTCAACTTCAGCCTGCCAGTGAAGAGCAGGGTCTGAGGCTGAACCAACCTGGCTGCATGACTGATTTTCCCACATTCTACTTGTCACTTCATAGGGTTGTTTGAAGATTAAACATGAAATGTTTATACAACTTTCAACATAGACCTGCCCCGTGCTAGGGGCTCAGTACATATTCCTTATATGGCTGTGTAATTCTTCCTGGATTTACAAAATGGTACTCCGCATTTCCCAACCACTCAAACACACAAATCCTTAACAAAAGATTTATTGGTCCACAGTCATTGGTTTCACTGAGAAGCCAATTTGACAAGGAGAGCCTCAACCATTTTGTGTCATATAACATGGGTTTAGAACTTCTAGGGTGAGAGCATGAGGAACCTTGGTCACTGGTGGAGAATATTTAATAATTGTCCCCTTTATTGAGCCAAACGATATTTACTGTGCACCCACCATGTTCACACCAGCTCACTACTGTCTGTAGAGGATACAAAGATGCATGGCTCCTGATTTCTAAGACCTAACATCCTTGGGAATATAAAACATATAAAACAATCTGCGATTCAGGGTTTATCTGCCAATTGCTAGAGGGGTATGTCTGCACATTCTAAAGAAGGCGAGGTTCCGTTCAAGGAGGCCAGTGGCAACAGCTTCAAAGGGAGGCAGGAAAGAGCTGGGCTGAGCTTCCCAGTAAACGAGTCCAAACCTCTCACCACTGCCCGCCCATCCCCGCTCTGCCGTCACCTGGAGCCCCCCTCACCCCCACCCCCCCCCCACCCCCCGAGCTCAAGCTGCTTCCACCCGCTCCCCTTCTGTCTCTGCCTCATACCCACAAGTTTGTTCAGCCTCAGGACCTCTAGACCTGCTGTCGTTCTGCCTGGAATGTTTTGCCCCAAGTTCCTGATGTGGATAAGTCCTTTTAGTCAGATCTCAGGCCAAGCGACTGCTCAATTCAATTCTTTCTCCTCTTTACCAGTTGGCTTTCTCTGCTTCCTCATAGTTTCTCCTCATCTTGACAACGTCCGGCTCATGGTTGGATATGGTTCCAGCTTTGGCTGGCCGTGGTCCTTGTTCCAGCCACAAATTGACACAACAGTCTTCTTGTCTCTTGGCTTAAATTCTTAAAACAGGCCTCCCTATCTGCCATTAGATTAAGTGCTTCCCTGGCCCGGTTGCTCAGAGTCATGAGGTGGGGGCTGTGGTTGGACAGATTATAAAAGAGCCTATAAGGAGGGGAGGTGATGAATCTGGTCCAATACTTTTGACTACTGAAGTATTTTTCTGACTCCATTACTAAATTATTTTATTAATTCTACCAGTTTTAAAGTTTGCTCCTTTGGGTTTCTAAATACTCAAATGTATCATCTAAAAATAATAATAATTGTGTTTTCTCTGTGTGTTTCTTAATCAACCAATTGGAGGACAAGTAAAAATACTGTGCTCCTGGATTGTTGTGATGCTTAAACTAGTTAAATGGTGTGAGGCACTTAGGACAGTACTTAGCACAGAGCAAATACTCAATAAAATATTGGCTATTGTTGTTATTATTATTAATTTTCAGGGCATGGTCTTTTGTAGGACTTTAAAATTTGAAATAAGATGTGGGAGGTTGATAGGGTAAGGATACCAGGTAGAAGTTATCAGAAATGTGAAAATATAAGACATGATAAAATTTTTAAATGTTAACTTATATGCAGTTGATTTTGGTAGACACACTGAAAGAAATATTAAATTTAATTTTGGTAGACACACTGAAAGAAATATTAAATTTAAAAACTGTCTTTATGTGTTTCCACAGAGAAATATTTCTCAGGAAAATATCTGCTTCCTCCCCTACCTTCTTTGACCATTATGATCAAAATTCACTAAGCACATATTACTTGCCAGGCCTTAACCCACATGACAGATGTCTTAGATCAGGTTTCCCTAGAAGTGGACCCTGAGATAAGGATATGAGTACAAACAGTTTGGGTTTATTTGATTGATTCCAGAAAGCACCAGTAGGGGAGTGGGAAAGTAAGACAGCAAAGAGAGGAGGCTGATAGAAGGGGTTATTATGCAGGTTACTGCTCTGGGCAACGGGGCTCACTCCCACCGGGAATTCTGGGAGCCAGCGTAGAACACGCCCCAGGGTGTCTTCAGCCAAGGGACAAGGTTGCTGCTCCTGGGAGGTGTGACCTCCTGGGCACTTCTGGCCTGCCTAGCACATAGGCCAACCGACTCCGGTCACCAGAGAAAGCCAAAGGCCCAGAGTCAACCATGCTGGCGGTTGGGCGTGCTCAGGTGGGCACGCACAGAAGATGCGGACAGGAAAATGACAGCATCAGCGACAATAGGGACTCAAAGGTGGTTTCTCTCTTCAAGACACTCCTGGCTCTGCAGAGAAATCAAAAAACCAAAAAAATTCTATGAAATACCTAATTGCATGTGACATGTTTTTCTGCAGAGTATTTAATAAATTGCCTAGACACTTTTATAAGTTTACAGTTAAAAAGTGAACCATGAAAAATAGCTACTTGAACAGTTTACTGAGTCTGTGGGCTAGGATTATATAAAATTTGTTAAGATGAAACTGACTTTATTGCACATTCTTAGCCATTGGGAATATTAGCTGTCACTTATGGTTGTTTTGGGGGTTAAGACAATAAAGAAGATATGAAATACTTAAGACAGTGCTTAACACGTAATCACTTAATATGTCTTATAAAATGTAAGCTTTCTATATATTCATAGTTAAAATAATAAAATAGTAAAAATAAAATAATACTTACAAGCTGTGTATGGTAAATTGTATCATTTTTCAAAAATATTTGCTGACCCTTCCTACTAGGAGGATTATACTTCAGGCTTGACTACGTGACTGTTTTAGTCAATGAAATATGAGTGGAACTGACATGAAACATTTTCAGAAAAAGGTTTAAGAGGATCATTTGGTGTCCCATTGCTCTTTTTTCTCTGCTGCAAGACCAGCATATCCCAGACCAATGCTGCTCTTTCCTCCTAGGTCTCAGAATGAAGACAAAAAGAGGGCACCAAGCTGACCCATGATGGTCATGTAACGTGACGAAGAACTTATCCTGTTATTGAAAGCCACTACGACTTAGGGGCTGTTTATTATTGCAACATAACTCAGCCTAGGCTGATTGATAGAACACGAATGAAAAAAAACACATTCATGTTTATAAGTAAACATTCTAAATTCTCTGAATACAAAGGGAAGTTAGAGATCATCAAGTCAAACTAGGAGGTTGTAATGTCCCTGGAGAAGGAAAAAAACAAAAAGTATTTAAGTAGCTATAGGCATAAGGTTTAAATCAGTGGTTCTCAAAAATGTCTGTCTTAATGTCCTATATTTAGAAAAATTACTTCTTTAATATGTCGAAATAAAATTCATACTCTACGACCCAATAACACACATAACTTTTTAAAATTCTAAATGATATCCTATTATAAAAAGGAGAAACAAAAGAAAAGTAACATAAGATAACATATATTTCAATGTTTTTATAATAAAACAACATGTATTTCAACATGTAAATGTGCAGACATGACACATCATGCATCATACATCTACATCACACAAAAGAAGTGTAAGAACACGAAAGTGCAGAGATCTGGGAAACTGCTGGAATAAACCAGTGAGAGGACACACAGCAGCAGAGCACACTGGTTAATACAATAGAGAGAAAAAGAGCCTGAATTGTAGCAACAACAGGATAAGATAAACTACACTGTCCAAAGGAGAAAATGCAGAATTTGATATTTTTCACAAATAAGGTGGGCCTTACTTATGACTCTTATGGCAAAATAATTCACCTTTTATAAAGTGTTATAGATAGTAAAAAAAAAAGTACCACAGAAAACATATCTCTTTTTAAAAAATCTCAATACATATCAATGCATAAATTTGTTATACATAAAAAGACCTTGGGGTGCCTGCCCCGTGGCTTAGTGGTTAAGTGTGTGCGCTCCACTACCGGCAGCCCGGGTTCAGATCCCGGGCGAGCACCGACACACCGCTTCTCCGGCCATGCTGAGGCCACGTCCCACATACAGCAACTAGAAGGATGTGCAGCTATGACATACAACTATCTACTGGGGCTTTGGGGAAAAAAAAAAAAAAAGGAGGAGGATTGGCAATAGATGTTAGCTCAGAGCCGGTCTTCCTCAGCAAAAAGAGGAGGATTAGCACAGATGTTAGCTCAGGGATGATCTTCCTCAAAAAAAAAACAAAAAAAGACCTTGGGCATATAACGGAATACTACTTAGCAATGAAAAGGCACAAACTAAGGATACATGCAACAATTAGTTGAATCTCAAAGGCATTATCCTGACTAAAAGAAGGCAGTATCAAAATGTTACATACTGTGTGACTTAATCTATATATAACATTCTTTAAAAAGACAAAACCTATATGGACTTTGACAGAGAACAGATCACTCATTGTCAGGAGTGCAGAGTGGGGAAGTGGTATGACTACAAAGGAGCAGCCTAAGGGAGATTTCTGTGATAATGAAACTATTCTGCATCCTGATCTTGGTAGTGGTTATATGAAATCTATATGTGTGCTAAAACTCATACTGCTGTACAACAACAAAAAAAGGGCAACTTTATGGTATGTTAATTAAAAAAAAAGACCATTGTATAGTCCGAGTTCTACAGAGAAACAGAACAAATAGGATGCGTGTATATATATACACATCCTATATGTATATGTGTGTATGTACACACACATACATATGTACATATATAAAAAGGTTTATTATAAGGATTGGCCCATGGGATTATGGAGGCTGGCAAGTCCTAAGCTGCACTGTGGACTGGCAGGCTGGAGACACAGGAGAGTCAGTGGTGTAGCTGAAGTATGAAAACAGTCTGCTGAAGAATTCCCTCTTGCTCAGGGAGGCTGGTCTTTTTGTTCCAGTCAGGCCTTCAACTGATTAGATGAGGCCCACCCACATGCTCGAGGGCAATTTGCTTTACCCAAAGGTCACCAATTTAAATGTTAATCTCATTCAAAATCACCCTCCAAGTTGACACATAAAATTAACCATCACAACCGTGGAAGCCATATCCTTCAATAAGCAATGGGAAGTTGATGGTAGAATGGAAAGAAGAAAAAGTAACATAAGAGGTCACGGCTAAGTCAAGAGGCAGGCCAATCATAAATACATAAATTATTTTGACGTAACTTTCAGGTTTCTTATCATTTGACTTCAACATTTAAAGAGTATGTGATGAGAACAAAAAGAATTTTAAAAACAGACTTTATTAGTGAAATTTAGTAATAGTTTTGTATTTTATCTGTCCATGCATTTAATAATGCTAATTCTAAATCAGTCTGTTAAGGAAATTTCAAATGTTCTAATCTTTTTCATTACAGGTAGTCCTTGCTTTACACAGCACTGTGTTAACTGAAACCACGCCTTTCAGAATTGTGCAGAGCAAGGACACCCTGTGACAGCGACAAAAGCAAACTGAAACGGGAGGACAGATTAGCAGCTCCAACACCACAAATAGCACAGTTGTCAGTGAAGTCAACTTCTAAAATTGTAAATTACTCTTGGTAAATTTCCAAACAAAACAAAGAACGATCTTTTCTTGGTTTTCATGGTGTTTGCATTCCTGGAAAATTTGGTATGTATTAAAATTTACAAAAGATACTTCATGTTTATCTGTATATCCCTAGATTCCTGTCTGCTAAATGTCTGTAGCAGAACCCCCCCTTCATACTGTGATGAACAAAAATCCCCCACACATTTCCAAAAGTTTCTAAAGAAGCTGGCTATCCTTCCATGGAATCCCCATTTACAGCCCTAAAAACTTACCGTAAACACTACCCACTAAACGCTCTATTTTAACTAAATTTCAGGAGACATTTTTTTTTTATATAATGATTGGACAAAATAAGCACCCTAAAGTTTAGGAAACTCTGACATTTACTGTCGGGTTAAAATTGCTCATAAGATCTTGGTCAATTAGCAATTCAGACCTGGAGAAAGACTGCCTTGGTTCCTCGTAGATAATAGATGCTCAATAAACTTGATTGAAATCTAGGGCAGGTAAACTTGTTTTGGGTTAAAAAATATTATTCATATAATTATGAATTGGTTATAGTAATTATAGTAAAATAGGTTTATATAGTAAAATAGGTTATAGTAATTCCTAAAGCTGTCTTTAGTACGATGAGAAATAATTCACTCAAAAACTACAGATTTTCTTTGGTTTCTTTGGTTACTATTAGTTTTCTCATCGCTGCTTTAGATCAAAACCAGTAACCCCTGTAAACCCTGTCCTCAAGGTAACAGGAGAAGGTGAATCATCATGAGAGGCCATTGCTTTTACAATAAACTAGCCCAAGGACAGACAGAGGCTGAAAACGATGCCCTTGAAATCAGGCGGTAAGAGGCCGTGTGATTCAGCTCATGCGCAATAGATATGTTGTCATGGTTTTGTTTTGTTTACTTTAAAATTTTGTTTCTCCATAATACATTGCCAAGACAGTATAGTTATGATCCATGTAAATGGTTTGGTAACTCACTAAAATGACAATTTACTACTTCAGTTATGCTTCCGATAACATCATGCTTCTTGGATCATTCAATTAGTAAAGACAGTGGGGTCCTTGAGTATAAGACACTGTCACTATTTCTGGAAAATAAAAGAGTAAAGGAATGTGCTTCTCAATGATTGTTTATCACTCGACAATTACAGAGCTTTGCAGCCATTCTCTATATTTCAAGAACTCCTATTTTTTCCTCAGGATCCAGCAGTTCTTTGTTTTAATTTATTTTCCTCTTAAATGCCTCCTGCTATTTAAGCAATAATTCCTTCTAAATCAATTGTTAGCAGCAGTTAATGACCGGTTGGTTAATTAATAGCTCAAAGCAAAGCTGAGGTGTTCCCTGTTCTAAGAAACCAGCAGCCTAACTGGGGTGGTATCACGTGTCTACCCTGTGATCACTTGCTGCTCACAGCCTCGCTGCCACAGCTTATTTTATTTTAACTAAAAAGGATGAGTTGAAAGGGAAATAGGTGACAGCGTTATAAAAATCAATCATCATAATACACATATCTTTACATTACTTGCATGTGCAGATTAATCGTTATTTCCACAGGATGTGCCAGTAGGCAGGGCATGGAGTATCAGCTCTGTGGTGAGAAAGCTCATTTAACTACAGCGTTTCCTCTCTCCAACCTTCAGGGCTCTGAGCCTGGTGTAGCTGCAACAGCCTCATGGCATTCTGAATCGTTTCTGTTCCAAAACTGTGCTCTTAAGCACTGCACTCCCTGACAGTGAGAGGAGAGAGACTGTCAGCACATTTTCTGCCTGATAAACATATGGTTTACTTAGCGACACTAGAGATGCCTCTTGTACAGCTAATGGGGAGGATGTGTGCTTAATAATTAGTGCAAGAAACTAAACATCAAGAGTCCTCAGTTCTATTCCTAACACTTTCTGCCTTGTTCTTTGTGATCACAGGGAAGTAATTTAGCAAGTTTGTGCTTCTTGTGCTAATAATTCTAACAATCAGCCAAAATTAAAGAGAAGATGAATATTCATCAAGACCAGAAAAGAGTCTAGAGGTGCTATAATGCCCTAGAGCTTTGCCTTTTCTAGAAATATATTTATGAACATGTTGCATGAAAATAAAAGTCAGACAGATATTTTGTGGTTTACTGAAGTAATGCTGCCATTTTTCTACACCCTCCTTTTAGCCAGGAACTCCTTGAGATGGTATTGGCAAGATAGCTTTATTATATCATCTAGTCCTCTCAGTGTATTTGCAAGACATTGAGATACCCTTGGTAAATAATACTGTGGAGGGTTAGGATATGAATATTAGTCAATATTTTTCCTTCTAGATTTCAATGGAACGGCTCTTGCTGGATGAAATGGGATATTACTATGGAATCCTAAATCTCAAACCAGCCTTCAAGGATTTGCTAACAACATGGTCACTCGAGCTTTCACAGATGATAATCAATGAGAAGAGTTAACACAACTAGAGGCAGGAAGGAAACGTACAGGCTATTAATGGATGGGGAAGACTCTGAAGGCAGAAAGACAGGGAAGACGCACAAGCACTGGAGGAAAAAAAGACGAGTGTGGAAGATATTATCAACTGCACCGCCAGTGAGGTCGTGTAACGCTCTCACTCTTGTGAGAACCACAAGGAGTGCTTTCGGCTGAGTCACAAAGGAAAGGAGAGCCGGAGCGCATGTCCCCTGACCTCAGACAGGATCTCAAGCTTGTTTGCAGGCTCTTGCCCAGACTGTTACTAGAGGTTACTCCCTGGAGCTCCAGGCTGTCTATGTTTTATTATTTTCATGATTCCCAAAATTTCATCGTTCACTGAAACTGCCTCAGATTGCCAGGAAAAGCAAAAACATATCTGTTAAGATAATAAATTTCCAAGAAGCTCCCAGTCTACAGAGATGATTAACAACATAAAAGATTAAAACATCCACAGAAATAACTTTTTGGCTAAACTAAGCTCCCCAGCGGATGCTGTTCCATGAGACAACCTGCAATGGTCTAAACTTGGAAATATGACGTTTCATCAAAGATATAACAGATACTCTTCACTCTGTGTCAATTTAAACAGCCTCCTCACATTAGGGAGAGTAGATTTATTCAAAATTTGGTAAGGGATTATTTTCTTAACTTTATTACTACCGTTAATATTAATGGAAAAAAAATAATTCTCCTTGCTGAGTATCTAGTCTATTCTAGGTGTTGGACCATATTTCATTTAATCCTGACAATAAATCTGGCTGGTTAGTGTTATTATATAAATTTTGTTGTGCATACTGAAGATGCTAAGGTGCAGGAATATGAAGTAACTTGCCCAGGGTCCGGCAACCAGCAGTCAGCAGAGCCAGGGTTCAAGCACAGGCCTGCCTGACTCCACCACTGCTACACCCACCATAGCGCTGATCTCGCAAACCCACGTCCAGCTCGAAGTCAGAGTGCGTTCCTTCTGATCATAACACAATCATCTTTCTCATCTTTCAAGTTCCATTCTTGTACCACACTTGCATTACGTTTTCCTAAAATTTATTTCCAACCATAGAATTTTCTGGAGGAAAAAAAAAAAGAATATGAGGTCATTTTTGCCTTCTGAAGTCTCTTGATTAAAATTATATGGCTGACCCTGAAACAGAATTCCTCACCTCAAAGCTCACTTTCATGGCTGACTGGAAACCCACAGCCAAGCAAACCAAAATTGTGTGCTCAGGACATAGACCCCAGCGCCACGGAGCACGGGGATCTTGCACTCCCAGCGAGAGGCTGTTGTGAGAGGCAGCGGGGCAGGCGCCGCTGTACAGCTGCCCTGCAGGGGCGCTCAGTCCGGCAGGTCAGCGAAGGGGACACTCAAGCATTCACCAGTGAGCGCGGAGGAGTGACGGGAGAGTCGACAGCACCCTTGGGACTTCTAGAGGATCTCTGCAGCAATTATAGCTGTGGGTCTGCAATCAGCAACATTACTGCCACATTTGTAAAGCGAGGGGAACCAAACAAATCCCCATGCGCGTCCTCCTCACATCAAATGCAGTTTCCTTATTCAATCGGCTTTTGTTTCAGGTCCACCACCTGGACTTCTCTGCTTTAAGGCAGGCTGCTGTGTAAGCCTATCACAGCTGTTAATTAGTCATGGATTGAAAAGTTAAGCATAATCTATGATCCTACGAGTCTTGGACAGCCTTGTGGTGGACCACAGGGCAATAGTCCGTCAGTTGGGCCATGTTTACTCTAGGTAAGAATGTAAGAAGAAAGAAGCCGTGCACAGGAACTTTATTGCTCACAACCAAATGAACGTATTTGTCTTTTAAACCACACCAATTATTCACATAGTTTGGCAAATATTCAAAATACTGCAGCAGTGGAAACTAATGCAGTAAAAATAATTTTCACACATTTTCATTTTCTGTGAAAATTGTTCTTCCAATCTCTTAAGTGTTTACAGTTCATTAGAAAATGTTTAATCTCCACCAAAGTGTATTCAAAGCAGTATATTTTCTATTCCTTTATATTACATCATTGGTGAACAATAATCCAAGAAGTTGTTAAAAAGTAAAGGAAGTAACATGGGAACAGGCCTTGGTTTTTCAAGCTTCCAGTTTGCAGACGAGGAACCCCAGGCTATGAGCAGCTTCAGAAAAGGAACGGAGAAGTCAGGTCTCCCTCTTGGAGGGGCTTTCTGATTGGAGCAGTATACTGTGCGGCCCGAGTTGAGTCTTAAGGACAGTTTAAAGAGTAGATATCATTAAGACAAGCCATTGAGTGGGAGAAATATGCTGCCTGGTGAAGTCTACACTTATATTTGACTACCGGTGAGTGCTCCAGTGAGTGTGGGAAGAAAACAGAAGGGGCGAACCTCGGGGTAGATCACGTGATAAACTCCACTCTCCGCATTCAGAGCCGTCTACTTAACTAGTGGAGAAAGTCACAGCTACCTGTTCGTTTTTATGCATAGGCAGAGAAGGAAACCAGTCACTGTGTCCTGTGTTTAAGTGAATAGCTAGCATAGATATCCAAGTTTATCCTGAAAAAAAAAAAAGCTGGCAAATATTCTCGAAGTCTTCATGATTTACAGTAATACGGATTTCACCCTGACAAATTGTTTTTTCCAAGCCTTGTCTTTCCTAATGATTATTGTCCAAAGGTTATGCAGTCATAGCCAACAGAATATACCCTACAGAATTAGAGAAATGATAGCATTCAAGAGTTCCATTTAAGTTCAAACACATCCCGGGTAAAGAAGGTTTGTGCTAGATTAATCTCCAGTCTTTTTCAGGCATTTTTGATTTATTAGAAGGTATGGAGAGAAAGGAGGTTACTTGTAATGACACTGATGGATAATCACAGTTCTTTTTTCTTTCATTTTGAGGATGGCTCACGTTGACAACCTTGGTACAGGCCTATCTTTTGCAGACCCTGGGACAAGAATATGAACAGAGCCCAAACTATTTAAAACATACAAATCAAGTTTTTAAAAAAAAAAACTTATTAAATAAAATATATTGTATCTTCCTATTGAGAAAAACATCCTTTAAAACCACCTGGAGCACCAGATTGGAATTTTGAATTCTCGGATGTCTCCGAGTTGCAGGCTGGAAAGGCAATGGGCTCAGGATCTGTGTCCTGGGCTGTGAAGCTTGCGGAAAGTTATTTTCTAAATCTGCTCCAATTTTCCAACATTACTGCAAGAATGTGCAGATCAAAACTGAACAGAATATGCTCTGCTTTGAAAGAAAGGAGATGTATACGTATTTTGGAAAGATATTCATCCAAAATAGTTTCAGGACTTAGGAGAGTAAGTTTGATTTGTCTGAAAATGCACTTACAAGCGTCAGCTCATGCCTGACAGTAACCAGATAAGTGCAAACTAAGTACATTTAAAGAGGCCTGGGCCAGTTGCAAACGCAGAAAGACGATTTCTTGGCTCTCACAGGTCCTATCACTGCCACGTACATGTATCGGTTACATTTTATGGCGCTGTCACAGCTTGGTATGGCTGAGTAAAAGGCAATTTTTTCTAAAAAGCTTTTTATGTGGAAACTTCAGAACTCAAATTTTTTGTTAGTTTGATTATTTCAATATTCTTTATTATTTTCATCATTTATTCCTTACCTCATTCTCTCAGCACCTGTTATTTACCAGGTGCTCTATCAGGTGTAAGATCTGCAGGGATAAGAGAGAACCTTCTGCCTACCGACGGACTTCAGACGTTCCCCAGGCGACCTACGGTGCAATACTGACCTTTGAGAACGTTATTTGAGGGCTATGAGAACTACTTCAACATTTTCTCAAGAAAAATGAAACTAGTATTTTGCAGGGACTTCATAAAGGTAAGGTTCACCTTGAAGAATTCAGCTCTAATGTGGGAAAGCAGCCTTCCCAAGGGGGCCAGCAGCTCCACTGGGGCCCCGAATGCTGTCAGAAACTATGAAGCCTGCCCTCCCCTCAGTAAACTAATTCCTATTGAGTGCTCACTATGAGCAATCTCATTCTTGATTTCATTATCTCATTTGTTTCCTGTATAAAAACTCCAAGATCTACATAGGACCAGAAGCCTCCAGCCCTCCTCACAGGAGAGGAGCATCTGAGACTAGCAGCTTTGGAAGAACTCACGGCTCTTTACATATTACTTGCCAGCTAGAAAAGGGTCTAATTCTGTGTTCTGTGCAGTGTGTAACTCATGTTGGTACTCGATAAATTAAATACCAATAATAACGATGGTGGTAATCAGAATTCCATTTGATATAAACTAGTTTGTCTCAACCTTGTTTTTACCCTGTGTTTCCTAGTAATTGTCTGGCATTTTCCCTGCTGTTCTTGTCTTTTTTAATTACATCCTACTGACATGACTCTAAAAGCAGAGGGAAGAAAGGCTTGATTCTTTCTACACAAGAGGAGCAGCAGGAAGCAGGTACCTAGCAGTCAGAATAATAAACTCAAAAGATAGAGGCAGGATCTTAGTTCATTCCCCATAAATACAAAAGGGGAGGCTGGGAGAGAGCAAGAGTGCAGGCAGTAAGGAGAGAGGAATTTGCTTGCATAAGTGGACTGATGAGGGTGAACATCGTTGCTTACAGTTTAGTTGTACTGGGGAGAGTTGGTGCATTATAGCAGTTCACAGCCATAGCATAAGGCATTCACTTCGGGTTAGAGAAGGAAGATGTGTGTATAAATGTTATTTATTGACAGTAATTGAGCATCTATTTCACATAAACCACATATTTGTGGCCTGGTGGAGAAATACAAAGTTGACTTCATCTCTATACTTAGAGTTCATGCTGCTGAGTGAAGAATCAGGTGTTTCCAGAGACCTCAGGCCATGGTTGTGGGGCCCCAGCACCCTGGATTTCAGAGGTTGGGTTGACTGGAGAATACCGAGGTTAAAGGACCACTGAGGCTGTCTTCATCCAGCGGGTAGTAGCAATAACTTTAGGGTAGGGTAGCTTATCATATGGATTGCTGAGATTACTGAGGAGTTGCTATCACTGTACAGAGCAACATATATCCACTGCCTGCTGTGTGCACCTGTGCTTCTGATGCTTCCCACGACCATGATGCCAACTCTGTGAGGAAACACTCCCATCTTCATTTTTCAGTTGAGGAAATCATCTAAAGTCTTAAGTAGCCAAGCCAGAATTTCTACCTGGTTCGATCTGTCTCTACCTTCAGTGTTTCTCCTGTGGACAAGTGCTAGTGATTGATTTGAGAAGAGAAGGAGACAAGAGTGAAACTTGAGTCCATACTGTTCTGGATTAGATAGGAATGAGGCTCACAATGTGTGCCCCTGAAGAGGCCGGGGGAGAGGGAGTCTCGCTAAGAAGGAGGCAACTTGTGTTTAATGACTGCAGGTGGCATCTTCTCCTTGGCCAACCGTGTGACAGTTTCTGTAGACTATCATAAAGGGAGTGGGGTCAGCAAGAATGCATAGAGAAGTACAAAGCTATCAATACTAAAGGAAAACGTGACCTAAAGCACAGGATCAGTTGTCAGGAGGGGAAGATGGTCCCTGTAGGACAGCGCTTGACTATAGAGTGATCAAGCCATTCTCCCTCACCTGGCCTGAGGAATATCTGGTCCTTTTCCTTGATTGCTGATCACTGACTAGGAGACACCATCATCTTCACTCCCTGGAGCACTCATACTTTGACTCCTATTATCTCTGTCTGAAATAGCTTTCTTTAACATTTTTCCTGGTTTGTGATCATCCTTCCGGCTGAGCCTTGCCTGGTCTTCATTCTGCCAGCAAAATTAATCACTCCATTATCAAATTTTTTATTTACTTTCCATTGGAAATAGATTTTTTATTTACTCTCCATTAGAAATAGATTTTTTATTAGATAATTTTATGAAGAGGTTGTTAAATCTGTTTCTCCCACTAGATTGTGAGCAATTTGAGATGTCCAAATCATCTTTGCATCCCTAGCTTTGGGCACACTACCTACCTAGTACATAGTAGATACGCAATATGTAAATGAAAAAAAGAATACAATTACCGTTGTAATTAACTCTGGTTTAAGTAGTCATGGAGGCCCGTTCATCAACCACGGCTCTGTGCTGGTCCAGCTGGAATGAATAAGTTTTATTCCTGGCTACTTTCTTGAGGATAGGTGTTTATATTAAAAATAGTGTCATTTCCTCAAAAATCAAGCATTGGGCAAGATTCTTTAGGACCTTCCAAGTCATGGATAGAAGCCCTGGCAAAATTTATGTAATCTTCCGAAGTCAGTATATAACGTTAACCCCATTCATACATTTTTTAAAACCCTATTTGTTAGGTATCTATGTTGTATCTAAGGAACCTATCAATGAACAATCACAGTCGCTGCTTTAAGGAAGTTTATAGTCTAGTGGGACAGACATTTTCTAACTTAAAAAAATATTTATGAAATTACAAGTGTAGAATATAATTGGAAAAGTTCTATGCGGAAAAATATGAGTGCCATGTAAGCATGTAGCTGGAGGAACTCATCTTCTTTGGTGAAGGGGTGATCTTAACAAATAACATGAGGGAAGGAAGGGAGATAATTTAAAAACTAGTTCAGTAGTCTGTGAAAGAGATAATGTTGACTTAGGCTAGGGTTGTGACAGCACAGATAGAAGTGGATGCATTTGATATATATTTCAAAATTTAAATCAGTAAGACTTTGTGATTGGATGGGAAAGAGTTATGAAAGAGAAAGAGACAGCAAGGATGACTCTCCGTGAATAATGACGCCATCTACTGAGATAAAGTACAATGATCAGGAACGGTGGATGGATGGCGAGCAGGCAAGAAGGAGAAATTCAATTTTGGAAATGTTTACATAAAGAGTATTTATATGAGTCCTAAAAATGGAAATGAAACTATGTAAATAAGAATTTTTTCAGCCTTCAAATAAACTTTTAAAGCAATATTCTCCATTTCTCTTGAGAAGACCAAGTAGAATATAGTAAACTCTCACGTCTCTGAAGATCTCTTTACTTTTTCATAGCTTCCTATATTTTGAATCCTACTCTCTTAAGCTAAAATTTTAAAAAATATATATTTTCCAGACTCCTTTACAGTTAGGGTGCAGACATGTACCTTAAATTCCATCAGTCAGATGTACCTGCTGAGACGTTGATTTAGAAGTGAGATGCTAAAAGCAGGAAGCTAGGCATCCTTTTTTCAGGTGTGCTGGCGTTGTTTTGAAGTTGTTGGTGGCAACAGCAACCTTATCAGGTCATTTAGAAATGAGGTTCTACTATTGTTGCTGAAAGCTTAAAGCATGTTTCTCCAGATCTTGCAATCATTCCCTGAGCTGGGTAATATTCCCTAGTGACTCCCATTCTGTTTAAAGTAGCAAGAGTTAGCATCTTCAACTAAAACAACTCTGCCTGATTAAAACATAAAGTGACAATATATTAATATATTCTTATAATATATATTTAATAACATACATATTCTTATTCAATATAAGTTGTTATATATTGAACAACATATCTACTTCAAAGTGTGAACATATCACACAGAGAAGCTTTTAAGAAAATAACCTAATAATTTTAAACTTAATGATTAAGTTCACAAAATGTAAAAGAATACCACAAAAAAAAGGAAATAAACTTCAAAAACTGCAGGTTATTAATATAGATGCCGATTCTCATAAGTCTATTTATAATCAGCATCTAGGAGACAGAAAAGAAAATAGAAAGGAAATCTATGTATGTAATTCTAAGTTAACAGATGAAAAATTGTTACATAAGAGGAATACTCACACTAGGCTTTCAAATTTTCAGTTTACACTGAATCCAGAAAAGGCTGCCATACACATGTCAGTGTAGCAAAATCTAAGAAACTTTCATGAAACCAGAAAGTTGGTTAGAGACAATATTTTGCTGTCTTAAGTCCAGATACAGATTGTCTTAGAGAGAACTAATATTTATCTAATGCAATCTATCTGCCAAGACCTGCGTTAGGTACTTCTTCACAATGTCTTGCAGATGAAGAGTATGAGGTTTAGGGAAAACTGACTCATGTAGCTAGTAAGGGGACAAATCTGAGATTCAAACAAACTGCCTGGCTCCAGAGCTCTGCTGTCTCCATTGTATCACATCATCTCTATCAAACGTGGAAGCATTGAGTGGCAGCCTCCTACCCCTGCCAGTCAATATGCTTCTGACCAGGTCTTGCTCACCCAAGATAGCCCTCTTCCTCTGAAAATTGGATGTGCCAGAAAAGCCTAGTTCCGTGATTCATTTTTCCAGCTGTGGCTTGCCTCCCCCCGTCCTTTATTTCTGCCAGAGTTGAGCCCTGTTTTCAGTCTTTCGGATTGCTCTCAGAATGATTCTCCTGAATCAATTCAAGTTCTCTACCTACCACTCCAAGAATGTCTTTTCTGTATTTCTGCTTCCCACCTAGTCCATCCGATCTAGACCCCACTTAGGTACTGTCATAGACCTCAGGTTGGATTTTTCACTCTTTCTTGAATCTATTTAAATCGTGGGGGGCAGGGAAAAAGTCCTTGATTTGACTCCGATTTTTTTGTGTGTGTGTGTGAGGAAGATCAGCCCTGAGCTAACATCCATGCCCATCTTCCTCCACTTTATATGGGACACCGCCACAGCATGGCTTGACAAGCGGTACGTTGGTGCGCGCCTGGATCCGAACCTGGGCCGCCACAGCGGAGCGCGCTCACTTAACCACTACGCCATGGGCTGGCCCCCGACTCCGATTTTTTAAATTTACCCCCACCAAGTTCCTTTCACTTCAGCTCTGGACCAAGCGCTTCCAGAATGCCAAACCAACGGGGCCAGCACTCCCCTTAACTCTATTCTAGAACCAGTTATTTAAAAAAATACTCTGAAGGAAAGGATCCTGCAAGCAATCATATCGTCATCAATAACAGCAAGTGACATTTATATCACTTTACCCATTACAAAGCACTTGCACATTCACTGGCCATTTTAAGGTAGTGAGTACACAGATTAACCTGTCATCATAGAAAATTAAAATAAGGATCCTAAGTATTAAATGATTTATCCAGTGTCACAGAGTTAATTGATGGAGCTGGGTCTCAAGTCTAAGCTTTTTTATTCCAAACTCCATCTTTCTGAGAAATAAGAACATTTATGACAAATATAATAAACCATCCAGTGAAATCCACTAAGCCATATTAGTGAAACCGATAATTAAACTTTAATAAGTTTTTAAAGTCAGACATGAAGAGCAGAAAAAAATTTCACCATAGGTAAAAAGTTATTAATTCTTCTCTAAAGTGCAAGTCAACAATTTCAGTGGTTTTTTTTGTTCGTTTGTTTTTTTCGTGTGAGGAGGATCAGCCCTGAGCTAACGTCTGATGCCAAGCCTCCTCTTTTTGCCAAGGAAGGTTGTCCCTGGGCTAACATCCATGCCCATCTTCCTCTACTTTACATGGGACGCTGCCACAGCATGGCTTGACAAGCAGTGCGTCGGTGCACGCCAGGGATCTGAACCTGCGAACCCTGGGCCACCGAAGCAGAACGTGTGCACTTTAACTGCTGCGCCACTGGGCTGGCCCCCAACAATTTCAGTGTTTTTGAAAAGCTCTAAATGTTTCTTGACAGTTTGGGGATTGGTGTCTCTAAATTGGCGATTACATGTGACTGAGGCTGAATTATTGACAGACATGGGGGACTAGAAATATTTATATAAACATATGTAGGTCTAACACATTCTGTCTCACTGATATACAATAATTCATTCCTTTCTTTTTTCAACATTATGGGCCATGCTATCAAATTCATCCCTGAAGAAGCTTATAGTAGAAAATATAATTAAAGGCTGTAAACTAGAACTAAATAGGTGGTTATGAAAACAGCTGTTAGTCATGTTCAGAGAAAGGAAGCGATTGCTATGATCTGGAGCAGGGGTCAGCAAACTATCCCCACGGGCCAAATCTGGTCCACTACCTGTTCTGTAAATAAAATTTCATTGGAGCTCAGCCATCCTCATCCATTTACATATTTTCTATGGATGCTTTTGTACTAGAGGGGCAGAGTTGAGTAGTTGTACCAAAAAGTTGTTTAGGCTTACAGAGCCAAAAATATTTATCATCTGGTCCTTTCCAGATTAAGTTTGCTGACTACTGGTCTATAGTCGTTGCAGAAGTTTTTATGGGAGTAGAAGAAGAGCTAGGCCCAGGTCATTGGGAAGAATGTGGAAAACATTGAAAGGAGGCAATTCAGGCAGAGAATCTAGAACAGCAGAAGCATATCCATAGGGTGTGCCTGGGAGTGGTCAAGGGACAGGAAAATGTATGACCTGGTTCAAATAGAGGGCGATGCTGGGAACTGAAGGGATGTAAATTTGGGAGGCTGACACAATTTGGGGTCTTTTATGCCAGGCTAATATTAATTTGAATTTTTCCTGAAGGATTTCATTAGCAATCTACTGAAGATATAATCCAAATAAATCCCAGTGCCCTCATAGACCAGTTCTGAATAGAGTCATATTCAAAGAGGAGCAGTTCAGAAGCAAAAAAATTAAAAAGTAAAAATTAAAGGAATTTTTTTTTGTATTTTTCTAAGAAAGCTAAAGGACATCCCACTTGCAATGAAACCAACACTTCTAAAAATCCTCTTTCCTTGCCTCTCCTATTTTCTTACCTCCCCCTCCCTAACCTTTCATCTCCTATTTCTTGACCTCAGCTCATACAACACTTGATGTTTTCTTCTCCCCACTTTCCTACTTTCCTTCCGCCCTTCTCCCTCCTTCCTATTCTCTTTGCCCCTTCTCCACCAGTCCATCAATTCTGCTTTATGCAATCTTGGGGAGCCTAGAGAAGATTGGACTCTCCTTATAGCAGGGGCTGGCGACCTTTTTTGTGCCGCTGAACTGGTTGGCAGTCTGGTGAAGCCTATGGACCTTATCTCAGAACAATGTTTCTAAGTGCCTAAAATAAAATACATTAGACTACAAAGGAAACCAAATATATTGAAATAGTGAACCGAATATTTTTTAATTATGTCAAAGTAATATATGTCTTTTATCTGCACATTAAATAATGAGATCTAATGATAGGATTAATAACTGCTATAATTACAAGGTAGTGATTAGTGTAAATGATAGTTTGAGGTATCTGTAACAACTAAAATATGATATATAAATATCTATGACTTCTATTGCTGAAAAGCCCCAGGTATTAATATTACTGTGATTTGTTGCCACTTAAGTTCATAACTGAAAATATTTAATTTTAATTAGAAATTATGGAAAACAATGATGGAGGTATTTACCATCTTAGTTAGACGATCTCCTGAAACTTAAGTTGAAAACTCCTTCCTCAGAGGATGAAGGAGGAGGAATTAAACAGCAAAGACCACAATCTTTTTAGTGGGCAGGGGAAATGGAGGAAGACTAGGACCTCTCCTATGGGAATGATTGTTTTACCATTGAGATATTTGAGTAAGGAGGAAAAGTATAACTACAGGGCTTTATAAAGACTAATGTGAAGATATTCAAAATTTATCGGGAGGAAAGTAGATGTAAATAAACCAGTCAGAAAGTTTTTGTAATAGTCAATGCATGAAGTAAACTACACTGGTTACATTATATTTGGAAATAAAAGGAGAGCTCTCGCTTGAATTTAGAAAGTATTTCACTTATTTAGCTGCCACACTTAAATCAGGGGCAGATGACAATTAAACAAATGTGTCCAAAGAGTATTGAATATTTTGTTTCCAGAAAATAGCTCATTCTTCAAACTCTGCAACACTCAAACACACACACACACGCACTCAGAAGCATGCACAACTAGAGAAATTAGTAAAGTTGTTAGAAACCTAATACACTGAAATTCATCAAGAGAAAATTGCTAGAAAATTCTCCTAAAATACAGGCACTTTAAACAATGGTTTATCTGTATGTCACAGAATAAACATTAGAGCTGGAGTTTAAATTCCCACTCTGCCACTTATTAACTGTGTAATCTTAAGTAAATTACTTTAAGCATCTGTATTTTTCATCTTTAAAATCAGAACAATACTAATGATATCCTGGAGGGCTGGAGAGAATAATTACTCCAAATACGCAAAAGCACTAATCATAGTATTGGATACATTGTAGGTACTCAATATATGTTGATTATATTTCAAAATAAGAGGATACTAGATCCACAAAGTAAAATGTTATCATTTAAATTCATCTTCAAATGAAAGGTTTCCTATGCTCCCTCTTTCTTCTTGGCTAAATCACGTGTTTGTTGTCCTAGAAAGAAAACTATAATTTGACTCCCCATAACATTTCCTTGATCTTGAGGCAACACTGAGGCTACAACACTTGGGCATTCATAGTATTAGAAAGTTGACTATCTAAATAGGGTACTCTGAAAGAATTTTGATTACACTATATACTCCCATCTTATTCCCTTGGTACAAAATAATTATACTTTCTTCAACACAAAGTTTCCATGCACCAACCCAGATTTCTGAAGCTGTGCAGTCTCTGGGCAGATAGAGCTTGATGTTTTGAAATGTGATTCTGTTACCCAACCAAGTGGGCTTGCCTCCTGGTGAGTTAAATAAGACTCAACACCAGTGGAAGAACTGTATTTGCAGCAAATAGGAGGCCATGAGGAATCATTTCCAAAGTCATGGAGTCTTCCAACAAAGGGAAGCAGGAACTTTTATTTAGGATGGGGAATGGATGTTCAAAAGGGAGAGGCGGGTATTCGCCTGCACAGGCTCAGTTGGAGAACATGCTTCCACATGCACTGCAGGTTACGGTAATGAGGCCTAAGCTCCTCCTGGAGAGATCTTAGCATTAAAAATAAGGCAGAGGTCATGGGCCTAGCTCTTGTGGTGAGGCTTGGTCTGGTTCAGGGTGGTTGGTGGTTACATCTCCTTAACATAACAAAAGGAAAAAAGCAACTTTGAAAAACAGTTAAATGCTTCCAAACCCACCCTGGAGTTTCTTAGGGCACCTAGTCCTGTGACAGTTTCACTTGGTTCTCTGGGTAACAAAAGCAATGGTCAAAATAAGGAATTCAAATCCCATGTCATAGCTGGTAATTACATGGGTGAGAGGAGTGCTTAAACTGTACAAAATTCACTTCAAGATGTGCTGAGTTTTCTCTGAAAACGAAACAAAAACAAACCGTAGCTTTCATACTTGCTGTCTTGGGAAGAAAATGAGGTGCTGTTCTCGCATGTAAAGAGAGGATGCACGTCAGCCATTCAAGACGTATTTTAACAAATTAATCCTTTTTAAAACTATAACTGCATTTTGTCCCTAGAGAAAATGTTGACTGTGCCCTCTTGATTGGCCTGCAACAGTTTTTACATCAAGCTTGCATTCAGATTAGTTTTTCTGTATCTTTCCTCAGTACAGCTAAGTGTCTTTTACACCTTCCGGATTTTATAAGCCATCAGCAGCTTTCTGTCCATCACTTCACTTGAGCAAGACAGGACTACAGAACTGAAAATTTAAGCCAAGATGAAAGAAAGTTGTGATTTGCCTTGGCGCTCTCCTGGATATCAGGTTTCTCCTCCCGCCCTTGACTGGATTTGTCCGAGAGGCCTGCAAGCCATAGCTGGTCATTAGGGGACCCCTTTCTCACTAAAACCACATCAAATCCTGTTCTCTGATTTGACCTGTTTTCATGCCCCTCTGTTGACTGGAGTAGATGTTCTTTAAAGATTGCTCTTGACTAAGACCTCATGACAAAAGATTTATTACTTTCTGCGTCTTCCTTTCCAGCCTGCATTTCAAGAGAATCCTCATGTTCTTTCTGCAGCCCACACACTGATAGAGAAACATTATTTTTTTCCTACTCCCCAAAGTTTGCATAATTGCAAGATCTGTGTGGGAGCTGTGTAACCATGCTGCCACGGGATGAAAGGAAAAAGAAGTTTTTGCAATTCTGCTGCCATTTAGAAGCACAGCATTGTAACACTGCAGAAACAGGACCTCAAAGAATATGTAAGACAGAGGTCATAAATTCAAATGCATTTTGAGTCCTGGTAGGTAAAATTATTATGTTGTGTGGCTACACAAAAGACAACAGAGTAGTGGGGCCGCTGGTGAATGGACTTCAGTCATTGAAGTTAATTAAACTCTGCTGTGCAAACAAAACCTGTAAATGAGCCAGATTCCACCTGCAGCACGTACCAGTTTTGTGATCCATAACTGGCCAAATGGCTCTCCTCCTACTCATTTCACCCTCACTGAAGAATATATTCTCTCCATCACTTCTTAAATAACAAAGTGCTGATAGCACATGATGGGTAAGAGTGCCTTTTCTGCTTTTCACACCAAATATCCAATCTAAAGAAGGATTCTGCATTTTTTCCTGAAACAGGTCTCAGACATAATCATTTCAGTTTTAAAGACACAATTACAGTGAAGATGGTAATCCCCTTGCATTTTGGTCTACCACAACACCCTTCTAACTGATATCTCTACCTTCATCAGTCTATGCTGCACACAACTGCAGAAACCATCTTGGTTAAATATATTGTGGTAATATTGTTTCTCTGCCTAAAAACCAGCAGAAGACTTCAATCATTCCTCATGCTCATTCTAAATTCTTGATAATGATAAGAAAGTTCTTATTAACACATCCATCCATTTTCAGTTAATGTCTCTCATCTCTTATTCCCATTTAAACTCATCTTTTGTGTCAAGCAAACTTGCTCATTACCTCCGACACTAAGTCCAGTTTCTGAATTTTGCACTCATCTGCCTCTCTCTCTTCTCCCAGGAATGTCTTTGCCATTCTTTTTTCATACAACTCTGCCTCTTGCTCCTTCAAAACATCCCTCAGGGGCCAGCCTGGTGGCATAGCAGTTAAGTTCACATGATCTGCTCCGGTGGCTCGGGGTTCACAGATTCAGACCCTGGGCATGGGCCTATGCATCGCTTATGAAGCCATGCTGTGGCAGGCGTCCCACATATAAAGTAGAGGAAGATGGGCACAGATGTTAGCCCAGGGCCAATCTTCCTCAGCAAAAAGAGGAGGATTGGCAACAGATATTAGCTCAGGGCTAATCTTCCTCAAAACAAAAACCAAAAAGAAATCCCTCAAAACGTGAGACTCAAAGAAAAAATGGCAGACAAACCTCAAAGCTTGTGGTCACATCAATCATACCAGCATCATCTCAGCACCCCAGGATGTATAGAGAGTTTAGTATTTCATAGTTAGCTGTGCACATAATTACAGGGGTTATACAACTACAAGTATGGAATGGTGGTTACACATGCAGGATTAGGTTCATATCTTTACTCCTTACTAGCTTGTGGTTTTAGGCTAATTAACCTATACGATCTTTTATTTTTGTCATTTGTGAAATAAGAAAAGCATCATGAGATTCATTCATTCATTCCACAAATGTTTATTGAGTATGTACTGCATGGAAGGACTCGTTCTCAGTGCTAATGATACAACAGTGAAAATGAAAGACAAAAATATTGAGCCTCATGGAGCTTATAGCCTAGTGGATTGTGGGGAGAATAAATGAGGTAATATTCAGCATAAAGCTTCTCATTTAGTAAGCACTAAATAAATGTCAGCTACTAACAATATTTTAAGCTAAAATTGGATAGTAACTTAAGGGAATTAGGAAATGTTTCATGGAGAAAATGTAATATGGTTTTAGGATGACCTCTGCAAGAATTTTGTTAAGAATTGAACTAGATGTTGCATTTTAACAACTTAGAAAAGTGCTTGTATCATGATTAACACTTAGTAAATGGTAATTGTTGGTATAGCTGCTGCTGTTGTCATAAATGAAAATGGTCCAAGTGTTCCCATCCCTGGTATGGCATGAGAAAGTTTAATTGGCCTAGTCACTAATTTTGTTGTTGCAAGTACCTTGTGCTCCCTTAGAAAGGAAGACGTACTTCCTCGGGAGTGTTAGGTCACTGGTCTCTCCACCACAGCCATCTTTGTTGCTGCTCCTATCTTATAGCCACGTTTTTAATCTAATCATGTAATGAGAAAATTGTAAATACTTTCTTTAAAATGCCAGTGATTATGTATCTATGGCAAAATTCACCTTCCCTAAAACAAATGTGGCAGAATCTCTGGAACAAAGTGCTGCATGCCCGGAAACAGAGAAAGAGCAGGATGGAGGAAATTTGTTCCAGAGAGTCCAGAAACACTATTTATTGGCAATTCTATCTAAATCTTATTTGTTTAAATCTGAATCAAAAGAGAGTCTTAATATCAAGTAATGACTTCCTTTGAGATCAAGGTAACTAAGGGAAATAAGCGTGGCTTTGAACTAGAGAGTAGAATTAACAGTGAACTTGTTTTCCATATAAATGGCCTAAAGGCAGAGGTAGGATAAGTGACTAATGGGTCCTTGAGGAGAAGGAAGGTTTACAATTGGCTCCCTCTAAGGCTTTTACACCAAACACCCCTGGGCACCATCAGACAAGAGAGGAGCTCTATGTCTTGGGAACTAAACTGCCTGAATATAATCTGAACAGAGATTAAACACTGTTTTCAAAAAAGCCTCTTCCAAACTATTCTAAGAGGACCTGAGGGATCACTCAACTCATTCCCTCTCTGACTCACTTCACTCAGTTTTCACTCACACCATGTAGAAAGAACCTAATGTATTCTCTCATTTACTTCTCATACAAAGTCTCATTTTAGCAATGAAGAAAATGAAGTTCAGGAAAAAGATATTTCCCAGCTAGCAAGTCAGTAAAGCCATAACGCAAATCTTGGTCTGTTGAGCGCCAGAACCAATGCTTTATTCTTGTTGCTCATTATGAACACGTTAACTAGTGTGGTTTGTGGATTGGCTCACAAGTATGAGTGTGGGGGACTTTCCCATCACCACCACTTGCTGGGCTTCGAAGGCCCTGTGCTCTTTTGCTCCAGTTTAAGAGTTTCATAGGAAGATGTCACAAGGGTGTCCCTATGGGATAAGTCAGATGGAGACAGAGCAAAGGCTTGGGATTCTAATGGCCTTGACCTTTGTTGAATGTCACTGGTGGACCAAAGGGGAAGGTAATTTGCTCTGGACCCTTGGGTGAGTTGATGGATGGTATTCTCTCAGTCTGCAGACGTTCGAATAGTCTGCAGAGGATGATTCAGCTCACACACAACTCCTGGGTACTCGTTCCTGCCCAGGTGGCCCCTTCAAGTCCAGCAATGCTCTATACCATTGCTGTTCTAAGCATGCAGCTTTGGTATCACCTGGGAGCTTGGTGGAACTGCAGAATCTCTCAGGCTCCACCTCCAACTTACTGAATTGGAGTCTGCATTTTAACCAGATCCCCAGGGGATCCTTATGTTAGAGTTTGAGAGGTACTCCAGTATGTTATTTCTATACCAAGCTTGAGACAGAAGAAGTCTTTGTGAGGCTGTCTATGGTCTTACCTGCCCGGGCCTCCTCATAATCTGTCATTCTAACTGCCTCCCTGGGAATCTGCCTAAACAGAACCCAGGGTTCCTCTCCTTGGGAACCATCAACCCCTCTATTCTCATCACCTGTCCTCCTGTCTCCTCTTTCCAGGCCCCAGGAATGTTTTTCTAGCTGGGTGGACCCTGCCCTACCCTCTCTCTACTATTTGTCCCCATCATTTTATCTATCTTTATTTAGGTCTGCAAAGAGCTGAAGTGCTTTTGGAACAGAAGAGCCTGAGAGACCAGGAATCTATTTCTGATTTCTACCTTGCCTCAACCCTGAGCTGAGGCAATTAAATAGAACCAACTTTCTGCTGGAATTAGGAAAAAAGAAAAGAGTAAGTGGAGCAGGGGTAGACATTGATTAATTTATCAAAAAAGTATTCTATCACACGTACATGTGATGCATTTGTTTGAAGTATATTCTCAATAGTGTGTTTCTGTCCATGTCATTGCTGTTTGTAGATTCCTAGAAACTAAGGCCTGTTTTTGCTTTCTACTTTGACTCTACATAGATGTTAGAAATATTTGTGGATGATTATGGTTGATTTAAAACATCTCTGGCTTTGAAATTACTGAGCTAGAAAATGAGCCCATTTCCTTACACTCTGAGCACATAGGAGGTCATCCAGTCTAGCGGTGAGCAATGCGAGCACTGACATCCTGCTCTGTCACTTACTAACTGAGTGGCTCTGGATAAGTCTCTTAATACCTCTAACCTTCTTCTTATGCATGAGCATAATAATATTATACTTACCTCAGAGAGTTTTTATAAGATTAAATGAGAAATTGTATGTAGATGTTAATACATTATCTGGCATATGGCATGCCTAATAAAGTTGAGCTTCTCTTATTATTTCAGAATTACTCTCGGTGAAAAGTTAATATTCACCCATGGCAACTGGAAAATTATGAAAGATTTGAATCTAGACTCCTAGCCTTGAAAATTATTATATAAAAAATTTTCGCTGGGGGCCGGCCCTGTGGCCTAGTGGTTGGGTTTGTGCGCTCCACTTCATGGCCTGGGGTTTGCGGGTTCGGATCCCGGGCGACAACCTGCGCACTGCTCATCAAGCCGTGCTGCGGTGGCATCCCATATATAGAGTGGAGGAAGATTGGCACAGATGTTAGCTCAGCGACAATCTTCCTCAAGCAAAAAGAGGAGGATTGATGACAGATGTTAGCTCAGGGCCAGTTTTCCTCACCCAAAAAAAAAAAAAAGAAAAATGTTTGCTGGAACCAATATCATGACAATACTAATAATATATATATTGAGCCTTAAGTATGTGCCAGATTCTCATACGTTATCATGTGTAATCTTCACAACTCTTGTGATGCTTTCTATTTTCGTGTTTGTCTTTGACCTAATCACCAAACCTCTTCCTTCTTTCCCTGGGCACAGAGCTGGAGACTAGATGCTGCAGCTGCCCTTACACCTAGGTGTGGCCGTGTAGCTGAGCGGGATGGAATTGTCAGGCAAAGATTATGCTGCTTCCAGGCTTGGCCCATTAAAGCCTGCCATGTGCCATCCCCTGTGCTCTTTCCTCCTCCACGACAACCTTGAAAACCATATGCTGAAGATGGCGGATCTGCAAGATGGAGGAAGCCTGGGTTCTTCACCACCTCTTAGAGGAAAGTCACCAGCAGATCAAGAACAACCATCTTGGATTTTATATAAGTGAGAAATAAAAATCCCCATTGTGTTACATATATGGCATGTATTTGTTACAGCAGCTAATCTGACCTTAACCAATTCACTCAAGAGATTAGTTTACCTAAGGACACACAGCTTATAATAAGGGACCAGGAATTCTAGATCTGGTGAACCCCAAAGCCCACGATCGCATTCATTAAACTATACCAGCATTAAGCTTCATTTGAAAGCCAAAGAGTGGTTCGGTTTTAGCCACCTACGAAATTATGCCAAATAGTAAAGACTAGAAGGGGAGGAATCTGAAATCTAGAAACACCTGAACTGAGTTGTTTTCAGAAGCCAGTGCCTGAATCAGCCAATTCGTGAGCCCTGGGAATTTCCCACAGCTGTCGTCAAACATTCACAGGCAATGCCAATTTATTAGGAAAACAACTTTTCCTCAAGAACCTGTCATTGATTTTCTGAAATCTGTTGTCAGTTTTTCTTCTCTCTCTATGGAGTATTGAACCAGTGATTCGCACATTTGGAGCCCCTAGTGAGGTTGGTAATGGTCTTATAAACTCTCCATGGAGCTCTTACACCTCTAATTGAGGATCAGACTTGGGAGTGGCCAGAGCTCAGGAATATTCTCAAAGTGCCTGCTCATGGGGGCAAGTACTTAGAAGGCTCACAGGGCCCTCTCCTGACCACATCCTTAAGGAATCAGGGCAGGCATAACTCCACTTGGTGGAACAGAAGCTCTATAGTGAAGCCGAAAAACAACACCTATAATAACAACAATAAACACTTGCATGGAACGTGCAGATAACAAAGTGTTTTCCAGTGTATAGTCTCAGTGTCAATAGACCTTGACATGATCTCCATTTTATCGATGAAATTCCTAAGAATCAGTGAAGTTAAATGACTTGCCAAGAGCACAATAAAATACGGTATAAACATTGGCCTTCTAATTCCAAATCCATCAAAAACTATTCCAGCTCTCTGTGTCTAAATTCTCAAGCATCCGGGTAAGCTCACGGAGATAAAAATCAATGGGGCTGAGTCTCACACTCTTTCAAATGATGGAAGCTGACCTATAAACAAAACAATACGTCTCTGAGTGAGGGTCTGTTCAGCATCACCGCTGCCCTCCTCCCTGTCCACTCAGGCGCTGACTGCTGGTTGCCTCTGCCAGACTCGGGGCCCTTAAGATCTGCCAGGAGCTGCTGCTTTGTCTTAACAATTCTGTGGCTTCTGTAGCAGTCGATATGGCTGGTGTAATTTGTTTTTCTAGCTCCAAAATCAGGAAGCAGAATTCTCTCAGGGTCTGATCTTTTTCTTTCTACTCAGGCCGTAGCCTGGCAAAAGCCAAGTGAAAGAACCCAGGCAGAAGGCAAGATGGTTTTCTGCTTGGCCACCCTCCCCAAGGCACATCCCAAGAATATTTACACCTGCAAACGGGAGCATCGGGTTTGTTACGTTCAGAAGGCTTGTCATCACCAGTTCCGTTGCCTCAGGGCTGAACTACGAATCTGTCTCCTCACCTTGCCGAAGTATATGGTTAAAAAAACATCCAAAGATGGGCTAAGAATACCTGAGCCAAATTCAGCACTCCTGCAAGAAGGCTGAGCGCTGGGTACACCCACGGCAAAAACAGCGCCACATTATACAAGTCACGTCCTGATGAGTTAATTGCCCCAACTGAACATAAGTGCAGTGGAGGAAAAGGGTATGTTAAAGCATGAGACTTTACTTTTTCACACAGAAAATAAAACCCCAAATGGAGATTTAACATCTTATGAAAACTTGTGCAAAGATAACTTTTAAGGAGAAAAAGAACTGCTCAGATTTGTAGATGAGGATATCTTATGAATAAAATATAATCATACCTCATGAGTTTTCAAAGAAAAAAAGACTGTTTAGCACAGTTCTATGTCCTTCCCACTCAGCATGGATTAGTGGCAAGAGGAAGTGCTCTAGTTAGGAAGACCTGAATTTTAAATCCCTCTGACCCCCTTTAACTGGTTATGTGGTGATGACCAAGTTTATTAACTTCTCAGTCTTGGTTTCTGTATGTGTAACACTGGGGATAATGCCTATTTCTCCCAGGCTGTTTTGAAAATCAAATGAAGTGACACCTACACACACACACACACACAAACACACACAGTGCCTGGAGTAGCACCTAGTACATCATAGGTGTTTAATGAATGTTGATTCCTCCTTCACCCTGCACTGAAGGGGCAGAATCAAGAAATGAGTCGAATAAAGAAAAAGAAAATAGAGACACCAGAAGGTAAGATACAAAGGCATTGTGAAATCTGGCCAAAAGTAGTTCGAAATATTGCAGAGGAAAACAGAAAGAGTTCCTGCTCCTCAAACTTCTTCAAATAAAAAATGAAAACATTGTGGAATTCATTATATTTTTCATTGGTTGAATTCTATACCCACTGTAAGTGACCTCGTTACAACTAACGGCAAGAACAGGTTAATTACCTTGACCAAATACGTGTTCATGTTGCTTTGAAAAAGCAGTAGATGTGTAATACCAACATTTAAGTCATAAAAACTGATCATAGAAACATTCTAAATCAGTGCAGTTGGAGAAATAAAATTCTTACTTTTATCGTTGTTGCTTAGGAAAGCCCACCTTGGTTGGCTATTTTGATGTGTGGCCCAGGCAGGGTCTGCAGGGCTAACCCACACAGAGGAAGCTCAGGTGCTCTGCATACTTAATTAGGAAGCTGGAGATACTTGGGGCCTTGCTGAAGGATAAGGAGGGCCAGGTGGAGAAACTATAAAGAGGAGAGAGGGAGAGAGACAACGTAATGTCTGTGAAGAACAGCAGGGTCAGAGACAATTTCTAATGGTCATGTTGGCTGAGGGATTCTTAAGATGGGGGATGTCTTAACAGCACACGTGAAATTGGGTGCCGGGGTGCGTGGTAATCCTCATTCATTGCCTCTGGCCTTTGGAAAAGTCTATTCCACCCATTGCCTTCTGATAGTGGATGCTATAGAGAAATAATTACAAGAGACAGAGCTCCATTTTACAACTGGGTTTCCTTTGGGTAAAAAAAAAAAAGTCCAAGCAGAAAGATGAAGAAATGTAGGAAGGAACAAGAACATCTCTAGAAGTAGAAACTGAAAACTGGAGCAAGAGGTGACTAGGAGAAAAAGGAGCCCCCTGAGAATTAGATTCTTGCTAATTGGGGTAGGAGCTTGTGTCAGGGTACCCAACACCACCCCTAGGTTCAACATTTTGCTGGAAGGGCTCACAGGACTCAACATTATCCACGTTCTCAGAGGACAGTCAAGGGCCAACCTTATAAGTAGGCTTTTCTAAGGACAGCAGTCTCAGGCCTGCTATGCTAACTCCTCTGCACAGAGCTCAAGCGAGTTTTTAAATTATTTTCAGAGAAGAAAGACCCTCAAATCCTGGAGGACTAGAGATGCCAAGTGTCTGATATTTGGGTTACACTAGCATTTTTATAGCACATTTTACTATAATAGGCACTTTCATGTGTACATTAGTTTATTTATCTTTACAACAATGCTGAGAAGTGAGCATTATTCTCTCATAGATGGTGAACCCAAAGCTCACCGAGTTTAGTAACTTCCTTATGGCCTCACATTCAGTGCGTGTGGAACCGTGCCTCAAACTCACATCTTTGGACTCTAAATTCAGCACACTTTCCACTAATTCAAAATACCTACGCCATTTCTCAGCTTGTGACTTAAATTCCAGTCCTCACCTCTAATCCACTCCTACAGGAGCTTTCTATTTTCACACCTGCCTAAATCCAATAATGAGACAGTGGCAGATTGTATTTCTCAAAAATGGTCACAAACAATATTTCCAGTCCCACTTGCTCTTCCAGACCCTTGTCACTGTCCCCTTAAGATGGGAAACCTATTTCCCCCTGACTCTTGAACCTGGATCCGCCTTTATGACTGACTCAGCAAATAGAATGTGGCAGAAGTGACACTGTATGGCTGTGGGGGCCACGTTAAGGGCTATACAGCGTCCCCCTGGCTTGCTCTGCGCACACTCGCACTCTCTCTCTCTCTCACCTGAAATGCAAGTGAATGAATCTTCAGATGATTCCAACGCCTAGCCTCCGAGCCACCCCAGCTAACAGCCAGTGGGAGAGAACGAACTGTCTCCACTAAGCCTGTCCAAATTGCAGATTCATGAGCAAAGTAAATGTTGTTATGTTTTAAGCCACTTAAGTTGTTTCAGTGTTAGTGGTACAGTTAGTTACACATCACCAGATAACTGAAACAACGACACTGATATGGCAACAGAAACACACTTGTAAGAGAAAGCGGGAATTTAGATATATTTTTAAAAGAACAAATTTAAGCCAATATACATGAGCACACACAGCTGTTAAGATATTTTTTATGTACATTGTCACTAACCTTTTCAAGATAAAATGCTCCTAATATAGTATATATAAATACCAATTGGCAACATCCTAATAAACCTGAATTTTTGAAAATACGTGTAAATCTTGAACTTTTTACATTTCTTAAGAGGAAATCATTTAATAATCTCAGACAATGAAATCACATTTAATAGAGTCTTATCAGCCCAATACCTATGACCTTTCCCCACAGGATTAGGCATGTGACCTCATTTAATAAAGGAGCTCACTTCTTGACAGTCATTATCTCCTATATCTTCATCTGTTACAACTTAAAGAGCTGGGCTTCCTGGGAGGTGAAACAGTTACACCCTTCAGAAAGTGGAGTCTGACCCCTGGCGGCTGGGAAGGCTAGGAACACACCTTTCTGTGGGCAGGCAGACCTGGCTCTGTGGTCACATCTGTAAGAAGGAGCCTACAGGAGGGAGCTCCTATCATGCCGCATTTCTCCACCCTTTACCAAAGTTTTTTTTTAATTAAAATTAAAGTTTTACAGAAATTTCATTACTGGCAAAATTCAGGGTCAGACCCTGAATAGTGGATGCAATAGAAAAATGTAAGTTAGAACAGAATAGAGAATTTTAATTATGACAATAATTACGACTGTTATTCATTTTCTCTCTGCTCCCAGCAACTCTCAACCCTTACCTCCCACTGTATCTTACAGCCTCCAAGCATTTTATAGTGTTTATACACAAAGAAATATTTTTGGTGTTCAGAGAGAGTTTTGAAAACAATATCTCATGCTATTTTGTTAATCAGGCCTTTTAATGACATTTCAATATTTCTTTTCACAGGCTCATGTACAGAATCTTAGGATGGCCCCCAGCATTCTCACCACCTGGTGTACATGGGTTGTGTAGTAATCCTTACCCCTTGGGTGTGGGCAGAACCTATGAACACGATAGTCATTCTCATGATTATGTTACGTTATACCAAGACTCAGTTATAGCAGGCTAGAGAGATTCTCCTACTGCTTTGAAGATGTAAGCTGCCATGCTTTGAGAGGGTCACATGGCTAGGAGCTGAGGGCAACTCTTAGAAACTGAGAACAATTCTAGCCAACAACCAGCAAGACAACAGGAACTTCAGTCCTACAACCACAAGGAACTGAATTCTACCAACAACCTGCATGAGCTCAGAATGGATCCTGATCTCCAGATGAGAACACAGCCCAGCAGACACCTTGATTTCAGCCTGCTGAGAGCCTGATCAGAGGACACTCATCCATGTAGTGACCAAATTTCTGACCTACAGAAAATGTGAGATAATAAATGGGCATTATTTTAAGCCTCTAAATTTGTGTTTATTTGTTATACAGCAATAAAATACTCATACCATTCACACCCCCAACCCCACTGAGTCTTGTTTTCAAGATGCTATCACATAGCTCTTACCACAGTGTGCATATATTTTATTATTACTATTTTCAAAACTATAGAATTTCTAGAGGTTTGGCACAGTCTTTGAATATTTCATACTATGTTGTTTTTTATCCACTCTGTGCTAGATGCCTATAACCTAATTCAATATGTTTCCAGCTTCTCCCTGTTTCTACTTTGTGCGCCCATGAAAAGAAAATCAAGAACAAGAATGACATTTATATTACTCAGGGCAGTGAGACGTGATGTTCATGCTGACCAAGGGTGGACACCCTTCCTGACCCATTTCCTGTGCTCCATAATCCTCCATTACACAAACTCATATCCCTTTCTTACCTCACAGCTATTTGTGGCTGCAAGAATGGCCAAGAACATTACTCATTCTGGCGTAGAAGTACTGCTAGGAGGAACCCCCCCATCCCCACCTCCATGTCTTCTCTTCAGGGCCTGTGCTACTTCAATTGCTGGAAGAAAACAAAGTGGTGATGAAGTAAGCTGTTGGTTAAGTTTCCAGGAGCAGGAAACATCTAAGATTACTGTCATTTGCAACAATGGTTGACATCATAAATCAGCATGAAGACAAGAAGTTAAAATGACCAAAAACTATAAATTATTTAGGGTAAGTAAGGCAACCCTTTATCGACCTATCTGTGTATTTTCATTTATAAAATATTTTCCCAGAGTACCCCAGAATGTGACCTAATTTGGAGGTAGGGTCTTTACAGGAGTGATCAAGTTAAAATGAGATCATTAGGGTGGGCTCTAGTCCAAGATGACTGGTGTCCTTAAAAAGGGAAAATTTGGACAGAGAGACAGATGTATAGAGAGAGGACAATGTAAAAAGATGTACAGAGAAGACAGCCATTTATAAACCAGGAAGAGAGGGCTGGAACAGATCCTTCCCTCACAGCCCCTAAAGGAACCAACCTTCCTGACACTTCAATATTGGACTTCTAGCTTCCAGAACTGTGAGACAATGAATGTTTGCTGTTTAAGCCACTCAGTTTGTGGCACTTTGTTAAGACAGCCCTAGCAAACTAATACAGCCCCCAATCTTTGCTCTGCATATCCTTTGCCTGACAAATCATTGTATTCATTCTGCGGGTTAGCACTTAGTCTCAGTCTCCATTTCTTCCCCAAGTAGATCACAACTTGAGCATTCTCTGTATAGGAAATTTTATTTCTTTTCTCTTTATGTTTTTTTTTTTAAAGATCATTTACTCTTTATGGTATCAGTAATGGTTCCATGGCCCTATCACTGGACCCCTTCTAGGAACAGGCCCTGCAGAACATCCTAATAACCATTTGATAAAACTAGAAGAAAAGCAACAGATTAAGATATATAGGTTTTGATATGCTAGACAAATTGGGCAACCAGTGAGCAAATCTGGATTGCTCTCTAAAGAGAGTTCATGCCCCAAAGAGAGAAGTTAAGAAAATCCATTTGGGCATATTTTGAGGGGACTTTGGAGAAGTCTGAACTTTATCCTCCAGGCATGAGAAGTCATTGAAGAGATTTGGTTGTTGTTTTCTTTTGTTTGCCAGGGTATTACAATGGATACAGTCTTTCAGGAAGGTGCATTTGACCATACATAATTTTAGAAGATAGATTAGAAAAAGGACCAGAATCATGGAGATCAAATGGGAGGTTATTAAAAACTCACTGTTTGAGGTATTAAAAAACTAGACAATAATAATATGGTAGAAATGGGGAAGAAAGAATGTAAGTGAAAAATGTTATGAAGAAAGAATCAATAAGTCTTACTGGAGTATAAGATGTTGTTGAGTTCTCCAGCTGAGAAAAGCAAAATTGATTCACCTGACAGTGATAAGAAAAAACGACAAATAATAAATAGCTTAATCTATATAACATATGCTATTTCAACACGTTTTAATAGTGGCTAACAAAATATTAATAGTTACTAATGAAACATTTTTATTTTCTAGATATTTTTTTAAAATCTCTTCTTTGATACAACATTTAATGAGTCCAATAAAATTGGGGGTGTTTCATTGCTGGTTCTTTGATTGTTAAAATGATATAAAAAGAGAGGCGAGTGTCCAAGATGACAGTGTAGGAAGACTCTGGACTCACCTCCTCCCATGAACACACCAAATCCACACCTACTTATAGAGCAAATCCTCCTGAGAAAGAACTGAGGGCTGAATGAACAACTTCTGCACAACAAATGATGGAATGATTACATGAAAACCAGTAGGGGAGACAGAGACATGGCATCAATGGGAAACCCACTCCCAACGTAGTGACCTGCAGTAGGGAGGGCTATCACTGAAGTGCCCATGCACAGTTCGCCCTCCCTAGGGCACAGTGAAAAAACAGCAATTTAAAGCTAACGTAGACTATATGTGAAGGAAATCCATTTACCTCCCCCCACCCCCAGAGAATTTGCCAAATGGACAGGAAACTGCTGAAACTCTCTCCTAGGTCAGAGGTACCAGTGAGTGCCATTTTTTGCGTTTTCCCTCCACCTTGATACCACAGGTGGGAGCATGGTCCAAGTGCTTAGCTGACCTGCCAAGTCCACCCCAGTGTGCCCTGGACCCCTGGCCCACACCTCCTCCAGCCAGCCCCCTAAGGTGGCCCCAGCATGGTGCACATTGGGACCCCCCCTCCAGCCTGCACCCAATCCAGCCATCCTACCAAAGTGGCCCCTAGAATCCCCCAGCCCGTGCCCATTCCAGCTCCAGCTGGCCTGTCAAAGCCACCTGGCAAGGCAGTCTACATAGGAGATGTTCCCACACAAAGTTACTCCTCAAGACCAGAGGTAGCTATTTCACCTAATTTATGGAAACAAACACAGAAAGCCAAACAAAATGAAGAGACAGAGGAATATGTTTCAAATGAAAGAACAAATAAAACCCCAGAAAAATACCCAAATGAAAAGGAGATGAGTAATTTTCCTGATAAAGAGTTCAAAACATGGTCATAAAGATGCTCACCAAATTCAGGAGAAGAATGGAGGAACACAGTGAGAACTTCAACAAAGAGTTAAAAAATATAAGAAAGACTCAATCACAGCTGAAGAATACAATAAAAAATGAACAATACACTAGAGGGAATCAACACCAGATTAGATGATGCAGAAGAAAAGATCAGCAATCTGGAATACACAATAGTGGAAATCAGCCAATCAGAACAACAAAAAGAAAAAAAAAATTTTAATGAAGATAGTTTGAGGGACATCTGGGACAACATCAAGCAAACTAACATTTGCAGTACAGCGGTCCCAGAAGGACAAGAGAGAGAGAAAGGGGAAGAAAATTTATTTGAAGAAATAACAGTAGAAAATTTCCCTAACCTGGGGAAGAAAAGAGACATCCAGGTCCAGGAAGTGCAGAGAATCCGAAACAAGACAAACCCAAAGAGACCCACACTAAGACATATTATGATCAAAATGGCAAAAGTTAAAGATAAAGAGAGAATCTTAAAGACAGCAAGAAAAACAATAAGTCATATACACAGGAACCCCCATAAGACTATCAACCTGATTTTTCAGCAGAAACAGCAGGCCAGAAGGGAGTGGCATGATATATTTAAAGTCCTGAAAAGAAAAAACTTACAACCAAGAATAGTTTACATGACAAGGTTATCATTCAGAATTGAAGAAGAGATAAATAGTTTCCTAGAGAAGCAAAAACTCAAGGAGTTCATCACAACTAAACAGGTCTTACAAGAAATGTTAAAAGGTCTTCTCTAAGTAGAAAAGAAAAGGCTATAACTCAAAATAAGAAAATACATGAAAGAAAAAATCTCACTGGTGGCATAGTGGTTAAGTGTGCACACTCTGCTTCAGCAGCCTTAGGGTTCGCAGGTTCAGATCCCTGGCGTGCACTGACACAACACTTGTCAAGCCATGCTGTGGCAGCATCCCATATAAAGTAGAGGAAGATGGGCACGGATGTTAGCCCAGCAAAAAAAGAGGAGGATTGGTATCGGATGTTAGCTCAGGGCTGATCTTCCTTACCAAAAAGAAAAAACAAAAAAAAAACTCACTGGTAAAGGCAATGGATCAGCCACTTAAAAAGCTAGTATGAAGGTTAAAAGACAAAAACAGTAAAATCAACTATAACTACAGTAAGTAGTTAAGAGATACATAAATAAAAAGATGTAAAATATGATATCAAAACATAAAACATGGCGGGGAGAGTGTGTAGTAAAAATGTAGTGCTTTTAGAATATATTCAACTTTAAGTGACCATCACCTTAAAATAGACTGCTATATATATATATAGGTCAATATAAATGAACCTCGTGGTAACCACAAACCAAAAACCTACAATAAATACACAAAAAATAAAGAGAAAGGAGCCCAAACATAACACTAAAAAAAATCCATTAAACCACAAGGGAAGAGACCAAGAGAAGAAAGAAACAGAGAACTAAAAAAAAACCAGGAAACAATTAACAAAATGGCAATAAGTACATACCTTTCAGTAATTACTTTAAATGTAAATGGACTAAATGTCCAATCAAAAGATATATGGTGGCTGAATAGATTAAAAAACAAGACCCATCTATATGCTGCCTACAAGAGACTTACTTCAGATCTAAAGACATTCATAGACTGAAAGTAAAGGTATGGAAAAAGATATTCCATGCAAATGGAAACAAAAGGAAACTGGAGTAGCAATACTCATATCAGACAAAATAGACTTTAAAACAAAGACTGTAACAAAAGGCAAAGAATGGCATTACATAATGATAAAGGGGTCAATCCAAGAAGAGGATACAACATTTGTAAATATTTATGCACCAAACATAGGATCACCTAAATATATAAAGCAAATATTAACAGACATAAGGTGAGAAATTCACAGTAACACAATAGTAATAGGAGACTAAATACCCCACATTTATCAATGGATAGATCATCCAGACAGAAAATCAATAAGGAAACATTGACCTTAAATGACACAACAGACCAAATGAATTCAATAGACATATACAGAATATTCTATCCCCAAACTGCAGAATACACATTATTTTCAACCACACAACTGGAACATTCTCTAATATAGATCACATTAGACCACAAAACAAATCTCAATAAATTCAAGAAGTTTGAAATCATATCAAGCATCTTCTCTGACCACAATGGTATGAAACTAGAAATCAATTACAAGAAGAAAAGTGAAAAAAAACACAAACATGCTGAAACTAAACAACACGCTACTATATAACCAATGGGTCACAAAGAATTCAAAGAGGAAATTAAAAACTACCTGAGACAAATGAAAATGGAAACACAACTTTCCAAAATCTATGGGACTCAGCAAATCTATTTTAAGTGGGAAGTTCTTAGCAATACAGGCCTACCTCAGGAAACAAGAAAAATCGCTAATAAACAATTTAAATTTACACCTAAAGGAACTAGGAAAAGAATAACTAACAAAGCCCAAAGTTAGTAGAAGGAAGGAAATAATAAAACCAGAGTGGAAATAAACGAAATAGAGACTAAAAAAGAAATAGAAAAGATCAATGAAACTAAAATCTGATTTTTTGAAAAGATAAACAGAATCGATAAATCTTTAGCCAGACTCATCAAAAAAAAAAGAGAGAGGGCCCAAATAAGTAAAATCAGAAATAAAAGAAGAGAAGTTACAAACTGATACCATAGAAATACAACAGATCATAACAAACTACTACAAACAATTATATACCAACAAATTGGAAAACCTAGAAGAAATGGATAAATTTCTAGAAACACATGACCTTCTAAGACTGAATCATGAAGAAACAGAACAGGTGAATAAACCAATTGCAAATAATGAAATTGAATCAGTAATTTAAAAACTCCCAAAAACCAAAAGTCAAGGATCAGATCACTTCACAGGTGAATTCTACCAAACATTTAAAGAAGAGTAAATACCTATCCTCAAATTATTCCAAAGAATCGAAGAGGAAGGAATGATTCCAAACTCATTTGATGAGGTCAGCATTACTCTGATACGAAAACCAGATAAAGACACCACAAAAGAAAAATTACGGGTCAATACCCCTGATGAACATAGACGCAAAAACCCTCAAAAAAATATTATCAAACCAAATTCAACAATACATTAAAAGGATCATACACCACAATCAAGTGGGATTTATTCCAGGGATGCAAGGGTGGTTCAACACCCACAAATGAATCAATGTGATACACCACATTAACAAAACAAAGTATTAAAATTATATAATTATCTCCATAGAGATAAAAAAGCATTTGACAAAATTCAGCATCCGTTTATGATAAAAACTCTCAACAAAGGGGGAATACAAGGAATGTACCTGAACATAATAAAGGCCATATATGACAAACACATAGCTAATATCATACTCAACAGTGAAAAGCTGAAAGCATTTCCTCTAGGATCAGGAACAAGACAAAGATGCCCACTTTCACCACTTTTATTCAACATAGTATTGGGAGTCCTAGCCACAGCAATTAGGCAAGAAAAGGAAATAAAGGGATCCAAATTGGAAAGGAAAAAGTAAAACTGTCACTATTTGTAGATGACACGATACTATATACAGAAAACCCTAAAGACTTCACCAAAAAACTATTGGAATTAATAAATGAATTCAGTCAAGCTGCAGGATACAAAATTAATATACAGAAATTGGTTGCATTTCTATGCACTAATAATGACCTATCAGAAAGAGAAGTTAAGAAAACAATCCCATTTATAATTACATCAAAAAGAACAAAATACCTAGGAATAAATATAACCAAGGAGGTAAAAGATCTGTACTCTGACAACAAAAAGACATTGATGAAAGAAACTGAAGATGACACAAATAAATGGAAAGATATACCATGCTCATAGATTGGAAGAATTAATATTGTTAAAATGTTTAAACTACCCAAAGCAATCTACAAATTCAATGAACTCTCCATTAAAACACCAATGGAATTTTTCACAGTACTAAAAGAAAGAATCCTAAAATTTTTATGGAACCACAAAAGACCCAGAATAGCCAAAGCAGTCTTGAGAAAGAAGAACAAAGCTGGAGGTATCATGCTCCCTGATTTCAAACTATACTATAAAGCTATGGTAATCAAAACAGTATTGTATTAGCATAGCATAGCATAGCAAAAACAGACACAAAAATCAATGGAATCGAATAGAAAGCCCAGAAATGAACCCACGCTTCTACAGTCAATTAATCTACAAAAAAGGAGGCAAGAATATACAATGAGGAAAAGACAGTCTCTTCAATAAGTGGTGCTGGGAAAACCGTCCAGCAACACACAAAAGAATGAAACTAGACCACTATCTTACATCAGACACAAAAATAAATTCAAAATGGATTAAAGGCTTGAATATAACACCTGAAAACATAAAACTTGTAGAGGAAAACATAGGCAGTCAGCTCTTTGACATTGGTCTTAGCAATATTTTTTTTGGAACAGTCTCCTCAGGCAAGGGCAACAAAAGCAAAACTAAACAAAATGTGACTACATCAAACTAAAAAGCTTCTACACAGCAAAGGAAACCATCAACAAAATGAAACAGCAACCTACTGAATGGAAGAAGATATTTGTATCATACATCCGATAAGGGGTTAATATCCAAAATATACAATGAATTTACACATATTAGTATCAAAAAAACAAGCCACCTGACTAAAAAATGGGCAGAGGACTTGAACAGACATTTTTCCAAAGAAGACATGCAGAGGGCCAACAGACACATGAAAAGCTGCTCAACATCACTAGTCATCAGGGAAATGCAAGTCAAACCACAATGAGACATCACCTCACACCTTTCAGAATGGCTATTATCAGAAAAACAAAAAATAAGCGTCAGGGAGGATGTGGAGAAAAGGGAACCCTCGTACACTGCTGGTGGGAATGTAAATTGGTGCAGCCACAATGGACAGCAGTATGGAGGTTCCTCAAAAAATTAAAAATAGAACTACTATGCAATCCAGCAATTCCCCTTCTGGGTATTTATCCAAAGAAAACAAAAACACTAGTTTGAAGAGGTATATGCACCCCTGTGTTCATTGCAGCATTATTTACAATAGCCAAGATATGGAAGAAACCAAAGTGTCCTTTGATAGATGAATGGATAAAGAAGACATGGTATATACATACAATGGAGTAAAAAAAAAAAAGCCATAAAAAAGAGTGAAATCTTGCTATTTGCAACAACATGGATGAACCTACAGGGTATTATGCTAAGCAAAATTAAGTCAGACAGAGAAGGACAAATACCATATGATTTCACTTATATGTGGAAACTAAAAAACAAAACAAATAAACAAACAAAACAAAACAGAAACAGATTCATAGGTACAGGAAACAAACTAGTGGTTACCAGAGGGGGAAAGGGTTGGAGAGGGGAGAGAATAGGTGAAGAGGATTAAGAGGCACAAATTTCCAGTTATAAAATAACTGAGTCATGGAGATGTAATGTACAGCATAGGGATTATAGTCAGTAATACTGTAATAACTTTGTATGGTGACAGATGGTCACTAGATTTATTATGGTGATCATTTCATAACATATATATATAAAATCACTATGATGTACACCTTAAATTGATAAGATACTGTATGTCAATTATATTTCATTTAAAAAAATCATATGCAAAGAATTTAACCTTTTTTTTGAGGGGGAGAGATGTTCACTGTTTCCTTCAGAAAGTAAAGGAGAATGTCATTTTTCTTTACATCAAGAGAAGAATTTAATTATGCTTGCATGGTGTTGACTGAACTGGTCGTCCTCTGGGAAATTCTGCCATGTGAGTGTGGGCTCACATGCATACACGCACTCACATTCACACACAGTTATACAAGTTTTCCTAAACCTATATTAGAAATGACTTCCTTCTTCAGTACTCTTCAGGAGTACCTTGAGGCTTAGTAAATGTTAAATTATAATCTAAATAATAGCCATGAATCCATTCACCCTCATTATTTCTAAAGAACCAAGTTTAACATTAGCTAGACTGCCTTAAGGTAGAAACACAAGAACAATAGGGTCAGTTTTACAATGAGACGACAGCCTTGGTTGACCTTCTCATATTTAAATCAATGTAAATCCTTATTAATTTTCTATCACTTTCTTCCCTTAGATTCATTTAGTGCAAATAAAATGCAGAAGATGACAACTAAAGAAAGCAAGAAAATGCTACACAAATCTCAAGGGGAATTGAGGATTTTAAAAAAAGGAGCAGACTTTATACCTGGCAAACATTTACTCATGGAAGTGTAAACATCAAGATTATGGACAGATTTTGAAAGGTGTCACTACTGGAAGTGTGACAAAGCAATTTAAATCCCCAAAGCCATAAAATCATAATTTGTTATTATATGACATCCCTGAGTCTCAGATAATTTGGACCTCACCTCCCCAGGTACAAAGTGGGAAGGTTTTGCAAACTTTTTGACTCAACTTCTTATCTCAACCTAGGCAAGGCCAGTACAGGACTTACTGCAGTCTAGAGATGAAATTCTTTTCAGTTTAGAAGAAAAAATATGAAAAGAAGCAACCTTTGAAAAATGCTGATGTAATGTAACTTTTCCCCATAATAATTTTGTGGCATTTATGACAAAGATCCTCTGTTACTTACAACTTCCAGTGAATTTCATTCTCGGCTTAGTCGCAACCTGAAGAACTGATAGGGGAGGGTTATTAATATAACTCTGAGCGGTGAGGGAGCCGTTTTTCAAGTGAGACTGTAGCAACGAATGTTTGGAGCACCTCATACTTCAGGGAAATCTAATTTTCTCTTACAGGTTTCACTCAGTAGCCAGAAGGCACTCTTATTGCCAAGCGTAGATTTCAACAGCATCTCTAAAGGAGAAGAGAAAAGACATTCACCATGATGTTTAGGAGTTTTTTGTTACTTGCAAATGTACTTTCATCTTGTCCAGCTCCAGTGAATTCTAACCAATGAGGCAATACCTCAGACTTGCAATGATTTGTAGAGAAGTATGTTACCAGTAGTTTACACATTCTTCATGTCTGAGCCCTCTGGATTTTGTGGAAGCTCACCGCCAGGGATTTTCTGGCAGACTGGAATAATATTTTATAGCAAATGATTAGATGGTAGAGAAGGAGGATTTCAGTAGGATGATATGGCAGACAAGATGGGAAATATGGACATTTTCTAGTAGGGAGACATTAAAAAGTTCAAGAAGATTCATGGGTTCAACAAATACTTAGTATATACCTATTGCGTGTCAGGCCTTCAAATAGCTCCCTACCTAATTATGAGGTCACCCCTGGAGAAATGGGAGTTGGAAAACCTGTAAAAGTTTTCAACTTTCTGTTAAATCTTTGAGGTACTGGGGAGAAAAATCAAACATGAAGAAGGTTGTTTACAGTCATTGAGGTATCTCAGTGGCCCATCCTGAAACCTGCTACCATCTGCTAGAACCCTCGTCAGGGGTTTTCAAATCTGAGAGACAGCTCCCAAAGTCTCCTTCAATTCCCTTGCATATATATGAGTTACTGTTGTAGATATCATTTTATCAATTGACAGAAAGTCAACCTCACTTTAAATATGGGAAGAGCTTGGGAGAACTTGAATTTCCCTAATAAAATTAGATTCTCTGTTCAGAAAAAACAACTTCAAACGTTAGGGCACCCTGTTTTTGACCCCAGGTTTAGGAAAGCTGTGAAGGAAGGTCTTAGAAGCAAATCGTCTCCTTTCTGAAGTCTCCACAGTTAATTACCCACAAGTATGTGGCTATGTTCATTAAGGTTTACTGTAGGTTTTAACATGGCTGAAAGTTAATAAAATCTGAATTTCCTTAAGCCCAAAGCGGGGTCTCAACTATTCTCTGAATTGTTTCTAAAGCCCAACTCATCTTGACTGAGGAGTGAAGCTCAATTCATTTATTTGGCACTTAATCTATGTCAGACACAATTTAACCTCTCTGTATAACCTTAGTAAACTCCCACAATAACCCCAGGAGGTACATATTACTCATATCCCTGTTCTAAAGATATGAAAATTAAAGCCATGGTCAGGCAACTAGTTTGTGGTAAAACTTGGATTTGAACCCAGCAATGATCTAATAGCTGATTTTCCTACACCTAATACTGGACCCCTTGTCACCCTACTAGTAGGAGAGTCTATGGGACAAATCATCTACATTAGAAAGGTAAATTCTATAAAGACAGTGAAGTAAGATTACCAGTGGCATCTTATCTTGGAAAATAAAGGCTACTGAGTCAGGGTGAGTCTAAAGAAACTTTTCCAGGAATTTGTGAATAATCAAATACCAATAGTTCAATCAAAAATTGACCAAAATGCACCATCTTTCACTAGCAGTAACCTTGCTACACAGCACATGATGAAGGAACTCTCTCCTCACCCTGACTATCGAGCATCAACAGCAGAAATGAATATCAGGGGGATGGTTTAGCCTATAACTCTATTCAGAGCAATAGTAACTATTATTTAATTTTGCAAAAAGATTTAGGTATTCTTTGAGAGAATGGAGCATTTGCCATTCTAACTATTTCATTTGTTGTCTTTTTTGTTTTGATTGTGGTCAAGAGAAGTCATGTTGATAATGGCAGATAAAATTAGCAAAGGTCTGAAGTTTAATCAACAGAAGGATGTGCGGGTCGGCATTTGATGTGGTTTTTCCCTTTTGACAAATCAGCATTTTTTCCAGGGGAAACTAAACAGGCCTTTCCTCTCCCTACAACCTATTCCAATTGCTTCTCTTTGCTTCTTCCTCTCCCCAGCACCACCAAATTGCTGGAGGGGGATGACTAGGCCACTAGGTCTAAATATACTCAGCTCTAATCATATTGCACCAGAAATTACTAGTAAAATTGAGCTGTGAACATATTAAAAACATCCAGAGATTTGGCCCTCAAGGAAACCATGTTTTCTGTCTTCTGAATCCCAAGAAGCCTGCAGGAGAGCAAAAGAAAACCTGCCGCTGCAGAGACTACAGCGCCCGTAGAAATGATTTTCTTCCTGGGGGACAAAAACTCCTTGTGAGTTTTCCTCCTACAGAACAGAATGGTGTGGGATTCAGGCTGTTCACTCCCTGCTTTTCCCTGACTTCTTCAGGAACTTTGTATTCCTACCAAAGTGTGCATTACATAAGACAGGTTCAACTGACCTGCCTATAACAATTGCAGGAGTTTGTAACTTTGCTTCACTAATCAGAGTGTGCACTCAGGTGAGGATTAGCAGAAGCTGCTGGCTTTATTAAGATTGAAACTGAGCTTTCCCTGTCACTAGGGAACGTAGCAAATTGATGCTCACAAAGATGCCTTGATTTTCACCACCACCTCCACCTCCACCTCCACTCATTCACAACACCCTCTACAGTTAACTGTGAAATGGGAACAGGTGCCCTGGAAGTTTCTTTCTATACACACACACACACACACACACACACATATACAATTTTCTGCAATAATATCCTACTCTGGAGATCAACAAGAACTATCATACCATTGAAGAGAGCCCCTTCAAAATGGGAGATGATGGGAAGATAGAATTGCTCTACAGTTTCTGAAGGAATCATGCTCTAAGAGATGAACTGTGCTCTAAGCCAATAGAGTGGTTCCATGTTCTTTGTGCCACAACTCGTTTTCCAAGCTGTATGTCATTTCTGCTTGACCACAGTAAAGCCAAGTATAGCATTGTTCATCTCTGCTGGAAAGTATTACATCTTCAAACTCTGGGTGCTATGGGAGCCCTCCTCTTGCTCAAAACTGCAGCAACATGTTTCACCAAAACTGGCTCTTCCTTTTCATGAATGCACAGAAAAATAGAGTCCACACAAGAAACTTGAAATAAGGAAAGAGGTAAATTAAGGTTGCTAAGACTTTGATGAGAGTTGAGTAGTTTTTCAGCCTTTGCATGATCTGACAGATGGCTGGAAACCCTGATGAGAGCTTCAGGTGCAGAGATTTCATCGTCAAAGATCTAGTTCTGGCAACCATTTTCCAATCCCACATTCACTTACATGGACCTCCTGTACTATAATTGTAAATTATCAACTTTGATTTCTTGGATTGTTTGGCATTCTCATTTGTTATAACCAAATATTTGCATTTCAAATACCAGAATAATAATAATAATAACACAGAGGTTCTTAGCTCACTCTAAATGAAATTTCTAGGTTTTTATAATGTAAATTTCTTTTGTGGTCCAGTATACTAATCAGGAATGTCAGTGTTTCAAAATGATTCCAACTTTTGTGTGGGTGTGGAGAGAAGTTCATCATATTCTATTCCCTCTGGATTCGCTGCTGGTTTTCTTTTCCCCAAGGTTGAATTACATTCAGCTAAAGATGAGAAAATTTTAAAACCGAGCCCATTTGTAAATTGGGACTTGCCAATGAAATCCATATGTAATCTCAAATCCTGATTTTAATCAGTAGTTTCAACTTTTTCACTAAGTAAATCTTTATGCCAGAGTGCCCATGAGAGAATCCTGCAGTATCATTAGCATAATTGTGCAGCCCTAGGGACTTAGAGTAGGACAGGTCTGGGCTGAAGTCCAGCTCTGCCACTGACCAGCCATGTGACCTTGAGCCAGTTGCTTCCTTTGTGTGAACCTCAGGTAGCAGCTCTCTCATTTCACTTTTGTGAGGGTTAAAGAAGCCAAGGCGCGAAGAATGTGTTGTTTAATGCCTGTAACATGAACACTCAATAAATATTACCTAATGTTATCCTTCCCCCTATGGCTTGCAAAGAAATTGAATATACATCATTGACAAATGAATAAAAACCAGACTGGCACCAGACTTATCAGAAACACTGAGGCTAACAGACAGTAAAGCAATACTTTCAAAGTACTGAGACAATGAGATTTTTAACCTAAAATTCCATACCTAGCCAAATTTTAAATAAGGTATGTTAATGTCCACCAATCAAAATCTACCAGAACATACCTGTGGATGAACAAGATTGGTTTATTGATTTTTGCTGCAGGAAGGAAGGCCTCACCCATGGGGAAGCATGGGTATCTTGGTAAGAGGGTGTCCTGACAGTTCTTGTTATAGGATTTAGGGTGGTGTGGGGGGATTTTAGAAAGAGTGCAAGGAAGTAAGGTTTGCTTTCATTTGGGTGCCGTCTGGAAGTGGGAATGATCCTATGATTAGGTATCTTAATAATTTTCATCTAGACATCAGGAGAAATGGGACAGGTAGGTCTAAAGCTTAATTGGTACAGAAGCAACAGTCACTCATGTTAGCTGGGAGAGAGAATGCTGGGCATTTTTATGGTTTGCTCTGTGTTCTTGCTGTTTTCCACGCTCAGACACGATTACAGAGTGATCCTGTTTTTATTTGCTCCACCATTGTCACAGACTTACCTTGTCCGATGTTGGTGTACCGCGAAACCATTTACATTGGTAGGGAGCATCACTGTGAGTACTAGGCCTGCCAGCAGCTGACAGCACCTGTTCCTTCTCGCTGGAAGGGGAAGAATCAAGACATGTTCAGACATGCAAGGAGTCAGATACCTTACCTTACATACACCTTTTCCTAAGAAGTTACTTGAGGATGTGCTGACACAAAAACATTGGAATGAACCAAGTAAAAGGAAGATTTAGAATCCAAGAAATATTAGCACAAACCCAGGAAACATGGGCAGCTGTTCCAGGGAGAAACTAGCCCAGATCAGAGAAAGGGAAAGAGACAGCCACCAGAGAGAAAAGGAAACAAAAGTGAGTCAGTAGACTACCTGGTTGGACACAGAACTGAAAATATAGAGGCTATGATACATTCAAATATCACCAGAAAGAAAAAGGGAAATTAGATAACTGCATAAAGCAGATATAATTAAAGTCCATTATCTAGCTATACCTTGAAATAGTTAATGTATTTTTTATTGATATTTACTAGGAATAATCTCCAGATAATAATTAGAAAACTTCCATGTGAATTATAGAATGTGTATATTTTCAACCTTGACAATATAAAAATAAAAGGTAAGATGACAGAGGTCTACAAGTGGGAAAAGGGAGAAGAGCTGAAGGAAATAGTAGCAGCAATGATACCATCAACACACAAAGTGGAATTTAGGAGAATCTAAAATAATTTGTTGGAATAAGGGATAATTGTGTAATTAAATTATTCAAAGTTACACAATAATCAATAAAAAATCTAAAAACTGGTTGCATAACTCTTAGGAGAATGCAGGAAGGGGAGGTACGATGACAGTGTAATGAGGCAAATCTTTATCAGAACAAGAAGTCTAAACTGGTTAATCGAGAAACAGCATCATAGGCGTATATATTAAAATGGTGGAAGGAACAACCAGAGGAATCAGAACCAGGCAAAAGAGTTAAAAGTTGCTGGCTCTACGCAGCAGATCTAGCAATAGAAAGGAATGCAGCAGGAGATGGTTTTTCTTCTTTCTAAATCTTTTTTCTGTCTGATTTCTTTTCACATGCATAAATTACTTTATTAAAAGGTAAATGTAAAAAGCAGAAGTAGTAGTTGTAAAATGAGAAAATGAGTATAAATAAGTATTAATAAGTATTTATTGAATAAATTATTTACTCTAGATTAAATATGAGAAAACTATAGAGTCAAAAGTTTATTAGTAACTTTTTGGACTGTTTGTAACTTCTTTGTGGTGCAAAAAAAAAAAAAAAGGCAAATTTAAAAAAATATAATATAGTAGTCCAGCATCTGGATCTTGCAGAATTTACTAGCAACGTTTTCATCATAGGAAGCTGTTTTCTAATTCTACAACTTTTAAGTAACTAATACTATTGACAGCAAGTGGATTGACTTCTGCAATAAACTATGTTCCTTGCGCATTCATCTGACCTCCACCAACCTCAAGGTCAATGAATCCAGGACAGTGGCACCACATAGCTGAGTGAAGCTCCATGCAGAATCCAAGACCTGTTGAGAGAAAGCACCTTTCACCCTACCTTTACCCACCCAGGGCCCATGGGGATCTATACTGGGAATGGTGACTAGACACTTGTGCCTCTCCTTTCCACTGATGCTCTCCAGTGGCCACCACCATTCTTGGTGCTTAGATCCCGAGGCTTCGCTGAAGCATAAGGCCACTACACAGAATAATTCTGAAAGTTCAAAAGTGTGATCACAAAAGAGTTTCCCCATAAACGGGAATGAGGTTTCTGTTTGGAGATACTTAGTCCAGTGTGGTTGTTTTTGACCACCCAGTATCAATTTTCCCTTCCTAATAACATCCTGTTGGTAAAGAATCACCTCTTCCCCATCAGGTTCAGTTTAGTAGAACTGTAATTGGAGAGGCTGACCATCCCTAGCCAAGGAGTAGGTTCATGACTCAAGGTTAGTCAATAGGGAGCTCCTTCTATGGAATCCCAGTTTCTAGCAGAGGGACTAGGTCACCCAGGGCTCAGCTCACCCAGGGCTTTCAAGAGAGTGTTGTTATGGCTCCTGGCATCCAGCTTTCAGGGGTGCTTGAGATCTGCCTATTTCTAAGATTGGTTCTCCACTCATCAATACTGTGAGACCAGGTAGTCTCGAAGGAGTTAGCTTTTGCTATAGAGAACCAAGGAATCCTAATTAGGTCCATAGCATAAAATGATATTTATGTGCTTAACCAAATGGAGAAAAATGACATCAATAAAGTGATGATGACCTTTAATATATGAACGCAAACAGGAGGAAAAGGGTGATTTCTTTTCTTTCCTAGTGTATAACAGGGCAGATGACATCTACATGTGTGTTTTTACAAAGGACAGAACTAGAGGTGGGAAGGAAGGGAAGGTGCTGTTTCTCTTGGGTGAACCCAGGATTTTGTGCAATTCTCCACATGCTATACAGAACTCCAGAATGAAACTGGAACGCAGTGTGTAGCAATGATACCACTGTAAACAATAATGTAAATCCATTTTGCTCTTTAAAACATTAAGTAAACCAGGGCCAGCCCAATGGTGGGGTTAAGTTCGCGCACTCCGCTTCAGAGGCCAGGAGTTTGCAGGCTTGTATTCCAGGCGCGGACCTATGCACTGCTATCAAGCCATGCTGTGGCGGCGTGCCGTATACAAAATAGAGGAAAGTGGGCAGAGACGTTAGCTCAGGGACAGTCTTCCTCAGCAAAAAAGAGAAAGATTGGCAGCTCAGGTCTGAGCTCCCTCACCAAAAAAAAAAAATTAAGTAAATCATTCACAAATTATAGTAAATTAATCATCTCAAGTAATAAATCACTGATACAACTCATAACTTGTCATGTCACACCAGTGGGTTTTAACACTGTGTTTAAGAACTGTGATCTTAAATGAGGTAGGTAAATATTTAAAAATCATCTCAAGGATAATCCTAAAGAAGGAAATATAAAGAGAAGGAACTTAAGCTTTCCCATAGAGTCGTCTAATCTACAACTGCTCTCCAAAGAAGAGGGTTGGGAAGTAAGACCATGATGACAAAACGAAGTAAAATAAGCAAACTGGTGGATGGGGGAAGGTGCAGAACAGAAGGAGACGGCGGGGTGTAAGGAGAAAGGAAATTTTAGATATATTACACAGGGAGAGAGAATTGAAGATTGCCACTACAAACGAATCAATGAACGGGCTGCCGAAACCTCTAAAAAGGAAATACAATGTAAAATATGAAACAATGGAGGTGCTACCAGCTTGGTTGGGGTATTTGAAGATAAGGGAGACAGATAACACTTTCTAAACTATTGATATTTTTATGTTATATTTCTAAGGTTTTGTATAATAAAAGGAACAAAAAATGAACCTTTAATGCTGTAAAATTTGAGAGGAACCATCACAAAATCAAAGGAATTATGTTACAATTCATCAAAAAGATATAAGAAATATTGTTTTCTGAATAATATAGCCAACCAAAATAAATTCTCATTTCAAATAAAACACAGACTTAATACAGAGTACAAAAATAAAACACTATCACTTTTATCATATTCTAAGTTTGAGAAATAGTTTCAGGGATTAATGAATAAAGATTTGTGATCAACTTTGCTTTTTTTTTTTTAAAGAAAAACTAGAAGATGAATTCCGAATTTGGTGAGCAGGTGACAGTCTCATAAAATAACACTTTAAGACTTTATTCAATTTATCTGAATTGGCTTGAAAATTGGCTGGCAAGCCACCAAATGAATAGCAACAGTGATATTTTGTGTACCTGATGAGGTTCCCCAGGAACCGATATTAATTCAATCTCACAGAACGTACAAACAGAACAGTGCCCTCTCTGAGACTGGAACAATACAAATGACATTTTCAAAGTCCCTAGTAGTCTAGAGCTTCAACCTTATTATATTTAAATTGAATGGGTCTGGGGTTTTGGTAACAAGTTACCATTGTTTAGCATTCCAGAAAAAAACAAACAAACTTCAAGTAGGCAAGACTCCAGAAAAAAGTAGTTAAACTTAACAAGTGAAATTTCCTCTGCTTGCCTTGTTTCTGTTTACAGTTGGAATGTAGGTAGGAGATAGAGAGGGCAAAGACTCTCCCTCCAGCTTTGAAAGAAATCTCAGAAGAGGGACACGTGGCGATCACCAAGGGGGACTCAGGTGGAGAGACAGCAGTGAGGGATGGACGCTCAAGGGCCAGTCCATACCAGTTGTCCCCTCTCTGCTGCTTGTTGTCAGGGAATTGAAAATTCACTTCCTCTGGCGAATTATGTAGCTAATTAAATATGAGCATTCTTCACACCTGTTCATGTTTCTAAGGCAATGGGATTTGACATAGATGAAGAATCTAACAATATATATCCTAAGTTGCATTGAGAAATGTATTGATTTTTTTTTAGTAAAACCACATCCTTAATCACTCAGTGCCTCAGCTGCCCGGTTCGTAAACACAGAAAATCTTTCCTCACAGAGAATTCACAAAGTCTGGGCAATACTTTTCCTTAGAGAAAGGAATTACATGAATCTGGGATTTTTTCCTAAGCTATTAACAGAATCTTTACTCCTCACAAAACTATATCAAAATATTATGATCCTCCAGCACACCACCTGCATTCCTAATAAAAATATGATAATCTTATCCATTTTGAAGTTACTTATGTGAAGGATATCTGGCAATTTCTCTCAATAACTTAGTCCAATATAATTATATACCTGACATAATGTTCGTTATGACAACAAAATGAAAAACAGAGAGGTGGAAAACAATCAATAGGAGATTGAAGTGTAACACACACCTAGCTAATTGTGAGGAGAAATAATTAACTAGTTTACTATCAGATGAGAAGCTTAAATACAAAAGAATGAATAAAAAAAATTTCACTCACAGATGAGTAATGTTACCCTAAAGACCATAATTGTTTTGTTTTACTGTTGACACATACTTAATTTTTGGATTGGAACATAACGGGTTTTTTTCTATGTTGACCTTCCCACATGAGAAAGAGTTCTTTTGACACCAGCCACCGTCTCTTATCCTGGCTTATCTCCCACAAGGCTCTACCCTCCCCAGCCCTGCACACTGCAGCAGTCATGGTTATGCAGTCTCTGTCCCCACCATCCTCCAGTGGTCACACACCCAAAAAGCAGTAGCCGCAGAAGAAGAAACTAATGAGACCTTATATTCAAGACAAGCTTCTGGATAAGCTTATAACCCTGCTCCAATCTCTTCTCTCCTCCCTACTTACCTCTGCATTCATTAAACATTCCTAATCTTTAAAATCTTCCTCACCTCAGCCCACTTTCCTTCACACTTACTGATCTATCTCTAATAGGTATAAACAACTAAAAGAGGAACCCGGCTCCTGATCTCCTAAACTTCTGTCTCTCCCTCCACCAGGCCACCCTACTCACCTCCCCAATCATATGCATAAAGGTAAAAACTTTTCTTGGGTTTATAGGACCGACAAATTCCTCATCCTGGCATCAAAGACCCCACGTTCTGATGCCGATGTAGATTGGTCGTGTTACCTTACATTGATCCTCTTGATTCTTACTCTTTAATAACATCAATTCCTTAGGATCAACAAATTAGACTTTTTCTTTCTTGAAATAGTTGAGGGAGAGTCCCTCAACAGAACTACTGTAAAAGTTCTACCAATCCTTCAAGGCCTTGTCCAAATGCTGTTTTCTCCATGAAAAATATTACAATCTCTATAAGTGGAAATTCTCTGTCTCTCTTTCTGTCTGTCTATCTCTTTCTCTCTCATCATCATCGCTATCATCATCATCACCATTATTTTTGGAATACTTTAATAGTTCCACATTCATGCTGGCACCATAATTATTATGTCTGTATCCACCACCCTCTACTAGATACTAGAAGATATGCATCATCAATGTTGAGCAAACAAATGATCAAGTTTCTCCTTTCCTATTCTCTCATTCAATTCTGCAAATGACAAAATGAGATGGAACCATGAAGGGAGTACGGATTAAGAGACGCAGAGCATACCAAAGGGCCAAAAGTCTACTTTGTTTTTTTCTCCTTATATGTTAATTCGCTATCTCTATAACATGCTGCTTTGTAGGAAGAAAAAAGTAATTTTGAGGTGGCATTTCTTGAAGAGAAAACTAAGGCATAGTATGTAAGATTGCAAGAAAAGGGAAAACCACCATTTTTCAGGTTTTCTTGTTCCGTAATTCATTTTATTCTCCATTTTCTACAGGAGACACTAGAACAAGGCAAAATTATTCATATTTTAAAAGGCAGATTGAATTCTGTCTTCTATTCCCAAGATGAAACTAGTAGACTAGTAGAGGATGAGTCAACCAGCAAGCAGGCACGGAAGGAGATCCCCTCCACCCTCCCATCATATGTCCCTTTCCCTGAAGTTACTGCTGGTCAAATGGGACAATGGTCCTTCTGGAATCTATTCGAACACACACACACCTCGCCACGTGTGCGTGTTAGTACAGTGTAACAGGCAAGTCAGTCGGTCCATCACAAATATTCATCCACTGGCTACAATGCTTTCAGAAGATTGCAAGCCCCTGGGGATTCAGAGGAGAACCAAGCAAATGGCCACTGTCCTCAGGAAAATTTCACTCTTAACATTGCAAACAGACTCCACCCAAATAATTAATTAACTGGAAACGTACAAAGTGTTATTTAAGAAAAGCACTACCCACAGGTGTTACAGTCAATCTCTTCCATTTCTGTGTGTGTGACCATGGGCAAACACAGACCCTTGAATACATGTTTATTAAGCACTTATTGCTGATACTACATTAAAGACCCTAGTGTAATGTGGGGCACATCCTAAGTGTCCACTAAGGGACAAGGAACATATAAATAGCCCCTTGTTAAGAAATTATGTATTTCTACTTCTAAATTCCACTTCTCATTTCACTCACATTAGACTAGGAATATTATAAAAGGCACTCCTCTTCACAGTGTTCACAGTGCACTGTCCCCCAAAATTGGTATACAAAGTCTTTAGTGGTGATGGGAATTTCTTCTCTTTTTTCCCACTACCAACCCTATACAAGGTCTCTGTAGGCTCAAACTCTGAGTTATGACAGATGATACAGTAGCAAGAACATGAGAGTTAACTAGACTTGGATATAAGCTATGTTCTACCAGTGATTGGGCACGTACACCTGAATCATCTGTGAAATGGAAATAATATTTGCTACACACAACTTCTGGGAGCCTGAGATGAGGGGCATACAAAAAGGACCCATGACAACGACTGACAGGGAAGATTCGGATACTTGAGCTGTTCTTTGAGGACAAACGAGATTCAATTCTATATTTAGAAGCAATAGATGCCAAACCAGCCATGCACTGATACCTTCCAAAGGTATCAGTATGGGGGAAGGTATTTCTCCTGTTTGTCCTAAACACACTCTAGGCACAGATGCAAAACAGTGATTAACTTTCTACTAGCAAAATGGCTCATGGAGGAAGACCGGGGCTGCCCCTTATGGCACCTGTTAAAATAGCCAAATGGAGTTGACTTTCCCCTTTGGATCACAAGTCAAACACAAAGCCATTTCAAGAGGGGACCTACTATCCCTGTTTCATCAATAGCTAAACGGCAGACCCTGTTGCTGCCTTACTTACTGTCTCATTCCAAACCCTCAACTTGGGCTTCCTTTATTACTCCCTTCAGTCTCTGAATTGCTGTGTAGGATTTTCTGAGGACGACTCTGTGAGAACATCATGGGTTGCTGGATATGTGCACGCACTTGCACAAGTAAGTAATCGAGAGCTGGCTCAGGCGGGAGGACTTACATAGTTTTTCTCAAATGACATAATTGAGCATTAAAAACAACATATTCTGTTCTCCTGCTAGCAGAATAATGGAAGCAGAGTGTTGCCTTCCCAGCAGCTCTCGGCTTTGAATTGTGCAAAGCAGAAATGATCCTCCTTTTATAGGCAGCAACAGCCTCCAGAAGCTATGGGAACATTGCCAAGAGCCCTGAGAAACCTCCACAGCTAATTGGGAACCAGCTTATTAGTGACACTTTTGAGAGTCACGCTGTCATTGAAGAGAAACGAAGGAGAACATGGTGGGCGCTGTAGCCTGGAATTAGGCGGTGGGAGGGAGGGCTGGTTCTTGCTCCTTGCAAGAACATTGCTCTGTAAATTTCTCAAACGCTGTGCTCAGCTGGCTTGCAAAAGCCCTGGATTTGGGGAGACTGCAGGTAACACCTTAGCCTCCACTCCTGCTTGAGCACTGTCCCCCGCCACGTACATTCAGAGAGTTCTGTGGCCATGTCAAAGGTACCTTGATTGAGTTAACATAACCGAGGTAAACATCTCATGCCCTCCTAGTAGCCTCTTGAACATGTGTCTACATTTATTGTGTAGCTAACTGAAAGTGTTTTATGTCACAAACATTGGACAATTCCAGTAGCAAATAACTCCTAAGTTTTTGTGTAAGTATTAAAAACTCAGTAAAAAGAGAAATGAGTTGAGGAATTTAAAAAAATTTTTTTAATTAGCTTGTCAAAAAATCAGATCACATTTAGGAAGCATCACAAGAAATGAATACGACTCATGCTTTCACTTAAAACCCCTGATTTACGTTTTTAAGAAGGTGATTGCTGTGTCACACCAGCCCCAGTCAAGCAGAATGCCATGTCCTGAGTGTCGCCTTTGAGTTTCTAGCAAAATGTTGCTCCAATAACAAACTGGGTTTCTCAGCTCCCTTTCCACTGCAAGGATGCTGCCTGATCTGAATAACATTTCCTGACTTCTGTACTAATATTCTAGCCCTCACCTAAAATAAAAAAATGAAGGAGAGGAATCTGGGTCGTTGTACATTAGCAAGGAGAGCGTGTGAGCTGGGCAAGCGTACACCACTTCCATTGATATGCTCCCTGCTGGGTGAATTGATGGGGTCTGGTCACTGTCCTGGGAGAGAGAAGGAAGCCCAGACCCTGGAATTAACTCCTGGAGTTCTACACTGGGGTGGAGAACAACCCCAGGAAGTTTTTCCTGATGGTACTAGAAGTCCATCTGAGCACAGAGGAAACATGGAAAACATAGCTGACAAGCACCTGTTTGCTGCCTTACTCCATTGATTGCTTTTCTTAATTCTTCCAGCAAATTCACCCCTCTTTCCTCATAATGATGATTTAGCCTTTGCACATTCCATTACCAACCCCACCTGAGACAAGAAAGGTTCCTGAACCTTAATGTTCCATTTCCTTCTCTAGCTCTTGCTCTTAACATCATTATACATACATGCATACCCGCATATACATGCACACACATGCACACACACATATGCACACACGCACACACATGCATTTAGCGGTATACAAAATTGGGTTAATTGCCTACCCAACAGTTGCCAATTTTCTCCTTTTTTCTTCCTTGCTAGGACAGTTTGCCTCCCACAATACAACCTAAAATATCAGTTACCAGAATTCCCAGTTTACTTGCTGCTAGAGGTGGTGATGTGATATAGGTTTAGGGTGGCCATATGACAGAGTCCTGTAGCGGCAAGGTGACACAGTTGTGAGGTGCAATGTGATCAAGTCCTGCAGTGGCAATGTGATGGTGTGACACATTTCTGGGGTGTCTATGTGACAAAGTTCTTGGGTGGCAAAGTGACACAGTTCTGGGTGGCCATGTGACATAGCACTTGGGCGACAATGTGACCCAGTTCTGCAGTGGCCATGGAAACATTCCTGGGATGGCCATGTAACACAGGTATGGGATGGCCATGTAACACAGGTGTGGGATGGCCATGTGACACAGTTCTGGGGTGGCAATGTGACACAGGAGATGACCATGTGAAACATTTCTGGTCAATGAAGCCTTAAGGATGTCCGCTGGAGAACTTCTAGGAGATTCCCCTCTATATAAAGAGGGATATGGGAAAAGACCTTTCTCACTACTGGGACTTCCCCTTTCTCTTCTCACCTTGGAACAGATTTACATGAGCATACAATGTGTACGGCTGCTGCCACAGCCATCGTGCTGCAACCATGGAAAACATTCCATCCACTAAGGATGGCAGACAAATCAAAAGCTCCTGGAACGTTGATGGCATTTTGAGCAAGTGAAACACTTGGCCTGCCTACCCCTAGATGTCTTCTTACGTGAGACAATAAACTCCTGATATTTATGTCACACACACATGTGTGCACACATGCACTATTTATTTTTATTACATATACATATTTTATTGCATATACACAATTCTGCTAGCATAGGAAATTATGAGCATTTCCCTGTAGAAATCAAAATTCTTTTTGCAAGCAAAGATACAAGTTATTTTTGATAAAAGTTCAGGAGAAAAAATCCATCTGAAACTTGGTGAAGAATCACATGTGCAGTTTCCTTTAGTTACATCAACATGAGGCATCCAGGCTCCCGGACCCGGAGTAAAGGCACAGAAGACTTTCCGATTGACCAAGTTTTGTGCTAAATACTTTGTGGTAACAGCTTTAGGGAGTGAGTGCACAATTTGCAGAAGAAGCTCAAGGCCTTCCGGGAGATTACAAGCCTCTCAACTCTTGCTCCCCAAAGTTCAAAGTAAGAGAAATCAATCAGTTTTCACTAAGGTGGCCATAGCCACCGGAGTAAAATGACCTTGACCGGGGAGAGACCAGGCTTACGATCCAGGGTCAGTGTACATTGAGCTGGAAGCTCCACGGTTTCCATATCAGCGACTGTGATCTAGGAAACAACAGCTGAGCGTGAAATCTAGAAATCTCAGTGTCTACGTGAAGGGGCATGAACGAGCAAGGGCGTGCAAGAACCAGCAGACAAATGATATCGCCTGTCCAACCGTGCAGGACGTGGAAGGAATGGCAGCCGTGGGTCACTAGATGACGACTCGCGGTCTGTTCTCTGTGCTTGCAAGTAGGCTGAATCCCGAGGACAGTATGCGCAGAGAGATGGGTTCTTGGGACAAATTGAGACTGGGGAGACCTGCAGGAGAAATAGTGAAATTCCCACTAATAGAAGTTGTGGAAGTCAAAGATTAACTAAAAATAAATGAATGAATGAATGAATGAAAGCATCGGTACTCCCATGATACTGAGGTAGTGTATATATAAATATTTGTGTTGCACATATACCTACTTAAATATTGAAGTCAAGAAATAAATGACAACTTTTTTGTGTGTGTGAGGAAGCTTGGCCATGAGCTAACATCCGTTGCCAATCCTCCTCTTTTTGCTGAGGAAGATTGTCCCTGAACTAACGTCTGTGCCCATCTTCCTCTATTTTATGTGGGACGCCTGCTATACCATGGCTTGATGAGCCGTGCATTGGTCTGCGCCCAGGATCCAAACAGCAAACCCTGGGTCTCTAATGCGGAGCTCACGAACTTAACCACTATGCCACCAGGCAGGCCCCTAAATGACAACTTTTGATTGTCCCAAATTAAAATGAGTAATTAAGCACAGTTTTTCTTCCCTAATATAATCTTTCTGAGTTTTGCCAAAATGTTTTGTTCAGATACGATTTCCTAACATGTTAAGAAGTGTTTTTCAAGAAAGTTTTCTAAGGTCAAATAGGTGTGGAAAACACTCTTCACACAAATTAAACCTGTTGCTTCTATGCAGGTCTTCTGAAGCCTTTATAATATGCAGTACGAATATCCTAGAGGGGATAGAGTAAATATCTCCTCTAAAAATTACGTCTAAAAATTATGTAACCACTGAAGCCTTCTTCACAAAACATCTCACGAGACTAGTTTTTTGCCAAACGTGATTTGAGAAACACTGATTTAGGGTTTCAAACCCAACCCACAGATAATAAATGTTTCATTTTTTATATGTATTTCCTTTAAATTTAAAATACTCAAATTTACTATAATTATTTAGAATACAACCTTATATTCGATTTCATTTTCACTCATCAGCACTCCCTCTATGACTCCACCACCCTGAAGCTTTTAATGTTTATGCATGGCTTGGTCTGCTGGAATAGTTTTTAAAATAAGTTTTGAAGAATGGTTCATGAATAATACAGTTTCTGATTTCCCTACCCTCCCCCAAATATGTAGAAATATTTTTTCTGTTGGCTCTTTGTGTGACCTTCATCTTGGCTGTGTACAAAATTATTGGGTCCTGAAACCATGCCCTCAAAATGCGAGGTGAAATTTGTTACACACTATTGCGTAGAAGTTAGGAGCAAGCCTGAATTTGTTCTTTTGGACATAACTTTGTTCGGGGGAGAACCATGGAGTTAAACCTGGGTATTCACAGGCTGTTTGTTTTGATTTATATTATTTAAAATATGTGTCTAATGTGAGTATACAAAATCATTTTGAATGAAATTTGCAAAACACTTTAAATCTATATGACTGTTTTACTATGGAGTCTCGAGTTGTTGGGGCATAACCAAGAGAAGCATTCTTTTGATCCAATAATTGATACCTTCTGTGTTCACTGGTACCTCGTTTCCTACTGGGTACCCAGCTTCCTAACTGGCATCTCAGTTTGACTCAATAAAATCTCATTTATTCTAGAAAGTCTCATTTCAGTTATTAAAAGACAAACATGTTCGTTTTAACTTGTAATCTGTTAACCTTCAAAGTTTACCCCTACACACCCTATCTCCTCCTAGACTTGTGGTTCTAGGGTTTGAAGTGAAGAGGTTTGGAGAGAAGCAGTTGGAAAAATGGGGAAGCTAGATCTTTCCATTCCTTACACTTGATGGTAACTCCTTGTCTGGTGTGCTTCCTAAAGTTGTTCATATCACACACTCACAGACACACATACAGTCGTTTTATTTGCAAAGAACAGAGAAAAATGGGAGGGTGTTGGGGTCTCTACACAACTTGGAGAAAAACATGATGAAAAAACAAAATACAGTGTTGAGATTATATTAAATATTGAATTTTCTTAACTCTTCCAAATAAAAATTTGTCAGTACTTTTAGTCAGCCACTTGATTTTATTTCCAGGAAGAAAATTTTCCTTTAATCAGGTTTATTTTACGGTTTTATTGAGGTATAATGGACATAAAATAAACTACATGTATTTGATAAGTTTTGACATGTGTATACAACCGTGAAACCATCACCAAAGCAAAATAATAAACATAACTATTTCCCACAGGTTTCCTAGGGCACTCTTGTAATCCCGTCTCCCCATCCTGCCCCCTGCCATCGCCAGGCAATCACTGATCTGTTTTCTCTCACTTTACATGTGTTTGCACTTTCTGGAATTTTATGTAAATAGAATCATACAGCGTGTATACTCTGTTTGGTCCAGTCTTTCACTCAGCTTAACTATTTTGAGACGCATCCATGTTGTATGCATCAGTACTTGATTCCCTTTCCTGGCCCTGTAGTATTCCATTGTATAGGTATACACAATTTATTTAAGCATTCACTTGTTGATGGTCATTTGTGTTGTTTTCACTTTTTGGCTATTATAAACACAGCTGCTATAAACATTCATGTACACATCTTCTTGAGAACATATGCTTTCATTTCTCTTGGGTACATAACTAGGATTAGAATGGCTGGATCACATGACAAGGGTATGTTTACATTTTTACAAAACTGCCAAACTCGTTTCCAGAGTCATTGTTTCATTTTACTTTACTGCCAGCAGTGTTTGAAAGTTCCACTTGCTTCACATCCTCGCAAAACTTAGTGTGGTCGTCGTCTTATTTTTAGCCATTCTAATGGGTGTATAGTGATAGATATTTCCTTGTGGTTTTAATTTGCATTTCCCTAATGAATAATGACGATGAGCACCTTTTCATGTACTTATTTGACATCTGTATAACCTCTGTGGGGAAATGTCTGTTCAAATCTTTTGCCCATTTTATTGAGTTTTTTAATCTTATTATTGAGCTGTAAGTTTTAAATATTTGAGATGCAAATCCTTTGTCAGGTACATATTTTGTAAATATTTTCTTTCAGTCTGTGTCTTGCTTTTCATTTTCCTTAGAGTTTCTTTTGAAGGGCAAAGTTTCCTAATTTTGATAAAGCCCGGTTTGCTAATTCTTTCTTTTTATACTTCATGTTTTGTTTGTTGTACTTAAGAAATCTTTGCCAAACCAAAGGTCACAAATACTTTCTCCTAGTAGTTTTATAGTTTTAGCTCTCACACTAAAGTCTATGACCCATTTCAAGTTAATATTTATACATCACATGAACAAAAGAACAAGCTTCATTTTTCCAAATGACTATCCAATTATTCCAACACTATTTGTAGAAAAAGATGATTTTTCTCCTCTTAGCAGTTTGGTAAAAATTAATTGATGATATATATGTGGGTCTACTTCTGGACTCTCTATTCTATTCCATTGATCTATTTTTCCTCTCTTTATGCTAATACTACACTATCTTGATTATTGTAGCTTTATAATAAGTCTTGAAATTGCATAGTATTAGAACTCCAGTTTGTTTCTACTTTGTTAAAATTGTTCTAGCTATTCTCGATCCTTTGCATTTTCATGTAAATATTAGAATCAGCTTGCTACAAAACAAAAGCCTGCTGAGATTTTCATTAGTGTTACATCGAATCTATAGATAAAATGGGGAAAATTGTCATCTTAATATTGAGTACTCTGATCTGTCCATAGATTTATCTTTCCAATTATTTAGGTTTTTAAATTTCTCTCAGCAATTTTATAGTTATAGTGTAAATATATACCTTTTGTCAAATTTATCCCTAAGATTTTCATATTTTTAATACTACTGTAAATCGTACTTTTTTTAAATTTATTGAGGTCATGTTGGTTTTTAACATTGTGTAATTTTAGGTGTACATTATTATATATCAGTTTTTGTATAGACTGCATCATGCTCACCACCAATTGTCTAGTTTTTATCTGTCACCATGCACATGTGCCCCTTTACCCCTTTCATCCACCCCTCCACCCCTCCACCCCTTCCCCTCTGATAACTACTAATCTGCTCTCTTTATCCATGTGTTTATCTTCCACATACGAGTGCAATCATATGGTATTTGTCCTTCTCTGTCTGACTTATTTTGCTTAGCATAATACTCTCGAGATCCATCATGTTGTTGCAAATGGGATGATTTTGTCTTATTTTATGGCTGAGTAGTAGTACTGTATATACTACTCAGCCATAAAATATGTATATACATATTTTATGTACTACTACTCAGCCATAAAATATGTATATAAATATATATATATACACACATATATATATCTCCCATATCTTCTTTATCCATTCACCAGTTGATGAGCACTTGGGTTGCTTCCATGTCTTGGCTATTGTGAATAATGCTGCAGTGAACATAGGGGTGCATAAATCTCTTTGTATTGTTGATTTCATGTTCTTTGCATAAATACACACTAGTGGGATAGCTGAATCGTATGGTATTTCTATTTTTAATTTTTTGAGAAATCTCCATACTGTTTTCCATAGTGCCTATACCAGTTTGCATTACCCCCAGCAGTGTATGAGGGTTCCTTTTTCTCCACATCCTCTCCAACCTTTGCTGTTTTCTGTCTTGGTGATTATAGCCATTCTGACAGGTATAAGGTGATATCTCATTGTAGTTTTGATTTGCCTTTCCCTAATAATAAGTGGTGATGAACACCTTTTTACGTGCCTGCTGGCCATCTGTACATCTTCTTTAGAAAAATGTCTGTTCATATCCTCTGCCATTTTTTGATTGGGTTCTTTGTTTTTTTGTTGTTGAGTTGTATGAGTCCTTTGTATATTTTGGAAATTAACCCCTTGTCAGATATATGATTTGCAAATATTTTCGCCCAGTTGGTGGGTTGTTTTTTTTGTTTTGTTGATGGTTTCCCTTGTCTTGCAGAAGCTTTCTAGTCTGATGTAGTCCCATTTGTTTATTTTTTCTTTTGTTTCCCTTGCCTGAGTGGGCATGGGATTCAAAAAGATGCTGCTAAGCCCATGTCAAAGAGTGTACTGACTATATTTTCTTCTAGGAGTTTTATGGTTTCAGGTCTTACATTCAAGTCTTTAATCCATTTTGACTTAATTTTTGTGAATGGTGTAAGACAATGGTCTACTTTCATTCTTTTGCATGTGGCTGTCCAGTTTTCCCAGCACCATTTATGGAGGAGACTTTCCTTTCTCCATTGCATGTTCTTGGATCCTTTGTCAAAGATTAACTGTCCATAGATGTGTGCTTTTATTTCTGGGCTTTCAATTCTGTTCCTTTGATCTGTGTGTCTGTTTTCATGCCAGTACCATGATGTTTGATTACTATAGCTTTGTAGTATATTTTGAAGTCAGGGATTGTGATGCCTCCAGCTTTGTTCTTTTTTCTCAGGATTGCTTTGGCTATTTGGGGTCTTCTGTTGCCCCATATTAATTTTAGTATTCTTTGTTCTATTTCCATGAAGAATGTCATTGGGATTCTGAGTGGGATTGTATTAAATCTGTAGATTGCTTTAGGAAGTATGAACATTTTAACTATGTTTATTCTTCCAATGCATAAACATGGAACATCTTTCCACTTCTTTATGTCTTCTTTGATTTCTTTCAATAATATCTTATAGTTTTCAGTGTATAGGTCTTTCACTTCCTTGGTTAAGTTTATTCCTAGATATTTTATTCTTTTTGTTGTGATTGTAAAAGGGATTGTATTCTTGCCTTCTCTTTCTGCTAGTTAGTTATCAGTGTCTAGAAATGCAACTGATTTTTGTCAGTTGATTTTGTACTCTGCAACTTTGCTGTAGTTGTTGATTATTTCTAATAGTTTTCTGGTGGATTCTTTAGGGTTTTCTATATTAGATCATATCATCTGCAAACGTGAGAGTTTTACTTCCTCCTTTCCAATTTGGATGACTTTTATTTCTTTTCCTTGCTTAATTGCTCTGGCCAAAACCTCTGGTATTATGTTGAATAGGAGTGGTGAAAGTAGAGACCTTTGTCTTGTTCCTGTTCTCAGAAGGATGGCTTTCAGTTTTTCACCATTAAATATGATGTTGGCTGTGGGTTTTATTGAGAGTTTTTATCACAAAAGGATGTTGGATCTTGTCAAATGCTTTCTCTGCATTTATTGATATGATCATATGATTTTAGTCCTCATTTTGTTAATGTGGTGTATCACATTGATTGATTCGCAGATGTTGAACCATCCCTGCAGCCCTGGAATAAATCCCACTTGATCTTGGTGTATAATCCTTTTATTGTTTTGCTTTATTCGATTTGCCAATATTTTGCTGAGGATTTTTGCATCTATGTTCATCAGCAATATTGGCCTCTAATTTTCTTCTTTGTGTTGTCGGCGTCTGGTTTTGGTATAAGGGTAACGTTGGCCTCATAGAATGAGTTAGGAAGTATCTCATCTTCAATTTTTTTGAATAGTTTGAGAAGGATAGGTATTAATTTTTGACTATTTGGTAGAATTCTCCAGAAAAGCCATCTGGTCTTGGACTTTTGTTTTTTGGGGGGTTTTTGATTACCATTACAATTTCTGTACTTGTGATTGGTCTGTTCAGATTCTCTACTTCCTCTTGATTCAATTTTGGGAGGTTGGATGAGTCTAAGAATTTATCCTTTTCTTCTAGCTTATCCAATTTTCTGGCATATAGTTTTTCATAGCATTCTCTTATAATCCTTTGTATTTCTGTGGTATCTGTTGTAGTCTTACCTCTTGCATTTTTCATTTTATTTATTTGAGCCTTCTCTCTTTTTTTCTCAGTGAGTCTGGCTAACGGTTTGTCAATTTTCTTTGTCTTCTTAAAGAACCAGATGCTAATTTCATTGATCCTTCTTATTGTTTTTTTAGCCTCTATTTCATTTATTTCTGCTCTGATTTTTATTATTTCCTTCCTTCTACTGACTTTGGGCTTTGTTTGTTCTTCTTTTTCTAGTTCTTTTAGGTACAAGGTAAGCTTCTTTATTGGAGATTTTGCTTATTTGTGGAGGTAGGCCAATATTGTTATAAACTTCCCTCTTAGTACCACTTTTGCTGCATCCCATAAGAGTTGGTGTGTTGTGTTTTCATTTTCATTTATCTCCAGGTACTTTTTTATTTCTCCATCGATCGTATGGTTGTTTAGTAGCATGTTGTTTAGTCTCCACATAATTGTGACTTTCCAAGCTTTTTTTCTTGCAGTTGATTTCTAGTTTCATAGCATTGTGGTCAGAAAAGATGCTTGATGTGATTTCAATCTTCTTAAATTTATTGAGGCTTCTCTTGTTTCCCAATGTATGGTCTATCTTTGAGAATGTTCCAGGGGCACTTGAGCAGAATGTATATTCTGCTGTTTTGGGATGGAATGTTCTATATATATCTATTAAGTCCATCTGGTCTCGCATTTCATTTAAGGACACCGTTTCCTTGTTGACTTTCTGTCTGGATGATCTATCCATTGGTGTAAGTGGGGTGCTGAGGTCCCCTACTATTATTGTGCTGCTATCAATTTCTCCCTTTAGGTCTGTTAATAGTTGCTTTATATACTTTGGTGCTTCTGTGTTAGGTAAATATATATATTCATAAGTGTTATGTCCTCTTGGTGAAATGTCCCTTTTATCATTAAATGCTGCCCCCCTTTGTCTCTCATTGTCTTTTTTATCTTAAAGTGTACTTCGTGTGTTATAAGTATGGCAACACCTGCTGTCTTTTGCTTGCCATTTTCTTGGAGTATCATCTTTCATCCCTTCACTCTGATCCTGCGTTTGTCTTTAGAGCTATGTGTTTCCTGGAGGCAGCATATTGTTGCTTCTTGTTTTTTAATCCATCCAGACACTCTGTGTCTTTGGTTGGAGAATTTAATCCACTGACATTTGAAGTGATTATTGATACATGAGGGCTTAATACTGCCATTTTATCTCTTGTTTTCTGGTTATTCTATATTTCCATTGTTTCTTTTCCCTTGTATTTCTGACTGCCATTTCAGTTTGGTGGTTTCCTGAGATGGTTTTCTCAGTTTTGTCTTTATTTATGATTTGTGGCTCTGCTCTGATTTTTTCTTTAGTGGTTACCATGAGGTTTGTATAAAAGATCCCATAGATGAGGTAATCCATTTTCTGATAACCTTTTATCTCTATTAGCCAAAGCAGGTTTCATCCCTTTCTTCTTCCCCTTCTGAGTTATTGTTGTCACAAATTATTCTTTTTTGTGTTGTGAGTTTATAACTAACTTGAAGTGTTTATAGTTATTTTTGATGCTTTCCTCCCCTCTATCTTTTATGTTATAATTAAGTGTTTACTACCCTATTCTGTTATAGAGCTACAATTCTCTGATTCTGTCTGTCTATTTATCTCCTTGCTCAAGGTTTTGTAAAGCTTTGTTTTCAGGTGGGAGGGCTCCTTTCAACACTTCTTGTAAGGTAGGCCTAGTGGCAATGAACTCCCTCGGGTTTTGTTTATCTTGGAAAGCTTTTATTTCTCTATCATATCTAAAGGATAGTTTCACTGGACAGTATTCTTGGCTGAAAGTTTTTGTCTTTCAGTATTTAGGATATATCATTCCATTCTCTCCTGACTTGTGAGTTTTCTGCTGAGGAATCCTCTGAAAGCCTGATAGGAGTTCCTTTGCAGCTTATTTTCTTCTTCCTTACTGCCCTTAATATTTTTTCTTTGTCATTGATTTTGTCAGTTTAATATTACATGCCTTGGAGAAGGTCTTTTTGCACTGATGTAATTAGGAGTTCTATTGGCTTCATGTACTTGTTAAGTCCAGTTCCTTTCCCAGGTTTGGGAAGTTCTCAGCTATTATTTCTTTGAACAAGCTCTCTGCTCCTTTCACCCTCTCTTCTCCCTCTGGAACCCCTATAAGCCTTATGTTGCTTTTCTTGATTGAGTCAGATAGCTCTCAAAGAATTTCTTCATTTTGGAAAAATCTTAGCTCTTTATCCTCCTCCACCTGAAGCATTTCTATTTTTCTATACTCTAAATCACTAATTCTGTCCTCCATAACATCAGCTCTGTTTTTATGGTTTCTACATTATTTTTTATCTCATTAATTGTGTTCTTCATCTCCAGAATATCCATTTAGTTTCATTTTAGAGCTTCAATCTCTTTGGTGAAGTATTCCTTCTGCTTATTAATTTTATTCCTGAGCTCATTGAACTGTCTTTCTGAGTTTTCTTGTAATTCATTGAGTTTCTTTATGACAACTATTTTGAATTCTCTGTCATTTAGATTGTAAATTTCTATGACTTCATGATTGGTTTCTGCAGACTTGTCATTTTCCTTTCGCTCTGAAGTGTTACTATATTTCTTCATGGTGTTTGATGAAGTAGTCTTTTGCCAGCACATTTGTGGTGGTATCAGGTCACAGATTCCACCTGCCACCCCTGGGAGTGGGGCAGGAGCTGCGTTATCTTATCCCTCCCCCTCTGCTGGAACTTGTGCTGGTAGGGCTGCACTGCATTTGCATGGCCTGGCCACAGCTGCTTGGTGGGTCATGTAGGCATGTGCAGGCAGGTCCTCTGTGCTCTGCTGGTGGGTTGCTCTCATGCAGGTGGAACTGCAGCATTCTGCAGGGGACTGGCCAAGCTGCTGCACTAGGCAGAAGGGGAGGGGCACTTTCTTTCATGTGCAGGCCAGCTTCTGCACTTGCAGGTGCCTCAGCTGAGCTGCTGCACTTGATGGGCAGGGCTCCCTCATGAGGGCTGTGCCACTGCCACTTGGTGGAGAGCATTCTCCAGGGCAGAGTCACCACAGTATGGTGGGCACTCCCACAGGCTGGGCCACCACTCAGAAAGTATTCGTGTGCAGGCTGAGTTGCCCCCGCCTCCTCTTACAGTCACACCGGCCACTGTGTGAGGACCCATGACCTGGATCGCTACTGCCAGGGAGAAGGAAGGGTCTGCTCACCCAGTTCCACTGCTTCCCAAGGATCTAGTCCACTCACCATCAGATGCATGGCTGCATGTATCTCTCAGGGGCCCTGTTGTACTGTGTAGGGAATCCTCTGTTGGTTAATGAATGTCTGTTTAGTTGTAGCTTGGAGGGGGGAGACAAAGGGAACAACTCACTCCACCATGATGCTGATGTCACTCCCCCATCATCTAAATGGTACTATTTTCTAATTTTAATTTGTGATTGTTAGTTGCTAGAATATAGAAATATGATTGAATTTGCATATTAATCTTGTATCTTGCAAACTTACCAAACTCACTTATTAGTTCTAGCAAATTCTTTTGTCAATTATATCAGATGTTCTGCACAGATAATTATGTTATCTGCAAATAAAGACAGTGTTACTTCTACTTTTCTTATCTAGATGCCTTTTATTTATTATTCTTGCTTTATGGCACTTTATACATCCTCCAAGATAATGTTAAATGGATGCACTGACAGCAGCCATATTCAATTTTCCACATGAGTTTGTGTAGAATTGGTATTGTGACTTTCTTAACTGTGGTAGAGTTCATCAGTGAAACCATCTAAGATTAGAGCTTTCCTTGTGGGGAGAATATATACTACTGAAAATTAAATTTCCTTTATATAGGATTTCTTAGGTTACCTATTCCTTATTGTGTAAGCTTTGATAGTTTGTCTGCTTCATCATTATATTAGATTACTGTCTTTTCTACATTTGTAGGATATTATCTCTTATCGTTCCTTATATTGGTAATGTGTGTTTTTTCTCTTTTCATCCTGGTCAATCATATCAGAGGTTTATCAAGTTATTAATTTTCTCACAAAAATGTTTTTGATTTTATTTATTTTCTTTACTATTTTTCTGTTTTCTATTTAATAAGTTTCTGATCTGATCTTCATTATTTCCTTCTTTCTGCTTACTTTGAGTTTAATTTGCTCTTGTTTTTCTAGTTCCTTAAAGTAGAAGTTGAGGTCATTTATTTAAAAATTGTTTTTCCTTTCCAATTAGGCATTTTAAGGCTATACATTTTCCTCTTAATACTGCTTTACCTGTATCCTACAAATTTTTTTGTGTTATGTTTTCATACTCATTCAGTTCAAAGCAATTAATTTTGATTTCGATTTCTTCTTCAACCTATGAGATTTTAAAAATTGTGTTATTTAATTTTCAAATGTTTGGTATTTTCCAGATACCTTGCTAATGTTGATTAATTCTAGTGTGATTAGGGAACATACTTTTTATCATTTGAATTATTTTAAATTTATTGAGACTTGTTTAATGGACCATAACATAATCCATCTTGATAAATTGTCTGTGCACACTTTAAAAGAATGCATATCCTGATGTTGTTAGTGTTCTATAAATATCATTTAGATTAGTTGTTTGATAGTTGCAGCTTAAATCTTTTCTATCATTACTGATTTTCTGCCTCCTTATTTGATCAATTATTGAGAAAAGACTGTTAAAATCTCTAACTGCAATTGTGGATTTGTCCATTTTTTTCTTGCAGTCCTAAAAGTTTTTGCTTTTTTTATTTTGGAGTTCTGTTATTGGATGCATAAATGTTTAGGATTGTTGTTTTCTTTTGATGAATTAATCTCTTTGTCATTATGAAATAACCTTTTTATTCTTGATAATGTTCTTTACTCTGAACTCTACTTTGTGTAATATTATTATAGCCACTCCAGCTTTCTCAATGCTAGCATGGTATATCCTCTTCCATCCTTTTACTTTTCATCTATTTTTGGCTTTATATTTAGAGTGATTTTCTGGTAAGTATCAGATAGTTGAGTTTTAAATAGGTTTTATGTTTGAAATGGCCATGTATAGTCTTGACCTAACTTCTTAATGAACAACTTTTCAAATTTCATTGACAATCTTTTGTTTCAAAAGTTGATGATAAAAGATTGGTATTGTTATAATTGTTTTCAAAAGTTTAAGTACTATTTATAGTGTTTAACAGTATTTATTTTATTGACAAATACAATATGCATTATTTAGAGAAAATACTTTGCACCTAGCTTGAATGCAACTGAAAGACAAATCAGCCTGAAATGAACAGAAGAATCCAATATATGTACAGACATAGATTCAGGCTGCCACCATTCATTGGGGTGTACACAATCTTACTTGAATGTAGGAAATATCAAGACTCCTAGACATTCCATGGTTTTGTTTTCTGTGACAGGTAGGGCCACTCTCTGCAGCTGGCTGCTGAAATAGATGTCCAGATGATAGTACACCTTCCTGGTCACACTCACCACATACTAGTTGGGGATTAATTGCCAGCTTCAAGTCACTTATGCTTGCTGGGCTAAGCCATCAGACTGTGTTCCATTTGAGCCACACTCCAAAAAATCCCCTGACTTGCCCCATGTGCTGCAACTATGCCGGCTGTTCTGTTGCTCCAGTTGAGATTCAGTCACCCCCAGGTGGAAAATGCTCCCATACCTAGTTTCATGGTGAGGAAGATTCAGTTCATATTTGACCTCTTCTGATGTATCACAACTCAATACCAAAGGCATTCCTCCAGTTCTTGCTGTTAGGATCCCCTTACCCTGAAGATGGTCTTCTCCGGAAATTATCAGAAATCTAGACCATCTATGTTGTCTACCAGACTCACAGAGTTCCATATTACAGAGTGGGAATGCAGATTGCCTCCCTCCCCTGCATCCATTCCTCAACTTTGTCATTTCTTCCCTGCCTCTTTTTCAAGATTCCAGCAATATTAGCTCAGTTTAGTGACTCAGGCCTTACAGACAAATGTTAAGGCAGGGAATAATTTAGTACCCCTAAAGTTTTATTAAGTGGCTGCTGAATATGTAAAATGAATCTCTCATTAAGCCCTGTGGGTCAGTGGCTAGCATTCAAGAGCTGGTTTTACTCTAAACTTAGCATCTCTTTTTCTTAACTGAAGGCTTCAATAGCCAATTTCCAGACAACTGAAAAGATGCTATTTGACACTTCATATTATCTTGTTATATCATTGTGCACTGATTTTCTTACCTTCACCACGTGAAATTTTGTGGTTTTCTATTACCACAAGAAATAGAACCAATGTTCTATTCCAATTATTTTTTCTCTCCTGAGGAATAACTGACTTCCCTAAGCTAAAGCTCTAACCTCTCTCATTTAGTCATTCACTCATTCAAGCATACACTCAGCAAATATTTACTAAGTAGTACCAGGACCCATACTAGGCATAGAGAATATAGTGGTGAGAAAAATACACATGCTCTATTTTCTCACCTTAAAGAGCAGAAGAAATTACAGGTAATTAAAGACACAATTCCAATAAAATATGATATCCTAGGGTGTGTAGAGGGCACTAGGGAACAATTAATCAAGAGGGCCCAAATTAGGTTAGCAAGTCAAAAGGAGCATTAGGTGTTAGTCACCTAAAGATGTAAGGAAAGTGTTCTGGGCACAGGAAGCAGAATGCCAAAAGGCCTGGAGGTAAAAGAAATTAAGTGTAACATATTTGAGGAGTTACAGAAATTCATGTTGAGTTTACTAGCAAAGATAAGGTCAGGACAGTGGCCAGGTCACTCTGGGTCAACTCAGGTAGGTTATGCACTGTAAATACTACCTCAAAGACAACAGAAGGTCAACAAAGTATCTAAGCATCGAAGTGATACAGTGAGATTTTAGGGGAATCACCTGGCTGCATTTTGGAGCTTAGGTTGGAAGACAGAAAGCTTTGCATCAGGAAATCTACTAGGTGATGTTTGTAGTGACCCAGACTTGAGCAGATAAAGGGCCAGATTAGTGAGGTTAGTGGCAGTAAACATAAACAAAAATGGACAAACTTGATATAGTGTTAGCAGGCAGTTTCAAAAGAGCTTAGATTGCTTCATTGTTGAAGCCTAGGGTGATGCTGGATGAGAATGGAAATGTTAAAAATAACTTGATTTCTGTTTCTAGCCAACTTTAGATGTGCAATACAGAAAGAAAACTGATGAGTTCAGAATTTAGAGATTCAATGTGAAAGCCAAAAGCAAATGCCCAGTGGCAAGTTGCATGTATGGCTTTGAAGCTCATGAGATGTCAAAGCTAAAATGTATATTTGAGAACCATCATATTTGGTTTTTAAATATCATCTCACATTACTTTTATCTCTTGATTATTTTTTCTGCCTTATAAATAATGTTTTTAAGTTTGAGCTCCATATCACTGACTTAATTTTCTGCTGCAAGATTTTTATTAAACACGCAGTCTATCCTTATTTCAGTAAATTTCCTTTTCACTTTATCCTTACCCTCTAATTTGGTACCTCCTTATGTCTATTCACATTACATAGTGCTGATTGTATTGATGCTGTCAAACAGTTTTCAAAATTCACTTTGGGTTCTGTAGTAATACATTTTTCAGAACCATGCTCATTCGTTCCCTGTCCAGGATGCTGTTTTCATCCCAGTGGAGTAAAATCTTTTTTTCAGCAACTCTGTGTTATTTTGCCCTCTCGCTCATTCTCAGTCAAAAAGATTCTCTGAGTTTTAGTTCTTACAGACGTTTATCCTGGGAAAAAGAATCTAATGCATGTAGTTTATTTGGGAGACGTAACAAACACTGATAGAAAAGAGGGAAAGATACAGGGAAGGGAAGGTAGTAAATAAAGGGTGTGTTGTCCAACCAGCTACTACAGTGAGTAAATCCACAGGAAAACTCTGGGAACCAGTGCACATCACATAACTGAGAATTCTTCTACCTGTGGGGCAAGAAACTGTTACTGACCTTGAGTGAGGTGCTGTCACACTTCTGGGTAGAGCTGCCTTCCACAGCTTAGAGGAAAGCTGCCGGGTAAAGAAATGCACATATTGGCAGTTGGAGATCTGCCAGAGGCCACTAAAGTGGTAAGTGCTGGGGATGTGGCACACAGAGTCTACTACGATGACTTATTTTTTTTCCCAAAATAGAAGGAGTATGGATGTGCCTTTGCTCTTTTTACCTCTTGTCCTGTTTCACCCCCAACTGGGGGCACTGCAGTACAACTCCGATGATAACCACTGGATGTTAGCACCAGACTCTACAGTAAGGGCTCAGTATGTTACAGACTGAAGTTTATGTTCCCCTAACAATCCAATGTTGAAACCTTAACAGAAAAGAGATCATGGGAGCATACGGCAAGATAGTGGCCTCCTACAAGCCAAGAGAAGAGGCCACAGAATGAAACCTACTTTGCCAGCATCTTAATTTTAGACTTCCTTGCCTCCAGAACGGTGAGCAAAAAATTTCTGTTAAGTCACCCAGACTGTGGTATATTTTACAGCAGCCCAAGCAGACTAATTCACCTCCATAAGTCTGCTTTTACTTCAGACGCCAGCCACACCTCAGGAGTCCCTTGACCACATGCACTTCTGACTGACTGGCTATAAATTCAAGGGTTTCTACAACCCTCTCAGGTTCAGTAATTCACTGGAATGACTTACGGAGCTCATGCAAGTGCTATACTTGTGACTGCAGTTTTATTATAAAACAGACACACAGGATGATGTCTGGGAAGGAGTGCAGAGCTTCCATACCCTCTCCTTGTGCAGTCAGAGCATGTCACCCTCCTGACACACTGATGTGTTCTCCACTGAGCTTCAGTATCAAGAGTTTTATCAGGACTTCATGATGTAGGCTTGATTGATTGATTCATTGGCCATCATCTCCAATCCCCTTCCCCTCCTTGGAGGTCAGAAGGTCGGCTGATATCATGTGGCTCAAAGCTCCAACCCTCTAATCACATGATTGGTTTCTCTGACACGGCTTACCCCCCATCACCAGTCATCTCATCAACATACGCTATCTAAGGGCCCACCATGAGTCATTCATTAGCATAAACTATTAGAGTCCATTATGACTAAAAAAGATCTATCACTCAGGAAATTCCAAGGACTTAGAGTGTCCCTTCCAGGAACCAAGGACAAAAACCAGACAAATACTATATTTCTTTTTATAGAAGTGTAAGTGACATACAATATCCTATTAGTTTCAGGTGTACATCATAGTTATTAAATATTAATATACACTACAAAATAATCACAATAAGTCTACTTACCATCTGGCACCATATAAGTTATTATTGACTGTCTTCCCTATGCTGTACATGATAGCCCCATGACTTATTTATTTTATAACTAGAAGTTTTTACTTCTTAATCCTTTTCACTTATTATAGCCCCCAACCTCTCCCCCCTCTGATAAATCACCAGTTTGTTCCATGTTTCTAGGAGTCTGTTTCTGTTTTGGTTTGTTTGTTTATTTGTTTTGTTTGTTAGTTTCCACATATAGGTGAAATCATATGGTATTTGACTTTCTCTGTCTGACCCACTTCACTTACCATAATACCTTCTAGGTCGTTCCGTGTCATCACGAATGGCAAGATTTCATTCTTTTTTTATGACTAATATTCCATTGTATATGTATATATACCACATCTTCTTTATCCATTCATCTATCAATGACATTCAGGTTGTTTGCATATCTTGGCTATTGTAAATAATGCTGCAATGAACATAGGGGTGCATGTACCTCTTCAAACTAGTGTTTTTGTTTTCTTTGGATAAATACCCAGAAGTGGAATTGCTGGATTGCATAGTAGTTCTATGTTTAATTTTTTGAGGAACCTCCATACTGTTTTCCATTGTGGCTGCACCAATTTACATTCCCACCAACCGTGTATGAGGGTTCCCTTTTCTCCACATCCTCTCCAACACTTGTTATATTTGTTTTCTGATAATAGCCATTCTGAAAGGTGTGAGGTGATGTCTCATTGTGGTTTTGACTTGCATTTCCCTGATGATTAGTGATGTTGAGCAGCTTTTCATGTGTCTGTTGGCCCTCTGCATGTCTTCTTTGGAAAAATGTCTATTCAAGTCCTCTGCCCATTTTTTAGTCAGGTGGCTTGTTTTTTTGATACTAATATGTGTAAATTCATTGTATATTTTGGATATTAACCCCTTATCGGATGTATGATTTACAAATATCTTCTCCCATTCAGTAGGTTGTCATTTCATTTTGTTGATGGTTTCCTTTGCTGTGCAGAATGTTCTTAGGTTGATATAGTCCCATTTTTTTTAGTTTTGCTCTTGTTGCCCTTGCCTGAGGAGACTGTTCCAAAAAAATGTTGCTAAGACCAATGTCAAAGAGCTGACTGCCTATGTTTTCCTCTAGGAGTTTTATGTTTCAGGTGTTATATTCAAGTCTTTAATCCATTTTGAATTTATTTTTATATATGGTATAAAATAGTGGTCCAGTTTCATTCTTTTCCATGTAACTGTCCAGTTTTCCCAATATCATCTATTGAAGAGACTGTCTTTTCCCCATTGTATATTCTTGCTTCCTTTGTCATAGATTAATTGACCATGAGTTCATTTCGGGGCTCTCTATTCTATTCCATTGATTTATGTGGCTGTTTTTGTGCCAGTACCATACCATATTGATTACTATAGCTTTGTAGTATAGTTTGAAATCAGGGAGCATGATACCTCCAGCTTTGTTCTTTCTCAAGATTGCTTTGGCTATTCAGGGTCTTTTGCGGTACGACACAAATTTTAGAATTCTTTCTTCTAGTTCTGTGAAAAATGCCATTGGTATTTTGATGGGGATTGCATTGAATCTGTAGATTGCTTTGGGTAGTATGGATGTTTTAACAATATTAATTCTTCCAATCCAAGAGCATGGTATATCTTTCCATTTATTTGTGTCATCTTCAATTTCTTTCATCAATGTCTTATAGTTGTCAGAGTACAGATCTTTCACCTCCTTGGTTAAATTCATGCCTAGGTATTTTATTCTTTTTGATGCAATTTTAAATAAGATTATTCTCTTAATTTCTCTTTCCAATAGCTCATTATTAGTGTATTGAAACACAAGCTATTTCTGTATATTAATTTCATATCCTGCAACTTTACTAATTCATTTACTAGTTCTTATAGTTTTTGATGAAGTCTTTAGGGGTTTCTACATATAGTATCTTGTCATGGGCAAACAGTGACAGTTTTAATTCTTCTTTCTGTTTTGAATGCCTTTTATTTCTTTTTCTTTCCTAATTGCTGTGGCTAGGACTTCAAACACTATGCTGAATGAAAGTGGTGAGAGTGGGCATCCCTATCTTGTTCTTTTCACTGTTGACTATGATGTTAGCTGTGAGTTTGTCATATATGGCTTTTATTATGTTGAGGTATGTTCCTTCTATTCTCACTTTGTTGAGAGTTTTTATCATAAATGGATGTTGAATTTGTCAAATGCTTTTTTTGCAACTCTTAAGATGATCATATGATTTTTATTTTTGTTTTGTTATTGTGGTATATAACATTCATTGATATGTCAATGTTGAACTATCCTTGCATCCTTGGAATAAATCCCTCTTGATCGTGGTTTATGATCCTTTTAATGTATTATTGAACTCAGTTTGCTAATACCTTGTTGAGGATTTTTGAATCTATAATCATCAGGGATATTGTCTCGTAATTTTCTTTTTTGTGTGACATCTTTTTCTGGTTTTGGTATCAGGGTAATGCTGGTCATGTAGCTGAGTCTGGAAGCATTCCTTCCTCTTCAATATTTTGGAATAATTTGAGAAGGATAAGTATTAACTCTTCCTTAAATGTGTGATAGAATTCACGTGTGAAGCCATCTATTCCTGGACTTTTGCTTTTTGGGAGTTTTAAAATTACTGATTGAATGTCATTACTTGTAAGTGGTCTATTCAGATTTTCTGCTTCTTCATCATTCAGTCTTAGAAGGTGGTGTGTTTCCAGAGAGTTATCCATTTCTTCTTGGTTTATCAATTTGTTGGCATATAGTTGTTTGTAGTGGTCTCTTATGATCTTTTTTATTTCTGTAGTGTCAGTTGTAACATCTCTTTCAGTTCTGATTTTATTTATTTGGACCTTACCTCCTTTTTCTTGATGAGTCTGGCTAAAGTTTTATCAATTTTGTTTATTTTTTCAAAGAACCAGCTTTTAATTTCATTGATCTTTTCTATTTTTTTTAAGTTTCTCTTTCATTTATTTCTCCTCCTATTTTAGTATTTTCTTCCTTTTACTAACTTTAGGCTTTTTTGTTCCTCTTTTTCTAGTTCCTTTAGGTATAAAGTTAGATTGTTTATGTGAGATTTTTTTCATTTTTCCTGAAGTAGGCCTGTATTGCTATGAACTTTCCTCTTAAAATTGCTTTTGCTGTGTCCCAAAGATTTTGGAAAGTTGTGTTTCCATTTTCATTTGTCTCAAGATACTTAACTTCCTCTTTGAATTCTTCATTGACCCATTGGTTATTTAGTAGAATGTTGTTTAGTCTCTATGTTTTTGTGTTTTTTCCAGTTTTCTCCTTGTACTTGACTTCTAGTTTCATAACACTGTGGGCAGAGAAGATGCTTGATATGATTTCAAACTTCTTGAATTTATTGAGACTTGTTTTGTAGCCTAACACGTGATCTATCCTGGAGAATGTCCCATGTGCACTGGAAAAGAATGTATATTCTACTGTTTGGGATTGGAATATTCTGTAAACATCTAGTAAATCCATTTGGTCTAATGTGTTGTTTAAGGCCAACGTTTCCTCATTGATTTTCTGTCTGGATGATCTATCCACTGATCTAAGTGGGATATGAAAGTCTCCTACTATTATTGTGTTAGTGTGAATTTCTCCCTTTATGTCTGTTAATGTTTGCTTTATATATTTATGTGCTCCTACGTGGGGTGTATAAATATTTAAGAATGTTATATTGTCTTTTGGGATTGACCCCTTTATCATTATGTAATTCCTTTCTTTGTCTCTTGTTACAGTGTTTGTTTTAAAGTCTATTTCATCTGATATGAGTATTGCTACCCCACCTTTCTTTTTCATTGTATTTGCAAGGAGTATCTTTTTCATCCCTTTACTTTCAGTCTGTGAGTGTCTTTAGGTCTGAAGTGAGTGTCTTGTAGACAGCATATAAATGGGTCTTGTTTTTTTATCTATTAAGCCACCCCATGTCTTTTGATTGGAGCATTTAGTCCATTTACATTTAAAGTAACTATTTATAAGTATGTACTTAATGCCATTTTCTTAATTATTTTCTGGTTTGTAGTTCTTCTTCATCCCTTTCTTCTTCTCTTGGTCTCTTCTTTTGTGTTTTAATGGTTTTAGTCAGTGTTATGTTTGAGTTCCTTTCTCTTTATTTTTTGTGTATTTATTGTAGGTTTTTGATTTGTGGTTACCATGTAGTTCATATATATTGACATATAAATAGCAATCTATTTTAAGGTGATAGTTGCTTAAGCTTAAGTCACTTAAGATTTTTGGTTTGTGGTTACCATGAGGTTCACATATATTGACATATATATATAGCAATCTATCCTAAGGTGGCAGCCATTTAAGTTCAAATGCATTCTAAAAGCTCTACATTTTTACTACCCTCCCCCCAACATTTTATATTTTTGATGTCATACTTTACATCTTTTAATTTTGTGTATCCCTTAACTACTTTTTATAGTTATAGTTGACTTACTACTTTTGTCTTTTAACCTTCATACTAGCTTTATAAGTGGCTGATCTATGGCCTTTACTAAATATTTGCCTTTACCAGTGAGATGTTTTCCTTCACATAATTTCTTATTTCTAGTTATGGCCTTTTCATTTCCACTTAAAGAAGATCCTTTAACAGTTCTTGTAAGGCTGGTTTAGCTGTGACAAACTCCTTTGGTTTTTGATTGTCTAGGAAACTCTTCATCTCTTCTTCAATTCTAAATGATAATCTTGCCAGGTAGAGTATTCTTTGTTGTAAGTTGTTTTTCCTTTCAACACTTTAAGTGTATCATGCCAGCAAAGTTTCTGGCCGTGCAACGTTTCTGCTGAAAAATCAGCTGATAGTCTTACGGGAATTCCCTTGTATGTGATTTGCTGTTTTTCTCTTGCTACTTTTAAGATTCTCTCTTTAACTTTTGCCGTTTTAATTATAATACGACTTAGTGTGGATCTCTGGGTTCAACTTTCTTGGAATTCTCTGTGATTCCTGAACCTGGATATCTGTTTCCTTCCCCAGGTAAGGGAAGTTTTCAGCCATTATTTCTTCAACTAAGTTTTCTCTCCCTTCCTCTTTCTCTTCTCTCTCTGGGACCCCTTTAACACAAATGTTAGTACACTTGATGTTGTCCCAGAGATCTCTTAAATTATCCTTGTTTAAATTTTGTTTTCTTTTTGTTGTTCTGATTGGGTGATTTCTACTATTCTGCTTTCCAGATCACTGATCCTTCCTCTGTGTCATCTAATCTGCTATTGATTTTCTCTAGTCTACTTTTCATTTCAGGTATTGTACTCTTCAGCTCTGACTGATTCTTACATTTTTTAACTCTTTGTTGAAGTTCTCACTGTGTTCCTCCATTCTTCTCCTGAGTTCAGTGAGCATCTTTGTGACCATTACTTTGAACTCTTTATCAGGTAAATTACTTTCTCTGTTTCATTAGGTTTTTTACTTTTCTGAGATTTTATCTTGTTCTTTTATTTGGAACATATTCCTTTGTCTCCTCATTTTGTTTGACTTTTTTGTGTTTGTTTCTGTGAAGTAGGTGAAACAGTTATCTCTCCTGGTCTTGAAGGATTAGCCTCATATAGCAGAGTCCCCTGTGAAAACGGCATGTGCCATATGGCTTTGGCAGCCTAGCTGGAGCTGTAGTGGGCACAGGCTGGGGGGTTCCAGGGCATTCTGCACTGAGGCCACCTTGGTGGGACAGCTGGAGTAGGCTCATGTCAGGGTGGGGTCCCGGGGCATTCCAAGCTGAGGCTGCCTTGGCAGGACAGCTGGAGCTTGGGTGGGCACGAGTGGGGGAGCCCAGGACATGCTGCACTGGGGCTACCTTGTGGGAATGGCTGGAGTTAGTGTGGGCCTAGGGTCCAGGGCATGCTGGGGCAACCTTAGCAGGTCGGCTAGAGCATTTGGACCATGCTCCCTCCCACACTATCAAGGTGGAGGGGACACACAAAAAATGGTGCTTGCCGGTGCCTTCAACCCCAGAGAGAGTTCTAGCAGTTCCTCGTCTGTTTGGCAGATGTTCTATGGCTAGTAAATGGATTTCCTTCCCATATAGTCTAGTGTGCTTTAAACTGCTTTTTATTTGCTGTATCCTAGGGCAGGCGATCCTGTGTGTGGGCCCCTCAGTGATATCTCTCCCTGCTGCAGGTCACCATTCAGGAGTGGGCTTCCCTTCAATACTGTGTCTCCATCTCTCCTACCTGTCTCTATGTGGTCCCTCTATTGTTTTTTGTCCAGAAGCTGTTCAGCCAGCTCTCAGTTCTTCTTCAGGAGGAATTGCTGTATATGCTGGTATAGATTCTGTGTGTCTGTGGGAGGAGGTGAGTTTGGGGTATTCCTATACTGCTATCTTGGACACTCCTTGACAAATTCTTTTATATGCCACCTCTTCATGTGGAAACAGTTGAATCTCCTTTGATCTAGATCTGGAGGGAGAGTTAAGTACTACCACTGATTTCTCATTTCTAGTAGGCATTCATTTGGTGTATTTTTCATGCTAAGAATCTTTCTGTTCCCATTCCCTGATCCTCTGAGAAAATGGAATACATTGAAATTATATCCTGTTGTCCAAAAGACACTGCCAAGAGAATAAAAACAAATCACAGACCAGGAGAAAATATTTGCAAAAGAAATATCTGATAAACAACTTGCATTCAAAATATAAAAAGAACTCTTAAATCTCAACAATAAAAAAACAGACAACTTGATTTAAAAATGGGCCAAAGACCAAAACAGATACCTCACCAAAGAAGATATCCAGATGGCAAATAAGAATATGAAAAGATGCTCCATATCGTGTGTCATGAGGGAAATGAAAATTAAAACAATGAGATACCATTACACTTCAAGTAGAATACCCAACATCCAAAACACTGACAACACTAAATGATGGTGAGGATGCGGAGCTACAGGAACTCTAGTTTGTTGCCGATGGGAGTGCAAAATACTATAGTCACTTTGAAAGGCAGTTTGTTAATTTCTTACAAAACTAAACACACTCTCACCATATGATCCAGCAATTGCACTCCTTGTTATTTATCCAAAGGAGTTGAAAACTTATGTCCACACAAAAACCTGCACACAGATGTTTACAGCATCTTCATTCATAATTGCCAAAACTTGGAAGCAACCAAGATATTCTTCAATAGGTGGATGGATAAATAAACAGTGGTACATCCAGACAATGGAATATTATCTAGCACTAAAATGAAATGCGCTATCAAGCCATGAAAAGACATAGAAGAAGCTTAAATACATATTATGAAGTGAAAGAAGCCAATATGAAAAGGCTACATACTGTACGATTCCAACTATATGACATTCTGGAAAAGGCAAAACTATGGAAACAGTAAAAAAAATAAATCATTGGGTGCCAGGGGTTAGGAGGGAGGGAGAGATTAATAGGCGAAGCACAGAGAATGTTTAGGGGAGTGAAAATACTCTGTATGATACTATAATGGTGAATACTTGTCATGATATAATTATCCAAACCCATAGAATGTACAACACCAAGAGTGAACCCCAGTGTAAACTATGGACTTGGGCGACAGTGATGTATCAATGTTGGCTTACCAATTGTAACAAATGCACCACTCTCTTGGGGGTGTGGATAATGGGGAAGGCTATGCACATGTAGGAACAAGTAGTATGTGGGAAATCTCTGTACCTTCTCCTCAATTTTGCTGTGAACCTAAAACTACTTTTAAAAATAGTCTACAGAAAAAAAAAATTGTATCACCAGCAGACATTTCTTTCTTCTAGAATTCTTGACATTTTCTGAAAGCTGTAAAGTCCAAATAAATGTAGAAATATGAAGGAAGAATAGTAATTTGCAGAAGAAGACAGATCTCCTTGTTTTCTGGGCAGATACAGACCCTGGATCACTGAATGGAAGGTGAGCCATGGGAGAAGCACGTGTCGTGCTATCTTCTTTCAATAAAGTGGAATATTTTATTTCATGATTTTTCTCCATCCTGATGAATTGGCTTTATTTTTCATAGAAATTTCCTCCAAGATTCTGACAACAGGTTGCTAGTCTTAGTGTTCAGGTTTGGTGTAAATTTTTCTGTTTTATTGAAAGTTGAGGGAATCTGAATAAGAGGATGGGAATCAAGCACCATTTCAAAAACTGTTTCCTTTTAAATCGCTCCTTTAAAAAATTTCACAACATCTAATCATATATCATTGCATGTCTTTGTATCCTTTAATTATTAATAAGTTCTGGCTGCCTTTTACTAGAAAAGTAGCTATGGCAAAGTTGGCTGATATACCTTTGTCACATAGACACTCTCCACATGTACGATTTGCTGTGGAACTCAGATAAACCAAATCCATACACAAGGGAGGTGCGAGCTTTCTCTCCACAAAACATCAGCGTTGTATTTGACAAGACGCTGTTCATTCCCTTATTTTCTTCCCTTATTTTTATTTTGTTTTGTTTTCTTTTATCAGAAATCTCGATTCAATACTATATCTAGGGCCGCCCCGTGGCTTAGCGGTTAAGTGCGCGCGCTCCACTGCTGGCGGCCGGGGTTGGGATCCCGGGCGCGCACTGACGCACCGCTTCTCTGGCCATGCTGAGGCTGTGTCCCACATACAGCAACTAGAAGGATGTGCAGCTATGACATACAACTATCTGCTGGGGCTTTGGGGTAAAAAATAAATAAAATTATAAAAAAAAAATACTATATCTATACATCAATATCTGAGCTCATGCATAAAAGACAACCACATACCAACCCTACATCATCCTAACACTCTCCTTCCAGAATCTAATTCTTCCCTGTAACTATCTTTGGAATTAGCTAACAACTGGTGTCCTATTCTGTTCAGATTAACCCTCTGAATGTCACCAATTTTGTATTCCAGGAGGATGAATTTGCAGCGATGCATTAAATATGTCATCAGGTTATGTAAAGCATAACCCATCGTGTTTAAAGGTGAACCATCATCTCAAGCTATCACCATGAACTGTCTGTACCTTATTTTCAGGAGACCATCAGGGAAAATATCATGCACAAAAATGATTTAAACAACATCTGCTTCAGTCGCTGATATAATTCCCTCAGAGACAACTGAAAGAATAATCGTTTTTGTCATGTGAGAATGCAGTGTTTTATTCTAAGTAGGTTAAGTACATGTGCTAGCATAACACAGAGGAAAGTCAGAAGGGGAAAATGTGAATAGAAGATGATTTAGCTTTGAGCCGTACAGACTTATTTCACAAAAATAACAAATTAGTCCACACAGAGACTTTCTCTGACAAGTTGTGATTAGGTCAACCAAGCATGAGTCTTTGAGTCAGTTCCCTGGGCTGCCAGACATTAAAGACCCTCTGCTTTCATTTTCTCAATCCGTAATACTACTCATCCCAAGAATGAGAGCTCCATGCAGGTAGGTATATGTCATTCTTAATCTCTGTCTTATATCTAGTTTTTAGCACAGTAGCCAGCGCTTTCTTAGCCCTTAATCAATAGTCATTAAATCATTCACTCATTCATTTAGCAAACATTGACTGTTCTAGGCATGAAGAGAGACAAGTGAGCTACACACCGTCAGGGCTATCACCAATTTAGTGAGAGAGAGCAAGCAAAAAAAAAGACACATAGATGTAAGCAATTAGGATAACCTTCCACAATGGCGATATGTCCTGAATGCCGTAGGAGCACTGAGAAAGGAACCACTAATTCTGCCTAAAAGAATTGGAAAACATACCTAAAGAAGACGATAAGAACTTGATCCTGTAGAATAACTGACATTTACCAGTTGGAGAAGAATAAAAAGAATGTAACAGACAGAGGAAACAGCATACTCAGTGACTCTGAGTAATGAAAGAGTTTCTCATGCTCATGCACCACCTGAAGTTCCTTGCGTGGCATAGTGTGTGGGAAAAGAACATTCTGGTAAGGTAACCCTGGGCCAAATTGTGAAGGGCTTTGTATCTCACACCAAGGAGTCTGGCTTTTGTCCTGTAGGTAATTAGGAGCCATAGAAGGCTTTTTACAAGATCTGAATTGTGGTATTGAAAGATGATCTTTGTGTTGAATGGTTTAGTTTAGAAACTAGCTAAAAAAGAAGACTGGTTAGAAAATTCTGGCTTTAAATCAGTCAATAAGTGATGGGGATAGATACTAAGGCAATAATAGAAATAGAAAATATTTACAAATTTGAAAGATATTTAAAGGGAAGAATAGTTAGGATTTGATGATTGAAAGATTATTTTTGAGTATATGCCAGGCTCTGTTCTAGGTCTTGGGGATAAAACAGAACAACATTGACAAAGTTTCCTGCTCTCTCGGAACTCATAATCTAATGGAGTAGAAAGGTGTAGTGGATTCCATGGTGATGCTCTCAGCTCCACTCTTCAGGTCCTACCCATCCAAATCCCAGCTGCATAGAATACTGACTGCTGATTCCCTACAGCTGTGACCCTCACTGTGCATTGCCCTCACCCAAGGTTAAGGCCCCTCCCAGGGGAAGACCTATAGCCTAAGACTGGCTGATAAAGGGATATAAGGGTCCAGCCCCTCCCCCTTCTGTCAGTTGGGAACAATGCCAAAGCTCCAGAGCTCCCATAGGATTGGCTAAAGCCTCCATTGTGACCACGTTACTGGTCGGTTTCTCTCTTTGCGCAGTCCTGCCCTCCTAACTTCCTCACATGTGTATCTCTCAATCACCAATAAACAATCTATACTCAATCCTCCACCTTAAAGTCTATTTCCAGGGAGCCCAATTGAAGACAGTCAGTGCCAGGAGTCATCTTAGGAAGCCAACTTTAACATAGAATTTGGGAAATGTATCACTAGCCAGAACCTGGCAATAAGAATCCCATTACTAGTGGTATGGATACGAGTATGAACAGGCTCTGGCCTGTTGTAATGGTGCAATTATTAAAACGATCACCAGTGGTGATCTGGCATGAGACACAGGTGGAAAAATGCACATTAGCTGGTAAAATATCTCTGGCACTTGAGAAGAATGAGAGAAACACTCACTGTACAGACCGTGGAATCAGGTGGCTGTTGCTGAGCACCATTGACTCATTGGAGAGAGATAATGACAGGCTCAGGATGATTAGTCATCAATTCAAGACAAAATGTGAAAGCCAAAGTGCCTTCTTGGTTATGTTTAAAGTTCCTGACTTCCTGAAGCTGGAGATCAAACAGAACAGAAGTTCAAGTGCTGGGCTTAATCAAAGTAAGGCAGAGTTTCAGCGAAACACCCCCTCCCCCCTGCCCCACACTGACAATTAGACTAATAAGGGTCAAATCCTGTCTCAGACGTGCTGTGCCTGGTAAGGGAGGAAAGAGCAGCAAGATTCTAGGTATTACACACTACCAAGAGCTGGTATACCATACGTGGACCTTGGCCCTGAGGGTACAGGATGCTGCACATGAACTGGACTCTGAGAGTGCTGGTGCTGTACATGAACTGGACCTTGAGGGTGCTGGGTGCTGTACATGAACTGGACCCTGAGAGTGCTGGATGCTGTTCATGAACCTGGGCCCTGAGGGTGCTGGATGCTGTACATGAACTGGACTCTGAGGGTGCTGGATGCTGTTCATGGACCTGGACCCTGAGGGTGTTGGATGCTGTACCTGAACTGGACCCCGAGGGTGTTAGGTGCTGTACCTGAACTGGACTCTCAGGGTGCTGGATGCTGCACATAGACCCAGACCCTGAGGGTGCTGGGTGCTGTACCTGAACTGGACCCTGAGGGTGCTGGGTGCTGTTCATGGACCTGGACCCTGAGGGTGCTGGATGCTGCACATAGACCTGGACCCTGAGGGTGCTGGGTGCTGTTCATGGACCTGGACCCTGAGGGTGTTTGATGCTGTACCTGAACTGGACCCTGAGGGTGTTAGGTGCTGTACCTGAACTGGACTCTCAGGGTGCTGGATGCTGCACATAGACCCAGACCCTGAGGGTGCTGGGTGCTGTACCTGAACTGGACCCTGAGGGTGCTGGGTGCTATACCTGAACTGGACCCTGAGGGTGCTGGGTGCTGTACCTGAACTGGACCCTGAGGGTGCTGGGTGCTATACCTGAACTGGACCCTGAGGGTGCTGGGTGCTGTACCTGAACTGGACCCTGAGGGTGCTGGGTGCTGTACCTGAACTGGACTCTGAGGGTGCTGGGTGCTGTACATGAATTGGACTCTGAGGGTGCTGGATGCTGCACATAGACCCAGACCCTGAGGGTGCTGGGTGCTGTACCTGAACTGGACCCTGAGGGTGCTGAGTGCTGTACCTGAACTGGACCTTGAGGGTGTTGGGTGCTGTTCGTGGACCTGGACCCTGATGGTGCTGGATGCTGTACCTAAACCGGACCCTGAGGGTGTTGGGTGCTGTACCTGAACCGGACCCTGAGGGTGTTGGGTGCTGTACCTGAACTGGACCCTGAGGGTGCTGGGTGCTGTACCTGAACTGGACCCTGAGGGTGCTGGGCGCTGTACCTGAACTGGACCCTGAGGGTGCTGGGTGCTGTACCTGAACTGGACTCTGAGGGTGCTGGATGTTCTACATGAACTAGACCCTGAGGGTGCTGAGTGCTGTACCTGAACTGGACTCTGAGGGTGCTGGGTGCTGTACATGAATTGGACTCTGAGGGTGCTGGATGCTGCACATAGACCCAGACCCTGAGGGTGCTGGTTGCTGTACCTGAACTGGACCCTGAGGGTGCTGAGTGCTGTACCTGAACTGGACCTTGAGGGTGTTGGGTGCTGTTCGTGGACCTGGACCCTGATGGTGCTGGATGCTGTACCTAAACCGGACCCTGAGGGTGTTGGGTGCTGTACCTGAACTGGACCCTGAGAGTGTTGGGTGCTGTACCTGAACTGGACCCTGAGGGTGCTGGGTGCTGTACCTGAACTGGATCCTGAGGGTGCTGGGTGCTGTACCTGAACTGGACCCTGAGGGTGCTGGGTGCTGTACCTGAACTGGACTCTGAGGGTGCTGGATGTTCTACATGAACTAGACCCTGAGGGTGCTGGATGCTGTTCATGGACCTGGACCCTGAGGGTGCTGGGTGCTGTACCTGAACTGGACTCTGAGGGTGTTGGATACTGTACATGAACTCAACTCTGAGGGTGCTGGGCAAGAAAGAAAACTGAGTAAGGGAGAGTTTATCTGATGGAGGCACTCTCTAATGATACAGAATTTAACACCCTGGCAAGGACCCCAGAGGAAGTGTGAATGTGCTGAAGGATAACACTTGGAAGCTTGGAAAAAGTGATGGTTGCTGCTAAATGAAGCAGAAATGCCAGACCTGCTATGGTAGTTAATGGATCAAGGAATCCGAAGGCTCAGAGAAATGGACACGCTAGATTAGAAAACCCACCAGGTATCTGTATGCTTTAGAAGGTCCTGAAGGACACTCCATATACCAAATCATGTAAGAAATGTGCCAGTGAGAGACGCACCAGCATCACTGAAAAGCTCGCTGTGGCTGTTATGTATAGCCCAGGACTTACGGTAGGAGATGCTGTTACAGGACTGCGTTACTCGGTAGTGAGGAGCACGACAGGACCGGCAACAACAGAGACCAGGTGGTGGCACTTAAGAGTCAGAAGCAAGGTGAGCGCAATTATCACAACTAATAACAAGGTCAGAGTGGCTGCCAGGAGCCCTGACACACAAAGAACTGTTGTGGTGGTTAATAGACCACAGTGATCCTAGAGGCAAGACGTATGGAGAGCCAATAAGGAATTGCTTAATTTACACAACCAAAAAAAAACCCAGGTGGATGATCGTGAAGCTGAAGGCAATTACCCCATGAAGAGTCATGATCCCTTGCCCAGTTTTTAGATAAGGTCAGGTCTTGTCTCCTGAACCCTGAATGAAGGAGATGCTAGGTCCCTAGGATAAAAGGACACCACAGTGACACTGCAACAAGCATTCACAGTAATAATTCTCCTATTTTTACCACCAAAGGGACCCACATCTGTTTATTCAAAAGACCATGCACTAAGAAAAAAGGCATTTCATGGATTGTTGAACACAAGGTCTAAATTCACATTAATACCTAGAGATGCAAAATGCTATCACGGCCCCCTTTTAGGGAAGAGACAAACAGAGGCCTGTGGTAAATGGAGTCCTGGCCAGTAGAGAATGAATCCGGCTCATAGTGGGTAGACAGGCTCCGTAGACAATACCTGATGGTCATATCCCTGGTCCCCGATGTGTCATTGGAATGCTTGGTTGTTAAGAGCACTATCACATTGGTCTGTGGGCCTGTGGCATGAGAGCTACTATAACAGGGAAAGCCAAATCAAAGTCTCGGTACCCCCCCCCAGGCAAGAAAGCAACTCGCAAGTGCTGCTACAAACGTGGGGAATGAGAGCTTAACGGCAGCCTCCAAACTTGACCTGCAGGAGTGCTCGTCAACATGGATGCTATCGGTCACCCTGGTAAAGGTACTTTCAAAGGAATCGCGGGAGTAAAAGCCTGACTGGAGCGGGTTCAAGAGAGAATGCATATAGGCAACTTGTTTTAGGAAATTTGTAACAGCAAGCAAAAAAAATGGCTTTAAATGTGGATTGTAAAGGAAAGAAAAGAAAAAAACCAAAGTGTCTAACTTTTGGATTGTGTGTGTTAACACCATTAACCAAGATTAAAAATAGATATGGAATAATGGCTTTGGAGATTTGGAAGAGGAAATCGGTGGGTTTGCTTTGGAGCCTATTAGGTTTGAATGTAGAATTACCTCATTTAGGCCAGAATCTGGGGCAATCAACCTCAGAACAGAGCCGACATCTCAAGGGCTCAGACAGCTGTAAGAGAGACTAGGGCTTTCGCATAGCAGCACTGGGGTCCAGGGGATTTGAGGACTGGGAAAAGTAATATTGATATCTTGAGCAGAGCATATTTGAGGGGAAAAAAAGAGAGTTCCAAAAGGCTCAACAAAGAAGAGAAGAAATAGGGCAAATTGCATTCAGGTAAGAGGCTCAAGTTGATTTGGGAAGCAAAGCTGTGATTATCGTTTACAGAGTGGTCCCCAGGAACGCCAATGGCTGGACCACGGGAAGGATGGAATGCTGTTGAGGGCAGAGACTCGGGAAAATACAATCATTTCATGGTACACAAATAAACTATCATTATCTTCACCTCCTATCAGCTTTTCATTCTTCAGTCCTTATTAATTTTGGTCTATTACAAGTCTAACTTAAATAGCCCTTGGGTTTTTCCAGCAGTTTGGTGAACCCCTACCTTTTTCTTGGGGTCAGAGATGAGATTGGGGTAAGGATTAGCAGCAGAGCGCCAACACCTTGAAATCCAGAGCCATAGCTGGAGTAGAGACTGCCTCCCACCTGTCTTGTCTGAGGCTCGCAGGGAGTTTAGAATCTGCACGGATGGATGGAAATAGGATGAGTTTCATATTTGACACAACGAGTTTGAATGCCTGGCCAAATGGAGGCGTAGGTTTAAAACTCAAGAGATACATGGTCAACAGAAATAAAAATCACTAATAGCTGAATATCTCCTGCTTTGCCCCTCCTCGCTTCCCTCCTTCCATGCTTGCTTAGATTCTCCTTCAGGTACAGGAGCTGGGTAATGAGCAAGGTCCAGAAAAGGCAACATGAAACAAAGTCAAGTTAGTCTACATCCTACTGAGCTTGGAGAGTAGGACAGAAAAACCAGGTGGGCCGGAGGTGGAAGCAGTTTGGGGGGTTTGGAGTCAAGAGCGGAAAATGCAGTGTTTCAGGGAACAACTGCTATCTGCTGCAGGATTCCCAAAGTTGCAAAAACAGAGGCAACATTTTCACCTTTGTTGTTCCCAGAGAATGCTCTCAGCTTATGCATTTCCTTGAGAGGTTATTTAAAGAATTGAAAAATTTTAATTGTCTTAGAGCTAATTGACTAATCTTTTTTTAATTGCAACACCTTTGCTAAACAGGACAAAGGGTCTTTATTTTAATGAATATGTTTTAAATGTTTGTGTAAGCAGGTACTGGACTGTTTGTATGACCATCTTATGCTAGGTGCTATTCACGTGATTTTAGTGTCCAATTCATTCTCATGTTACTACCAAAGTGTACTGCTTTAATTGTGGGCTAACAGGAGGAGGACAAGAAACATGGAACTGGACATGATGTATAGTGTTGGATTTGAGCCAGGTGAAGTATAAATGTGATTACAATGCCATAAAAAATAGAAGTTTCACAGTGGTTTGAAAAGAGAAAACTGGATGGAAAAATGAGTTACCATTTCTTCCACAGCGGAGTAACATCTGGTTTAAAGGGCTCATGTGTTCGCGTCTTCACCATAGTTCTCTTTCGAGCAAGGATATAGCAGCATCATCAAAACAATATAATCTACCACATTAAATTAATAATACTAATTTTAAATATATGATTTTAAAAGTTTATAAGTTAAAAGTTTTTACTTTCTTAAGGTATCAATTTATGTAGGAATATGTTTAAGTAACATTTTCATTAAAATAATCTACATTAACATGGGAAGAGAAAAAGAATTTTGCTCTACAAGCCGTCCACTTTTACTAAGTTTGACAAACACTTGGACTACAACGAGCCACACGCAAGGCTGGAGGACACATGCTCTGAGACAGGCAAGTCCGCAGAGGGCAACTGTCAAGAAGCAGAAGGGACGCCAAAGCAGTTCTAGAGAGAAGCAGAGTGTTGGGGAACTTTCTATCAGATCTCGAAGTTTTCCTCATAGCTAGCTTTTTGAACTTCAGATAATAATGTCTCAGAGTTTTGATTCAATAATAGCCATTTATGTTTATGACATTTTTCACCATATCACAAATTTATTCAGCTGCCCCCAAATCATAATTTTGTGTTTTCTGTGACTGAGTACTGCATTCATCAAATGTAAGAAGCATCTTGGTTCTCCTGGTGACCATAGCTTAAAATAATGTAGTCACATTCTAAACAATGTGCTGAAAAGTGTCATAATAAAGGTATTATAATGTTGTTATGGCAACCGGAACATTTCAGTTAAAACGCCCATGGATCCATACTTTTAAATCACACCTATGCAACAAAGACTGTATTGATAAGTAATCAATCCTTATTCAATCATTTCTATTCATTCTTGAACACTAATTGCCTCTCTTTAACTCTTAATTAATTTGTCACTTACCCAATGTGAAATTTTGAGTAATTACAGCATTCAAATCTTTCATCTGGATGGAATTACACTAGGATTTTGTCCCTCCTGTCCTGACATTTCTTGTCACTGTGCTTCTGCCCATTCAAACTAAGGAGGCTCCAGTCCAACTGAAATTCTTCCATTTTCTGAACAGCACAAGATCTCTCTGATCTAAAAAATGCCTCTCAAATGTCCACACCATTGAGTCCATCCCATCCAGCAGCTTTTTCCCAAGACTTAGATAGGGTGCCAGATTCAGCAAATAAAAATACAAGACACCCAGTTAAATTTGAATTGCAGATAAATAATAAGTTGTTCTTTATTATAAGTATAGTCACTATATTGCATAGGACATACTTATACTAAAAAATTATTTGTTGTTTATCTGAAATTAAAATTTTCCTGGGTATCTCTATTTTATTTGGCAACCCAGCAGCTAAGAAGACTCTCAGTACTACAGCAAGGCATCTAAATAGTGGCTCTCATCAATCAAATAGGAAAAATGGGGGAGAAAAGTCCTGGTCACAGTAACTTCTGCTTCCTGCAATGGCTGACTGAGAATAACCAGAAAACTTGGAAAAAATATAAAAATCATTGGCTTCAAAGCATTAGGAAACTAGCAAAGTCTGGGAAATTTTCTGGAGCAAGATGTGGGAGTATATGAACTCCAGAGACGTCACTAACATTTGGGGCTATTTTTGCACTGTGGCACATGTCAGTTCTGGAGAGAGAGCTGAGAAGTGCCTTTGACAGTTCAAATGGTAAGGGAGATAAAAGTTGAAGTCAAGGATCCACCAAGGATAGGGGACCTGGAAAACACCCCATATATTGGTTTAGGAAACCCAAGAGTTGTATGTGACGATTAAGGGTGAGCTGGAATGAATTAACCAACCTTCAAAAAGACCGCAGCCCTATAATTACCTTATCTGGGTAGCCCAGAAAAATCTCAGTTTCAGAAACTAGATTAAAGTGATCCCAGATTGCTTGCACCCCTGTAAACTGTAGGTGCAAATAAAAATCCTCTCTAATAAAAGACAACATCATATGTGTGGTAGAATATTAGTGCTTATTCAAATTTTCAATTCTCTTCTAGACATGGGAAAAGATTGCACATCCCTACCCACCTGAATTTGAGAATAGCCATGTGACTTGTCTCAGCAATGGAGTATTTAAAACCCAGTACAAAATTCTCCAGTATCTCTTGCTGGCCTTCTAGATATGGCCAAGAAGGATAAAATAAAGGAAAGAGACTCTCAGAGGGCACACCAGGGTGACAAAGAACAGTGGATTGGGGAAGCCTCCCCAGGGAGCAGAATTGTGTAAGTCCTCAGGATAGGGGGCTGTTGAAATGTATTCTCAGGATGATCAGTATTTCCAAGGCCCAGTGACGTCTGGATCCCCCATTCTTTCTCTTTCAGAATGAAAATGCTTGTTGTGATCATCCTGTCCCTGTTCCACCACTGTATGTTGGTGTAAAGGCTAATTTACTTCACACCCTAATGGAAAAACTACCATGCATCACCAAAAGATCCTGGATTTTCAGCTCAATGACATAATTGGAGGGGACTTTGAATTAGTCACTTTTGGGGAAAAGTAGGTGTATTTGACATGCAGGAAAGACAGAGAGCCTAACATTTGGTGACGAGAAGAGCAGTCTGTGCTGCTCCCCACTATTTCCAGTCTTCTTCTCCTTCCAGGCTCAGCGAGGGCTGTATTTCCCTGTCCCTGTGCTTTGGCCAATGGAAAGTTAATAGAAGTGATACGTGCATTTGCAGGTGGAATTATTTAAAATACAATTCTCCAATTTTTCCCCTATCTTGGCAATTGTAGAAGCAGTTGTTAATATGATGATACTGTAAGATTAAAGTAAGCTGAAATGCTAAATTGCTAAATCAAACATGTGAATAATAGCGATACTAGTGAGTTACCTGGTCCCCGTTGCATGAGAAAAGAACAACTTCTTTTTGTTAAGCCACTGAGATTTTGAGGTTGTTACCACAGCCTAACAAAGATTATCTGACTGATACTTTCACCTAGACTCTAAATTATTTCTCAATTCCCTTGCAAAGTAATGTTTTTATTGCATCTATTTTTGTCCTCGTTATAATGATAATATTTTTCCACTGAAGAGAACTGGAGAAATCCAGACAGGATAAAAGGGAAAAATTCAGCTTTCCCACAGCCATCACCATAAAGTATTTTGTCAACATATTGACTTTTTTAATTTTCTGTAGCCTAGAGTGGGACAAGTGAGTGTTTACAGTTGAATGGAAAGATATAAAAGAAAAACGCCCAGTGGCCAATGAAGCATTATTGCTAATTAATGGCCACAGATACAAAATATAATAAATTGTAATAATTAACCATTCCTCCACAGACTTAATGTATTACGAAGCTCGAGAACTACCGTTCAGCCTGCTTGTTTTCCTTTGAAGGGTGGCTGGTCCAAGTTTACTTTCCATTTACCAGTAAACCACTTGGGTTATAGTTCAAGTGAGTTTTTTTTTACATTCATGACTTTTTAATATTTTCTCTCTCCAAGGGTACTTTCCACATTAATAATCAATCATAACAATGTATTAGAGTCGAACAAATGTGTGGCGGATTGACAGGACCAAATTCACGTGGTCTTGAGTCTTCCTAACACTGCAGTAACAGCATCAGGAGCAGATTAGGAATTTACAATGTGATTGCACTAATCAGTCAATTCTTCTAGAGCTTCTCCAGTGACTTACTATTAGAAATTAATCTTTGAGGATTAGATATTTTTCCCATGCCTTAGTACAATGCCTTTAAGTTATATATTCTAAATGTATATCTTTGGCTGTTAAACCTCCTTCGAGGGGCTTTACTTAACCTGCAGACACATTTAGCCCATCGGGGATGCTGACTGAGTAATTGTTCTGTGTCTAACATTATGCAGTAAGAGCATGGGGAAAAAGGAGGAGTTGCTACGTTGTGCTAGAAGGGTTCTTAAAAAAAGATGACACCTCTGACCACATGTTCTTTCAGCTACATCGTACAAGCTGCTGCTTGTATACAGCTTTTCAAAAGAAGAAGGGACAATGTATGCATCCTAATTTTCTTTCAGCCAGACTGACATCTCATATTGCTACACACAGACTGAGAAATATAGATGTGTATGAATGTTCCAAGGGTGTTCTTGAAAACTGTCCTGGACTGTGTGTTTGTGACCTGTCCTTAATCTCACTCCATCCCCATTTGACCCTAAACTCTTGGCTCCATGGGCTTTTTCTGATCCCACCTCTGGCAATTTAGCCTTGATGCCTGTAATTGGTCTCACTGGGATTAGCTTCTCAGCTCTGCCTAAGAGATTTTGGTCTAAATTCTGATTCTCTCCCTGGTAGATTGCCTCAGATAGTATTTCCCATCCTAATCCTAGCCTCTCATGACTTGGCAGATACACTAGCCACACTGACCCTGGGACTGTAATGGAACACTCTGCCTCTTTCAGAAGTCATGGTTGTTGCAGAGCATTCATTTCTCCTTCTGCTCTCCTTTGTGTTCCATATAAGCAAACAAAAGCCTCGTTTGGCTTAGGAAAATACGGTAAAAATAGTGTGTAATAGCTTTAATGAGAAACTAGTTGGAAAAGTAAAATTTGGAGTTTATTTAGCTATTGAAAACACAGAGCTCAAAAACGGCAGTTGAGATGACAGCGTTCCTGCCTCACGTTGCCTTGCATTTACTTCATGGTACTGAGCAAAGTCTCACTTTTTCCAAACAAAGAAAATAAGCAGGCCTCTCTGCACTTGATACCAATTTAACTGAGCACATTCAATTCCATTATTACATGAAGAAAAGTGAGCCTGCTGCTGTTGACAGGGAGCTGGCCCTCTTCTGAGGCAACATGAGCATATTATGCAGCCACCTGTTCTAAGAGCCAGCAAATTGGCCAGCAATTATTAACCTGCCTTTTTCTATCAAAGTGCTTAGAATAAGATGGCAATTATGAACAGAAGAGTTAAACAACACATTTCTCAGATGTGTTATTAACCATATGCGATGTCACCAAATATATAGAATGGACACTCAAAAACCATTTCTCTCCTCTCTTTGCATAAATAGGTTTTAGGTTTAAGAGCTTCCACCATATTTCCTACAAGAGAATTCCACCTATACTGACTTGCACCATAGCCTGTAAAGCTAGAGGAGCTGACCCTTTATATTCATTTAAAAATGAGGACACAGAGGCACAGGAATATTCAATACCTTATTCACCACCAGAAAGAAGGAGGCCGAAAAAGAGAAGAAACAGACTGGCCCAGTGTGAACTACCATGGCTTTAGCATTGGCAAGATCTAGATCTGACACCTGGTTTTGATGTGAACATGTTGGGGGACTTCGGGCACCTAATCCAAACTCACTAAACCACAGTTTTATCATTAAAATAGGATTAAAAAAACCTATATCCTAAGATTGTTGAAAAATAGTGAATAAAACCATGTGGTTAACACTTAGTAAATTATGAATAAATGGTGTTTCTATTGAACTCCTAAGTTTACTTAGAGTCAGTCCTAGAAAGATCGGTCAGTAGATTTGAGTATTGAAGTGGAAAGAGGATCCTTCCATCCATCACAGAGGTGAGCAGTTACAACACGAGAATTATAACACCATTGGGGCTGGGGTTAAGGATTATAATTTGGGAGTGAAGCCTGGATGAATTGTGAAGGATACATACAACGATGAGTACTAGAAAAAAATCTCTGAAAAATGATTTTCTGGCTGTCAATGGAATCAAAGGTATTTCTCTGGAAGAATGGCTATTTCTACAAATGCTGCCATTAACTCAAAATCATCTGGTTCTGTGAAACTTAAAGAGGATTATATACTCACAAGTGTTAGCTGCTTTGTGCCAAGTGGTTTGCATCTATAAACTCATCTAATCTTACCACAATTCTGTGAGGCATTACCTCTCTCATACAGATGAGGAAAGGGAGGCTGTAGGGACAGAGCCAAGCAAACCCAGGTCCATCCTACTTGAAAATTCAAGTTCTCACCATTCTACTATGTTTCCTCCCCAAGAACCAGGAGCTCACCAACAACAACAAAAAAACATATCTACATTCCATTTAAGAAGAAAATAAGATATTAAAGAAATGAATGTGCTTCTTCACGGAATCATCGCTACACACACACAAAATCAGCTATCATAAGATATCATAGCATTTGCTCAGAGTGGGTTATCTGAGGAAGAGGAGAAGGAGATGGGAAATTAGCTTGTAGTCTAAGAGAAAACAAGAGACTGTGGGGCTAAGCTTTCAGACTCTTATTTGCTATATCTTTATTGTGATCTTAGGATGATGAAGAGGGTCACTAACGTGTTTCCTATCAAGATGTTTCTAACTGCAATGGAGTTAAGTTTCTTGAATATTTTTCTCATAACACATTTTCTAATAGCATCATTTATCATGAAATTATGAACTATATGAACTATTCATAACATGTATTCATGTTTTCTTTCACAGAACAAGTTCAAGGATTTAGATTCTCTCTGGGGGGAAAAAGAATGAGAAAGAGAAATGGATTATGCAGGTTTCTGTGTCTCTCTATGAAATTCTTTGACTTATGTAGGAAGAAATGTAATTCATTACAAAAGAAGCATTTATTGAGCAGCTACTGTTTTCAAGTGACTTTACTCAATGCTAAATACAAAAAAAGAGGAGAAGATAAGTTCCTGACCTTTAATAAATATATAATCTTTATTATAAATGCCAATACAAAGGAATCATCTGACTACCAAAGCCATGGAAGAAACATAGTGCTTTTTCATCCACCAGTGTTCCTGATCCTCTGCCTGGCCTTCCCTTCCTCCACTAACCCTAATAACACCCTTTACCAGAAAATGGGATATAATGTCTCTATAGGACAGCACAGAACTTCTGAAAAACCTCCTGCCTTCCCAATGTTTGGGCATACATGTAGAGGCCTGATTTTCGGAAAACACTCGTGCCTTCCATACAATTTCGTCCAACTTTTTGTGAGCACGTACTCTTTACCAGGTACTTCTCTAGGAAATTTCACATTCATTATCATATCTACTTTTATAGTGGCTTGATGTTAATACGGTCACATCTATTTTACAAAAGAAGAAATCAGAAACGTGAAGTAAATTGCCCAAGATCATGCCACCAGTTCATGGCAAAGCTGAGATGTAAAGGTAGGGTTTTTAGAAAACCCGAGTTCGGTGCTCTTTTCACTGCACTACTTTGTATTTGTGGAGAGGTGGTGGGTCTCATGCCCACAGGTTGGGTCTCCCAGGAAGCAGATCCCACGATGGAGATTAGTACACAGGAAGGTTACTGAGGAGTGCTCTCCCCACAACCAACATGATCACTAGAAGGGAAGGAAGCTGGGGAGAGTTGGGCGGTGACACAGTCACAACAAGACCTCAGACAACAAGACTTTGAACTTGCACACCTGTGAGGTATTGGATATGCCCTCCCTCAGCCGGAGGGTTTAAACTTAGGGAAAGTGGCTCTCTGCAGTGAGGCAGTTCCCAGAGAGAGCTAACAAACAGCTGAGAGGTGTCCGCTAGGGAGAAACCCTTTAGTCTCGAATAGGGATTGGGGTGGCACAGAACAGCATTCACACCTTACGGCTTTGTGGGTCACACTCCCAAACTAGTCTTTTGGTGTCTTTCAGCTATTTTAATCGAACCACTCACCATTGCAATGGACTAACTTAAAGGAAAATATTTTATTTGCACATTTTCCAGAGAGTGCAACACCCAACTAAATAAACAAGAATAAAATGAAAATGAGAAAACGTGGTCAGGATTTAGCAAGAGCCATAGAGTGGCTGAGGCTCCTCTACAGGTGACTCTGTTTTCAAAACCTTGACTTTCACTCTCCTCCATGACAGAAACACTGAAGGAAGGAGAATTTCATTTAATTCTTTTTTTAATTCTAATATTTGTATCCAGTTACCTAAGAGTCCCTCCGGATTTCACTCCATACAAAAGATTCCCACTAATTTTCAAGAGTTCCCTTCTCCAACAAATTTTACAATACAAACGTAAAATAATACAATAAGGGACCCGCCTGGTGGCGGAGCAGTTAAGTGCGTGTGCTCCACTTCGGTGGCCCGGCGGCCCAGGGTTTGAGGGTTCAGATCCCGGGTGTGCAACAACACACCGCTTGTCAAGCCATACTGAGGCGGCATCCCATATAAAGTGAAGGAAGATGGGCATGGATGTTAGCCCAAGGCCAGTCTTCCTCAGCAAAAAAAGAGGAGGATTGGCAACAGATGTTAGCTCAGAGCTAATCTTCCTCACAAAAAAAACATAATAATAATAGTAATACAATAAAAGAAACCCAAATTTATAATCTATATAACAGATTGAGCTAACATAGGACTCTTTTGCTCAAATTATAAAAAATGCTAGATAAATTATAATAAAACATTTTAAAGTACAGATATGGTTAAAGTTGAGTAAACCTCCTGATGCTAGAAATAAAGAACTCAAAACCAGAGCAATAAGCAGGCCCTAGTTTTCTCCTCTCCTCCACGTGGGCATCAGGACCAGATGTATGCCTAAGGGCTGAATGCCGTGCTTTGTGGAAACAGGAGGTGTAGCCTCAGTTCCAATGTCAAGCGCTGTTCCTGAGCTCTTTACACAAAGTCGAGAACTAAGAAGGGCTGACTCATCCTTGAAAGAGAGGTTACAAAACCCTACCACTGCGTTAGGCATGTGGCGTGGCAGCCAACTGCCACAGCCAGCGAGTGAGAGAAGAGGACTGAGAGGTCTGGAACCCCAACCTTCACCGTGTGGAGCTAGGAAATTCCAATTTGAAAAATGAAGACAAAACTGATTCAGTACTGGCAAAACTCTTAGAGCTCAGGCAGAGGCAACCACATAACTATCCCACAGAGGCGTCTTCACGCAAGGCATGAGGACTTCCACGGGAACAATTTCTTCAAAAGATGGATTCACAGTCAAATCTACCAAAAAAAGTGAAGGAACAAATTGCCACAAGGCTTAGTCACAAATGCAATACACTGGGGGATTCATACTACAGAAACAACAAATAACAGAAAAATACGGAAGAGATCTTAAAATAAGTATGTTTACAGTGGTCAAACAGATAACAGTAGTAACAGAAATCTAAAGCAAGAATAAGATAATACAAAAAATGAACAGACAGCTTTAGTTAAGTAGAACTAAAAGGAAATTCTTCAAATGGAAATCAAAATTAAGAAAAACAGCTCAAATTTAGGTTACATAGCTTACTGATGCAGCAGAATTAGTGAATTGGAAGACAGATTTGTAGAAATCATTTTGAATGCAGCACAGAATGATAAAGAGATAGAAAATATTAGAAAATATTAAAGAGAAGTTAATAGATAAGGAGAAGAGAAAGAGAGAAAAGAAAAGAAAAAGAGAAAAAGAAGTTCTCACATACGTATAGTTGACATTCCAGAGGAAGTATTAAAGAATCTGGGGGATAAGGAATGACCCAAAAGATAGACTCTTTACATTGGAAGATTGAAGCACTCATCAAGTCCCAAACAGAACTGAAAAAAAAAGAAAAAAGACAAAATCTATATTTAGATTTACTGTACTGAAACTGTAAAACCAGCCAAGAATGATGTGGATAACGACGTACAGGGGGAACAGCATTGTGAGCACGCATGCTGGCATGAGCAGGTTCCGATGTAGGAAGAGAAAATGAATTCGTCGAGTCACAGTCGGTATTTCAGACAAGATAGTCTCCTCTTTTAAAAAACAAACAAACAAGCACTCTTTTGAAAGCATGTTTAAGTAGAGTCGTGAGAATGCAATGATACTAGAGTAGGAATTTTTGGTCTCTATCCCTACGTGTTCACCACACTGTCCCAGTCTGTAAGTCACCCTCCTAACAGAAGAGGAGGCCCTGGGGCTGCCCGGGGTCCTTTGACCCAGGTGTTTATACCACGTGGAAGCTAAAGAAGGCCACCATACTGGCTGTCTCACTTTTTACGTGAAGGCTCTCTTCATTTTATACACAGATCACTTCATCTATATCCAAGTTAAACTGCAGTTCTGTGACAAGCAGTTGAAGCCCCCATGAGGTGTATCTTTGCATGCAGATTCTCACATTTCACAAAATATTTGTATATTTCCATCATTTTTAAATTGCATTGACCTTCTGGCATACACACTTTAATAAGCAAGAAGCTGAAGATTGTATTTGGTGAAATTCCTAAAGATCTCAACCTTTCAGTAGACATAAAACAGATTTCTCCTCCTCCCAATCCATTTCATTATTATTTTAATCTTATTTGACCCTTATGAAAGCAATGTTAATATTCCTTTAGGGGAACCAGTTTGACATTTTAAAGCACTACTGCTTTTTAATTATAGGTGTGCAAATAAAGATTCATTTAATTAAATGATTTTTTCCAGTACAGAAAATATATAAACAGCTCAGCAATTTTCCTAACTTTTCCTAATTTCTCTAAATATGCAAAGTTTCAACTCAGTTATCTCAGAGGTAAATGAATGAAGCTGAATGAAAACAGGTTTTCTAGAAATCTTTATAGAAATCTTTACAGAAATCTCTATAATCTATTGTCTACTACAGATGCACAAATTGTCCTTTATTATCTCAACATTTTTCTTACTTGTCAGAGTGCAAGATTTCTCTGTACTTTAACATTTAAGGTGCATTCATTCATTCCAAAGGCCAGAAATCCTGCCATTTTACTCTGGTCTTAGTTGCACAGGATTGCTCTGTAAGAATAGTCTCAAAAGTGATGTATATACAACCAATGTAGTACACAAAATGATGCTCGGAGTACAAATAGAAAATATTAGGACCTTTATTTCCATTTAGTTTTACTTCTAAGACTGTGTATCGCATTTAGCAGTAGTGGCCCAGGCCACTCCCCAGTGCAGAGGACAGTGTGGAGAGGGCCGAGCTGTGCAGGGAGGACTGACAGCGGTGCCCCGTCGGGTCCACCAGTGAGTACTCAGACAGGTGCACTTACAGGTCATGTCTGGTTTAAACCAAACTCACCCTCACACAATAGGTGGGTGCTGTAAAAAGATTCTTGCAAAGAAACAACTGATTGAAGGAAATGCTAGTATTACAAACTTCCCTAACATGAAACACATCTCTACAATTTTTTTAGCAATATTTAAAATTATGCAATATTCAATTGAGTAATTTATAAATATTCATTAACCGTAATAATACATCTTTAAATACATCTTTTGGGGTTTCCTGCTTATTATCAAAGCACAAAAATCTTCATACCTTTGAGGAACATCTTTCTGTTGTGGCAAAAGTGACCAAAACAATATAAATAAATAAACATGACGATAAATCAACATTTATTCCACTGTTAGCAAATACTGTTTGAAGATACAGAGAAACACAGCTAAAGATTTAAAGAAACAGGTATTAGAACCAATTAAGCAGTGGGGGAAGTTTGTTATACAGTTGGATCAAACCACTGATATTTCTACTATGCTCAACTTATGGTATTTGCTAGATTCTCTTTCAATGACAAAATACACATAAAACTACAATTTGTGAGCCATTAAAGGACAGAGGTACTGCAGAAGATATTTTCTCAATAGTAAATGACATAAATAAGGAAATAATCACCTTATCACCATAATTTATGGGACAAAAAAATACTATATAAATAACCTCTGATACAGTAGCCACTTTGGGATTCTTAAAAGGAATTCTGGGAGAAGGTCACAGAAATAGCCAAATATCTCCAGTTCAATCACTGCGCCACTTGTGGACAAACCACTGCAACAAAGAAATGAAGCCAGAGATGCACAGAGTGCTGCCGTCTCAGCCATCAGGGGAAGTTGGGGCTTTTTTTTTTGTTTTCAATGAGACCCTTACATAAAAGGTATCCTTACGGGGCTGGCCCAGTGGTACGGTGGTTACGTTCACATGGTCTGTTTCAGCGGCCCCGGGATTCACGGGTTCAGATCCCAGGCATTGACTTAACACACCGCTCATGGAGCCATGCTGTGGCAGTGTCCCACATACAAAAAATAGAGGAAGATTGGCACAGATGCTAGCTCAGCAACAATCTTCCTCACCCAAAAAAAAAAGTTATCTTTACCACAGATGTAATGAGATGTGGAATGACTATGAAAATCCTTTGTTCCACAGAGAGATTTACTGGTTATCATGTGACAAAGCACACAGAGGTGCAAAACTTCAAGACAACTTCCATATTTTTTACCTTTAAAAAAGAGAACAGTGTTCCAGGTTTGCTTCCTTTCTGTGATACAGAGAGGCTGCTGAGATGATGCAGATAATTAAACTTTCGTCACCTGTCCTTTACAGTTAAAGGTAATGTTTTTACAACGAATGAGAAAGCACCATTTTATGAATGAGAATGGAGCAAAGGGGAGAACATTCGAAACGGAGGTGTGGAAGTATTTCCCTCATTATTTCTTTTTCTGAAAATAATGAGTGTCACATTGAAAACCGAATCTACACTCTTTCAAAAGGTGTTAACAGAACCTTCTAAATGAAGTTTTAAAAGGTTTTGAAACTATTTGTTAAAAAAAATTTTTAATGCAACACCTTTTCTAATTAACTTGCAAGAGCAACTGAATTACATCTTTGAGATGTAATACTATAAGAATTTTTTAAAACAACAAAATTTTGCAAAAATAAAACAAAACAAAATTTTCAGTGGAAGTTACTGATTCAGTAGCCACAGAGAATATGGATCACTTCCATTTGCATTTATGGCTTTTTTCTGCAGTAATATTTTTAGCTAGGAAAGCCATTGGAATAATTATGTTTATTTCAATAAATTTTAAATAAACTAATCCAAATAATCACTTTTGTATATCACAATGGGTTAAACCGAGACTTTTTAGAATAGTGAAGGATATTCATTCACATTGCTTTCAAAATATTGCTTTTGGCACCATTAATAAAATGTTATTTTCAAATTAACGTTTATTCTATCTTTACATTTGAAATGCATTTTGATATGTTTTATAATGTATAAACTAGTACTTATGCATAATATATAAATATACATATATTATGGGTAAAAGCTTAAAAATGTTTACTGATAAAGGTCTGAAATCCAAAAAGATTGGCGCTACCTTTTGAGTGTTCTTTCCGCCGGAGGCCTCCGCTTCAGGCTCCCTTTGTGATGTCACCCTCTCCACCAGCAGGTGTCACTATCTGGAAGGGCGGCTGCGAGTCTCCTGCGGGCAGAGTGGAAATCTTACCTTACAACAGGAAAACTCCTCTGCTGGTTTGAGAAATGTCCATGACTTGAGTCCGTCTCCTTGGCAAAAACAGAGTACGGCCTATTTCCATTGAGCAAAGATGGCAACCCGGCAGTGCATGTTTGCGTTCATATTTATTAAACGAGTTTTACAAAGACAAGTCTTATTGGACTGCAAAAGATATTGAAGAACAAGGGCACCAAACACCTTGCCAAGAAACCATTCCATCCTACGGTGGGCTGGGTGCAGGGGCTAGGTGCAGGGGCCTGGGTGCGGGGGCCGGTGGGGGGCACGAGCATGTGCTGTGAAACAGAAGATGCCTGGTTTCCAGTTCTCTCAGTAGTGACCTTGTGTTCAGTGCTTCAGGCAGCCAATCTGTAAAATATGCATAATTATTCCCAAATCACAGGATTATCATCAGGATTACAGAGAGTGGCACAAAGAAAGTATCCATCTTTCCGAGGCCCTTTACACACTGAATTTTGGAAACTAAAAGCACCATCAAAATAAAGACTGATTAACAGAATTATTTGCCTTTCTTTTTTGGACCAAGGGCACTCAGGAATGAAAATTAAGTACTTCAATAAGAATGCATTCCAGCATCCACAGATCTCTCTCTCATCTACCTACCTATATACCCATATAACTTTTCTGAGGTATAATTGAGTAGCAATAAATGGCACATATTTAAAGTGTACAATCTGATGATTTTTGAACTTTGTATACAGTTAAGAAATCATCAGCACAATAAAGTTAATGAGCATATCCGTCATCCCCAGAAGTTTCCTCATGCCCATTCATAACACCTCTTCCTGCCCCTACCTCTCCCTCCCATCACCAGACAACCATTGTCCTGCTTTCTGTCAATATAGATTATTTTGTATTTCTAGAATTTTATGTAAATGGAATCTACAATACGTACTCTTTTTTGTCTGGCATTTTTTACTCAGAGTAATTGTTTTGAGATTCACACATACCCTTATTCATTCCTTTTTATTGCTGAGTAATATTCAGTTGTATGGATATACCAAAATTTGTTCACCCACTGATGTTCATTCGGATTATTTCCAGATTTGGGCCATTACCATAAAGCTGTTAGGTCCAGTTTTAAGTCTCTGTGTGCATACGTGCTTTCACGTTGCTTGGAACAAAATGAATAGGAGTGAAATGACTGGGTCAGATGGTAGGTGTGTGTTTATCTTTTTAAGAAACTACGAACTGTTTTCCAAAGGGGCTGTACCATTTTGCATTTCCACCAGCAGTGTATGGAACTTCTAGTTGCTCCCTCTCCTGCTCAACAACACTTGGTATGTTCAGATTTTTTAGTTTTAGAGATTGCTGATTTTAGACTTTTTAATTTTAGACATTGTCACTTTATTCTGTTTGCATTTCTCTACTGACTGTTGATATTGAGCACCTGTTCCTGTTTTTTTACCATCTATATATCTTCTTAGGTGAAGTGTCTATTCAAATCTTCCACTAGTTCTTTATTGGATCATTTGGTCTCTTACTTGTAAGATTTAAGTGTTCTTAATATATTCTAGATTCAAATCCTTTATCACACATGTGATTTACAATTCTTTTGAAGTCTGTGACTTGTCTTTTCGTTCTCTTAACAATGTCTTTCAAAGAGTAACAGGTCTTAATGTTGTTGGAGTCCACTTTGCTTTTTTAAAAAAGAATTATGATTTGGGCATTGTGTTCTAGAAATCTGTGCCAAACCCAAGGTCACAAAGATTTTTCTTCTATGTTTTCCACTAGATAATTTTTAGTTTTAAGATTGACATTTAAGTTTATGATCTATTTTGAGTTAATTTTTATATTTTATGTGAGTATGAATTGAAGGGTTTTTTCGTTTTTGGCATATGGACATCCAACTTTCCCAGCATCATTTTTTGTACTTTCGTCTAAACCAATTGACCATATATGTGTGGGTCTTCTTCCGGACTCTCTATTCTGTTCCAATGACCTATGTGTCTACCTTCACACAAATGGCACACTGTCTTGATTACTGTAGCATTATAATAAGTCTTGAAATCCAATTACGTAAGTCCTCCAACTTTATTCTTTTAAAGTTTATTTGGCTATTCTAGTCTTTTGCATTTCCATGTGAATTTTAGAATCAGCTTATAGAAGAACATACAAATATTGTCCTGGGATTTTGATTTTGATTGCATTAAATCTATAGATTTCTTTGGGGGTAATTGACATCTTAATGATGGTGAGTCTTGTGATCCAGGAATACATTACATCTCTCTATTTGAGACTTCATTCATTTCTCTCAGCAATGTTGTATAATTTTTGCTTTATAGATATTGCACATCTTTTTTTACATTCATGCCTAGATATTTCATATTTTAATGCTAATATAAATTATATGTTTTAAAAGTTTAACTTATGATTATTTATTGCTAGTGTATACAGAAACACAATTGGCTTTTGAATATTCATCTTGTATCATGGAAATTTACCAAATTCACTTTTCAGCTCTAGTAACTTTTTTATAGATTCCATAGGATTTTCTACATTGATGATTATGAAGTCTGTGATGAAAGATAAAATGGATGTCTTTATTTTTTTGCTTTCCTACTTATTTAGAATCTCCAGTGCAATGTTATAGATAAGTGATGAGAGCCGACATCCTTAGAAAGAGGTCTTTTCCTTTTAATTAGGATGTTAGATGAAGGTTTTGTTTAAAAAATCCATTTTCACATTGAGAAATTTCTCTTCTATTCTTAATTGGATGAGATTTTGAATTTTAGCAACTACTTTTCCTACATCTATTGAGATAAGTGTGTGTGTGTGTGTGTGTGTGCACGTGTGTGCATGTGCACGCACACGAGTGCGTATCTGTTATTATGGTGCATTACACTGATTTCAAATGTTAAACTAACCTTGCATTTCTGGGTAAACTTCACTTGATTATAATGTATTATCCTTTTTCTATATTGTTGGATTTGATTTGCTAACATTTTTTTAGGAATTTGTACATCTTTTGAAATATATTGTTCTTTACTTTTCTTTTTTTTTTTCCCGAGGAAGATCAGCCCTGAGCCAACATCCATGCCAATCCTCCTCTTTTTGCTGAGGAAGACCGGCTCTGAGCTAACATCTATTGCCAATCCTCCTCCTTTCTTCCCCCCCCCCCAAAGCCCCAGGAGATAGTTGTATGTCATAGTTGCACATCCTTCTAGTTGCTGTATGTGGGACGCCACCTCAGCATGGCCGGAGAAGCGATGCATCCGTGCGCGCCCGGGATCCGAACCCGGGCCGCCAGTAGCAGAGCACGCGCACTTAACCGCTAAGCCACGGGGCCGGCCCCCTTTAATTTTCTTGCAGTGCATTTTTCTGGTTTTGATATCAAGATAATTCTGGCTCCATAGAATGAATCAGGAAATATTACTTCCTGTTCACTTTTCTAAAGGAAGATTTGTATAACTGGTATTATTTCTTCCTTGAATGTTTGGTAGAATTCATCATTGAAGACATTTTGGTCTGGGATTTTCCTTATGTGAATGTTTTGAACTTAAATTTTAAATTATTAAATAGACATAAGGATATTTGGATTACATACTTATTTTTCAATAAGCCTTGACAGTTTATGTCTTTCAAGGAATTTATCCATTTCATCTAAGTTATAGAACATGCTGACATAACATTGTTCATCTGATTCCCTGTTATCTACTGAATCTCTGTAACACCTGGAGGCTGTCACCTCTCTCAGTCATGACGCTGGTGACTTAACGTATTCTTTTTTTTTTTGCCTGATTAGTTTGGCTAGAGGTTTATCAATTTTATGGATCTTCTCAAAGAGTCAGATTTTGATTTCATTGATTTTCTTTATTGTCTTTCTCTTTTCTATTTCATTTCTTTCTCCTCTCATTTTTATTATTTCCTTTCTTTTGCTTACTTTGGATTCCATTTGCTCTTCTCTTCTCTTACTACTTTCTTAAGATGGAAACTAAGGTTATTTCTTTGAGAAATTTTTTCTTTTTTAATATGGGCATTTTGTTCTAAAAGTTTCCCACTAAGTAATGCTGTGTTGCAAATATATTGATACGCTCTGTTTTAATTTTCACTCCATTCAAAATGCTCCAATTACCATTTTGATTTTTGTTGACCCATAGTTTATTTAGAATTGTTTTATTTTGTTTTCATATATTTGGAGGTTTTCAAATGTCTTTCTATTACTGATTTTATAATAATTCCATTATAGTCAAAGAAGATGCTTTGTGTGACTTGAATTCTTTTAACTTTATTGAGACTTGTCTTATGGCCCAAATATGATCTACCTTGGTAAATATTCCCTGTACACTTGAAAAAACTGCATATTCTCTCGCTGTTGAGTGGAGTGTTCTATAAATGTCCATTAGGTCAAGTAGGTTGACAGTGTTGTTCCAAGTCTCCTATATCCTTACTGATTTTATGTCTACTTCTATCAATTATTGAGAGAGGAATATAGAAATATTTGAATATCGTTGTGGATATGTCTATTATTTCTACTTGTAATTCTACCAGATTTTGCTTAATGAATTTTAAAACTCTTTATTAGATATATAAACACGTAAGATTGTTAGGGCTTCTTGATGAATTGACCCCTTTATCATTACGAAATGAGCTTCTTTATCACTGGTTATGTCATTTTCTCTGAAATCTACCTTGATAATAATGCATGCCTGCTGGTGGTAAATTCTTTCAGCATTTCTATATCTAAAATATCTTTATTTTGCCTTCATTTTTGAGAGAGATTTTCACTGGGTGCAGAATTCTAGGTTAATAGTTTTTTTCTTTCATTGCTTTGAAGATCTTGCTCTACTGTCTTCTAGTTTGAATTGTTTCTGATGAGAAATCTGCTGCATGTTTGTGTTTTTCTTCTGTATATAATGTAATCCAACTCTCCACCCCTCTGGCTGCTTTTGAGATTTTGTCTTTATCATTTGTTTTGAGCAATTTGATTATGATGTACCTTCATGACCTTTATCCGAATTTCTTGCTTTGGGATTTGGCGGGGGGACTTTTTGAGATTTTTTTCTCGTAGCTTCATGTACCTATGTACTTGTGGGCTTATAGTTTTCATCAAAGATGGACATTTTCAGGCATTATTTTCTCAAATACATTTTCTGCTCCCCACCTTTGGGAGTTTCAATTACATGTATATTATTCTACTTGAAGTTGCTCCTAATTTATTTATTTATTTGCTGAGGAAGAGTCACCCAAGCTAATATCTGTGCCAATCTTACCCCTTCTTTTGCTTGAGGAAGATGAGCCCTGAGCTAACATCTGTGCCAATCTTCCTCTATTTTGTATGTGGTTGCTGCCACAGCATGGCCACTGACAAGTGGTGGTGGTCCGTGCCTGGGAACCAAACCTGGGCCACTGAAGCAGAGTGTGCTGAACTTAGCCACTGGCTGGCCCCCTGCTCATCTTATTTTTTAGTGCTTTATTTTGGATGTTTTCTATTTCTATTTCTTCAAGTTTACTAATCTTTTCCTCCGTAATACCTAATCTTCCATTAATGTCATCAGGGTACAGTTGATCCTTATTATTCATAGATTCTGTATTTGAAAATTCACCTACTCACTAAAATTTATTTATAACCTCAAAATCAATACACACTGAACTTTCATGGTCATTCATGGACATGAGCAGAGCAGCAAAAAATTTGTTTCCCGATGCATGCATTCTCAGCTGAGGTCTAATGAGGCAACAGGCTGCGTTCTTGTTTCAGCTCTCATACTGTAAAGTGTCTTCTTTTGGTCTATTTAGTGCCACACTTTTTACATTTTTGCACTTTTTGTTGGTTATTTCACTGTTCAAAATGACCCCCAAGCATAGTGCTGAATTGCTGTCTAGTGTTCCTAAGCATAATAAGGCTGTAACGTGCCTTACAGGGAAAATACACGTGTTATATGAGCTTAGTTCAGGCTTGAGGAATGGTGCTGTTGGCCTTGAGTTCAGTGTTAATGAGTCAACAGTGTATATTAAATAGGGTGTCTTTAAACAGAAATACACATTAAACAAGATTATGTAGTGATTGGTTGATGAAAATTTTATAACCAGAGGCTCACAGGAACCTAATCCCACATTTCCCCTAGGACCAACTATTCAGAATTCACTAATTCAGTGTTCATAACAACTTTATAGATCCTAACTAACAAAATAACAAGAAACAACTGTATTTTTGATCTCAGACATAGTTTCATCTATCTGAAGTCTTCATGTCTAAAGTTTGATTTGGGAATTTTTTGTATCCTCTATTTCTTTATTTAACAAGTTCAATCTTTCTTTTGTCTTCTTGAACATATGTAATATAGTTATAACAACAGTTTTAATATTTTCTCTAATAATTCTATCATCTATGTCATTTCTAGATCAGCTACTATTGATTAATTTTTCTCTTCATTATGGGTTGCATTTTCCTGCTTCTTTGCATTTTTTACTAGATATCAGACATTAAGAATTTTACCTTTTTGGGTGGTTGCCATATTTGTATTTCCATAGACATCCTTGACCTTTGTTCTGGGATGCCGTTAGGTTATGAACGTGTCAGCCAATTTGATCCTTTAGAGACTTACTTTAAAGCTTTGCCCAACATAGCTTAAAAGCTTCAAAGCAAGACTTGAAAGGATCAAACTGTTTCCTAGTAATTTAATTGCATCCCAGAACAAAGTTCAAGAATATCTACAGGATATTGCAGCAAATTTTACAAAATTTTGGTTAATTTTATCCCACTTACTAAAACAAATTTCCAGAGTTATCTTTTTGTGTAGCTCTTTTTTCTGGTATTGTGATCTGCAAATTCTAACTATTTTTGGCCCCCCTAGTTTCCAGTTCTATCTCCTCATCTTAGGGAGACTGATATCTCTGCCTGAGGTCCCCTCCCTGTGCTGTGACCCACAAACTCACTCAAATAAGTTAGCTAGAGGAATCACAGAGCTCACTCTGTTTTTTGTCACTGAAGAATCACTCTCCTTTTGTTGCTGATGTCCAATGCCTTTAAAACTGTTCTTTAGTATATTTTGCCTAGTTTTTCATTTGTATCATGTCTGAGGGTAAATTGGGTCTTTGTTATTCCATCTTTGCCATCTTTTCTCTACATATATTTTCAGTTCTGAAAAAATATAACTTAATTCCACTTTTCTCAATCAAACAGTCTACAAGAGGAAAGCAAGGGAAAAAACTTACGAGCTTACCTCTTTTCTGTGTTGCAAATTCTAAATGACAATGTATAAGCATAATCTAACACGGGTCAGTAAATATGAATACTCAAAATAATAATATTCTTCATCAAGTCCTTAGTGTCCTTGTAATCAAGGCTCAGAGCTCAACAGTATAAAGGGTATGATAATCCATGCTTTCTATGTATTTAAGCTAAAGATTCATTTTGCAATGTCACTATACAAATTTAGATTATTGAAAGTTGAACCATCAACTAGTCTAATCCCTTGTTTTACAAATAAAGAGAGACTCATAAAAGTCAAGTGACCTTCCCAAAGTACCACAGCTGGTTATTGGCAGAGCTAGGAAAGAATCCTGGTACAATTTCTCATTCCACAAAAATACTCTTTTCACTCTAATCATGTCTGTGTTGTATATTAGTGAGCTGCACATCTACCTGGATAAAATGCCAAGTACATATGTCAGAGTCCCAAGAGGAAGCAGATAGAACTAAAAGAGTTTAGAGAACTAAAAGAATTTGATTAAAGAGAGTCTAATAAAGAGCATATTCACAGAGGTGTAGACAAGGGTATGAAAAACAACAGGATGTGGTGAATGCAATTGTAGGAATCCCGTAGCACCCCTGGGCTATGGCGCTGAAACAAAAGAAGAGAATTCTAAGCCAGAGCTACAGCCATTGAGGAAATGCCACTCAACAGCCTCTGTGGATGTGGAGGAACACAGCACTTCCTGTCAAGGAGAGATTAGAGTAAAAACCCAACTTCTCTCTCCTCCCAATCGCCAATCTTCTGTCTGTGTTTCCCACTGGCCAAACCCCACAGAAACCCCAGGACAAGGAGTGCATAGAAGCCAGCCTCCTAGGGCACAAAGTAGAGAAAAGAAGAATTAGACAGTGGATCTGAGGCAGCAAAGAGAAGAAATGTTACGCCAAATTTTTTTTTACATCAGCTTTGGAGAAGAATATGTGGTCACCAAAATGTTAAGGAGATTGAAAATACCAATCATTTGGGGGTGGTCAAAACCAATTTGGAAACCATCTCTACTTTGAATATTTTCATAAGCCTTTTACCTTAATTCTCCTTTTTTATTTTTTTTACCACAAAAGAAATGTGTATGTTAGTAATTTTTCCTTAAGAAGCTATTGCTAATGAAGTAAAATGACAACAGAATCCAATACATATTTGCATTCCCAAGAGACCTGACATTTTTTCACATTCACCAGAAAGGACCTTTTAATTTATTAGAGTGTCTTTCTGGATAGAATTAAAAATCGATTCTGAGTGTCATGATTGAGCACTCAGAGCAGTTTACCTAAGTTCTTTCATTCAGATCTAAAAATACCAGTCCTTTTTGAAATCACAGGTTGAGGAAATATAACCTGCACAGATGACGGAGTGGACCTGTACACTGTTTTATGGAACCTAGGGGACTCTCTTCATATCTCATAAGCTAAGTGTTTCGTTCAACCTTTGACTTGGTTTACTCTGATCAAAAACAATTTCTGGCATCAAGAAGGTGGTAGGGTGGGACCATTTACTTTTCCTACCTGTTCTCAGGAATGCTTAAAACTTGATGTCAACACTTTATAGTTTCAGATTGCAGAGTAGTACACTCAGATTTTTCAAAATAAAATTGTTGCAGAAATATCATACAAACATCTCTTATGTTAATTGCTTATCCCTTGAAGGCTTTTTAAATGGCTATATCATGGTGAATTATGCTGGCAATAGAAATATGGTTCATTTATAAAGTTCATATAAATGATGCATTGGAAAAGGATTTTTTGTTCTGGTTGATAGAAGTTAATCAAATGCAAGATGGCAAAGAGCAATTCAGCATAAATCTTCCACAGAGCGCTGCTTACGCCTCCCATCTCCCAGGTAGGGAGAACATTTATCTGACTATTTCTAAGCTGTCTCAATAAATCTTTGATTAAGAGAACCATATCAAAGTAGCTGACTAATGACTTGTTTTTCAGAACTCTTGTAGTAAATATATTATAAATGGCATCTCAACTCTTCAATAGCCCAATAGCAGAGACATTTGAAACTTAAGTGAGGACCACAAATGAGTCAAAGGGGGAAAAGATTTGCCTCAAATGCACTTTTCTCTTGATACCAGAGAACCTGCCACAAGGAAAGGGAGAGAAACAGCAGGTTCAGTTTCTACGACACTCTCAAACCACTGGATTTCAGCTCCTTTAAGGCCTGGGTTGAATATCAGATTCATTAGTGGTGGTGTTTATAAGCTCAATGGCAAAAAATCTGTTACTATTAATTTCAGATACTGTCCAAAGTCTGAGACTAAGCATTGATTTCAAAAGTAACTTTCTCTTCCTCTATTTATAACCCTCAAAAGGAAAATGACGTTCTCTGAGTAGAGCTGGCTGAACTAAGGGGGAGCAAAGGGCTGCTGTTTGAGGACAGTAATATCTACCTCTACAAACCAGCTTGTGCCTCAGACAAGATGGCCTTGGCCACGCTTTTGCGCCTGACCACACGATGCCAAATTATCCATGTTTTAAAAACTGCTCAGTGGGCATTTTGATGTAATGTGTGCTCTTTCACACATGACCATATGAATTGAACTATGCTCATGATGTTCAGAGAAAAATTAAGACATCTACTGCTTAGCTTTTTCTTTTCAGGGTTAGAAACTTATACGACTACTCCTTATCACAATGCCTGGCAATCAAGAGCTATTTGTCCACTTTCCTTTTCCTCTCCTCCACTATTCAGATGCTGGGTCCAAATATTCTGACTGTGTTTACTTATTATAGTAGCTACCACTTGCTAAGAGTTATCTATGTGCTTCGGATTTCTCACCTATTATCATATATAAGCCATATAACAAGTCTTTGGGCTAGGTACCACTCATCTATTGGTGAGTAAGCCAAGACTCAGAGAGGTTAAGTCACCTAACTGAGATCATAACATCTGTAAGTGGCTGATCCAGAAACTGAGCTGAGTTTTGTCTAAATTTGAAACCCATGTTCTTTCCATTGCTTCTTTGTTATTGAACTGCTAATGGTACTAGGTGTTAAGATTTCAGATTCTACATATAATGAAGTGCAGCAATTAAAGATTCTCACCTAGGAGACTGGAACTTAGGGAGATCAATCAAATGTCTATTTTAAAAACATGAAAATTTCAGAAAGATTGTAAAATCCCCTCAGATCGTCCATTTTTTTCCTTCAGTCTGATGAAATAGACTATGTGCAATTACAAATCCTAATCTGTGGATTCAAACAAGATGGTCCCAGTATGTGACTCTAGATGTTCTTCCCCAGGGCACAGTCTTGCCCACCATTGCAATTTGTTTGTTTTTCAATGTGGAAGAAAAAAGTTAACAAAACATTAGATCCTCTTGGCACCTGCACTTCGTTTTGTTTAAAGCCATCCTTCTTTGAATGTAATTTAGTCAATTTAAAAAATGGTGCTTACATTTTGAGGACTAACTACTAAAGAAAGGGGCTTAAGGGTTATGATAATAGAAACAAATACCCTTACGCTTGTATTGCATGGTTTCACTGCAGAATAAAAAAGCAAATAACATTCCTTACCTATCACATTTACAGTGGTTCTATGTATCTTTGAAAAGCAGGACAACATTTCTCCACTTTTCTCTCCCACTGCATTTAATTAAAATGTGATCTTTTCTAAATTGACTGAGTCACTTGGCTCTGCTGTGTATATTTCAAGCTCCACTCATAAATTCTTTACCAGATTTCCATTTGGGGAGGATTAACCATTTTGCAATCTAATTTCCTTCCAGCAGAATGCCTCTGATTCTTTGTCAATATTCAGGGGAAAAAATTGAGATCTCCAGGAGTCTAGCTCTCTCCATCCAAATGAACTCTCAGGTTAATCTTCTTGATTACATTCTCCTCCCTCCACCCCTGCTAGGAGAGTTTACATTTGGATGATTTCTTCTCAGAAGGAAAAGGATTGCATACTGTTATCCCCCATGAGTCCAGCCTTTGCCACACACAGCTTATGCAGATTTCATTAGACAAATTCAAATCTCTAGGCCAGAGTTGTAGTCCAAGGGATGTTCCTCTTGGACAAGAATCTGGGCTAATGATTTCAAACTTCAGTCTCATTGCTTTCGGGTACCTTGACTATTGGTGCTGGAAAGCCTTTAGTGATCATTTAGGTCAATGTTCTCATTCTTCCAACAATGACACTGAAATCCAGAGAGGTGAAATAACGATGATTTAATGGCAAAACCTGGACCACAACCTTTATAATACATGTCCAATGACTTTTCTACATAACCGTGCTGACAATTTTTGTCATTTGTAAAAATTTTTGATATTTACTTTTAATCCACTGAGATTTGTTAACTCAATAAATATTTCTATATTCGTCAGCACTAAGACACATTTTTCCACTTTTTAGCACTTCTAAAATAGAGATGAGTCTTACAAGCAATGGAATCTTACTGCTGCTGTTAGCCGGGTGTCAGCAATGATGTAAGTGTCATTATTTATTCATATACAGCTTGGTTGATATTCTGGTGGCGTAACCGGACAACTGCAACCCCTTGACATTTGGTTTAAAAAGCTCTTTAAGAACTTTTTGAGGAATTAATATAAGACTTGGCTGTTGAGTTTCATTGACTTTTTCTGGTAAGATCAAGAAAGATCCAGCATCATAACTTGCAAAATGGGTATCTGTGGTTTGACAGAAAATCCCCAGAACAATAGTGAAGCACTCTTGAAAGAACTGCTACATGACCACTGCTCTCCATTGTACAGAGAACCGCAGCGTGGGGAAGGACAGGCCTCAACGACTAAGTCGAAAACGATTCCGAATAGTCAGGATCTGTGAAGAAGCTTTAGGAATATCTTAACCAATATACTTAGCTTATATATTCCATTTCACATGTGTATAAGAGTGCTGTATAGTCCAAATCTTTTTAAATAAGTCTAAAAATTATTTTCAATAAAGTTAAATTACAAATTCTAAATCATAGTTCAATTTTCAGTGTTTTTGTTTTCTTTTTGAGTGGTAAATAAAACAATAATATATCTTAACAATGAATGGCAACTTAAAATAATGTATGTGTTTAGTTTTGTGTTGAGGACTTTATTGACTGAAGAAAAAGTCTAAGTCATATTCTTAATCTTAAAAAGTCTCCTAGTAAGGAAAGATAAATCCAAGCTAAGAAACACTCAGAAAGCAAGACAGAATATAACTAAAAATTAAATTTTATAAGATAAGAATTGTGTACATGATGTTCAGCAAAGAGTACATTTTGAGGGCTGGTGTCCTTGTGCAAGAAGTAAGTTGTCAGCAGGGCCATGGAGCTTGTATTGGATTTCAATAGGCTGGGGGAAGATGTGAGGAGAAAAATAAATTCTCCTCACCAGTCAGGTCAAGCAGATTGCCCTGGGATAATGGATTGAATAGCCCTGCCATATACCATTGTGCAATTTGTATGCTGCACGAAGGCCCCTGGCTGAGGGAGGGAGGGAGTGGGGGCCAAAATCCAACTCTTACTAATTTATCAAGCCAAGCATCCTAGCAGGGAGACGTAATAATTTGAGGAAAGCTGTGCTTTTATATAATAGATCCATCCAGCGAGGGCACATTTTTGCAATGCCACAAAGGTGCAAGATACACTGGTGGAGACCAAGGATGACATATGTTGCAGCCAATCACTTTTCCATTCATCAGGCGAAAAGTGGAGAGTGTTGCAGGGTGGGTAGAACCTGATGAAAGACTTGGCAGCAGCAAGCTGTATGGCAGATTTATAGGACCACAAAAGGCTTTTCCTAGGGCATCAAGGGGACGGAGATTGGAGAGTAGAATGGAGTTAGAGTACGGAGGGTCCTGAAGAGCAACGCTCTGAGGGAACTAGATTGAAGTTTTAAATCAGAGGCTCTGATTCACTCCCAGAAACAATTATTTGAACTGCAAATGAAGCTCAGAAATTAGAATTTGTCTGATGAAATCTGGCACACCCATGGCAGCACAGGCTGGGAGAAAAGAATAGTCAGTTCTCATCTATTTGAGCCAGCTCTGGAGACAGTAAGGAAGCATTTGAGGCTTTGAGTATGGGAATGATATCATAAAACAATGCTTATGGGAAAAGCCTATCTGAGTATAGGGTGGAGGGTGATGAAGAAAAGGGAAAACTGGAGTCTCGAGATCAACAAGGCTGTATTTCTGAGTACCTGACCAGGGCACAGGCAGCAGTAATCATGGATGAAGGAGAGGGATTCATCAATGATGATTCCCATATTTCCATTCTGGGTCACTAAAAAGTCATAGTATCACTGATAAGGAATTGAGGGAAACAAGAAGGGTTGCTGATAAATGAAGAAAGACTAAGTATTTACTAAAATAGAAAAGCCCCAGGGGGCTGGCCCGGTGGCATAGTGGTTAAGTTTGCGCGCTCTGCTTTGGTGGCCAGGATTCACAGGTTCAAACCCTGGCTGCGGACATATGCATGGCTAGTCAAGCCACGTGTGGTGGCGTTCTACATACAAAATAGAGAAAGATGGGCACAGATGTTAGCTCGGGGCTAATCTTCCTCAGCAAAACGATCAGGATTGGCAGCAGATGTTAGCTCAGAGCCAATCTTCCTCACCAAAAAAAAAAAAAAAAAGAAAGAAAGAAAGAAAAGCCTCATAAGTAAGTGTTTCAAAGGTCTATGAAAAAGAAATCCCTCAATCTATGGATAAGACTATTTCTTAAGACAAAAAGAAGCGTTATTCTTTATAAAAGAAACCATCAAGCTCAGGATGCGAGCTTGAGCAAAATGATGATTAGCATAAACAGATTAACCATTCCATAACAATTAAAGAAATGAGAAATAAAAATGTAAACCACGGGTTTGCTCTCTCTGCTCTATATTATGCCAAGGGCTTGACTGTGATATTTGTTTTTCTTTCAATGGGATGTACTGTAATCATGTCTTATGTTGAGGATGGACCTAGTATTCTCCTAAAGTAATGACAAGTTGCATTTCACCTCAAGGCAAAGCAGGAAGGATTTTGGTGGGATCAGGCATGCTGCAAGAGACCTGAAATAGGATCCAACCTATGAAGTAGGGCAGATATAGGGGCATGGAGAGATCTGAGGAAAGGAGATTCTGCTGCAGGTACACAGCAGACAGAAGGAAAGACAAAGAACAGGTAGCACCAGGAAGCCAAGTGTGGTATCAGCAAATTCAGGAGGAAGGAAAATTCCATCACCAGGCAGGCAGCATCAGGAAGTCTGTCAACAGTTGGAAGGTGCTTGAATTCCTTCAGGTAGAGGATGCACTTCCTAGATGAGGTAGAGCAAAATTAAAGCATGACCCAAATTACAGACACCAGGAAGGCTACAGAGACTCAGGCATGCAGAAGAAAATAAGGATCCAGCTTCAAGAATGGAAATAGAAGGGAAGCACCGAGCTTCTGGAATAAGGCAGCTGTAAAAACTGGAGTATGAAGAACTGGAACTGAATATAGAACAGAAAGATTGCACAGCCTTCAAGGAACCTATGATGTGGTGGAAACGACTCCCTAATAGGATAAAGTTGGTTAATCTCTCCAAGCCTCCATTTCCTTGCCTATAACATGGGGACAGTTATTCTTCTCTCAAGCTAGTTCTAAGATCTATTGTTAAGTGAAAAGGAAAATCACAAAGTTATCTTTATTCTATGAGCCCATTTACATCAAAAGTCTGCGGTCAAGTTTCTGTGTACACACACACACACAGTCACACACGCAGGACCTGGAAGGAAACACATTCCACTGGGGTCAATGGCAACTCTGCAGAGAGAGTAGGAGGGGAACTTTTGGTTTAATTATAAACAATTCTGTTTCTTTAAATATGTTACAATGTGCAAGCATTAATATATTACTTTTCAAAGAAACAAATTTTAAAATTTCTAATTCAGAGGATCATCATGAGGTTTCGACAAAATAATTCTTGTTTCTAAAGCGTGTAACACAGGTCAGTCACATAGTTAGACCTCGACAAACCTCGACAATGACAAGTGCTGTTGTCATTGTCACTGCTGTGCTGTTGTTAGAGGGGAAAGGCAAACACCCACAAAATTCCTTACCACACAGCAAAAGGAAAATGAAAGCGAAAGCACAGATTGGAACATAAACAAGCTACGTATAAACACAAGTGCTGAGAAGACTGTGGAGTGACTGACATGTGTTGAGCAGGATGGATTTCACCTTGGAAGGTTCCATGGAGATGAAGCAGATTGAACTGAATTCTGAGAGTGGGAAAAGATGTGGTTTGCCAGTGAAGCATGGCATGAGGATTATAAAAGTGGGTTGCAATTGCTCAAGATCTAATGATGCTAACGTATCTAAATCTACTTTTAGAGTCAGACCACATCAGAGCCTTTCTCTTTTGAGATGAAAAGATCCAGCAGGCAGCGAGAGAGGTCATATATGGGCCTTGGGGGGGAAAGGCACACCCTGGATGTATTTCCAGAGACTGTCGTCTTTTCCCAGGTGGCCTGGGAAGAACCAGCACTGTGGTAGGTCAGCCAACAGGAGATGAGTCCTTCACCTGCTGCAGTGCTTTGTACAAAATATCCCAGTCACTGGGGCTCGATTTATCTGGAGCTCGAAACAATTCATCCAGCTACTCCTCACTTCCATCTTCCTCGTGGGTAGCAACCTGGGGCCATGCTGCCCCTAGCCACGGGCTCATCACAGAACTCCATGCTATGTGCACTATGTGGCCAGTTCTTTCTGCTTCCTCACAGTGGCTCTTTTGGGCAAGCCTAATGTGGTACTACATGTTTGCGTCTCCCCAAAATTCACATATCGAAACCCTAACCTCCGATGGGATGGTAATAGGACATGTGGCCTTTGGGAGATAATTAGGTCATGTATTAGAATTCTCCAAAGAAATAGAATATGTATAGAGAGAGAGAGAGAGAGAGAGACAGAGAGAGAGAGATTGATTTATTGTAGAAATTGGCTCACACAATTGTAGAGGCCAAGAAGTTCCACAGTCTACTGTTTGGTGAACCGCAGGAGCTGGTGGCGTAATCCAGTCTCAGTCCAAAGGCCCAAGAACCAGGAATGTGGATGTCTGAGGACAAAAGATGGATGTCCCAGCTCAGGCAGAGAGTGAATCTGTCCTTTCTCTGCCTTTCTGTTCTATTTAGGCCCTCAATGGATTGAATGATGCCCACCCGCATTGGTGAAGGTGATCTTCTTTATTCAGTCTACCAATTCAAATGCTAATGTTTTCCAGAAACACCCTCACAGACATGCCCAGATATAATATTTACCAGCTATCTAGGCAGCCCTTAACCCAATCAAGCTGACACATAGAGTTAACTATCACAGGTCACGAGGGTGGAGCCCTCATGATGGGATTATAAGAAGAGACACAAGAGAGCTTACTTGCTCTCTCTCTCTTTCTGCCATGTGAGGACACAGCAAGAGACAGCCATTGGCAAATCAGGAGGTAGTCCTCACTAGACACCAGATTTGCCTGCCACTTGATCTTGGACTTCCCAGCCTCCAGAACTGTGAGAAATGAATGTTAGTGTTTAAGCCGTCCAATCTATGGTAGATTGTTATAGTAGCCCGAGCAGACTAAGACATGTGGTAAGTATGGGTTTCTGCCCCCTGATTATCCACAGAGGTCTGTGGGTTTATACCATCATTCTCAGGATCGTAGACAGGGTTTTTGTGACCTACCACCTATGACGCCAGCAGAGTCACTAATAAACTGGTAGCCAAGGCTCTCTAGTGCTCCTAAGCCTGCTCCAGTGTGCTGCTCCCTTTACTGATCGTTAGCACGTCCTGCTGAGCAGCGAGCTTGTGCAGCTTCTTATTCACACTTTCTTCCACGGAGCACAGTCTGTGCCATGGCTCCTCTTCCCCAAACTCTCCTATCTGACCTTCGTGACTTCCCACCTCCCAGTTTCCAGGTCACGAGCAGCTTCTCCCCGTGTCAGCATATTGAGGTTCTCATGCTACCTGCATCTCAGGGTGCCCATTCAGCCAAGGGATCCACACGGAGCTCTCCCACTGCCTGGTGCTGGGTGTATTCCTCAAAACGCTGAGCTCCTCTTGGCCAACAGCAGCCTAGACATTGGGAACCCACCCCAGCAGACTGCCCAGCGCTCTTTGAAGCCATACTTTGACTTTTTCTGCTTCACTATACCAACTCCCTTCAAGCCCTTGTTTATGGCTGGGAAGAAGATCAGAAGAAAGGTGGCAAAATGCTTGTGGGGCTGGAGATTCTGCAGTCTCAATCTCAGGTTACACAGGCCAAAACTCTCAGCACAACCTTGTGAGGCAGGAAAACGTGAATATCAGAACACTCAACCAAGACTGGTCAGAGACTGCTACAGAATGATAACACAGGAAGGAGTATGTATGCACCAAGCAGTGACTTACAGAGAAACTTGGGGCATGAAATTGAGTCCCCACAGGGGACTCAAAGCTTTGGTGAGAAGGAAAGGTGCTTTAGGCTTTGCTGAAATGTTCAGCAGTTCTGTAACATTACATTAACATAACATTAACATTGTTCAGCAGTTCTGTAACATTACATCCTAGCTAGCAGAAGTTAGTTCAGAATCTCGCTAGTCAGCTCTCACAAGCCTGATGCTGAGGAATAAACCCTGGGCCCTATAGCAGTTTGCTTACGTTGCCATAACAGAATACCACAGGCTGAATGGCTTAAACAACAGAAATTTGCTTTCTCACAGTTCTGGAAGCTTGAAATTCAAGAACAAGGTGCCAGCAAAGTAGGGTTCATTCGAAGGCCTCTTCTCTTGGCTTGTAGGCAGCCAAGATTTAGCTACATGCTCCTGTGGCCCTTCCTTGGTATGTGCATGCAGAGAAAGAGAGAGAGCAAGGTCTCTGGTGTCACTTCTGAAAAGGACACCAATCCTGTTGGATCAGGGCCCCACCTTTATGACCTCATTTAACTCTAATTACTTCCTTAAAGGCCACATCTCCAAATACAGCCACACTGGGTGTTAGAGTTTCAACATATGAATTTTGGGAGGATACAAACATCCAGTCCATAACAGGCCCCCAAACAGAATGAGCTTTCCCAGGAACTTATAAATAATGTTTCAGAATATATAGAAGAAATTTAGAACTATGATTCAATATTAGCATAATATGCAATATTTGCTAGGTTTTAACCAATAGAAACCAGGGAGAAGAGGCAGACCATCCAGGTGGATCCACTTTCCCTAAGAAGAGGAATTAGGGAAACAAAAAAAAAAACATAAACAAGAGAAGTCAAGATGGCGGTGAAGGTGGACTCTGAACTCACCTCCTCCCACAGACACAGCCAATTTACAACTACTTGTGGAAAAATTACCCCTAAGAGAGAACTGAAAACTGGATAAGAGGAACTCCTGCGACAAACAACAATCCTAATCAAGGTGGAAGAGGCAGAAACTCCCTTCTGGAGAGAAAAAATGCCACCTTCATGAGCCGCCAGCTTCACGGCCACCGGGGAGCAGCCCAAAGGTCCGCAGCCCTCCCTGGAGGAGCGGGGCCCTGCGCTGGGATCACTCCCACTGTAGGCATTTTGTGGACCCAGCACAATCAAGACGAGTGACATAATATCTGACTTTGCTTGCTACTAAAACATTGGGGAGTACCCCCAGAAAAGCTAGCTCACAAAGAAATCAAAACCGGCTCTTAAAGGGCCCACACACAAATTCACCATTTCAGAAAGCAACCAAAAATCACCAGAAAGAAAGGTACACAGGGCTTTGGTGAAAAGAGACTCACCTGATAGGCTCTGCGTGCATTGCAGTGAGAGGTGAGACTTCTCCAGGGACTGGGACATTGGCGGCGGCCATTGTTGTGGCCTGGTGTGGGCGTGCTGACACAGACAACATTGGAGTTCTCCCTGGGGCCTGCTAGCCCAGGTCTGCCCCACCCACTAGAGCATTGATTTAATCCAGCTCAGCCAGGGCAGGCAGCCCACCCTAGGGACTGGCCCCACCCAACAACAATCCCTCAGGCAACTTATGGGCCTGCATAGATTGGTGACTGGATTCTCTGAAGCCTGGTGACTGAGCCCAATTCAGTGGGGCAGGGCGTTCACAAGGAGCGGGTGGAGAGTGTGGGGCAGTGGTGGAGTGTGTGGGGCTCCCACCGTGGAAAGACTGGGTCCTCTTCAGGAGGTCGGGGCACACACACTGGGCAGGACTGTGTTGACTGTGTGTGCGGACCTATGGGCCGTGGATCTTGTCAGCGGCAGAAGACTTGTGCTTCTCAAAGACCCACATGGGGGATTTGCCCCACCTTCCAAAGCGTGAAACAATTGGGTGCTCCCATGCCTGAGGCCAGCCCCACCCAGCTGCAATCCTCAGAGAGCTGACAAGAGACCTAAAGGCTGGAGGCTTATAGCAATTGTAAGCCCCTGAGCCTAACGACCTGCCACGCTGGGGGCCTACTTACTTGAAAGAAATACTGCAACACAAATGTGGTATTAGAACTTGCAGCCAACTGTGCTGGGGCTTCCCATACCCGATAAAGAGACTGAAGGGCCCACAGCAACTACAAGCAGCTGAGCATTACAACAGCTGGCCAGGAGCATAACTCAGCCTCCCTGGGCGCCTGCAGGGAGAACAAACAAGCCATAACCAAAAGACACATGTAGCCCCCATAGTGGTCACTCCTGGAACATTGAGAAATGAGGGAAGCACACTGCAGGCCTACTAAGGCATCACTTATATAAGGTCACCTATCCAAGAGCAAGAGACGTAGCTTACCTACCTAACACATAGACACAAGCACAGGGAAAGAGGCAAAATGAGGAGGCAAAGGAATGCATTCCAAGTAAGGGAACAGCACAAAACCCCAGGAAAGGAACTAAGTGAAACAGAGATGAGCAACTTACCTGACAGTTCAAACTAAGAGTGTTAAGGATGCACACTGATCTGGGGAGAAGAATAGATGGACTCAGTGAGAATGTCAACAAAGAACTGGAAGATATAAAAAAGAACCAATCAGAAATGAAGAATACAATACTGGAAATGAAAAATTCACTAGAGGGACTCAAAAGCAGAGTAGAGGATACAGAAGAATGGATCTGCAACCTGGACAAAAGACTAGAAGAAATCACTCAGCTGAATAGGTAAAAGAAAAAAGAATTAAAAAGAGTGAGGACAGTCTAAGGGACCTCTGGGACAACATCAAGCAGACTGACATCTGTGTTATAGATGTCCCAGAAAAAGAAGAGCAAGACAAAGGGGCAGAGAATCTATTTGAAGAGATAATACATGAAAAGTTCCCTAACCTAAGGAAGAAAACAGACATCCAGGTACAGGAAGCACAGAGAGCACCAAACAAGATAAACCCAAAGAGGCCCACACCAAGACACATCATAATCAAAACGTCCAGAATTAAAGATAAAGAGAAAATCCTAAAAGCCGTAAGAGAATGTCAAGTTACATACAAAGGAAACCCCATAAGGCTATCAGCTGACTTCTCAGCAGAAACCTTACAGGCTAGAAGAGAGTGACATGATATATTTAAAGTGCTAAAAGGAAAAAACTTACAGCCAAGAATACTCTACCCGGCAAGGTTATCATTCAAAATGGAGGGAGAGATCAAAAGTCTCACAGACAAGCAAAAATTAAAGGAGTTTGTCACCAAGAAACCAGTGCTACAAGAAATGTTAAAGGGACTGACTTAAGGGGAAAAGAGAAGACCACAAAGAGGAAAAATTATCTATTTCCATGATAAGAGGGTAATGGATACAAATGCACAAAAAAGAGTTAGATATGATATCAAAAACATAAAATGAGGGAAGAGGGGAGTTAAAGAGTACAGCTTTCAGACAGAGGTCAAACTAAAGACACCATCAATTCTGTATAGAAGGAGAAAGGAACAGAGAAGGACTACTAAAACACTGAGAAAAAAAAATAGTTAGAAAATGGCGTCAAGTACTTACTTATCAATAGCTACTTTAAATGTCAATGGACTAAATGCTCCAATTAAAAGGCATAGGGTGGCTGATTGGATAAAACAACAAGAACTATATATACGCTGCATACAAGAGACACATTTCAGACCTAAAGACACTCACAAACTGAAAGTGAAGGGATGGAAAAAGATACTCTACACAAATGGCAAAGAAAAGAAAGCTGGGGTAGCAGTACTCATATCAGACAAAATAGACTTTAAAACAAAAACTGTAAAAAGAGACAAAGTAGGGCATTACATAATGATCAAGGGAACAATCCAACAAGAGGATATAACACTTGTAAATATCTACGCACCCAATGTAGGAGCACCTAAATATATAAAGCAATTATTAACAGACATAAAAAGAGAAATAGACAGTAACACAATAATAGTAGGGGACTTTAACACTCCACTTACACCAACGGATAGATCATCCAAACAGAATATCAATAAGGAAACATTGGCCTTAAATGACACACTAGAACAGATGGACCTAGTAGATATATACAGAGCATTCCATCCAAAAACCGAAGAATACACGTTCTTTTCAAATGCACGTGGAACATTCTCCAGGATTGATCACATATTAGGCCACAAAACAAGTCTACATGAATTTAAGAAGATTGAAATAATACCAAGCATCTTTTCTGAACACAATGGTATGAAACTAGAAATCAACTATAGGAAGAAAATCAGAAAAGCCACAAATATGTGGAGATTAAACAAAATGCTACTGAACAACGATTGGATCAATGAAGGAATCAAAGGAGAAATCAAAAAATACCTGGAGACACATGAAAATGAAAATACGACATGCCAGAATTTATGGGATACAGCAAAAGCAGTTCTAAGAGGCAAGTTTATAGCAATACAGGCCTATCTCAACAAACAAGAAAAATCTCAAATAAACAATCTAACAATGCACCTAAAGGAACTGGAAAAAGAAGAACAAAGCCCAAAAGCAGTAGAAGAAGGGAAATAATAAAAATCAGAGCAGAAATAAACAAAATAGAGACTTAAAAAAAAAATTAATAAAACCAAGAGCTGGTTCTTTGAAAAGATAAACAAAATTGACAAACCTTTAGCTAGACTCACCAAGAAAAAAAGAGAGAAGGCATAAATAAGTAAAATCAGAAATGAAAGAGGAGAAATTACAACAGACACCTCAGAAATACAAAAGATTGTAAGAGAATACTATGAAAAGCTATATGCCAACAAATTCGACAATCTGGAAGAAATGGATAAATTCTCATTATCATACAACCTTCCAAAACTGGATCAAGAAGAAATAGAGAATTTGAATAGACCAATCACCAGCAAGGAGATTGAAACAGTAATCCAAAACCTCCCCCAAAATAAAAGCCCAGGACCAGGTGGCTTCCCTGGTGAGATCTACCATACATTCAAAGAAGACTTAATACCTATCCTTCTCAAACTCTTCAAAAAATTGAGGAGTGGGGGAAGCTCCCTAACTCATTCTATGAAGCTGATATTACCCTGATACCAAAACCACACAAGGACAACACAAAAAAAGAAAATTACAGGCCAATATCACTGATGAACATCGATGCAAAAATCCTCAACAAAATACTAGCAAATCGCATACAACAATACATTGAAAAGATTATACACCATGATCAAGTGGGATTTATTCCAGGTATACAGGGATGGTTCAACATTCGCAAATCAATCAACATAATACACCACATTAATAAAATGAAGACTAAAAATCACATGATCATCTCAATACATGCAGAGAAAGCATCTGACAAGATACAGCATCCATTATGATAAAAACTCTGAATAAAATGAGTATAGAAGGAAAGTACCTCAGCATAATAAAGGCCACATATGACAAACCCACAGCTAATATCATCCTCAATGGTGAAAAACTGAAAGCTATCCCTCTAAGAACGGGAACCAGACAAGGATGCCCACTCTCACCACTCCTATTTAACATAGTACTGGAAGTCCTAGCCAGAGCAATCAGGCAAGAAAAAGAAATAAAAGGGATCCAAATTGGAAAGGAAGAAGTAAAACTCTCACTGTTTGCAGATGACATGATTTTATATATAGAAAATCCTAAAGAATCCACCAAAAAAATTTAGAAGTAATAAATAAATACGGTCAAGTTGCAGGATACAAAATCAACATACAAAAATCAGTTGCATTTCTATACACTAACAACAAAGTAGCAGAAAGAGAAATTAAAAATACAATCCCATTTACAATTGCAACAAAAAGAATAAAATACCTAGGAATAAACTTAACCAAGAGGTGAAAGATCTGTACACAGAAAACTATAAAACACTATGGAAAGAAATTGAAGAAGACTCAAAGAAATGGAAAGATATTCTGTGCTCTTGGATTGGAAGAATTAACATAGTTAAGATGTCCATACTTCCTAAAGCAATCTATAGATTCAGTGCAATCCCTATCAAAGTTCCAACAACATTCTTCACAGAAATAGAACAAAGAATCCTAAAATTTATATGGAACAACAAAAGACCCCGAATAGCAAAAGGAATCCTGAGAAAAAAGAACAAAGCAGGAGGTATCACACTCCCTGATTTCAAAATATACTACAAAGCTATAGTAACCAAAACGTCATGGTACTGGTACAAAAACAGACACACAGATCAATGGAATAGAATCGAAGGCCCAGAAATAAACCCACACATCTATGGACAGCTAATCTTCGACAAAGGAGCCAAGAACATACAATGGAGAAAGGAAAGTCTCTTCAATAAATGGTGTTGGGAAAAATGGATAGCTACATGCAAAAAAATGAAAGTAGACCATTACCTTACACCATATACAAAAATTAACTCAAAATGGATTAATGACTTGAATGTAAGACCTGAAACTATGAAACTTCTGGAAGAAAACATAGGCAGTACGCTCTTTGACATCAGTCTTAGCAACATATTTTCAAGTACCATGTCTGACTGGGCAAGAGAAACAATAGAAAAAATAAACAAATGGGACTACATCAAACTAAAAAGCTTCTGCACAGCAAAGGAAACCATCAACAAAATGAAAAGACAACCTAACAATTGGGAGAAGATATTTGCAAACCATATATCTGACAAAGGGTTAATCTCCAAAATATATAAAGAGCTGATGCATCTCAACAACAAAAAAACTAACAACCCAATTAAAAAATGGGCAAAAGACCTGAACAGACATTTTGCCAAAGAAGATATACAGATGGCCAATAGGCACATGAAAAGATGTTCAACATCATTAACTATCAGGGAAATTCAAATCAAAACTACAACGAGATATTACCTCACGCCCGTCAGAATGGCTATAATTAACAAGACAGGAAACAACAAGTGTTGGAGAGGATGTGGAGAGAAGGGAACTCTCATACACTGCTGGTGGGAGTGCAAACTGGTGCATCCACTGTGGAAAACAGTATGGAGATTCCTCAAAAAGTTAAGGATAGAACTACCATATGATCCAGCTATTCCACGGCTGGATGTTTATCCAAAGAAATTGAAAACACCAATGCATAAAGATGCGTGCACCCCTGTGTTCATTGCAGCGTTATTCACAATAGTCAAGACTTGGAAGCAACCTAAGTGCCCATCAAGGGACGAATGGATAAAGAAGATGTGGTATATATACACAATGGAATACTACTCAGCCATAAGAAACGATGAAATCCAGCCATTTGTGACAACATGGATGAACCTCGAGGGTATTATACAAAGTGAACTAAGTCAGAGGGAGAAGGTCAAATACCATATGATCTCACTCATTAAGTAGTAGATAATAACAACAGCAAACAAACACATAGAGACAGAGATTTGATTGGTGGTTACCAGAGGGGAAGGGGGGAGGGAGGAGGGCAAAAGGGATAAGTAGGCACATGTGTGTGGTGATGGGTTGTAATTAGTATTTGGGTGGTGAACATGATGTAATCTATGCAGAAATAGAAATATAATGATGTACACCTGAAATTTATGCCATGTTATAAACCAATGTTACTGCAATAAACAAAAAATTTTTTAAAAAAAGAAACATAAACAAATGGGACTACATTAAACTAAAAATCTTCTTCAAGGCAAAGGAAACCATCAACAAAATGAAAAGACAACCTACCAAATCGGAGAAGATATTTGCAAATTGTATATCTGATGAGGGATTAATATCCAAAATTTATAAAGAACTCATACATCTCAACAACAAATAAACAAACAAACAAATTAAAAAATTGGCAGAGGATCTGAACAGACATTTTTCCAAAGAAGATATACACATGGCAAACAGGCACACGAAAAGATTTCAACATCACTAATTATTAGGGAGATGCAAATCAAAACCACAATGAGATATCACCTCATGTGCATCAGAATGGCTATTATTAAAAAGACAAGAATTAACCAGTGTTGGAGAGGACATGGAGAAAAGGGAAGCCTCACACAATGCTGGTGGGAATGTAAACTGACTGGTGCAGCCACTACGGAAAACAGTATGAAGACTCCTCAAAAAACTAAAAATAGAACAACCATGTGATCCAGTTATTCCACTTCCAGTATTTATCCAAAGAACATGAAAATACTAATTCAAAAAGATATTTGCAGGGGCCGGCCAGGTGGCGTAGCAGTTAAGTTTGCATGCTCTGCTTCCTTGGCCCAGGGTTCACAGATTCGGAATCCAGGTGCGGACCAACACACCACTTGTCAAGCCATGCTGTGGTGGCGTCCCATATAAAGCAGAGGAAGATGGGCATGGATGTTAGCCCAGGGCCATTCTTCCTCAGCAAAAAGAAGAGGATTGTCATCAGATGTTAGCTCAGGGCTAATCTTCCTCACACACACAAAAAAAGATTTTGCAGCCCTGTCTTCATTGCAGCATTCTTCACAATAGCCAAGACTTGGAAACAACCTAAGTGCCCATTGACAAATGAATGGATAAAGAAGATGTGGTATATATACTACTCAGCCATAAAACAACATGGATGGCCCTTGAGGGCATTATGCTAAGCGAAATAAGTCTGACAAAGAAAGCCAAATACCCTATGATTTCACTCATATGTGGAAGATAAAAACAACAGCAACAAAAGGCAAACACAAAAATACAGATTAGATTGGTGATTACCAGAGGTGAAGCGGGGGAGGAGGAAGGTGAAAAGGGTAGAGGGGTACACATATGGTGGCAGATGGCAACTAGGCTTTTGGCGGTGTACACGATGTAGTCTATACAGAAGTCGAAATATGATGTACACCTGAAATTTATATAATGTTATAAACAGTGTTACCTCAATAAAAAAAAAATTTTTAATTAAAAATTTTAAAAAATAAACACAACATTATAAGGCCCCCTCCAAAAAAAAAAAAGAAAACATTCCCTGAGGGTATTTGAAGTCAGAAAAATAATACTACTTAATGTAGAGGCTCTATTTTAGTCCTTTGGGTTCAATCCCATGCGAAAGGAGTGTTTAATGGGTCTTGATCTCTCTCTGCCTCTCCCTACTACATTTAGTGTATCAAATAAGGCATATTGCTCACCTCCAGAAACTCCCGTTCTAGTGTGGAGACAGCCACGTTAACAAATAATGGTCTGTAATGTGTGCTACTTCTTAGGCGTGTACAAGGTCCTATGGAGACAAAGAGAAGGAACAATTAACTGTGTCAGGGCCTGCAGAGGCTCCGTTCAGTTTTTGAAATCTGTGCCATGCCTTGAAGGTTGAAAAAGAGTTTTCAGGCAGAAGCAAAAACAAAATCTATTCCAGAGTGGGGACAGTGTGAGCAAAGTCACGTGAAAGAGCAGGGAATGTTTTTCCGTGTCCTCTTTCCCCAAGGCCAGCACGGATGAGGGCGAGCCGGAGGGCTCGAGGCTGGAGAGGGCTGCAGTGTTGAGTTCCCCTGCCGCCCTCACAGTCTCGCTCTGTCCCCCGACAGACAGGAGGCAGCGAACGAAGTCAGTGTGTGAAGAGCTCTGCCCGCGCCTCACAGCCGTCCTCCTGAAGCTTCCTCGCTGCCCAGGCTTTGCACCAGTTCCTCTGTTCTGCTTCAGACCTTTCTAGTTTGTTTCTGGGCATGAAGCTTTTTTCCTTCAAATTTGACGCTAGGCATCTTTGCTAGCTTCTCTGCACCTCCTTTTGTACATGATCCTGTTCTCTCTCCCGGGAACACTTCTGAGACCACCTCAGATAAACACAGCTCCCAGTCCTTGCGGGGTCCTCCTCAGTCCTGCCACTGTTGGCACTCCCTTGAGGCCATATCACAAAAGGCTTTGTGCAACGTGCTGCGGGTTTGGGACTTCATTTTGAGGCCGACACTGAACAATTTATGATTTGTAAGCAAAGGAGTGACATGAGCAGATAAAAAAAAAAAGAAAAGGAATTAGCATGAAAGGGACTGGGTAATACTTGCGATGGAACAAAAGGCAGCAGGAGGATCAAGTGTTGGGAGCAAGGACGCGGAGAAGAAAACAAGAGGGATGGAGCCAGTGAGGCGAGAGAAGCTGAGCACGGGCAATGCAGATTATTCCACCCTCCAGCTCCTACCTCAGAAGATCACGAGTCTGTTCGGATTTCTTGTGCAACACAATGACGGCGCTAAGCCAGCAATTGTTTGCAAGCAGGATAGTGTCACCCCTGCAGGAGGTAGGGAGCATTTGGAAATGCATGGCCATGTTTGGATAACACCAGAGCATCATTTTCAGCCTTGATGTCCACCATATAAAGGACAGTCCCATAGACTGAAGAATAGTCTCATCCAAATGTCTATCGGTTTAGTCTAAATTTACCTGAGTCTCTGAGGAGTTCCTGAAGGCTTGGGTCGCAATATTTTGCTAATCATGCATTCATTCACTTGTACATACATTTATTAAATTCCTCCTATGGGATGAACCAAGTGAGTAAGTCACGGAACTTGCTCTCAAGGAGCTCATAATCTATGCGCACAATTAAATATGATGTCTTGTGATACATTCTGTAATAATTGTATAAATAGAGCAATAAGGCAGGGCTTAGTTCAACTCGGGGAGAAGCGAGAGGAGAGCACCAGACAAGACGTATTTGAGCTGAGATGGAAAGGATGGTTAGAATACCAGCAAGTTACCGTTGTAGAAATGAGGAAGAAGTCCCTTCAGGCGGAAGGAACAAGAGCACAGGCGCGAGGCGTGAGAGTCTGTGGTGTGTGTGTCATATAACACAGGTTACAGAATATAATTTTGGTAGGTAGGACTGGAAAGGCAGGCTGAGACCAGATTGTGAAGAGACCTGTAAGCTTGGATTTCAATCTGTAGAAAATGGAGATCTAGCAAAGGATTTGATTCAGGGAAATGATGTAGTTATTCATTAATTTAAAAAACAACTCAGAGCAGGGAAGAGAATGAAAGGAGGAAGACCAACCGACAGCACTGCACTGGCGCAGAGGAGAGAAGATGAGGACAGGGAAGGGAGATGGAGTAGAAGCAAACAGGTGTTTCAGAGCAGGAAACAACACACTCCCTGCACTTTGGGGCCGTTCGTTACAAATAATCAGGGTGGTTTTTCCAGGTTTCTGTGATACCAGTTAAAAGTAAAATTTGGTGATGCAAATGTCTTGGATATTGGCATTACTCGTGGGCATGTAGAAGACTAAATGAGAAAAAAACCCGCAGAAGGCAATTTATTGTGACCAAAACTACGTGATCTTACGTTAACTGTGGATCAGGCTGTTTACTTGACCAGCTGTGAGCTCAGGCATCCACGTATCCCTGAAGGAGACATGGGGCGAAATTACCTGCCATGTTCCTAAAACGGCAGCGGGCTTTGGAGATAAAGTCTCTCTTTCTCTCCAAAGGTAAGGTAAGGAGCTTTCAACACTTGGTGGTACCTCTGAAACCTGTTTCTCTACCAATTTGGCCTTCAGCTGAGTTATTATGTTTTTCTCTAAATTTCAGGACATAGCCCATCTGATTAATAATGCTTTAGCCTGAACAAAATGGATGGGACAGATGACAAGGGAAAAGCCAGCAATATGATACTGTTGCTGTTTTCATCTTTACAAAGCTTAACTACATGGGTCTCAATGCCCCCAATACTCTTAACTCACAGAATGGATATTAGTCTTTGCCCAGAGAGAAAATGACCTTGCTTTTCCTTCTTTCAATGCACCATTGTTCACTTGAAGATCTGGAAGAGGTAATCTGACAGGGTTACAGCATTGGCTCTGTGTTCACTAACTTCCAAGAATGCTGACCAGATTCTCAATATCTATTCAGCTTATTAGAGATGCTGCCCTTTGGGGCTGCTTAATTCAGCATGTTGCATCTAGGCGTGGTATTTCCAAACTCATTGGATTATGGCTTCTGGCAACCAGTGCTGCTGGTGGTAGGAAGGTTTATTCCCTCCCCTTTTTTCTGTTTTGATTTCCTGTTGTTTCTCAACTTTCAGAAAGGAAGTCAGTGTGAGTCAAACATATTTGGTATTTTATTATACTATTTTCATAGAATCTTACTCTACAGTTGTTCAAGTACAATGCTTGTGTTATTAAAGAGGAAAATAAACTGAAATCAATGGTGGTTCTTACAATGGTAATTACATTGAGAAGCTGAACTAATAAGACAGAAGAGGTTCAAACTCAATACTTTCCCATTAAGCAAAAGGCACTCGAAGTAATTAGAGTAATGCTGTACTCTGTAATTCTAGAATTTCTCACCTAGGATTCTCCCTCCTTCGATCTTGGAATATGTCTTACCTACCCAAGTATCTCACACATGCCGTTAAACACCCAGTGACCTTAAATACTTACCTAGTCCAGGATTACAAAGCAATGAGCAACTTTACAGTGACATTTATTGAGAACTTACTATGTCCATACTGTGCATTAAGTGCTTTAAATTTGTTAACTCATGTAATCTTCACCACAGCCGTGTAAGAGTGCTACTATCATTACCCTTCCTATTTCCCAATAAGCTGCAGATGCAAAGAGAGGAGAAATTTCCTCAAGGTAACAAAGCCAGTCCGTAGGAGACCTGGGATTTGAACTCAGGCTCTTCTTCTAGAGTCTGTGATCTTAACCACCAAGCAATAGTTTTGTTGCTGTTGTTTAAAATGTATATATACACACACACATAGAAAAAAATCATGAAGCATTCTATTAGCATTTATTAATATAATTTTCACATGGGATTTCACATGGTTTTAATTTTTTTCTTACTTTTTTAATTTGAAATTAAATTTAAACTTACAGAAATGTTGCAAAAGCCTACACTGACTTTCCATGTACCCTTCCTCGTGCTTCCCCTACTGTTAATATCTCACATAACCAGAGTGCAATTTTTGAAACCAGGAAATTAATATTGGGGCACATACTATTAGCTAAAGTACAGACCTTATTCAAATTTCAGCAGTTTTCCCACTGACGCCTTTTTTCTATTCCAGGCCCCAAACCAGGATCCCACATTGCATTTAATGATCACGTCTCCTCACTTCCTTCCAATCCGGGACAACTCCAGTCTTTCCTTGTCTTACATGACCTTGACACTTTTGAATTCTACTGGTCGGTGGTTTTGCAGAATGTGTGTCAATTTGAGTTTAACTAATGTTTCCTCGTAATTACACTGAGGTTATGCATTTGGGCAAAAATATCACAGAAGTGGTATGATCTGCAACATAATATGGTATACCTGAGGTTGATATGTCTTAATTACTATGATGTTACTATTGATAATTTTAAGTTGGTGTTTGCTATGTTTCTCCACTGTTTTCTCTTTGTATTTAATAAATATATTGTGTAAGATTCTTGAGATTATGAAAATATTCTGTTTCTCCCCAAACTTTCACCCATTAATTTAGCAACCGTCTGTGGATCTTGCCTGCAATTATTACTGTGATTTTTGCCTAGTAGTTTTTGTATTTCCTTCATCTCTTCTGCATTGATGAATTGGAATTCTTCTGTAAGAAAGAGCTGCCTCTTCTTCCCCATTTATTTATTGGCCTGATTTTTACCTCTATCAAGATAGGCTCATGGATATTTATTTTCTTCTGTTGGTTATCAGTCCATTCTCTCCTTGATTTTGTTGCCCATATTGTTCCAGGTTTGGCCACTAGGAGCTCCTTCAGTTGGACTCCCATGTCCTTTCCACATGACCCATTCTTTTACAATCTTTTCTCTATTTTCTGGTACAAAAAGACTTTCTAGGATCTTCTTGTATTTTCCCTATCCTAATGTTGGAGTCAGCCATTTCTCTAGAGACCTGGTCACATTTATTGGAAAGTGGTATTTAGAAACCAAGGTCTGGGCACTAGGTCTGCTCATCGCTACTGGGCTCTCCTTCCCTCCACGCCCACTCAGTGGGCAGAGTTAGAAAATGTATGTATGTACAGTAACCCACATATAAAACACATCCATACTTGTCTCTGTATCTATCTGTATAAACATATTAAAAACCATGGATTCATCCTGACACCTCTAATTGCAGTGCAGCACCACAGGGTTCATTCTAGCCTTTTCCTAGTCCTTATTTGTAGCATTCCTCTCCAACCATAAGAAACCTGGATCTCATTATCTACAATATGTTTGACTTATTTGTGCAATCCTAGTATATGTGAAAAGCAGTTTCAGAATTGCTAACCATATAGCTATGATAAAAAAAATTACTAATGGGGCTGGCCCGGTGGCACAGCAGTTAAGTGCCCACGCTCCACTTTGGCGGCCCGGGGTTCGCTGGTTCAGATCCCGGGTGCACACTGATGCACCGCTTGTCAAGCCATGCTGTGGCGGCATCCCATATAAAGTGGAGGAAGATGGGCACGGATGTTAGCCTAGGGCTGATCTTCCTCAGCAAAAAAAGAGGAGGATTGGCATTGGATGTTAGCTCAGGGCTGGTCTTCCTCACACACACAAAAAATTACTAACAAGAAAATAGTATTTGTATACAGTTGTTTTGGTCTTTAGCCTTGTAAATACCACATTCCAAAATTTCTTAGGATAGTTCTTTTCTTCTCCACCCCATTAATTCTTTTATTAATTATATCTCCTGATATTTAACAATAAACATATTACTTTGTGTATTTTATTAAAGACTACATTCTCTAGGGTCTGTTTATTGGCTAGAGGATAGAACCTGCATGAGCGAAATAAAGTATGAAGATGATATCAGATACAGGTTTCCTAAGTGACGTTTCCACGTTTACCACCTTAGTAACGGTGCTTACCAACATCTAGGCTCTCTCAGCTGCTGCTGTCTGGGGTCTCTGCACAAAGTCTCAAGACCACCCTGTAACCCCAGCGACCGTCCCTCCTGCTGCTTCCCAGCTCTGTCATCGCACACGGGTTCTCTCTCTACTGGTGCTTAAGATGGTCACATAGCTTCATGTCTGGACAATGTTCAGGACATGTAAGAATTATTAAAGGAGACATCAAGAAAGTACAATCATGGATATATTTTTTAAAAAGAAATCAAAAGTCAACAACATCTTTCGTGTCCTTCATAAAAGTGCATTCCAGGAAGATTCAGAAAGCATCATGAACTATTAGGTTTATGTGGGTAAATTTACACTCTGGGAAACATAATGATATATACTTCATTACTCATAAGGCACATATGACATTGTCCTAGCAAAGAAGTTAGGAAACTCCCAATAAACGGACCATTCCCTTTGTATGAAGATGAATAACACTCAGGCATTCATTGCAGCAGTAAAACATAACAGTTCTAGACTTTCAACTCAAAATCCTCAGTTCCCAGTAAAAGCAATAACTCATTAAAGTAATGTTAAAATAACAATAGTCTTCCTCCAAAGTTATTGGTAATTGATAATGGCAATTAAATTTCACAAGGCCAATTTGGATTTTCAAATCAGGAAGTCATTAATATAGAGATACCATTTTGTTTTAATCACTACTCACTTGCCTCCATGCCAAACAATCTCTCTTTCTTCCAGCATGCTCACTATTTCTCCTGATGCCCAAGTGCAGAGAGCCTCAGTGCCTGCAGTGTCCAGCCTCAACCGCAGAGGACCAGCATCTCTCCTTCTGGAACCAAAGTTCCGTCTTCAGGAACTTCCTGAATCTAAAAGCAGAGACCTGCCTGCATTTCAATCCATCCCAATTTCATTTGCATTTCATTTGCATTTCAATTTCATCCTAGTGCATTCCTGGAAATCAGATTAGAAGCAAATCACATTTTGCCTTAGATGTCTGAGGCTTTATTTCTTAAACAGAATCCAAATAAATCATATATATGCCCAACAGTATGTCACAGAAGAAAAAATATAACAACAATAAACTCTTTATAAAAATATACTTGTCAATAACATTCTAAGTCCTAAAAAATGGTCTTAATTGTATGTTATACAATGTTTACACATAGGTCCCAATTACTAAAAAGTGAATCAATAATTATTAGGGAAATGAAAATCAAAACTACAATGAGATATCACTTTATGCCCATCAGAATGGCTATAATTAACAAGGTAAGAAAAACAAGTGTTGGAGAGGATGTGGAGAAAAGGGAACTGTCATACACTGCTCGTGGGAGTGCAAAGTGGTGCAGCCACTACGGAAAACAGTATGGTGATTCCTCAAAAAATTAAGAATAGAACTACCATACAACCCAGCTATCCCACTCTTGGGTAGTTATCCAAAGAACATGAAAACACGAATGCATAAAGATATGTGCACCCCTGTGTTCACTATGGCATTATTCACAATAGCCAAGGCTTAGAAACGACCTAAGTGCCCATCAAGGGATGAATGGATAAAGAAGATGTGGTGTATGTACTCCATGGAATACTACTCAGCTATTAAAAAAGAAGAAATCTTGGGCCGGTCCCGTGGCTTAGCGGTTAAGTGCATGCGCTCCGCTGCTGGCGGCCCGGGTTCGGATCCTGTGCCCGCACCGACGCACCACTTCTCCAGCCATGCTGAGGCCGCTCCCATGTACAGCAACTAGAAGGATGTGCAGGTATGACATACAACTATCTACTGGGGCTTTGGGGGAAAAAATAAATAAATAAAATTAAAAAAAAAAAAAAAAAGAAGAAATCTTGCCATTTCCCACAACATGGATGGACATTGAGGGTATTATGCTAAGTGAAATAAGTTAGAGGGAGAAAGTCAAGTACCATATGATCTCACTAATAGTTAGAGGAAAAAACAACACCAACAAACACATAGAGACAGAAATTGCATTGGTGGTTTCCAGAGGGGAAGCAGGGAGGGAGGAGAGTAAAAGAGGTGATAGGGCACACGGGTAGAGGGATGGATGGTAATTAGTCTTTGGGTGGTGAACATGATGTAGTCTACACAGAAATGGAAATATAATGACAGACACCTGAAATTTATATAATGTGATAAACCAGTGTTACCTCAATCAAAAAAAAAAAAAAAAGAAAGAAGCACTGCACTGGCACAGAAATTGGCCAGCTACAGTAGGCCAAATCTGACCAGCTGCCTCTTTTTGTAAATAAAATTTTATTGGAACATAAAAAAATTTAAAAAATAAATAAATGCCAATAGCAAATGAAAAGACTTCAACTGTACTGTTAAAGAGGAATAAAACTAAAATCAATGTATTGGCTTTAACACTAGTCACATTTATAATTAATACGCTTTTGGTTAATTTAGAATTTAGAAGATCTGGAATGTGAAGAAAGTAGAAGAGTGTGATTCAGATTGCTTACTTTATTTTAAAAATGTGTTCAGAAAGTTTGAAGTTTCTCCCTCTCCTCTCTCATCTCTCCTCTCTCAGCTCTCTCTCTCCGTTAATATGTCCATACCAAAGAGAGACAATCAATCTCTTGCACTGACTTCTTTTCTTTGGGGTAGAGTGAGGGTTGAAATTTGGTGATCATCCAATGCTAAATATTAAGGAGAAAATCTTATTTTTTTTTAATGTTTCAATAATGTTTTTATTTTTTCAGCTTTACTGAGGTATAATTGACAAATAAAATTGTAAGATATTTCCAGGGTCCGGCCCAGTGGCGTAGTGGTTAAGTTCACATGCTCCGCCTTGGCAGCCTGGGGTTCACAGGTTTGGATCCGGGGCGCTGACCTACACACCGCTTATCAAGCCATGCTGTGGCTGCGTCCCACATATAAAATAGAGGAAGATGGGCATAGATGTTAACCCAGGGCCAATCTTCCTCAGCAAAAAGTAAATGAATTGTAAGATGTTTAAAGTGTACCTCACAGTGATTTGATATACATATCTTTTGTGAAAGATTCTCCTCATCTGGTTAATTAACACATCCATCACCTCACATATTTATCTTTTTTTTTTTGGTGAGAACATTTAAGTTCTATTCTCTTAGCAAATTTCAATTATACAATACAGTGTTATCAACTATAATCGCCATGTTTTACATTAAATCCTCAGACCTTTTTCATCTTACAGCTGAATTTGTACCAGCTTCTTGCTCACTCCCCAGCCCCCGGCAACCACTTTTATACTCTGATTCTATGAGTTTGACTTTTTTTTTCAGATTCCACGTGTAAGTGATACCATGCAGTACTTGTCTTTCTCTGTCTGGCTTATCTCACTTAGAATAATGCCCTCAAGGTCCATCCTTGTTGTTGTAAATGGCAGAATCTCCTTCTTTCTCAGGACTGAACGATATTCCACTGTACATATACACCACATCTGCTTTATCCATTCGTCCATTGACACACACTTCGGTTGTTTCTGGGAGAAAATCTTTATATCTGACTTTGTGTTTTGAATTTCCTACCTCACCATCCAAGAACAAAAGAAAGAAAAATGCAAACTTTATTAGTCAATGGAATGCACTGCTCATCATAATTTTTTTTATTTTACACACTTTTTCATACAAAACAATCTATAGGAATCAAATTGCTGTTCAAATATTTCATATTTCTTACACAATTATAGAACCATAATATTTAAACATAGAAGAATATTTGAAAACTGATAGATTCCTATTGAAATTTTGAGTAAACTAAAGCCTGTGGAGATTGAATAACTAACCCAAAGCCATAAATTTCTAGACAGTAATAAATGATATTAAAATCTTATATACAAAGATGTTGCCTATTAAGAGTTCCCTACTGTAAACATATTCTATATTAATTATTTCTTCTTAGACAATTCTTAACTGTGATATATTCACATACCACACAATTCACCCTTTTAAAGTGCATATTTCAGTAGATTTTCATATAGTCACAAAGTTATACAACCATCACCACTATTTAATTCCAGAACACTTTCACCACCCCAAAAACAAATCCTATATCCACCAGCAATCACACCCCCTTCTTCTCTGGCAACCACTAATCTACTTTCTGTCCCCATAGATTTGCCTATTCTGGACATTTCCTATCAACAAAATCTTGTAATATATAGTCTTTTTCTCTTGTTTCTTTCATGTAGCATGTAGTTTTCAAATTTTATCCATGTGGTAGCATATACCAGTACTTTCTTTCTTTTTATGTCTGAATGATATGCCATTGCATAGATGTAGCACTTTTATCCATTCATCAATTGATGGACATTTGGTTGTTTATACTTTCTGGCTGTTATAAATAATGCTGCTATGAACATCATGTATAAGTTTTGTGTGGATATATGCTCAATTTCCTTGGGTACATATCTAGGAATAAAATTGCTAGGTCATATGGAAAATCTATGTTTAACTTTTTAGTTAGCTGCCAAACTGCTTTCCAAAGTGGCTACACCATTTTACATTCCCATCAGCAACGTGTGAGATGGTCCCCATTTCTCCACAACCTCACCAACACTTGCTATTATCTGACTTTTTGATTCTAGACATTCTGGTGGATGTGAAGTAGTATCTCATTGTGGTTTTGATTTGCTTTTCTCTAATGATTAACGATGTTGGTCTTCTTTTCACGTGCTTTTTGGACATTTGTATATCCTATTTGCAAAAATGTCTATTCAAATCCTTTGCCTATTGTTTTTAAAATTAGCTTATTTGTATTTTTGTTGTTGAGTTGTAAAGGTTCTTCTTGTATTCTAGATACTAGTCCCTTATTAGATATATATGTTTGCAAATATTTTCTCCCATTCTGTGGGCTGTCTTTCACTTTTTTGATAATGCCCTTTGAAATACAAAAGGTATTAATTTTGATGAAGTTGAATTTATCTTATTTTGGTTACATGTGCTTTTTGAGTCAAATCTAAGAAATCATTGCCTAAGTCAAAGTCGCAAAGATTTACAGCCATGTTTTCTTCTAAGAGCTTTATAATTTTAGCTGTTACATTCAGGTCTTTGATTCATTTTGAGTGAATTTTTGAATGCGTTGTGTAGGAGGGGTCCGACCTCATTCTTTTGCCTGTGGCTACCCAGTTGCCCACATTTATTGCAAAGATTATTCTTCTCTGGTTGAATTGTCTCGGTACTTATTAATTATATTACACTGCTGTATTGGACCTCATCCACATCACATACCACTAAAGCAGTTTCCTATTCTGTGTCTGCATTCCCTTTCTTCTCTGGCCTCAGCTTCTGAGTCTAACCACAGATAGAAGTCATGCTGGCAATTGCTAAGGATGCTTTATAAGCCACTGTACAGCACTCTATTTCTCTTTTATTCACTGCTTTAGTGCTCTTCCCTACTCAGTATTTGTTTTTTGTTTTTTTGTTTTTTGTGTTTTTTTTTTGTGAGGGAGATCAGCCCTGAGCTAATATCCGTGCTAATCCTCCTCTTTTTGCTGAGGAAGACCGGCTCTGAGCTAACATCTATTGCCTATCCTCCTCCTTTTTTTCCCCAAAGCCCCTGTAGATAGTTGTATGTCATAGTTGCACATCCCTCTAGTTGCTGTATGTGGGACACAGCCTCAGCATGGCCAGAGAAGCGGTGCATCGGTGTGCACCCGGGATCCGAACCCAGGCTGCCAGTAGTGGAGCGCGAGCAGTTAACTGCTAAGCCACGGGGCCGGCCCCCCTACTCAGTATTTGTTGATCAAAAGTAGTTGTCGGGAGACTGGAGCGCCTGTGCTGAGCTGTGCTCACCTTCCTTCCCGTCTTCCATTTGCCTCTAATCCTGCACAGAAAGCTTGATTTCCAAATGCCACTCTTTAAAAAATGAGATTGTAATGTCTCTGGACAGGTCATCCTATAGTCCAACACCCAGAAAAGAGGTAAGTGAAAGGTCCAAAGACCCACTGGAGGCCAAACAATAGCCCTTTCCCAAAAGCAATTAAAACAGAAAAAATATCATGTTTTAACTTTCCCATTTTGGTGCAAAGATAAATTTTTCTAAATAAAATTACTTTGCAGGGGAGGTATTGACTGGAAAATGAGGAAACTTTTGTGGTATGGGAATATTCCATGTCTTTAGCTGGGTGTGATTATACAGGTGTATACATAGGAAAAATAAATCAATCTGTGCATTTACAAAGCATGCCCTTTATGTACTTTACCCATATGTATGATAAACTTCAATAAAAACATTTAAACAAGGTGGGGAAAGTGTCCCAGGAAAATAGAGAAATTCTCAAACCTTTTTCAACATGAAACAAAGAGCTACACCTCATCCACCTATAACACAAAGATGGAATGAAAAATCTAACGCTGGGGCACAGCAACATAGTTGGACAGAAACAAGAGGTGATTAAAACACCAGACATCTTTCCCACTCCCCTACTGCTAATTTGAGCCCATCAATCCTGCTATTTCAACTCCAAGAAATAAAATGATAAACAAGGATTGTCTTCTACAGAGCAACTGAGTCCTTAGTTGAAATCATGGAATGTTTCAAAAAACAGATCCTAAAACTTCTAGAGTTCATTTCTTTTGTTCTCCCACAAACTCACTTCGCATCCAGAGTCAATCAATATTCAAGTTCAGCCACACAAAACTAAATCATATGTTAGTTCAGTTCTACTTGAATGGCTTTTACATAATCCCTAGGCAGAGACCTTGTCAAAATCTTTGCTCAGTACAATTCCTGGGACACTGATGACATTCAGTTGATAGTGTATATTATAATTAATATCATAATGACAATAACACACAAGGAAAATACATACCTCCTGCAGTTTGCAAAAACACTGGGCTACAGCTAACACAGAATTTTAATTCAGACTCAACAATGGAAAGATAAATCAGAAGGCAGCAAGACCAACTGGATTCAATGAATTTGCAACCCATCCCAAACTGCAGGAAAAACAATACTTATTAAGCGAGCTCTCCTAAGGAGGCAACTAAATTAACCAAGATAATTTCATGTTCTTAATGCGTTTACCTGACCATAGTGAAGGTTAATGTCTTAGCAGCCAGTCCCAAACCTTCTTCTGAAGGTGAAAGAGATTGGAAGTGCATGTGTGTGTGTGTGTGTGTCTGTACATCTATGTATGTATGCCTTTTTTTTTTTTTTTGTGAGGAAGATCTGCCAATCCTCCTCTTTTTGCTGAGGAAGACTGGCCCTGGGCTAACATCCGTGCCCATCTTCCTCCACTTTATATGGGACACCGCCACAGCATGGCTGGGCAAGCGGCGTGTCCGTGCGCGCCCAGGATCTGAACCCTGGCCACCAGCAGCAGAGCTCGTGCACTTAACCGCTACGGCACCGGGCCCACCCCTGTATGTATGTCTTTGTGTACTGTATATTTGAAAATGTTCGAAAGTGTTGACGGGTAGAGTGAGAAAGGAAGAAACAGTAATAAAATACTTTTGTGGCTGAAAAAGATTATTTATCTAATTAATGAAATGAGTTGCACCTTAGTCCCACTAGGAGGAACTGCTGGTACAATGAGGATTAATAAACACTCCCTAAAGGTGCAAAGTTGCTGATTTTTTTTCCTTTGGAGAGCAGCCAACATCTACTCTCCAATCCTCAAATCAGGAGAACACATCTAATTTTTCCAGGAAAAGAAAAAAAATTCTGGCCTGCATTTTACAGAAACACCTGTCAAGAAAACCCCAGGCCATGAGGGATTTCCCCCAAATCCAGGTTTCATCTGAAAATCTCCTTTTGTCATCCCTAATCAGTGATCCTCCAAGTGTGGTCCCCGAAGAGCGACATGAGCATCACCTGAGAACTTGTTAGACATGCAAGTTCTCCTGTACCACCCCGGGTACACTGCATCAGAAACTTGGGTGGGGCAGTCATCTGTGTTTCAAGAAGCCCTGTAGACGAGGCTGACACATGCTCGAGTTGAGGCTTTCTCCTCAGTTCCACATCCTCTTCCAGCCCTCCAAAAGAATGACTAGCCTAGGTCTCTTACGCAGCTGCTACAAGTTTCTCTTCCTGCTACACTATTTGTTTAGTTAAATATTATTCACAGTGGAGTCATATTTTCCACTTGCCACTTTACACAACACTATTCAAACAGGATACAGTCTCCCCACTAGAGATCAGTAAAATACAAGAAAAGTATCGGCCACCCCAAATCTTGCCAGTATCTATTAAATTGTATTAGGGCCCTCACACAACGCAATAGAACTTCTGCAACCCAATCCTAAGCATCATGTTCCAGAACATCCCACCACAGCAATACCTCACCTCCAAAACACAATTTTCCTCTATAGTATGTGAATTTGTATTTAAGACTTCTGTGGCCATGTTACTGATTTCTAGACAATAAAATGTGAGGGAAGTAATTAAGGTGGACCATTTCTGGGTCAAGACTTTGAAGAAGCAGGTGTTCCTTTTTCCATCCATTCACCAGATGCAAACAACATGGGGCTGGAGGCCTGGAGCCTTGGTTCTCAAATTTTACTTTGCCTTAGAATCACCTGGAGGACTTGTAAAAATGCAAATTGCTGTACTCCATCCCTAGAGTTTCCAATTCAGTATGACTAGGGTGGGGTCTGATTTGTATTTCTTTCTTTTTTTTTTTTTAATTGATGTCAATAGTTTATAATATTGTGAAATTTTGGTTGTACATTTTTGTTTGTCAATCACAGTATACATGTCTCCCTTCATGCCTTGTGCCCACCCCCCAGCCCCCACCCCCCACCCCCCACCCCCATTGCCCCTGGTAACCACAATACAGTTTTCTCTGTCCATGTGTTGGTTTATATTCCACATATGAGTGAGATCATACAGTGTTTGTCTTTCTCTTTCTGGCTTATTTCACTTAACATAATACTCTCCAGGTCCATCCATGTTGTTGCAAATGGGACGATTTTGTCTTTTTTTATGGCTGAGTAGTATTCCATTGTATATATATATACCACATCTTCTTGATCCAATCATCAGTCTAGGGACACTTGGGTTGCTTCCACTTCTTGGCTATGGTGAATAATGCTGCAATGAACATAGGGGTGCATAAACCTCTTTGGATTGTTGATTTCAGGTTCTATGGATAGATTCCCAGTCGTGGGATAGCTGGATCATAGGGCATCTCTATTTTTAATTCTTTGAGGAATCTCCATACCGTTTTCCATAAAGGCTGCACCCGTTTGCATTCCCACCAGCTGTGTATGAGGGTTCCTGTTTCTCCACACCCTCTCCAACACTTGTTGTTTTTTATCTTGGTGATTATAGCCATTCTAACGGGCGTGAGGTGGTGTCTTAGTGTTGTTTTGATTTGCATTTCCTTGATGATTAGTGATGTTGAACATCTTTTCATGTGCCTGTTGGCCATCTGTATGTCTTCTTTGGAGAAGTGTCTGTTCATTTCCTCTGCCCATTTTTTGATCGGGTTTTTGTTTTTTGTTGTTCAGTTGTGTGAGCTCCTTACATATTATGGAGATTAACCCCTTGTCAGATATGTGTTTTGCAAATATTTTCTCCCAGCTGGTGGGTTGTCTGTTCATCTTGATTCTGGTTTCGTTTGTCTTATAGAAGCTCTTTAATCTGATAAAGTCCCACTTGCTTATTTTTTCTTTCGTTTCCCTAGTCTGGGTAGGCATGGCATCTGAAAATATTTCTTTATGACCAATGTCAAACAGTGTGTTGCCTATATTTTCTTCTATGAGTTTTATAGTCTCAGGTCTCACCCTCAGGTCTTTGATCCATTTTAAGTTAATTTTTGCGAATGGCGATAGCACATGGTCCACTTTCATTCTTTTACATGTGGCTGTCCAGTTTTCCCAACACCATTTATTGAAGAGACTTTCCTTTCTCCATTGTATGTTCTTAGCTCCTTTGTTGAAAATTAGCTGTCCGTATATGTGTGGTTTTATTTCTGGGCTTTCAATTCTGTTCCATTGATCTGTGTGTCTGTTTTTCTACCAGTACCATGCTGTTTTGATTACTATTGCTTCGTAGTATGTTTTGAAGTCAGGGACTGTGATGCCTTCTGCTTTATTCTTTTTTCTTTGGATTGCTTTAGCTATTCGGGGTCTTTTGTTGCCCCATGTGTATTTTAGTATTCTTTTTTCTATTTCCGTGAAGAATGTCATTGGGATTCTGATTGGGATTGCATTGAATCTGTAGATTGCTTTAGGTAATATAGACATTTTAACTATGTTTATTCTTCCAATCCATGTGCATGGGATGTCTTTCCATTTCTTTATGTCATCATCGATTTCTTTCAATAATGTCTTGTAGTTTTCATTATATAGGTCTTTTACCTCCTTAGTAAGATTTATTCCTAGATATTTTACTCTTTTTGTTGCAATTGTAAATGGGATTATCTTTTTGAGCTCTCTTTCTGTTAGTTAGTTATTAGTATACAGAAATGCAACTGATTTTTGCAGGTTGATTTTGTACCCTGCAACTTTGCTATAGTTGTTGATTATTTCTAACAGTTTTCCAATGGATTATTTAGGGTTTTCTATATATAAAATCATGTCGTTTGCAAATAGTGAGAGTTTCACTTCTTCATTGCCTGTTTGGATTCCTTTTATTCCTTTTTCTTGCCTAATCGCTCTGGCCAAAACCTCCAGTACTATGTTGAATAAGAGTGGGCAGCCTTGTCTCATTCTTGTTCTCAGAGGAATGGCTTTCAGATTTTCCCCATTGAATATGAGCTGTGGGTTTGTCATAAATAGCCTTTATTATGTTGAGGTACTTTCCTTCTATACCCATTTTGTTGAGAGCTTTTATCATAAATGGATGTTGGATCTTGTCAAATGCCTTCTCTGCATCTATTGAGATGACCCTGTGGTTTTTATTCTTCGTTTTGTTGATGTGGTGTATCACGTTGATTGATTTGTGGATGTTGAACCATCCCTGCATCCATGGTATAAATCCCACTTGATCATAGTGTATGATCTTTTTAATGTATTGCTGTATTCGGTTTGCCAATATTTTGTTGAGGATTTTTGCATCTATGTTCATCAGCGATATTGGCCTGTAATTTTCCTTCTTTGTATTGTCTTTGTCTGGCTTTGGTATCAGGGTGATGTTGGCCTCATAGAATGAGTTAGGAAGTGTTCCATCTTCCTCTATTTTTTGGAATAGTTTAAGAAGGATGGGTGTTAAATCTTCTTTGAATGTTTGGTAAAATTCACCGGAGAAGCCATCTGGTCCGGGACTTTTATTTTTTGGGAGGTTTTTGATTTCTGTTTCAATATCTTTACTCATGATCGGTCTATTCAGATTCTCTATTTCTTCTTGGTTCAGTTTTGGGAGGTTGTATGAGTGTAAGAATTTATCCATATCTTCTAGATTGTCCGATTTGTTGGCATATAGTTTTTCATAGTATTCTCTTACAATCCTTTGTATTTCCGTGGTATCCATTGTAATTTCTCCTCTTTCATTTCTAATTTTATTTATTTGAGACTTTTCTCTTTTTTTCTTAGTAAGTCTGGCTAAGGGTTTGTCAATTTTGTTTATATTTTCAAAGAAGCAACTCTTTGCTTCATTAATCCTTCCCACTGTTTTTTGGTCTCAATTTCCTTTATTTCTGCTCTAATTTTTATTATTTCTCTCCTTCTGCTGACTTTGGGCTTTGTTTGTTCTTCTTTTTCTAGTTCTGTTAGGTGTAATTAAGGTTGCTTATTTGGGCTTTTTCTTGTTTGTTAAGGTGGGCCTGTATTGCTATGAATTTCCCTCTCAGGACCACTTTTGCTGCATCCCATATGAGTTGGTATGGCGTATTTTCATTTTCATTTGTTTCCAGATAGTTTTTGATTTCTACTTTAATTTCATCAATGATCCATTGGTTGTTCAGTAGTGTGTTGTTTAATCTCCACATCTTTGTCACTCTCCCAGTTTTTTTCTTGTAGTTGATTTCCAGTTTCATGGCATTATGGTCTGAAAAGATGCTTGTTATGATTTCAATCTTCTTAAATTTATTGAGGCTTGCCTTGTTTCCCAACATATGGTCTACCATTGAGAATGTTCCATGCTCACTTGAGAAGAATGTGTAGTCAGTTGTTTTTGGATGGAGTTCTCTGTATATGTCTACTAGGTCCATCTCGTCCAGTTTTTCATTTAAATCCACTGTTTCTTTATTGAATTTTTGTGTGGATAATCTATCCACTGATGTAAGTGGGGTATTAAGATCCCCTACTATTATTTGTTGTTGTTAATATCTCCTTTTAGGTTTGTTAACAGTTGCTTTATGTACTTTGGTGGTCCTATGTTGGGTGCACATATATTTATAATCAATATGTCTTCTTGGTGGAGTGTCCCTTTTATCATTATATATTGCCCCCTCTTTGTCTCTCTTAACCTGTTTATCTTGAAGTCTATTTTGTCTGATATGAGTATGGCAACACCTGCTTTCTTTTGTTTGCCATTAGCTTGGAGTATTGTCTTCCACCCTTTCACTCTGAGCCTGTGCTTGTCTTTAGAACTGAGATGTGTTTCCTAGAGTCAGCATATTGTTGGGTCTTGCTTTTTAATCTATCCTGCCACTCTGTGTCTTTTGATTGGAGAGTTAAATTGATTTACATTTAGAGTAATTATTGATCCATAAGGGCTTAATGTTGCTGTTTTATTGCTTATTTTCCAGTTCTTTTGCGTTTCCTTTGTTTCTTGTCCCATGTGTTTCAGACTGCCAATTCAGTTTGGTTGTTCTGTCTTATGACTCTTTTAGTTTTTGCTTTATTTATCATATATGATTTTGTTCTGATTATTTGTTTAGTGGTTACCTTGAGGTTTGTATAAAAAATCTTGTGTATGAGATAGTCTATTATCTGATGGCCTCTTATTTCCTTATACTAAGTCAATTTGATCTCTTTCCTCTTCCCCTTCTAAGTTATTCTTGTCACAACTTATTCTATCTTGTGTTGTGGGTGTGTGTTTAAAGTGATGAGGTTATATTTATTTTTGGTGTTTTCCTTCCTTTGATCTTTGATTTTGGTATTTAAGTGGTTGCTAACCTATTCCGGTAAAGATCTACTATTTTTCTGATTTTGTCTACCTATTTATCTCCTTGCTCCAAGCTTTGTATTCCCTTTCTCTTCCTTTTTCAGGCCTGAGGGGCTTTTTGAGCATTTCTTGTTGTGGGGGTCTTGTGGCCATGAACTCCCTTAGCTTTTGTTTATCTGGGAAATTTATTATTTCTCCATAATATTTGAAGGATATTTTTGCTGGATAGAGTATTCTTGGCTGAAAGTTTTTGTCTTTCAGTATTTTGAATATATCATTCCAGTCTCTCCTAGCCTGTAAAGTTTCTGTTGGGAAATCTGCTGAGAGCCTGATGGGAATTCCTTTGTATGTTATTTTTTGTTTTCGTCTAGCTGCACTTAATATTGTTTCTTTGTCATTGACTTTTGCCAGCTTTACTACCATATGCCGTGGAGTGGGCCTTTGCCTATTGACATATTTAGGTGACCTACTGGCTTCACTTACTAGTATTTCCTACTCCTTTCCCAGATTTGGGAAATTCTCTGCTATTATTTCCTTGAATAGGCTCTCTGTTCCTCTTTTCCTCTCTTCTCCCTCAGGAATACCTATAATTCTTATTTTACATTTCCTAATTGAGTCAGATATTTCTTGGAGACTTTCTTCATTTCTTTTTAGTCTTAGTTCTCTCTCCTCCTCCATCTGGAGCATATCTGTATTCCTATCCTCTATAATGCTAATTCTTTCCTCCATATTGTCAGCTCTATTCTTTAAAGATTCCAGATTCTCCTTTATGTCCTCCATTGTGTCCTCCATCTCCATCAATATTGATTGGTTTTTCTTTATGATTTCAATCTCTTTTGTGAAGAAACTCCTTATCTTGTTGAATTGTTTATCTGTGTTTTCTCGTATTTCATTGAGCTTTTTTGAGATAGCTGTTTTGAATTCTCTGTCATTTAGGTTATGGATTTCTGCGCCTTCAGGATTGATTTCCGGGTGCTTGTCATTTTCCTTCTGGTCTGGCGATTTAATGTACTTTTGCATTGTAGTTGCTGTATTCACTTTGTTTTTCCTCATCCTGGACATATCTGGTTTCAGTTTCCACCTGCCGTCACCGTGTGGGGGTCAAGGGCTGTGTAGTCTGAGCCCCCTGCACTCTGCTGTGGCCACCCATGCTCCACTGGGGCTGCTCTGACTGGTCAGCTGAGTTTCAGTGTTGGGCATGTGGGGGGGGTGCTCTCTCTTTTGCCCGCTGGGTCCCTTGGGGGGGGGGCTTCTTGCTCGCCCCTTGTTATCCACTCTCCTGGGGTGCTCAAATGTTGATGGCACCCCTGCAGCAGTTCTGAGTTCTCTGTGTGGGAGTTGCCCACTGGCTGAGAGAGCCCGAAGAGCTACGGTTTCCCGCAGAGGGCCGCCCCTCCCTCCTCTCTGGGAGCCGCCTGGAACTGAATCACTGATCTGATGGGGAGGAAGACAATTTCTCCTTACCTTCCCCACTTCCTCCAGGGGCCCCAGCACGTCCACTCTCAGATGTGCGGCAGTGTGGGTCTTTCTGATGTCCCTTTTTGCTGTGTGTGAGTCTCTTGTTGGTCTGTGAATGTCCCTTTTGTTGTATCTTATTGGGGGAATAGTTTACGGGAAAGCTCACTCCGCCATGATGCTGACGTCACTCTGATTTGTATTTCTAATGAGGCTGTATGTGGTACTGATGCCACTGGCCCTGGGACCACACTTGGAGAACCACTGGCCTGAACTATTGGTCTCAATGATGGTGGAGTCAAAAGAAGGAAACTGTTTTCCTGAGTGACCATGTAGAGGAGAACTGCTGGCTGATCAAGAACATCAACCTTGTTCTATAGATGAGCAAGAAATAAACTCCTATTGCCTTTGAGCCAATGTGCAAGGGTATATTTTTTACATTTTATTCTATTCTTACCGAGTAAAATTACCTAGAAAAGTAGATTTCAATATCTTTGAGATCATATATAAAAATGTATTTATAGTATTCATTAATATGAAACAATAAAGACACTAAACAAACAGAAACAAAAAGACAAAAATGAAATTCTTAAATTCACATTTACATCTTAAATTCATTTCACATCTTAAATGAGAAATAATTGATTTCTATTTTTTATCTTTTGTTCATTATAGACTTTTTAAAATTATTTTATTGAGGTAATATTGGCTTATAACATTGTGTAATTTCAGGTGGACATTATTATATATAATTTTATGTATAGTCTACATCATGCTCACCACCAATAGTCTAGTTCTTATCCATCACCGTACATATGAGCCCCTGTACCCCTTTTGCCTTCCTCCCACCACCTTCCCCTCTGGTAGCCACGAATCTGACCTCCTTATCCACGTGTTTGTTTATCTTCCACATATGAGTGAAATCATATGGTGTTTGTCTTTCTCTGTCTGGCTTACTTCACTTAGCATAATACCCTCAAGGTCCACCTATGTTGTAGCAAATGGCACAATTTCATCATTTTTTATGGCTAAGCAGTATTCCATTCTATATCTATCTATATCTATCTATATCTATCTATATATATCTATCTATCTATCTATCTATATATATATATATATATATATATATATATATATATATATACACCACATCTTCTTTATCTATTCATCCGTTGGTGGGCACTTGGGTTGTTTCCATGTCTTGGCTATTGTGAATAATACTGCAATGAACATAGGGATGCATAAATCTCTTTGAATTGTTTATTTCATGTTTTTTGGGTAAATACCCAGTAGTGGGATAGCTGGATTGTATGGTATTTCTATTTTTAATTTTTTGAGAAATCAGTGGTGCAGTAGTGGCTGCACCAGTTTGCATTCCCACCAGCAGTGTATGAGTGTTCCCTTTTCTCCACATCCTCTCCAACACTTGTTATTTTTCTTCTTGTTAATTATAGCCATTCTGATGGGTATAAGGTGATAGCTCAGAATTTTGATTTGCATTTCCCTATTAATTAGTGACATTGAACATCTTTTCATGTGCCTGTTAGCCATCTGTATATCTTCTTTGTAAAAATGGTCTTCACATCCTGTGACCACTTTTTGATTAGAATACTCATTCTTCTTAAGCACACATGGAACATTCTCAATGACAGGCCATACATCATGAAACAAGGCAAGCCTCAATAAACTTAAGAAGATTGAAATCATATCAAGCATCTTTTCTGACCACAATACTATGAAACTAGAAATCAAATACAAGAAAAAATCTGAGAAAGTCACAAACATGTGGTGACTAAACAACATGCTACCGGACAACAATTGGATCAATGAAGAGATAAAAAATTCCTGGAGACAAATTAAAATGAAAACATAACATACCAACTCATGGGATGCAGCAAAAGCTGTACTAAGAGGGAAATTTATAGCAATACAGGCCTAAGGCCTACCTCAAAAAACAAGAAACATCTCAAACAAGTAATCTTAAACTACACCTAACAGAACTAGAAAAAGAATAACAAACAAAGCCCAAAGTCAACAGAAGGAGGGAAATTTAAAAAGTTAGAACAGAAATAAATGAAATAGAGACTAAAAAAACTATAGAAAAGATCAATGAAGCTAAGAGTTGCTTCTTTGAGAAGATAAACAAAATTGACAAACCCTTAGCCAGACTCACAAAGAAAAAAGAAGAGGCTCAAATAAATAAATTAGAAGTGGAAGAGGAGAAATTATGACAGAATCCACAGAAATACAAAAGACTATAAGAGAATACTATGAAAAACTCTATGGCAACAAATTGGATAACCTAGAATTCTTAGACTCATCAACCTCCCAAAACTGAATCAAGAAGAAACAGAGAATCTGAATAGACCAATCAGAAGTAAAGAGATTGAAACAGTAATCAAAAACCTCCCAAACAAACAAAAGTCCAGGACCAGATGGCTTCTCTGGAAAATTCTACTCAAAGAAGATTTAATATCTATACTTCTCAAATTATTTCAAAAAATTGAAAAATATGGGATGCTTCCTAACTCATTCTACAAGGCCAACATTACTCTGATACTACCAGACAAGGACAACACAAAAAAAGGAAAATTACAGGCCAATATTGCTGATGAACATAGATGCAAAAATCCTCAACAGAATATTAGCAAATCGAATACAGCAATACATTAAAAGGATCATACACCAAGATCAAGTGGGATTTATTCCAGGGATGCAGGGATGGTTCAATATCCACAAATTAATCAATGTGATGCACCACATTACCAAAAGGAGGGGAAAAATTACATGATCATCTCAATAGATGCAGAGAAAGCATTTGACAAGATCCAACATCCATTTATCATAAAAACTTTCAGTACAATGGGTATAGAAGGACAGTAACTCAACATAATAAAGGCCATATATGACAAACTCATAGCCAACATCATGCTTAACGGTGAAAAACTGAAAACCATTCCTCTTAGAACAGGAACAAGACAAGAGTGCCCACTCTCTTATTCAACATAGTACTGGAAGTTTTGGCCAGTGCAATTAGGCAAGAAAAAGAAATAAAAGGGATCCAAATTGGAAAGGAAGAAGTAAAACTCTCACTGTTTGCAGATGACATGATTCTATATACAGAAAACCCTAAAGAATCCACCAGAAAACTATTAGAAATAATCAACTACTACAGCAAAGTTGCAGGGTACAAAATCAACTGACAAAAATCAGTTGCATTTCTATACACTGATAACAAACTAGCAGAAAGAGATGTCAAGAATACAATCCCATTTGTGATTACAACAAAAAGAATAAAATACCTAGGAAAAAATTTAACCAAGGAGGTGAAAGATCTATATACTGAAAACTATAAAACATTATTGAAAGAAATCAAAGAAGACATAAAGAAGTGGAAAGATATTCCATGCTCATGGATTGGAAGAATAAACATAGTTATAATGTCCATATTACCTGAACCAATCTATAGATTCAGTGCAATCCCAATCAGAATCCCAATGACATTCTTCACGGAAATAGAACAAAGAATCCTAAAATCTATATGGAACAACAAAAGACCCCGAATAGCTAAAGCAATTCTGAGAAAAAAGAACAAAATTGGATGTAACACTATCCCTGACTTCAAAATATACTACAAAGCTATGGTAATCAAAACAGCATGGTACTGGCACAGAAACAGACACACAGATCAACGGAACAGAATTGAAAGCCCAGAAATAAAACCACACATCTATGTATAGTTAGTCTTCAACAAAGAAGCCAAGAACATACCATGGAGAAAGGAAAGTCTCTTCAATAAATGGTGTTGGGAAAACTGGACAGCCACATGAAAAGAATGAAAGTAAACCATTATCTTATACCATACACAAAAATTAACTCAAAATAGATTAAAGAACTGAAGATGAGACCTGAAACCGTAAAACTCCTAGAAGAAAACATAGGCAGTACACTCTTTGACATTGGTCTTAGTGGTATCTTTTCAAATATCATGTCTACTCAGGCAACGGAAACAAAGGAAAAAATAAACAAATGGGACTACATCAGACTAAAAAGCTTCTGCAAGGCAAAGGAAACCATGAACAAAATGAAAAGACAACCCATCAACTGGGAGAAAATATCTGCAAATAATATATCTGACAAGGGGTTAATTTCCAAAATATATGTTATAGATTTTTTTCAGTGTTTATCTCCCCCAGAGTTTCAACAAGATATTTATGAACTAATTTTCCTTAGTGCATTAAGACATTTTGTACAGTCTAGTTTTGCATCAGTCAATACCTTTTTGCGAGGACAAGGTTGTGTCTAATTTATCTGAACTTTTCTCATGCCTAACACAGTGCCTGGCACATGGTGGAGATTTGAAAAATACATTTGTGAGATGAATTTAAAAAAATTAAGTATGAAAAGTGAACAAATGAATGATGTTTTTAAAGCTTGGTTTTGTTGGGGCTGGCCTGGTTGCATAGTGGTTAAGTTCACACGCTCCATTTCAGTGGCCTGGGGTTCGCAGGTTCGCATCTTGGGCACAGACCTACACACTGAGCATGCCATGCTGTGGCAGCATCCCACATACAAAAACTAGAGGAAGATGGGCACAGATGTTAGCTCAGGGCTAATCTTCCTCACAAAAATAAAATAATAAATTTAAAAAAAAAGAAAAATAAAGAGAAAGATTGGCAACAGATGTTAGCTCAAGGCCAATTTTCCTCTCCAAAAAAAAAACTTGGTTTTGTTGACTACCAGAGCTTAGGTTCTTAAGTTCCATAAATGCATTCAACAAATGTTTCTTAAATATATTCCAGGCACTGTTCAGATGCTAGGTAAAAAACAGTGGACAGAGAGTCGAGGTCCTTGCTCTCAAAAAGTATACATTCTATGAAAAAGTCATAAACATGCAAATATTTTTTAAAATGCAAGACAATCAAATAAAAACAAAACAAGACAAGACAAGTAATGATGAGTGTTAGATTCATTTGGAAAATTTAAATAGGATGTTATTCTCTAACATGCTTTTTTTTGTGTGTGAGGAAGATCAGCCCTGAGCTAACGTCCGTGCTAATCCTCCTCTTTTTGCTGAGGAAGACCGGCTCTGAGCTAACATCCATTACCAATCCTCCTCCTTTTTTTTTCCCCAAAGCCCCAGTAGATAGTTGTATGTCATAGTTGCACATCCTTCTAGTTGCTGTATGTGGGACGCAGCCTCAGCACGGCTGAAGAAGCGGTGCGTCGGTGCGCGCCCGGCATCCGAACCTGGGCTGCCAGTAGCAGAGCGGGCACACTTAACCACTAAGCCATGGAGCTGGCCCTCTAATGTGCTTGACACAGACAAAAGTACTGGGCAAACTTTATTTGGCATAGAAAATGGAAAAGTCTCTATTGTACCAGTAGATAATACTTATTAACGGATCCCTGTACCAATAGCTTTCACTTTACCCCTGGTTAGTTTGACAAAGCACATAGGGTGTAGCAGACACACTGATTTGACTGTCAGCCTTCAGTACAAGTTCTTACCTCCCTGAACTCTTGGAGGTAGAGGAAGAGGGTTTTAAGCTGAGTTAACATTGTCAGAATTTTCGTTAAATCTCAGAAGGCTCCACGGTGAAAATATTGCCCCTATTTTGCAATCTGGCATACCTCCTTTTTCCCCAACATCAGTTTATTTTATAAATACCTTGACTGGAATGATGCTTGATTAAAAATATCATATAGTCTAACAGCCCCAGTTTTGGGGTCAAAAGGACCTGTTTCAAGTCACTCAACTACATGGCATTGGGTAAGTCTATGTTATCTAATATTCCTTTACTCATTGAATGAGATAATAGTAGTAACTGTGATTTGGGGGAGGATTACATGAGACGATTGTATGTAAAACATTTATATTGTGAATAATCACTAAAGTTGTTCAATTCCAATGAGAAGAAAGAGTATATTCAGTAGGAGTGATAAAATAAGGCAGTCACAGCAAAAGAGCATTAGGTTTTAAGACCATTAGGTTTTAAGCATTAGGTTTTACCATACTGGTAAAACCATTCTGGATTACAGTTTTACGATGAGGCTATCCTGAGGAGTTGTTGAAATTAACTTAGATGGAATAGAGTCCAAAAATAGGAGATTTGTTAAATAAATAAATAATACATTCATACAATTGAATTTTATGCACATTAAACATATCTTGACTTGTAAATATGTCCATGATGCGCTGTGAAATAAAAAACATGTACAGCGCCGGCCCTGTGGCTTAGAGGTTGGGTGCGCACACTCCGCCGCTGGCGGCCCGGTTCGGATCCCGGGCCGCACCGACGCATCGCTTCTCCAGCCATGTTAAGGCCACGTCCCACATACAGCAACTAGAAGGATGTGCAACTGTGACATACAATTATCTACTGGGGCTTTGGGGAAAAAAAAAAGGAGGAGGATTGGCAATAGATGTTAGCTCAGAGCCGGTCTTCCTCAGCAAAAAGAGGAGGATTAGCACGGATGTTAGTTCAGGGCTGGTCTTCCTCACAAAAAAAAAATGTACAAAATATGGAATAATCGATACAGGATGACCCCATCTTTAAAGAAGATAAATGTGTGTTGGGGGTACAGATAGTTCTGCATAGCACTCAGGAGTTTCCCCCTCCCTTTCCTTTCCTCCCCCCTCTCTCTCCCTGCTCTTGTCATGTCTTAATAAGGAGGAGCGATCTTTGGTGAGACATAATAAAAAGACTGAGACTTTCGTAGCATAACACACACTGCCAAGAGACATCATCAATAGTAGCCAGAAAAATGTTGGTTTGGCTTGTAGACATTTCACTCTGAAGACTGTGAGGCACTCCAGGTTTCTCCAGCTCAGCAGACCCTGTCTTCCTTCTCCAGATGATGCCCAGGTACTCAGGCATCAAGGCTTTGGTGAGAGTGATAGGGATGACCAGGAGCTCATGGAAGAAGAGAAGGAAGATACCAGAGTGAGAGGGACGAGATCTCTGTGATTACATCCCAAGTGGGGTCTGTAGAAACCGATAGGCAACACAAAGAAAAAGTAAAGAAATGCATTGTTCCACCCTCTGGACTCCAGAGCTGTGTGTGTCAAAACCGGTCCAGCTGCTCTTGGTGTGACAACGCGGTAAGATGGATATGTTTACATACATAATTGCATATGCAAAAAAAATCTTAAAAGATACAAACCAAGCTGTTAGCAGTGTTTGTTTTCGTGGAGCGGATAGTTTCGCTTCTGTTGGGGGCAAGTATTAGTGGGATGCAGATCACAAGGGAACGACGATAGAAAGGGGGAACTTCACAAACCTCTGCATTTTTGCATGGCTTTCAGCAATCACGTTCCAAAAAAATGAAGAAAGATTTTTTATTTATTTATTTATTTATTTACTTTTTTTTTGGGGGGGGGAAGATCGGCCCTGGGCTAACATCTGCCAATCCTCCTCTTTCTGCTGAGGAAGACTGGCCCTGGGCTAACATTTGTGCCCATCTTCCTCCACTTTATATGGGCCGCCACCACAGCACGGTTTGACAAGCGGTGCGTCGGTGGTGCGCAGGATCCGAACCAGCAAGCCCCGGGCCACCGCAGGGGAGCGCACACTTAACCGCTTGCGTCACCGGGCCAGCCCCAAGAAGGAATTTTTAAAAGAGCTCGATCAAACCTCTCAGCTTGCTTGTATGTTAACTAGGTCTAAGCAGGAAAAAGAGGCTCTACTGTCAGTTTGACTATCCTAAGGATGGTCCATCTGCCGTTAGAGTTGCCCCAAAATTTGCAGTAAAATGGTTCAGAAATCTGAAATTTCTGAAACCAGAAAAGCAATTGTTCGCTCTTCTTGGAAATAACCATTTGGCATGCAAACAAATGAAATAGACATATCATGAGCTTTCCTGATCACTTACTCCAAGAGGAAAAGGAGACCACACACCTCACCCTCCCACATCCAGCACTCCACAGATTAGCTCTGTTCACTGACACAGCACAAGAAATTGGAATTTCTATTACTACCTAATTTAAATAGCTTGAGTTCTTTCAAAATAAGAAATTCTATGATTATCTACGATTTTCAGACTCCCAGCTTTGTAGTGAACAAATTACTCCTTTTATGTAAATGGACTCGCAAGGCTTTAGACATTAGAGTCACAAAGATTACCACTTTTTAACTAGCTACAAAACTGTATGTTCTATTTGTACGCTAGATCACAGTGCTTGGAAGGCCAGATGGAGTTTTTCTTTTTCAACTTCCTATAGCACTAAGTAGAGTGCATTACCAAAAGCAGACACTTCCTTCAATTGGGGAAGACTAAATTCATCACACAGAAGTGACAGGCAACTGCTCTTACTTGGGCTTTTGGGCCATGAGTTTTTCATTTGTCCATTGATGAAGTGTAATATTTCAATTCTTCTGCTCAACCAGCACCTGCTTTTTGGACACCTAATTTGTTAGGACACCCACTACATTGGGGAAAAAGGAAAAGAGGTAAAAACTCAACTAATAGATTTTGTTCTTTATATAAATAACTTTATAGGAAAGTTGGCTGGAGATTGTGTGTTTAGTTCATGGCCCACGAGATTGCTGCCCATTAGACAGTGGTTAACCAAGATTCAGCTATTGTCAGGAACTTTCTAGGCCTCTGCAATCCTCCTTCATAGTTTCACCTGGAAATGACCCTGATGTTGATCCAACAAATAAGCTAGTGCCTACAAAATCACGGAAAATGGGTATTATTTGCTTTGAAGAATATTGAAAGAGCTCTTATCAGATATTGTGTTTTAAAAAATATTTTTAAAGAAGATTGGAATTTATACATTCCTGTTCATTTCAACATGTATTTGTTTTCCATTTTTTCTATAAAACAGCTTCCCCATACTTCAGCCTGAGAGCATGACTCTAAAATGAAAAACTTGTGACTGGGTGTGGGAGGGAAAAGACTAAAATTAGAGAGACCAACAAGTTCTAATATTAGGGATTTATTTTGAAAATGCCACTTCTGTTCAGAACTAACAAGGAAATTATCTAAAAATGAATTTACTTGTTTAGTATGTTGAACTTTTGTCCTATCCTAACAGGAGAAATGGATGGCCTTTCTGCATTATTTTTGAAGATGCATAGTCAGATTCAGAAAAAACATAGCATTCATCCACTTAATCATGCAGAGAAGAAAAACTAATATTTGTTCTAAAGAGACGAACAGGACAGAGAAAGGGCAAAGAGAAAGAAACCAGAGAGAAACTCTTGACCAGTCTGTCGGTGGCTTCTAAGATCCTCCCCATTTTTCAACTAAATAGTTAACACACAAACAAAATTAGGCATCACATACTACATTTAGAAAGGGTACTGTGTCACCATGGTAACTAGTTCTGCTTAAACATTGCTCTGCATGCACATACAGTCTAAATTAGCTACAGAATAGACACCACATATAATATTCCTGGAGCTTATATAAAATCTGCCTATCTGTTATAGTTTTCTGAAATAGGGTATTTGAGTTTATGTTTGTAAATGCTTTCTTTAAAATTTTCCTTTCTAGGTAGTGAGTCGCTGATCACTCAGCTATTATGATTCTGGAAGCAATATCACAGATAAAATTTCAGGTGATAATCGATATGTGAAAAGAGTAATTTATCTGAGCTGGCTTTTGTCAGTAAGTTCTTAGTGCATGGAATATGAATTGTATAACCTACCATTTTAGCTTCCTACCTTTCAAATGCTGTTTCACTTGCCTCATCCTTGTGGAGTATTTTGGATCATTTTTCTTGAAAGATTATCCCCAAATAGCATTCTCACCCCCACTGACTTTTCCTTATGGTAAAATTGCTAAGAAAACAAATTTAAAGCAAATTGAAAGAACTTTTAAAAAGAAAAGAAATTACCACAACATGGTAGCCAAAGCACAAAGTAACCCCAGCATTCTTCTAATAATTGTTACTTGAAGATTTATCTAAAAGAGAAGAAAAATAATTTATGGATTGGACTCCTTTACACAACACTGTAAAAAGCATGTGATTCTTTGTGCTTTTCAAGCCTCTATTTCTTTCTTTTTTTTCTTTCATTATCTGAGTAGAAAATTAAATGTGATACAGTTTGGGAGAAATTACGTCATTGGCTGTTTTACAATTTTTAGTGCCACATTGATTTTTGTACTAAAATGGCATAACATCTGTAGGGTTAGTGAATATTTGTCCGAAAAGAGAGAAAATTAAACATGGTATTTCCCCTGCTGAACACCAGTGAAATTATCCTTCTGCTTTTGGCTACAGGATGTAGTCACAAAGCTTGTTCAGTGTCTGTAGCTACGTCCCTTCTCTTCAAAGGAAAATAGCTACCATTTAATTGAGCCCTAATTACACACCAGGCACTTGGTGGGAAATTTAGCATGCCATGTCATATAATTCTCACAAAACCTTGCAAGTTAGCTGTCATTATCTCCACTGCAGAAAAGGAAACTAATGCTCAGAGGGGTTAAGTTATTTTCTCCATCTTACACAGCTTATAATCGGCGAAGCTCAGACACAAATGCAGATTCCAGAGCACACTTGCTCAGAATGTACTCAGCCCATTTCTAATGGTGCTGCTACAAACTACAGCAGATGGGGGCTCATCGGCCCTGGAGTCCGTTGGATTAGCTTTGTTTTTTCATTAGCACTCATCCCTCTGTTGGAGGACAATTATTGCCGTCTGCCTGGAGGACCACTGGGAGGCAGAAGTAGTGTCAACCCAACACCAGACCTTCAAGTCATCATCATTGGCTTGCTTTGAGTTGAAGTCTCCATCTCTACGAGACTCAGTTGTGCTGAAATGTTTCTTGAAAACTATTTAAGGATGTGCAATGTCCTGGCCTCCATATGCAATGAAAAGAAGGAAGATAGCAGTTCAGCGGAAGTTTCTCAGAGCAAGTTAGTAATAGCAATGCCTGAGGAAATGGAGGCAGTGGGGCAGGACCATGCCCTGAAGTCACACAGTTCAGTGGCATGGGAGCAGGACAGAAACTATCACGGGCCATTCCAGAATGGTAGGAGCATCGGGAGAGAGGGTTGAGAGTGGGGAAGAGCTATAGTCTGCCTCTCTTAAGGAGGGGGCCAGAACACCCTTCCGTGCCACTGATGAGACCAACATGTGGGAGGGAGGGAAATCCACAGGTCCTTGAATGCCAGAGCTGGAGACGACCTTCCAGAAAATCTCATCTAGTGATTGTCACACTGTGTCTTGGAGAACATCTTATGCAAGCACCACAAAGGCAACTAAGAGGTGACCAGGGGAGACTCCTGGCGAGGCTTCTGGTGGTGCAGCCCAACTCTGTTTTCCAACCACAGTGTTTCTATTTTTAACAGCTTTATATTTTGGAGTTCCTGCCTAATATTTTATTTTATAAAAGAGACCAACAATTTTAAAAAGTTTGAAAACTGCTTTATAAATGGAAAAACTGAGACTTAGAGACAATCTCTTATATTTCTGTCTTGGGCGATGAGCGAATTGTTGGAGCACACTCCTTTTGATAGTACAAATATTTATGCCCGGGATGTTCTGCAGTATCACAACCGCGCTTTGGAAACCTGCTGCGAGGAGCGGGCATTGGAGGAAGGACCATCAGCGCAGCAGCCCAAGGTCTGTGCCTCGCTTCTACCAAAATGGCTTGCTGTTCCGTGCCCTGAGACAAATCAGTGACGGAAAGCCTGCCTTTATTTTCTCCTTAAGATGGAAACTGCAATATCAGCCTCCTTTATTAGAAGCAGATTCAAAGGCAGATTGGCTGAGCGCTCTATCAAGAAAGGCGCAAGGGCTGAGGGCTAGAGGAAACATAATTAAGGAGAGTAACTTTTTATACTATTGACTCCAGGCGGGAAGCCTTAATTCAGCCAGGGATTGAAAAGATACTCGAACTAACCCCCTGGTTCTTTATGTGGGCAGGAAGAAAAGAAAATAACCTCTCTTTTGCAAATTAATGGCAAAGTTTTCTTAAGAAAACAGTGTCCATAATTTGAGGCAACAGAGTGGTTTAGAAGAGAAAGATCAGCTTTGGACCCTGACACCCCTGAGTGTGAATCTAGCACTGCCAATGCCTAGCTGTATGCCGTTGACCGCATTGTTCAGCCTTTGTGGGCCTCACGTTTCTCTTTGTAATTGCTGAGGAACTACTGCGAGGATTAGAAAGAATGCGTGGCATGTGCCTGGCACTATTATTATTGTGCATGTGGTTGATGTTCCCATTGTGGTTGGACTTGAAAACAAGGATTCGGAGTTGGAGTGAGGTGACTTGTGTGATTTTCCCACAGTGAGGATATTACTCTGGTTTTACAGCCGGTTCCATGTAGCAGGGAAATTCTATTGGGTAGTGGATGTCTTGAGTGCTGTGGGGAGAAGAATTCTGAAGCTTCTCAGCAGGAAAAAATATCACGAGTGGAGGAACGGAAATACGGTTAGAGCAGCAGCACTAATGTCAGGTGTGGCTCTTCTCTGCTCCGGGCGAGGTCAGTGTTAGGAAAAGGGGCACATACTGAGCCCCAGCTTTGTGCGCAATGTTTTAGCCGTCACTGATGAGGAAGAGTGGAGAAAAATACTGTCTCCTTCTTTCACTGCAGAGATTTTACTTGGTACAGAACTGACTGTTTGCAGAGCCTCAATAGCTGCTGCAATGGACTGGGGAAGGTGTCAGTTTGGAGGAAGAAAAAGCAGTAGAGGAAGTTCAGGGAGAAGTTGGGAAAGGAACAATCTAGGTTGGATGACATGTTGTGTGTATCTTGACAGGTGTCACCTGCTGTCTTTAGCATTCGTTCATCCATTAAGCTTTCATTTCACAGGTCGGAGGCTTCTTAGTGCTGTTGTGAACTCCTGGAATAACCTTAGTCTTGAGACAAAAATCAATTTTAAATTAAGCTACCTAGAAAAATATGATCTGGGCCAACTTTCTCAAGAAAACCCAGAGGTCTGGAGTCATTGGACTTAGAGTAACCCAGAGTCCACCTGTCTGGCACTAAGATTTAGAGGCTCTAGAAATATTGCTGGGTCAAGGAAGCCAATTACAAGACAGGCTCTTATAGAAGAAAGGATAAGAAGGGGCTTTGACTTGGAAAAGCTTCTGTAAAGTGACTGTGGTCATAAAAGCATGGAATTAAGAGACTTTGTGCACTACGAGGTTTTTCTAGAGACAGGCAAAATAATACAGAGAAATAGTACTTTGTGTGGATGCAATTTTTTCTCTTGAGATTGCTGGAAAACAATACCTTTGTCACCCCATGTTAGAAGTGTATCAGGCTGATTGTTCATCTCTCATGGGTAGAAATTACAGCTTTGAAAATCTCAGCCACTTGGGCCACACCGAGAGTGTGGGCTAGCAGTGGGGCCATGCAAACTGAGGGCTACCGTTGGTCACCCTGCTCAAATGTGCCAGCCAGGCCCTTGGCTTCTCCAGGACAGACTGCTAATGGAATCTTTAGTACTTCTTCTCTAAAGCCTCATGTCCTGTCGTAGCCTTTTCTGGCTGTAATTACTTGTTAAAGGTGATATTTTTCTTCTGCAAGTAAGTGGCCTAGGATGAGTATATGAAACCGCCCTGTTTGAATAAGTGCATCAATTTAGTATCTTGAAGTAAACGAGGTTAATGAATTGATGCATTCTGTGTAGTCCCTGAAGGTAATTAAATGCAAACATTACCCAGGATGGAGCCATGCTGCTGACCACCTTCTGCAAGGACAGCCCCAGGGAAAGTAGCAGCCTGCAGACTAATTATTAAATCTTACCTCTTCATCACAGAGAAACAATGGGTTAACCATTTTAAGTTACATTGGAAGCTCAGGGTTGCCTTGCATTTCTGTTATAAATATTCACCCAACACTGATTTTGCCATGCTCTTTGCAGAGTTAGAGTTCGGCCACAAAGCCGCGCAGAGGAAAACTGTTTCCTATGTCCCTGTGTTTCCCTGGGCAGCATCACTGCCTGGGGATGTTTTCTTTTAATCTATAAACAATATTTTCTCTTATTTTGGGCTCCCGAGTTAACTGTGGAATCTCCACTCCCTTTCCAGCCTCTCGATCCTGTGAGTCTCAGTGAGTGTCTAATCAACGTGTCACAAACATAGCATTTTTTGCAACAGACAGATTCCACCATTTTTCTACTCTTTCACTCTACTTTTAGATCCCTATCTACATATTTGCTGCCAAGGCTATTAAAATCTTGAAGGCCCCATAGAGACAACTCGATACGGCTACTGCTGGCCTGGGGCCCCATCTGCAGCTGTTGTGCACCAAAGTTGTTGTTGTGCCATCAACACTAGGAGTGAAGTTTTGGGGCCGACTCATCCTCTAAGACTAGGGTTTTCAGACTTAGCAAATAAATTACAGATAAGCAACGAATAAATGTTTCATGTAAGTAAGTATGTCCTAAATATTGCATACGGTATACTTATACTAAAAAAATAATTTCTTTATCTGAAATTCAAATTTCACTGAATGTTCTGTATTTTCTCCGGTAACCCTATCTAAGACATATATAAAATGTGTGCTTCATCCCTACAGCAATATCATAAAGTCATTTTTATTATTATTATTGGCCCCATTTTATTGAAGAGGAACCTGAAGCTTAGCAAGGTTTTGTGATGAGCATTGTGTCACTCCACTAGTAAGTGCCAGGGGTATCTGATTTCAGTGTCGCGCTCTTCAATACCCTCTATGCCGCTCAATCTCTCTTCTGCACTGCTGCGTATATCATATCTCTGCTACAGAGAGATCATCCACATTGTCAAAAGGGAGACTATTACAAATACAGCACATAGATGAGTGGAATTTTGAGTTAAGAATAACAAAACTTTGGTATATCAGTCCAAAAGTAATCTCTGTTTGCTACAGATTGCACACCTAGACGAGGTGGGCTCTAGCCACCAGGGAGCCAGCTAACCTGAGTATCTAAAATGTGATAAGGCCTTAATAGTTTTAAAAAATATGCACCTATTTTGGAACATGTCTCCCTTACCCCTTTGATCAATGTGCCACTAATCCTGTAGCTCAAATTCCACACCCTTTGTACATTGTCTCTCCTGGCTGGGGACTTGCTAACCAAGGAAGCACCTCACCTGCTAGTTCCACTTACCTTCTGGCTGCCTGCACTTTTTGCCCACTTGAAATGCTATCCAAGGATGGCTCTGTTGCTAATAACTGAGTTTGGCACTCTTTTTTTTCAATAACTAATAGACAGATGAGTCCAGTATCTCTCTTGACCAGCCATTGGTTGTGGCTTTTTTGAATGAACCAATAGAAACTATGCTCTGCACTAAAGAGATTGTTTAAATAATCTCACTGCTTTAAAGCCATTCACTTGGAGAGGGTGGTTTCTGTGCCCCTCAATGAGCAGGGACCCACTTCCTTTCATCTGGTTTCATTCTGAGACACACATTTGTTGGGCCTGGGGGGTGGAACCTCCTCTAAGAAGAATCTAAGAAGGCTGGAGCAGAAAATCGCTTATTTATATCTCTACTATATTTGACATAGTTTTTAGTATACTGAATCCCTTTTATTCAGTGTATTTTTGAAAACCAAAGGTGTATTGACCTTTGTTATTGCAAAACATATCTACTTAGCAACTACAGGCTAAAAGAAGCTTTCAGTGTCTTGAATGCTTCAAAATATAATCTGAATGCGCAGGCTAGGACCTTTCAACTTTCAGTTCTATTCAGATGGGGTCGTGGGAGGACGCTTCCTCCTGCAAGGATTCCCCATTTGTAGATGGCAACTACCTTAAACAGGTCATCAGCATAAACAGCACGTGACCTGGGACTTAACTTTCCTTTCCAATAAAGAACCTTATGTTCCCGGATGGGAGGAGCTTACCGTATTTTTTGTTCCAAAATATATTAGAACAGGGTTGCAAATTCATTTCTAGTCACTTCTTGGAGCACAGTGTTAAGGAGATTACTCAGGTCACATTCAGGCTCTGGAAACAGTTTCATGATGGATCAACCACGTTTCCCACAGTTGCATGTTTAGAGAGAGGGCCACACACGCCTTGTATTTAATATGCCTGTATTAGAAGCATAAATTGACCACATGAGACTGGAAATTAACTTCAGATTCCTGGGATGAGAGAGCAACATTTGTAGCCACCCAAGGCAGCTTCATCTGTTCTGCAAACTAACTGACCGGGCCCCTTGCTGAGCAGGGCAGCACTGCTGCCTCTCCCTAGCATGTTACGTCTTCAGCCGGAGGACTTGGTAAGCGCTCAACTGCGCATGTGCTCGCTCACAGTCGCGCAACGCAGCGCACTAACCTCGTCGTCAAGCTGCGCACAATCTTAGCTTAGAGAAACGTTATGATAGGGCATTAAAGGATGAGGAAGACTCAATGCCTCTTCCCTCCGTGTCATATTATATTAAAAGTGCCCCATCTTTAAGCTGCTTTAACCATCACCCCAAATTTACAAAATTCTTAGTGGAATACTCTTTTGATTTTACTTACCACTCTATTTCTGTCAAGGAATCAGATATTTTTCCAAGAGTGGCCCAAGATAGATTCAACTGACAGCCAGTAAATCAAACTCAGATCACCACTGCCATCCAGGTGACAAGTTCTTTCTGATTAAAGAAGGACCCAAGCTCATGCCTGGGTCTTGTCTGCCCCCGGATGAATTTTCCAGAGAAGCTCTTCTGCCCTTGTGCAAACAGGCTTCTCGAGAGCTGCTCAGACATGGCCAGATAGGTGTTAATTCCATTTAGACCCATGCTGGGATCCCTGGGCATAATTTCCATGATCAACTGAGTACTAGTACTCAGAATGAGTAATAAGTTGGTTATCTGTGACTCCCTTAAGCATCCAGAAAATGGTAGTACGATTATATTATACAAGATTATACAAACCATATCATACCAGAGAACCCAATTTTTGTTTGTTTTGAGCAGGTGTTCATCACCAGTATAATGAAACAAATTCTTCACTAATAAAATTTGCACTTGATCTTGAACTATCCATACAGAGAAGGTAAGATTGAAAACGAAGGGAGGGAGGGCTTGAAGTTGGGAAGTTTTCATTTTCTTTTCAAAGGAATGGAAGGCTGCTGACGGGACGTGATTTGAGATATGTTTTAGGAAGGTTGATTTGGAAACAGTGTGTAAGGGAATCTGAGGGAAAAGAAATTGCACTTAATTATTGCAAAGCAACCTATTGTTGGGGTGGAAGGCCAATAAACAAAAAGAGAGACTGTGGGGCTCGGCCTGTGGCCTAGGGGTTAAGTTGGCACACTCTGCTTCAATGGCTCAGGTTCTCGGGTTCTGATCCTGGGTGCGGAAGCTACACCACTCGTCAGCCAGGCTGTGGTGGCATCCCACATACAAAATAGAGGAAGACTGGCATAGATGTTAGCTCAGGGTAAATCTTCCTTGGCAAAAAAAAAAGAGAGAGAGAGAGAGACTGTTACAATGGTCCAAGGGCTTATTTATTTGTCAAATATTTTGAGTTATTGAATATGCTGGTTATGAGCTAGACATAGAGGATACCATGATGTTGAGCAAAAAACTAGTGAGGGCAATGGTTAAAAAATCATATATACAATTAAGTGTATAGTAACAGATGTAAATGAGTTCTATATGTAAGGAAAAATGTTTTTATAAAGTCATAAATAAAGGATACTGACAAGAGTTATAGATCAGGCAAGTCATTCCTGATGAAGTGACATCCAAGCTAAAATAAAAATAGTTGAGGGAACTAACTAGGTAAAATGGCAGGGAGTGAGCACAGGAAGAGGTTGAAAAAATATTCCAAGTAGAGCAAACATCATGTTCAAAGGCCCTGTGGCAAGAGCAAGTGACTGAAATAAGAAAGTAAGGCTGGATTTAGAGAGCAAGAGAGAGAACAGAAGACAAATAAATAGACAATGCACATAAAATGTGTCAGGTGGTGGTTAAGTATTTAGAAGGAAAATAAAGAATGAGAGGAACAGAGAGAGATCAGGCAATAAGGTAACAATTTGAGCAGAGACCTAGATGGAGGCATGGGGATAGCTGTGGACAGAGCTTTCTAAGCAGAGGAATCAGCCAGTTACCTGAAGTGAGAGCCTGCTTGGTGTATTTAAGGAAAAGAAAAGATACCACTCTAGTTGCTGTGGAGTGAGCAAGGGGGAGAATATTGGAAATGAGGCCAGAGCAATAGTAGGGGGCACAGACCACTACTCTGTGTGAAACTGAAAGATATTGAGAGATTTTTTGCAGAAGAATTTCCTATCTGCCTTATATTTTGAAGCATCCTCTGGCCCTTGTGTGGGGAACACACTGTGGGGGCAGGAGTGGACGCAATCCTTGGCTTAGGTAGAAGAGGTCACGATGACACCTAAGCATCTGACTCATGCACCTGAGGACAGTGGCACCATTCATGTTGTTGGCAATACTGGAAGAGGACCGAGCTTTCTGGACAGACGGCGGAGGAATCACTGACGGGAAGGAGAGCAGGAAACATATCTTGGGCATTTGGGTTTGAAGAGCTTTGTGACATCAAAATAGAGTTGTAACTGTGGAAGTCATCAAGGAGCAGAGGACAATTGAAATTGTGGGTGTAGACTAGATTGCCTAAGGGGTAAGAATCCACTGAGAGACAGAGGGCCTAGGACCCAGTCTTGAACAACACCAGCATTTAATGGTGGAATAGAGGAGAGTAATACCCATGGTAACAACAACAGTGATGCGTAAACTAGGAGGAGAAGGAGAAGCCACAGAGGTGCAGCAGCATTTATCCAAGTGCTTATTATATTTTAGACACAAATCTTCATGCCTCACATATTAATTAATCTTCACAGCAATGCTATCAGGGTTCCCTCATTATCCTTGTTCAATGACTTCAGTAATCTGACTAGGATATAAATTTCTGTTGTCAGCTCTCTACCAATTTTCCTCAGTCATCTGCTGAGTCAAGTTGTTCTTTGTTTCAGGAAGTTGTTTCATTGTTCATATCTGTTGACATTTTTGTTGCTGTTCTTTCGTGTCTGCTGAGCTCTTTTGCTCTCTGTATCTTCTGTCCCTATCTGTCATCCACATCTATTTCTTTTTCTGAAATTACGGCTGTATTCCTGTGGATTTTTCTCTTTCACTTTGTTGGATCTCCTCCAGCCCACCTGCAGAGTCTTCCATTTACACTTGCCTTTATTCTAATTGTTTAAATATGGCTTTCATCTCCGTGATGATGTTTTTCCTCTTCCATTTCCTTCTTGGAATTCCTCCTCCTGGACGCACTCTCTTCTCTTGATTGCCTGTCATCTGGCACTATCGTTAATGTTTTCCCCCTGCATCATTGCTGCTTCTCACAGTTCTTTTCTAACTCTTTCTCTTCTCCCTGAGCTCTAAACCTGAGACCATTCAGTGCTCAGTCTTCTGGCTTCTTATTTTCTCTCCATTAGTCTTTCCTTCAGTTCTGTAGATTTAAAGAGCACCTATACTCCTGTGACTTCCAAACCTAAATTTCCAGCCCAGCCCTCTACCCAGAGAATTCTGTTCAGCCTTCTAACATATCAAATTCAGTGTCCACTGGCCCCTCAAATCTAGGCAGTTTAAAACATAGCTCAAGATTTTCTCTCTAAAATCTGCTTTTCGTTCCATCTTTCTTAGTTCTGTAAATGGTGCTGACACTAAGCAACGGGCTCACTCTGCTCACTGCAATCTGAGCCAATTAATCACAAGGAGTTAGAGACCAAGAAATGAAGTTTAATTAGATTTGCCAGCAAATCGGAAGACAGGTCTCGAAAAAAAACCATCTTCAAGGATTATAGAATCTTGAGGCAGTTATGTAGGGAAACTGGGCAGTGAGTAGGGGGTCCAGGGATGTTGGTGGCCAGGCATGACGGGCTCCAGGCATCACATTGTTCCATTCTTTTGTCAGCTGTGATGGATACCTTGTAGGTATGTTTCCCGCTTGTGGTCAGCCTGTTCCTGGAAGGAAACTCATAGAACAAAGTTTTTAATTTATCAAGCTATTGGGGAATACATACGTAAGTGGAGGTCATAAATCAGGAGAGCATGTGAATTTTTTGGAGTACATGTAGAGCAGTGAGTAGTCAGAGGGGCTGGGGCCATTTAGTGTAACAAGATGGCCTTACATATGCCCACTTACAGAGCCTCTCTTTGCCCAACTGCTCACACCAAAAACTTCGCATTTATTATTGGTGCCCATCCCAATCCACCATGTAGGGGGCTTTGACTCCTCTCTCATGACCATAAGAAAAATCACTCCCCATGGGTGATCTCCGCTGCTGCATTTCCTGACTGAAATTTTGCCCCTTGGAAGGTAATGCCAGTTTGCTTGGGATAAACAACAAATTGCATGGGGAAGGAAAAATCATTTAGTTAGTGGGTAAAAATATCTTTAATCCTGGGAAGTTTGAGAATTAAGTTTAGAAATGATGAAGTAAATTAAATCCGTAGTATTAACACTTTCACCTTAATCTAAGGCATAATCTTTGTACATTTTTTATTTCATAGATTTGTAATGTTTAAGAGAATTTGGCACATTAGAGATGTAAATACAATTTAAAATGTCTAATTACTAATTTATACTTGTGATTTCAAGTTGAAAATGTAAAAATATTTTATCAAATACTTAAGATACACTGTATATGTAAGTCTACACTATTAGAGTTGTAATAAAGAACTTAAGTACTTTTCAAGTTTTAGTTAGTCATTTAATTGAGATAGTTAAAAGAATTAAGTATCTTAAATGTATACATGAAATTTAAATATTAAAGCCCCTTAAAAGTAGCTGTTTCAATTTATCAGATTTTGAATAGAAAAAATAGATTTTAATAAAAGAAACTAGTATTTTCAATCCTATTAATTTAAAGTGGGGGGGCAAGAAGGCACAAAAACCTCCCTCGGGCAACACTGATACATGCCTAGCACAAAGTAATTTTTCAACAAATATCTACTGAATGAAAGAATGAGACCACATCTATCTTAAATTTATAATCCACTGGAGATCTAGACACACAATGTGACAATTTGTTTAATGGAGATAGGAACAAGGCTTTTGGGGAGTAAGTATCAAGGATCTGACGTATTTTATTAACCTTAACAGCAACCACATACTCAATTACTTTCTGCTATTGCTACGGCCAAAACAGCCACCAGAACCTACCCACCTTCGCATGTGTTTGCTAGACTTCCCTCTTCCCAGAAGGAAAAGGATTAAGAATTTTACAGCAGTCATATGCCTGTCTAAGAAAACTGCTCATCCACTAGATACCTCAATCCATGGGCCAACGCTAAGGTCTCATTTCTGTAGCTGCCCCGTGGAGAGAATCTGTGGCCTGCATAGTAGATTCTAGAGTCCAGAAACCTTTTCAAAACAGCTCATTTCCATTTTACCAGCCAATTCAGATTGCCATATTGTTGATTTGATTAACTGCCAGAAAAACTCAACTTTTAAGCTTGGTGTAAGCACACTAGACCGTGCTACCACTACTCAGAAAATCTTGCAGAAACAACCTTTGACTTCTCTCCAGTTTGATTTAAAAATAACCATGGCTATGCCTAAGATTATAGACCTAAAGCTGAAATGTTCTGTAGTCAGAGGCTCATCTTATGTCACTTTGTAAGAATCTCCCCAAAACCCAACCCTTGGATCCAAGTCCCTAGTACCAATTTTACACATTGGAAGCATTTACAGGGTAAAAATACTGAAATCTTCTCTAAGCCAGACCTGACTCTCTGCCTTTAGTGATCTGTGGTTCTATGTGTAAACTTTGTAGATGCATCTGTTTTGAGTTTCATAAATACACCAAAAAACTATTTTATAGCAGGAAAATTTATGCATTTCATATTCTCACAGCTTGAAAATGGCCAAATTTATTCTCTTGAATAAATGCTCTGGGGATAAAATCAAAAGAACAGCTCTAAAGCAATATTTTGAGAGATTTTGCCAGCATCAGAGAAGAAGAAGGTATATAGAAATAGACATATGTATATAACACATGTATCCGAATATCTGCTGTTTATGCTAAGAAAGTGGATATATTACAGATAATTCCAAATGACTTGGCCATTCAAAATTTCTTTATTTTTGGCTTGAAATATGTTTCCATGTGAATATTTATATTTGAATATGGATGTGTTTAATAGTCTTGCATTCAGTTCAAAGCAAATAAGCTAGTCAAGAGGGTACCAGGTGGGACCATATAGAAGGAAGGATTTTACGCAGCACTGCGTGACTCCTGGAAGACTTTTGCCATCGCGATGGTGTAAACGTGGAGACTGCCTCCCACCTCAGCTGCTGGCAGGCAGGGAGAAATGGATCTCTGTGCCAGCACATTCCCTTACCTCCTTCTGTAGGAAAATGTGTGTCTGGGGTGGTGCCCCCAACATCCACGCTCTCTTACTCCACCTTAGCCCAGACAGCTGGAGCAGAAAAAGAATTCTAATCAAGATTCAAGACCAGGGACAAGCAGGCAGCAGGTGTAGCGGATGGGACTCTTGGAAGGGGCAGCAGAATGGTTAGACAGTCCTTGATGTAGAGCTACTTGTGCTTCAGCGACAAGAAATCCCCGACAATTTCCCAACCCAAACCCACCATCCCAGCCTTTAACTAGTTTCTACTGCTTCTTCACAATGCTTGGCTCTCTCTCTTCGCTCCAGCCCACGACCACATATGATATATACTCCTACCCGAAGCTTGGGGTCAAGGCTGCCCTCCCCTCCCCCGTCTCTGTGGATGAACCCCACCCGTGTCAGTTGATATACTATGGGAAGAGCAGCTGGAGAAGCTGGAAAGCTGTTCAGCTTCCTGATTTTGTTTTTTCAGAGCGTAACCTAATTCAAGCTGAAAATTAACTTACTTAGAGCTATTAAGGTTTTGTGTCTTTAATTAAAAAAACAGTTCTGAAAAGGGGAAGTAGTTTCAAAGATGTTCTCTGAATAACAAGTAAACAGAAAATTTTGAAATGTCAATGACAGAAAAAAAAAGTACAGGCAACATCAAAAGAGACATTTATCACTGAGCACTTGGGCAGAGAAGTAAGGGCAATACATCTGAAAGCCAGCTTCGCCAGGAGCTGGCCACGGCAGAGCTGACCTCTTTGAGCACAGCAAAGAGAATGTTCCACACGTGGCCATGTCCATCCTGGACAGTCGGCATGTGGCACTCACGGGAACAGCTCCTCCTCTGCGCCTCCCTTCCTGTGAGATCCTGCATACTCTGCGCTCCGGCCTCTCTAAGGCCCTCTCTCACTAACCCTTCACTCATGACTTTCTGAAATGTATAATTTCTACGCTGGCTACTTTTGAAAAATTTACTTTTCTTCTTTCTTTTTATTTCTTTCCCATTAGGGAAGCCACATATCAACCCAACCCCATCTGGTAAATGTGGGGCAGAGGTGGATCTCTGTGAAGAAACAACAGTGATAATTTTCACATAAAATGGGAAACAATAAAGAAGAATTGACAGTCTCAAACTATAAATTCCTTTAACAGTTCTGGAAGTTCCTTAACAAATTCCCACGAAGATTTGCATTTCTGTTACTATGTTTTTTATTTTTCTCAAGAATCTAATTTTAATAATAAAAATGAATTAAATTTTAGTATTACTTTAAATTTGTTTAATTCCTAGTCTGGTAATTATATTTTGTGTACTGTCTTTCATTATAAATGTGTAATGTTTCAGTCATGTTATGAATTAAATAGGTTTTTGAGTGCTGATCTGGTCAAGCAATGGTTGTTCATAATATCATACATAAAAAAAGAATATTAAAAATAACTAATGTCAAAAAGACTTTTCAAACACAATCTGTTTTAAATTGAATTGCACTTGAATAGACATTTGCATAACATATAACCATTTATATGTCAAAGTTTCTCCATATAATCCAAGTTTGGTAGGTTTTCCCTTTTATTATGTCAGCTATGGGATCAAGAAAAAAATGCTGTGAACTCGGCAATTACCTTCATACGGAAAGTCAATCTGAGAGTGCGGGTGTGGTCTACTCAACCTAACATACGTATTCCGACTGTCTTGGACATGCAGAGATTGAATAGGGTGCAAAGCAGCCAACTGCCCTGAGTTCAGGACCCGCAAAGAAGCCTCTGCGAGCATCATTAGCAGAGAAGGCAATCTTTTTCATTTGCCTGGATTTAAAAACTTCTCATAGCACCTTCTGGTAAAATACAATTTGACCTACAGGTTCTATAATGAAAATCCACAATTATATATCTCTGAAACTAATTTTTATGTGCATAAAAATATGTCCCAGAAGTTCTGCGGACGGTTTTTCATTGACTGAACAGAATTTGCTTCCTTAAATCCCTAGGGATTAAGTGTCCAGGTGTAGCCCATAACCATTGAGCCTTGCCTGCACAGCATGAAGATCTCACAAAGTTTAGGGGTGGCGTGAAGCAGACGTGGTGCTCTTTAATTTGTAAACATTTGCAGAATATAGTTTTCATGGCTCGCCAGTCAAAAATTTAAGATAAATTATGTATTTGAATATTTGACGTGTTTTTCTTATGACCTTTAGGTAACTGATTTTTCTCAAATTAATTATGCCCCAGTGATTTCATCTTTAATTAATCTTGGTTTTGTGAAGAAAAAATTTAATTTCCAGAGAAATGATTCCAAAATTATTTTCTCCAACTATAAGCCTCTTAACTCTCTCTTCCAAATTTGAGTTTATTCTTTAGAAGTTCTGTTTACATATTTAAAAAAAAAAATTCTACATCATCAGAACGAAGTGAATTTTTTCTCAATAGTTAATATGATGCAACAATTGAACAAATATTGACTGAGACCCTATGCTTTGCCAGATTCCTCATCCAGATAAAGGAATTAACTGGCTGCTGAGCCATTGGGTTTGATAATATTGAAAACCCCATTTATTTAGCTAATATTGATTGAGTTCCTCTTGTGTTCTAGATACTGTGTAAGACATGGGTTTATAAAGAAATAATTTGAAAACCCTGCTCTTGAAAAGCTCACATTCTTGCCAAGAAGACAGAAATAAACAAATAATCACAAAAAGATAAATACCCCAGTAGAGGTACTGTGCAAAGTATTATGCAAACAGAGAAGGGGAAGAGTCTAATTTTAATGTGAGGCAGAGATGGTTCAGGGAATCTTCCTAGAAGAGGCAGCACTTGAGCTGATTCATGAATGGTAATTAAAGATTTTCCAGAGAGAAAAGTGGAGAAAGGTACTCTAGACAGAAGTCACAATATATGCGAATGTACGAAAAAATGAGACAGAAAGGCAAGTATTTTGATGAAGCAGATTGTAGAGTGTATATTGGGGAGCAATAAGATGTGAAGACGGGCAGCCCTGAAATCTGGACCTGCTAAGGGATGCTGTCCTGGGAAAATTGTCATTTGATTCACATGGTTTCAGAGTAAACACTGAGAATTGATTGGTAGTCTGTTTTGTATCCGTTATTTGCAGCTGATGAGTAGGCAAGCCCAAAGCCAGCATTCCCATGAGTCAGGGTTTGTGAGAAGGTCTACACACGATATTGAGAACGACTGAGGAGAGGCTTCACCCTGACTGTCTTCCCTCACTGGTAGTATCAGCATCAGCTGTACATTTCCACAGGGCACTTGGGTAGACCTGAGAGACTGAACCAACCTCTGAGAGCATACGGGTCTATCTCCTCCTCTGTGAAATCCTCTCATTCAGTTTTTTTATTCTTTGCCCATCAATGAAATTTTATAACTTTTAATTTTGTTCTACCATCTATCTACTGCAATGTAACTCCTATAGAACTTGGATTTTTATTTTATAGGTGATATAAATCCCAAAATAGGTTTAATAACTCTAATAGGTTCAATAACTCCAATAAGTCAAAGGCGAATGTTGTAATATCTGAGGTAGCAAAGAAGTAATACATAGAGAAACAGGAATATAGAACAAGTTGAAAAAAATAGAAAACAAATAGTAAGATTGTGGATGTAAACACAAACATATCAGTAATTACATGGACTAATTACATGGAATGGACTATGCATTCAAATTAGAAATCAAAAGTTGTCAGTCCGGATTAAAAAAATGAAATCAAAATATACGTTGCTTATAAAAGAAATATTTATGTATCATCAGGACACAGAAATACGGAAAGCAAAAGGATGAAAGATGAAGGATGAAGATACGAACAAAAAGTGAACAGTATCACTGTCCTGGTGTCAGAAGTACCTTTACAGCAAAAATCTGTAATAAAGATAGAGAAAGATATTTCAGAATAATAAAAGGTTCACTTCACCAGGAAGATAAAGCAATTCTGAGTTAAAATATGTAAAGCAAATCTAAAACTAAAAGGAGAAATCTGTCAAAACTAAAAGAAGAAATATACAGATCCACAATTCCATGGAAATTTTTAACACACATCTCCTGTTAACTGACAGTATGATCAGACAAAAAAGACTGGCATTGTTTTATATTTTTGCAAATCCCTTTAAAGCTTCGTGTGTTGGTAAACAGCTAGATTCTCACATCTACTTCTGCAGTCAGTGTGATGTATTCCCACACATCAAATGTCTCTGGGAAACTTCACTGTTCACTCAGGAAAGGATGAGAGTGAAAAAAGCTATCTGAACAGACTCGAGGAAGCCAGGGCTCCTTGGACCACCTTGATATTTCTGTTTTAGATATTTGATATTGTATGCTATTATAAATAGAATTATTTTCTCAAATTTCATTTTCTAATTGTTTTCTGCTTATGGAAACACAATTGATTTGTGTGTATTGACTTTGCATTCTGTGACCTTGCTAACTTTACTTAATAATTAATACTTTGTAGATAATTTTGGATTTTCTACATGTACAATAGGATCAGTATGAAAAATGAGTTTTATTTTCTTCTTTCAAAATCTCTTCACCTTTTATTTCTTTTTCTTCCTTTATTGCAAGGTTGAGACCTCCAGCTCAATGTTCTGAGGTTCCAGAAATGTTCTATTTCTTTATCTGGTGACACACACGGGTGTCTTCATTTTGTGGTAATTCACCAAGTAATAAACTTCGTGCAGAGTCACTGATTAATTTTTTTTCTACTGGCCAAAGAAAATTCAGTGTTGTGAAAAAATTCAGCATAACATTTCCATGGTTCTATGGTTGTCATACTTCATTCAATTTTCCTCTGAGATTTTCCTAGCCAATCTACCTCTTGAGATGCATGTTAAAGGGTTAAAATTTGGATAATAAAATAATCATAACTTCCAGAGAAAGCGTTAAGCATGCTTATGAATTATTTAGTTTTATAATTTCATCTTACTTTCCTTGCACATGTGTGCCAGAAAAAACACCCGTTTAGGGTGATGCCAACTAGATTTCTTTTTTTAATTTCCACTTGAGAGTGCTGACTACTTCAGCGTGATTTGGATCCATTCACTTTGCCAAGTAATTCAAGTGGTCCTGCTGGCGAGTCCTCTAACCTGGTCTGGGCAAGGTTAAACATAGAGGAGAGTCAAGGTAACTGATAGGCGTCCTGCCTCTGTGTCCCACGGCCCTTCCATTATTCTCTTTCCCAGTCCCCAAAAGTGCTTTCATTGGCACAGGCGGAGTATTTGGATCCTCCCTGTGAAAATGGAGATGAGCAAGGTTTACGTGGTTCATCATTACCTAACTGAAAAAATTGTGGTGATATCATAAGAATAGTAAGAATACATTCAAAAAAGAGGCATTCTGGGGCCAGCCCGGTGGCATAGCAGTTAAGTTTGTGCACTCCGCTTCAGAGGCCCGGGGTCCACAGGTTCGGATCCTGGGTGTGGACCTACACACCCCTCATCAAGCCATGCTGTGACGGCATCCCTCATACAAAATAGAGGAAGATTGGCACAGATGTTAGCTCGGAGACAATCTCCTCTGAGAACCAAAAAAAAAACAGAGGCATTCTGGAGATTGGCAGATATACTGCTTATTGTTATTTGGGATAGGAAATGCTTTTAGACATATTCATTCAAAATTTATCTTTGACACTATGAAGCCTGTTCTGTTTGTGTGGCCTGAGTTACCTGTAGTAATAGAAATATTTATTTTCTTTTTTTTGCCCCAAACATTCCTCTAAGCAATAAAGTTACTCAGGGAAATTTTTATTGTAGAAGAAAATTTGAAAGTGCCCTCCTGGGCCTCTGCACATAAGGGCGGTGGTTGCAGGGAGCGCCCCGCGCAGCTGTGCCCAGCTCTCTCAGGAGTTTCTTTTTTCTCCTACTCTTTTTTCCCCGTTGTCTTTGTCTCAATTTCTCAGAGAAATTAAAATGAAAGAAGTCTTAACTTCCTCTCTGGGGAGAACAGTATTCTGATTTTTTAAAGTGTATTTCTTACATAACACACCTAGTTTTTCCCTTCTACATAAAGTGTATTTTAATTTTATTTATTTTTTTTTTCCCCCAAAGCCCTAGTAGATAGTTGTATGTCATAGCTGCACATCCTTCTAGTTGCTGTGTGTGGGACGCGGCCTCAGCATGGCCAGAGAAGTGGTGTGTCAGTGCACGCCCGGGATCCGAACCCGGGCCGCCAGCAGCAGAGTGCACGCACTCAACCACTAAGCCACAGGGCCGGCCCCATAAAGTCTATTTTAAAGAAAACTCCTAGGTCTGGTCAAGGTAAATAAGGAAGATCTTTACATGTTCTTTATCCACAGTTAATACTGACAACTCCAGAAGAAGTCCTGGCAGGGGTGACGAAGGTAATGAGGAGACACTGAATTCTGGAAAATGGAGTCTCCTTTCCCCTCCCGCACCCCATCAGGAAACATTATCCCCCTTTACGGCAGCTGACTCCGACCGGTTGATGAGCAGCCTGAGGGACACAGCCAGCCCTGACGGACCGCCACACGGAGGGCCGGGCTGCTCTCCTCGCTGCCCACAATCCTCAGATCCTCTTTCCAAACTGTCAGGTGTCATTAAAATATGGAACCTCTAGCTCCCTCTCCGCAGGTCAACCTAGCCTGGGATTAAGGTCAGGTACGTCATGGGTCCTCTTTGTGTAAAGGTAAAATAACTTTCTGAACTGAAATAATGGATTTAAGGCACTGAGGCAGAACACAGCTCCATCCAAACCTCCAGTGACATATTTACAGAACCAGATCTGGCTGGACACAAGGTGAGAGAAACAGTAACTCTGCTTGCAGCCAGCAGAATGAGCACGCTGATTGGCTGAGCACTGGCCAAGCTCTTACCATTAAAAATACCACAGCGTTGCTGCCAGAAGGGGTGTTGGGACCAACTGCCAGAGGTAACCGTTACATAAGCCAGAGCTCACTCTGCCAATTAGCCAGAAACCATTGCTACATCTCTTCTGGCCACAATTATTCTGATAGGGCACTTGCAAGCTCTTTAGGAACTGTACCAGAAGAAATCAGTTCTTCTGTGGAACAAGAGAAATTGCTGCTAGGTAGTTGGCGGGGTTGTCTCCTTGGAACTGTTGAATCCGCCGCATCAGTTGGTGGTAGTTTCAGTAAGAAAGTAAGAGAATCTCAGAGAACTCAGGCAAATGACCTTCTTGAAATTGCTGCAGCTTTTTCAAAGGAGCAAGGGTAGTAAAAGCGAAGAAATGTGCCTCAGCTTGCAAAAAGAAAGGAAAGAAAGAAAAGCCCATAGAATTGTCTATTTTCTTTATTAAATGATCCTTAGCAGTCTGATTAGCTTCGAGCTCAGCATCAGTTCCCTGAGGACTGTTCTCCACAAGCAAAATGAGGGAAAGCACAGAAGGCGGTCACCCGGGTAAATCAGACAAAGCCTTCCCTTTATTTTGAAGGCCTGGAAAATGTGGGTATATGGATGGAATTACAGGTAATAACTCCCACGCTCATCTCCTGTCCCTGCTCCATCAGGCCGCCAGAGATAAGGAGCCCTGCCGCCGCCTTAGCGCTATCTGCCCTCACTTCCTTCTTGATTCCCAGCCATAGGCTCCCTCTACGAAGTCTCTCTATCTACTCTCTTCCAGGATCATCCCCCTCTCTACCCCACTCGTATGCATACACTCACCAAGTCTCGACCACAGTCCATTCAACTGCCACCTATCTAAGTCCTCATTCTAATATATATACAAATTTGATCTTGCCATTCACCTGTACGAAATCCTTGAGGACTACTCTATTACCTTTGGCTTTAAGTCTGAGCTTGATTCAGTGAACACCGCCTACTTTACAAGCCTTATCTCTATAAATCCCCCACAAGATCCAGTCCAGATAGAGGATCATTTATAACAGCGGTTCTCAAGAGGAGCAGCACATATGTTGAATCCTAACCCCCAGTGTGATAGTATTGGGACATGGGGCCTTTGGGAGGTGATTAGGTCACAAGGGCAGAGCTCTTGTGAAAGGGATTAGTGACCTTGTAAAAGAGACCCTGAGAGCTGTCTAGCTCTCTTTCTGCCATGTGAGGACACAACGAGAGGTCGGCAGTCTGCAACCAGGAAAAGGCTCTCATCAGAACCCAGCCAAGCTAGTATGCTGATCTCAGACTTCCAGCCTCCAGAACTGTGAGAAATAACTTTCTTTGTTTATAAGCCACCCCATTTGTGGGATTTTGTTATAGCAGCCCAAATGGACTAAGGCAACCACCTCTTATGCTTTTGCACACGCTTTTTCCCAGGCTGGAAATGTTCTATGTTACATCTTTGTTATTTTTTTCCTGCTGTTCTTATAGGATAAAGTATCTTCTCCTGCAACCTTCGGTAACCTCCCCTGGTTTTCCCATGGCAACCCATGCACGCCTGCATCCTCATCCCTGATTCCTCTCTTTTCCTCTCAGACTGGATGAGAAGATCCTTCCGCGCAGGAATTGTGTCTCCTTCGTCTCTGCATCTGCACTGCCTGCTGAGGAAGGAGAACAGATGCACACCAAGACCACATTTGGACTTAACTCTCCAAGTTCCTCGTGCAACTTCTGGAAAGCAAATAATCTTCTGCTCGCAATACCTCACAGGCTTCCTAATTTTAAGACGTAACAAAGTGAGTGGAGAAGAAAGACATCTGGAAGATAAGGGGCCACAATGCTTCAAGACTTTGGTGACACTCAGGGTTGGTACTCTGCTGTTGTTTGCAACTGGGTGAGAGTCTCTTGATAGCTTCTATACCAAGAGACTTAACAACGAAATTCTGAAGTATCCAATCAAGAACGTGAAGGTTTGTAAATAGTTTGATTTCATGGCCTTCACTCAAACGGATTTCGCTTTTTAATGCATTTTGACAAGGCGTGCTCCACAATGCATGAGGCGGGAAGGACACTTGAGATCAGTACAAACTGGGGTGTTGGTTTCCATTGAAAGGAAACTCCTGGGCTCCTGGGCACGATGCAAGAGGGACACTGTGAGAAGAGATCCAGATTTAGTGATAAGGATACAAACATGACAGCAATTCCTTGCTGGAAAGACATTTAAAAGTCCTGAGATCTGCAGGCCAAGGCCCGCCAGTGCAATTGGCAGAGGAAGAAGAAACGACTGGCTTTCATTTTGGCTTTTGCCACAAGTACGACTGCTTTGTGATTCTTGCCCAAATTCTCTAAATGAGATGCTTGCTATGAATTCCAAAGTTCTTGCTTTCTGATGCTAGCATGGAAGACACAGCGCACTCTTTTTCCTTTCTTTCCAGTGGAAAGAGTTTTAGAAAATAAGCTGTTTTGAACAAGATGTTGAAAATAAAGTTTATTTTCCAAAATAGGTGGTGACTTGATCATTCATGCTTAGGAAAACCACAGGGACCTATAAAGGCAAAGCATGAGATACAAAACAGCAAGTAAAGAGTGAAGAAAGAGCACTTTTTTCTTTCCTTTTCCTTTGTCCTTTTTGGAATTCTACTAAGAATTCTCTTGAGAGAATATTTACATTTTTTTATGATATTGAGCTTTTTATGTTAAGGAGGCCCTATTTTCAGGAGCAAACATAGCAAGGCACAGGAGCTGTCTCTGGAGGCCGTCTATGCTAGTGCAGACATAGTTTTTGATAATCGCTTACCTCTCAGGACAGGTAGGGAAGGACATGAGACACGAGTGAGTGCATAGTAAGCACTTTGCACAGATTCAACATCCTGCAAAATTCTTAATCATCAAGTTCATCCTCTGTCTCTACTTCTTCAGACACAATGACATGAGACTGAAGCATACAAAACAACCACTCCTATAGGTCGAGACCTGTCAGACCTCAGCAACTACACCAAGTTCACTCTAGCATTAAACTGATTTCAGAGTAACAGAGACATGGGGTATCTGAGATAAATGAGCCCCCTTTGAATTTCACTTTTAAATGTCAACTCCCTTCCTAACATTTTAAAATATATACCATTAGTTAATGTTTATAGAGTGCTTCTGCTGTGCTCAGCACTGTGTTGATGACCTGCAGAAGAAGTCTCCTATAATGCTTACAGTAATTCTATTAGGTAGGCGTTATGAGTACCCCCAACTGACTGAGAAAAGAGCTGAGGCTTATAAAAGTTGAGTAAATTGTCCAAGGGCACATAACTTGTAAGCAGCAGAGGGCTGGGACTCAGAACTGAGTTCTAACTGCTTCTGACCTGCTTCCAGGTGCTGCTTCAAACCAGGAGCCAGCTGGGCCATTCCCAAGGGCCTATTTATAAGCAGTACTAAAACATTACAGCAAACGTAAGGAAATGAAATAAATTTACCATAATTCTTCTCAGGATGAGTGCTGTGTGTTGGTTGGAAGAAACACTTTGACAGGCTGCATGGTTTGAGGAGGGGTGGGGGTGAAAGGTGACAGTCCCCAAGAGATGTGTGTGCTCATGTGGCAGAAGTCACTGGGTCACTTACTCAGTGTGACCCTACCAGGACAGGATGTGCTTGCCACCATGGCTACTGGTTCATATGGCTTGAAGTGAGTGAGGTGTCACTGGGCTATTGCCCTCCATTCTCAAGTTTCCCCAAATGGAGCCCTCAATTCCATGACTCACCAAAGGCTTTTGAACTGACACTAAACCTTGGGGTATGATAAATGGGCTTGCCAGTCCCTTGCTCGGTGTGGATACACCTCACTACTTTGTGCTCTTTTTATACGGCAGATTCTCCAAGTAGTCCTCCAGTCAAATACATACTTTATGCAAATCCTTCAACCAAAAAAAAAAAAAAGGCACATTTTTGGAAGGTGCACACTTGGTGATCAAATACATGAAAGCATATTGTGGCAAAAGATCCAAAAGCATTAGAAGCATCCCCAAACATTTCTCAGCCAGTTTTATTTTCCCACTGCTTGTACGCCACTAACTGTGCTTCTCAGTTGCATGAGGACTTAAGCAAATTTCCAACTCAGAAACTACCACTGCTTCACGGAGCACAAACATCCAGACATTTAATAGGAAGTTGCACGCATAAGGACAGGCTTGTCTCCAAAATTGTCCATTACGGACAATCTTCAGAACCTTTGATCTTGGTTAGCTCAACAGGCTCCTAGGGCTTTATTGGCAGAGCCAGCTCAGTTAATTTGACTTAATCATATTTTTCCTTGTTGGTATACAGTTTGGGTCATAGTAACTTAAGAAGATGAGTGGGATACACAAAGATACTTTATCAGAGGAAAAATAATACTACGATATATAGGCACATTTCTTATGAGCTGTAACTTGAAGTACCCAATATATTGTATACACTAAGCTTCAATTCCTGCCTCTTATTTGACTCCTACAACCATATATTTAACAAATAAAATAACCATGCACAAGCACCAACCAATCAGAACAGACTTTGTAGTAACTGGTCTCTGCTTACCTCTTTGTACCATCTGATTATGAGCCTTGATATTTAAGGTTGACTTAATGCTGAGTCAGCAAGGTAGAAACTCTGTAAGCAAGAGAACTTTAGAATTTTCTTTTCATCTATTATTAACTCCTAGGAATTTGATAGATAATTTCAAAACAAATGGATTGAATGCTCAGATATCTGTACACTGCTCTTCCTTTGGTCTTTCCTTTGTTCAAATTCCGGATTTGCAAAGAAATCACTGTATAGGGCTGTGTGCATAGAATCATGTAGACTCAATAGGTTAATTGAAGGGATTTATCATGGTAACTATTTCCATACGTTGTTTTCACTTTCTGCATTGATTTTAGAGATTAAGCCTCATGACTCCTCTGAAGAAATGAGCTAATGGGTCCTCAAAGGACTTAAAAAGCATTCAGACTGAACCATGGTGCTAAGGCATAAGCAAGTTGTCTGCATAATTAGTCTTTGTTTAGAATGTGATGATCTATCTTCAGATATTTATGTGACAGCCATTCAGACTATTTGTTCCTCTTGAATATGGTGAGGAAAATTGTTTTTTTTAATAATAACTCCTATCCAGCCTAACTCCCCCTCATTTTGCAATGGCCTTTACTGGTGGGCAGCAGAGAAGGCTCTGTGACTTCTCAGCCTGTCTTGGAAAGGAACCTGGGGTGCTCCTCCCTTTATCTGTTACCTAAATGTAGATCTAAGTGAGGCCAAAGGATCTCTGGGGACAGGATAAACCAGCAGCTTCCTCATTTTCTTTCTCTTCTTCATTCATATACCTGGCCCAATTCAGGTCGGTGGCAATGATCCCCATCATCTCCAAGGAAAAAGCAGCGCAGTGATGGACACTGGTCCTCAAACTTTTCCATGAAGTGCTCTCGGCAGGGGACAATGCACTAGTACCCTGGACCTCCAGGAATGTCACATGCTACGTGATATGCTACAAGCTGGAAAGGTTTTCAGTGTTCTGTATTTTATCATTAAAAATGTCACATGATTATTTTTTTATTCTACTCCAATATATGTCTGTTTAAATACAAAACTATTTTATTTTACTTATCATGGAATGAAGCTGACTTACCATGGAATCAATTGTTTCTTGGAATCAAGTTCCAAGAAGATTTACCATGTTTTTCCTGTCAAATCATGTGTCCTCTGGCATACTGGTTTGAGAATCTCGGAGGTAGATGAAAGAGCACTGAACCTAAAGAATGAGACCTGGATTCTAATTCTGCCTCTGTCAGTAATACTCTTTAATCTAGATTATTTTATCATCTATGTTCTCCCTTTTTTAATGAAGGAAAATATTTTCAATACATTCCAACTCTAAAATTCTATAAAGCTTATATTTTTGTATCATAATTTTATACATATTATCTTTAGAATAAATAAGGTCATATTAAAAAATGTTGAAAACATTTGATGCTTCCAGAAAAGAGAATGGAATGGTCATGAAAAAGAAACAAAAGGAAGATTTCTTAGAGCAATATAAAGAGTTTATTTAAGTCAGGGAGACTGACTTAAGACTCAGAAATCAACACCAGTGATTGGTGAACTTGAGCCTCAAGGTTTCTACTCTTCTCTGCCTTTTGCATTTAAAGGTGGTCAATAATCAAGAAAAAAAATTTAGCAAAATTATGTATGCATTTATTCTTTCATCTAGCAAAGCCACTTCAAAGAATCTATTCCCAAGATATGTTGGCCAAAACACAGGCATAGCATATATGCAGTAGCAAAAGAGTAGAAACAATCTAAAAGTTCATCACCAAGGCACTAATTGAATAAAAGATGGTTTGTTTGTTAGATGGAGTATTATAAAGCTGTAAACAAGGCATGAGAAGTGTCTATATAGTGCAATGGATTGACCTCCATCATGCATGCAGTAAAAAAAAATAGAGAAAAATGAGTGTGGTATACTTCATGTAAGAAAGGGATGAATATAAATATGTATACATACTCATATTCTTTAAAATGAAAAGATGAACCAAAAAAAAGTTTCATTAAAAATACCATCTGTAGGGAGAGGGAAGTAGAGTGGAGGAAGAGGGATAGACATAGACTTCTTTGAATATACTTTGCTTTGTAAATTTGACTTTGGAATTTTTATATAATTATAACACAAAATTAAATTTCAAAACATCAATACCTGAAAATCAAAAGCAACTGAAAAAAACAAACATAAGCATTTATAGAGTTGGTAGCGTAATTGCATGGAAGAAATTATTTCAAACAACTTTACAACAGAGGAGTATATTGATTGTATGTTCCTAACAGGATATGTCATAAGACAAAAAAATTGCAGGAAACAAAATAATAAATCTTAAAATATTTTCAGTAAGCACATTGTTGGAGATAGTATTGATATTGTTATTCTAAGATTGTTGCACATGAATTGCGGGATAAATCAAATTCTGTTGGTTCATTAGAAACTAGGGTTTTCTGTGTGGGAGAAAAGAGAAACAGATGAAAGATAAAGTTAAGTAAAAACACTGTAGCCCTGAATTAAATGGAAATTATCAGTAGAAATTATAAATAGGTTATCGTTTGAAAAGAAACACATTTCCTAGCCATATTCACTAAATAGATCTAGAAATAAGACCTTATTCTATAGCAGTGTACACCCATATTGACCAAATTCTCTAAATCCCACAAAGGAAAACAGGGCTGCTTGGAGAAAAGGCCTATTCTAGGCCTGGGGCAGGAAATGTACAAGACAAGCCTGGAATATCTTGTCATACAAAGCAGCAAAGAAGCACTCAAAGGCTTCAATGGTTGTACCAACAGGTCTCAGGGGCAGTGGTGGGCTCGAGCCAGGCCTTACAGGCTCATTAGAGCTGATTCTCGAACAATCAGAAATTTCTGACTCTTGTTAAAATATTGGTAGCTTGAAATCAGCCATATTGGGAAAACTTACACCAAAGAAATTGACAAATGCTACACATTACATTTCTTTTTTTTTGAAAGCCTCTTTGCCAGTACATCACTATAAGGAGTCAACTTGAGGAGGATACTATGGACAAAGAGAGAACACTTTGAGCAGCATTAAGAATAACAACTGCAATGGAGTGAAAATATATCAAATATAATTAAATCTATATGTTCATTATGGTACCACACTCCCCTCCACACACACAAATTTCACTGGTTAGCTTCAAAGCATATGAGGTAATCAAACTTCTATTTTGAAAACTAGTAAAGAAGGGGAAAGGACCAGGCACTTATCTTGTCTTTTCTATGCAAAATATATACGATCAACACAGAGTTGATAGGAAAAACTTCTTTTTATAAATCTATGCCAGATAATAAATGATAAAAGAATGACAGACTATCACCATTTCCAATCCCTAATTAATGAATGAATCTTGACAATGAACAATAACAGCTGCTAACACAATCAAATGGGAGAGGATCAGCCATTTGCTTACCTACCAAACACTGTCCATGAAGTAGGCTTGCCTCTCTCACTCCACACCCCCCAGCCCCAAATGAAATCTTTATAGATTTCCAGCTAACTACCATTTTAGAGGAAATATAGGGAAAAAAGAAATATGTTAAAGAAAATAATGCAATCATCAAAATTTAGACTGGTGGAAACTCTACAGGACAAATTATGCAATTTCTTAAGAAAGTAAATTGCAAAGAAATATAGAGATGAGAAAAGTGGGAGAGAGAGCATGAGAACATCTATAGATTAAAAGAGACTTAAGAAACATCAGTCAATGGCAATGTATGGACTTATTTCAATCCTGATTCAAACAAACTGAGGAAAAAATTAAACAACTATAAGACAGTGGGGGAAATTTGAACAATGACTGACATTAATGTTTTTGAAGAATTATTAATTTTTAAAGCAGAGCTATGGCATCATGGTTATGTTTTTAAAACAAACACTTATTTTAGGAATACACGATGAAATATTTATGGATGAAATGACAGGATATCTGGAGTTTGTTTCAAAATAATGAGTGGGGGCCAGTAAAAGTCGGTAAGGTAATAGAACTCTGCTGCTCCAAGCGTAGTCCACTGGCAGCAGGATCCATGTCATCCAGGAGCTTATTAGAAATGGAGAATCTCAGGCCTGAGCATAAACTACAAAAAACTGCATTTTAACATTCAAGTTGATCCTTATGTTCACTGAATTTTGAGAAGCTCTGGTTTAATAAAACACAGTTGGCCGCTGTCTAAGCTGGGTAAGAGTTACATTAGAACACTATCCTCTCTACATATGTATGTATCTGAAATGTTCCGTCACCAATAGTTCTCTGAAAAAGAAAGCCAGATTAGAGACTTCCCCTTTTCTCCTTCCATCACTTCCCTAACTTAGCCCCTGCGTCTGGTACTTTACCAACAGCACCTTCCCTAACTGACCCTGAGGTGTCCTCACAGGGAACACTCCAAACCTCTTGAACTTTAGGGCCATTTCTATTGTGTTCCCAGTCCTAAACCCCAAGATCTGAAAGTCGATGTCAAAGGCGGAACAATTTCTCTGCTCCAAGAGCCCTAACAACTTCTCTGTGAAGGGCGTTTGAGGCTTTCCAGGGGAAAGGAGCAGACACTGGCACCTCCTGCCAGGACTGATTGCGAAACTCAGGAGGAGATGACATTTCCCAGCTGGCTCCGTGCCATGGCCCAGCTGCACTTGCTACAAAGGTCATTATTATCTCTTTGGTGATTTTCAAAAATATTTTAGCACCGTTATGAAAACAACAAAGGGGAGGTGAAGGGAGAGATCTGTTCACGTGGATGGAGCCTTGTGTTTTCTGCTGTCCAGTATGGAATGGGAATGAGGTTGTGAGGCTCAACCAGAGTAGAGGAGAATGAAGAAAGCAAGGATCATCTTGTTTGTGTTTTACCTCTTCTGTTTGGCAAGATTCTTTCAATAAACAAATGCATTTTCATAATGGTTCAGAAAAAATCTACTCAACTTGCTGCATTCATACGTTATCCCACCTCATTGTCAGTCTTCTCTCCTTTTTTCCAACTTATACAAATAATTGCCAGGCAATTCAGAATTCAAGGTCTTTTGGGAATCACCCTGTCCAAAAATTTAATAACCGAAGGCAATCATTTAAGCAAATTCCATCCTGTATTAGAAAACAGCAACAATATTCTTTTAAATATTTGAAAAAAAGTAGATTTTACTAGTAATCAAATAAATGCAAGGAAAATAATGAGGTGTCACCATCACCTCTCAGATTGGCAAGTGCTTCTCCACAGGATTGAGGAAAAGCCAGCACTGTCATAGCACTGATGGGAGAGTGATGGGGGGACCTTACGAGACAAAAATATAGCATTATGTATCAGTAGCCTTTTTTTTTTTAAAAGGCTTTTTTTAAAAAAAGAAAGGCTGTATTGAAGTATAACCAACAAACAATAAACTGCCCATATTTAAAGTATACAATTCAATAAGTTTTAACATATGTTTACACCAGTGAAACCATCACCATTATCAAAACAATGAACATATTCATCACCCTCCAAAATTTCCTCCTGTCCCTAGTAATCTCACTCTCATGACCATCTTTGACACTCCCTCACGTCCGCAAACGTAACCTAGAATACAAGTGAGATGAAACTACATAGAGCGTGTTCTTTGGTCTGGCCTCTTTCACTCAGCAAAATTACTTTGAGACTTATCTACAGTGTAGCGTGTACCAATAGTTTCTTCTGTTTGAATGATAACTAGTTGCTATAGACTAAATATCTGTGTGTCCCCGAAATTCACCTGTTGAAGTCCTAATGTGATAGTATCATGAGGTGGGGCATTTTCGAGGTAATTGGTTCAGGAAGGCAGAGCCCGAGCGATAGGATTAATGTCCTCATACGAGGGGAAAGAGAGCTAGCTAGCCCTCTCTCTCTGCCAAGTGCGGATACAAGGAGGAGAAGGCCATCTATAATCCAGGAAGAGGACATTCACCAAGGACCCACCTATGCTGGCACCTCGGCTATGCAGACTTCAGAATGGTGAAAAATAATAGTTGTTGTTTAAGCCACCCAGTCTATGGCATTCTGTTTTAGCAGCCTGAACTGAGACGCTAGTGCTCCACTGCGTGGACATGCCACAGTTCATCTGCTTACCTGTAGATAGGAATTTGGGTGGTTTCAGGGGTTTGGCTACTACAAGTACAGCTCTATGAACTTGCACGTACAAGTCTTTGTGTGGATACATGCTTTTTCTTCTCTTGGGTACATATCTAGGAGTAGAATGGCTGAATCATGTGGTAGGAATGACTTTTTAAGAAATTGCCAAACTGTTTTCCAAAGTGATTATACAATTTACATTCCCACCAACTGTATATGAGAGAGTTCTAACTCCTCGGCACCCTGGCCATAACTGGGCATTATCAATCTCTTCATTTTTTGCCATTTCCAGCAGGTGTATAGTGGTATCTCGTGGTTTTAGTTTGCATTTCTCTAATGACTAATGTTGAGCATCTTTCCTTCCATGTGTATATTTGCCACCTTTATATCATCTTTGGTAAAATGACAATTCAAATCTTTTGCCCTCTTTTTTAAAATTTGATTTTTTTCCTTATTATTGAGTTTTGAGAGTTCTGTATATATTCTTGACACAAGTCCTTCAGCAGTTATATGATTTGCAAATATTTTCTTTCAGTCTGTAGCAAATCTTTTCATGCCTAACAGTATCATACAAAGAGTAGAAGTTTTTAACTTTGATTAAGTCCAATTAATCAATTTGTTCTTTTATGTAACGTGTTTTTGGTATGGTATCTAAGAAAGAGTTACCTAACACAGATTACAAAGGATTTCTCCTATGTTTTTGTCCAGAAGTTTTAGAGTTTTAGATTTACATCTAAGTCTACAGTTCACTTTGAATGCATGTGTGTGTTTGGTGGAAGGTATGGATCAAGTTCATTTATTCATATGTGGGTATCCACTGTTCTAGGATTATTTGTTGAAAAGACTATCTTTTTTGGTGTGTGTGAGGAAGATTGGCCCTGAGCTAACTTCCGATGCCAATCCTCCTCTTTTTGCTGAGGAAGATTGGCCCTGGGCTAACATCCATGCCCATCTTCCTCTGCTTTATATGTGGGACGCCACCACAGCATGGCTCAATAAGTGGTGCGTAGGTCCGCACCCAGGATCCGAACCCGCGAACCCTGGGCCACCAAAGTGGAGAGTGCGAACCTAACCACTACACCACTGGGCCGGCCTGAAAAGACTATCTTTTACCACTGAATTGCCATTGCTCCTCTGAGAAAATCAGTTGTCCATATATCCATACATGTAATATCTATTTGAGTACTCTTTGTTCTGTTCCATTGATCTATTTGTCTTTACACGAACACTGCATCGTTTTGATTACTGTAGCTTTATAATAAGTCTTGAAATCAGGTAGTGCTAGTCATCCCACTTTGTTCTTCTTTTTCAAAGTTATTTTGGCTATTCTAGGTGCTTTGCATTTCCATGTGAATTTCATCTTAATCAGTTTTTCAATATCTGTAGAAAAGTCTGCTGGGATTTTGATTGGGATTGCATTGAACTTATAGAGCAATTTGGGGATAATTGACATCTTATCAATATTGAGTCTTCCACCCATGAACAGGCATATCTCTTCATTTATGTAAGTCTTCTTTAATTTATCTCAGCAATATTTTCTAGTTTTCAGTATACAATACTGTCAAAACTTTTGTGGGATTTATCCCTAAGTATTTCATTTTTTTATGTTATTATAAATAGCACTATTTTAACTTTCAATATTTGACCATTTGTGGCTAGAATATAGAATTGTAATTGATATTTATATGTTGATCTTGTACCCTGAAATGTTCCTGAACTTACTTATTACATCTAGGAGCTTTTTTATAAATCTCATTGCATTTTCTACGTAAACAATCATATCATCTGCAAATAAACACAGTTCCACTTCATTTCCAACCCAGATACCTTTGATATCTTCTTCTTGCCCTATTCCACTGTCTAGAACTTTCAGTACAATGTTGAATAGAAGTGTCGAGAGTGGCTATCTTGCCCTTCTTCTGATCTTGGTTAGAAAGTTTTCAGTCTTTAACCATTAATCATGATGTCAGCTATAGGTATTAAGTATATGATCTTCATCAGGTTCCTTTCTATTTCTAACTTGCTATGATTTTTTTTAATCAGTAATAGATGTTAAATTTGCCAAATACTTTTTCTTCATCAATTAATATAATTTCACATTTCTTCTGCAGCGTGTTAATATGGTAGATTACATTAATGGATTTTCCAGCATCACTCCGGCTTTGTACACCCGGAAAAACTTCTTGGTTGTGGTGGTTAATTCTTTTCATATTTTATTGGATTCAAATTTATAGATTTTGTTAGAATTCGTGCATCTGTGCTCATAAGGGATATTGATCTGTAGTTTTCTTGTAATGTCTTTGTCTGGTTTTGGTATCAGGGTAATCTCAAAGAATCAGCTTTTAATTTCATTGATTTTTTTCTGTTTTCTATTAATTTTATTTTACTCTTTGTTGATTATATCCCTTTTTCTACTTACTTTGAGTTTATTTGGTCTTCTGCTTTTGGTTTCTTAGGGTGGAAGCTGAGGTCATTCACTTGAGACATTTTTTTCTTTCCTAATATAGACGTTGCACACCCTGTATTTCTCCCTGAGCGCTGCTATAGCAGCATCCCACAGATTTTGATATGTTGAGCTTTTATTTTCATTCAGTTAAAAATACTTTCTAATCCCCATTTTGCTTTCTTTGACCCATGGGTTATTTAGAAGTACATTATTTAGTTTCCAAACATTTGGGGGTTTTATAGAAATCTTCTTAAAATTGATTTCCAATTTAATTCCACTGTGATCAGAAATTATATTCTGTATAATTTGAATCCTTTTCATTTTATTGACATTTGTTTTATGCACCAGAATACGATCTATCTTAGTAAATGTTCCATATGTGTACACAGAAAATAATGTGTATTCTGTTTGTTGTTAATTGGAATGTTTCATAAATGTCAATTAGGTCAAGTTGGTTGATAGTGCTGTTCAACTTTTCTACATCCTTACTGATTTTCTGTCTTAGTTGTTCTATCAGTATTCAGAGAGGTATTGAAATCTTTGACTATCACTGTTAATTCATCTTATTCTCCTTGCAGTTATATCTGGTTTTGCTTCATTTATTTGAAGCTTTGCTATTAGGTGTATAAACATTTAAGATTGTTATGGGCCTTTGAAGAATTGACTCCTTTGTTATTGTGAAATGATCTTCTCCTCCCTGGAAATGTTCTTTGCTCTGAAATATACTTCATCTGATATTAATATAGCCACTCCAGCTTTCATTTGATGAGTGTTAGCATGTAATGTCTTTTTCTAGTCTTTTACTTTTAATTCATTTGTATCTTTATATGTGAAGAGTGCTACTTGTACACAGCTTATAATTGGGTCTTTTATCTTTTTTGGTTTTTTTTTTTGTGAGGGAGATCAGCCCTGAGCTAACATCATGCTAATCCTCCTCTTTTTGCTGAGGAAGACCGGCTCTGAGCTAACATCTATTGCCATTCCTCTTCCTTTTTTTCTTCCCCAAAGCCCCAGTAGATAGTTGTATGTCATAGTTGCACATCCTTCTAGTTGCTGTATGTGGGACGCGGCCTCAGCGTGGCTGGAGAAGCGGTGTGTCGGCGCCCGCCTGGGATCCGAACCCCGGGCTGCCAGTAGCACTTAACCTCTAAGCCACGGGGCCGGCCATGGGTCTTGTTTTTTAAAATCTAATCTCTCACTTCTAGAATATTTAGACCATTTGCATTTACTGTGATTAAATTATTAGGCTTGAATCTATCACCTTGCTAAGTGTTTCCTATTTTTCCCATTGTTTTTGTTCTTCTTTTGCTCTTTTTTTTGGCCTCATTTTTTATTAATTTAACTTTTTTATAATTTCATTTTATCTCATTTGTTGTCTTATTAGCTACAACTCTTTGTTTTGTTATTTTGGCGGTTGCTTTGGGGTGTATAGTATGCATCTTTACCTTATCCCAGTCTGCCTTCAAGTGACATTGAAACATCCCATGTATAGTAAAAGGTCTTACCATATATTTTTAAATCTTTCCTCCTGAGCTTCATGCTATTTTTATCTCACATTTTACATATACTTTAAATCTCTCACTAAATAATTATTTTTATTTAAACAATCCATGATCTCATAAAGACATTTAAATAATTAGAAAAAATTTGTGTATTTGCTCATGTAGTTACTACTGTGAGGCAATTCTTAATGGGTTTCCCATGTTTCTGAAGATCTTGTGAGCAAAGGCTTTGAATGCTTTTGTTTCAGACTATCTTTTCAAGCATGTTTATATAATGAGCAGCCTTCACTGAGGCTAAAATAGTGTCTCCCTCTGGGACAGAGGGCATGAGTTTCTGCTCTTTTATACTATCTTTTATACTAAAGATAATGTCTTCCTCCTGGGGAAAGTTTGGACAGATTTGTTTCCAGCCCATTATAAAAAATTATATTTTACTAAATTCAAGGTTTCTTAGTTGTAACACAAGGAACCATGTGCATCACATATCTAGCCCAACCTGCTTCCCCGCATGGGACTTGGGTGGCGTGGAGAACTGGCATGAACATGAAGTTCATGCTGCTTGCTATGTTATGAGTAATAAAGTTCTTTGTCTCTGACCCAGGCATCTTGTATCTTCCGCCAGCACCCATGAAACCATAGAAGGGTGGAAGGCTAACTTATTAACTTGCAAATAGAGTAAGAGCTCAGACCATTCACAGTTCTTGATAATTACTATTTCTGGGGCTCTTCATTCCTTTATGTAGATCGGATTTTCATCTGGGTCATTTTCCTTCTGCCTGAAGGAGTCTTTCAAGAAATTTAGTAAGATCACGTTCCCAAATGTCTGCACAGAAATAGCACGGAGATACCTGTAGCCTAGGTGACATTCTCTTATTCTGGGATGCCTTAATGGCTTTTCTTATCAGTATACCGACAGTTACATGCATCACATCTTTTGTTTTTATTCATTTGGTTGTCTGCCTTTCCTGCTAATATATGCACTCTGAGGATGAGAACCATGTTTATCTCTTTCACTCCATAGCCAACAGTGCTTAACACCAATGTTGCAACTTGATGGATCTCAATATTTATTCACTAAATGAATAAAAGCATCTTTTTCTTTGCTTTGACATTTTTTTTGCTCTGCTCCCAATTACGGACGGGATAAAATAGGAGAGAGGAGGATGGGAGAAGAGAAAAGAGAGGAAAGGAGAGGATGAAAGGGAAAGTGAGGGGAGGAAAAAAGATGCGAGAGGAAGGGAGTGGAGGGGAGTGGAGGGACCTGGAGAGCAGAGAAGGAAAGAGGAGGGGAGTGGTGGGGAGGGAGGGAGAGGCCTCTCATTAAGCAGCTTCTGCAATCACTGTTGAATATGGGAGCAGAATAGAAAGATTTTTCTGAGCTTAGGAAATTGTTCTCCAAAATGAACAAAATAGTATTTTTAAGAGTAGGTAGATTATATTTATAAAGATGTCTTAATAAACCCTTAACTGCCTCCTTGCTTTTCCTACTGCCTGAATATTTAGCAAGTACAGTTAATATATTTACATAGACATCTCGCCTATATTTATAAATATATCTATAGAGATGTAGCTTGTTCTGTCTTTTCACACCATAAGAATATTTCCCCTTTGGTCCAGAGAAGATAATTTTGCTAAACCAAGTAGCTGGCTGGTTCATTAGGCAACTCCCAAACCTAACACGGAAATAACTATGAGCTAGTTAATGCCAAGACTAAATCATCTTCCATGTGTTGACCTTAAACAGATAGACAGCCAGTTATTTCTCCAGCAAAAATGGGTTTATTTGAGATCAGTAAAGAGTTGCAAACCAGGCAGGGTCTGCAACCACAGCCAGCTGTGTGCAAGTCCTCCAACAGCAAGGAAGGAGAAATTCTTTTACAGAGGGGAAGAGGAAGTTGGGAGGGCTATTGTAAGCCAAGAGTCCATTGGACAAATTGAGAGTTTGATGTGTAGTGGCTTTTCATTGACTGACCTGTGACAGTCTCTCATTGGCTGAACTTCCTGATGGTCAAACAGAGGAAGTCTTTTTTCTTCCTGTTGGGTTTTGCTATTACATAGGGCAGGAGAGCGCCCCCTTTTAGCCTCCCTACTCCAATTTAATGGTTTCTATTTATTAATTTGACACATGTTAACATAGTTTCTTCCTAAACTTTGATGAAGGCATTATTTCCTCCATGGTTTCCCATTCCCGTTCATTTAAAATGTCTTTAGCACTCCTAACTATTGCTTCAGGTTTGGTCTGAGAATCATGGAAATCCTACAGATTCCTTTCTTTTCTAAGTATTCGCAGGCTAGAGATTCAGTTCTGCTTACTTTTCATTGAACTCAGAAGATAAAAGCTCTGTGTAACTTTTCCTGTAAAATGGTGGCGACCTTCCTACTTGGGTCAAATCTCAGCAAGTAGTTTAAGTTCAGCCTCTCTGATTCAAGAGCGCTTTTACCAACCCTATCAGGTGACTTGGGGCATATTACTTTCCTTTGCCCAATGAGAGTGAATATTATATATAGCTTTCCTCTGTGGGTATAAACATTGAACATCCTTTTCTTTCTTGGATGACTCATGCTGTGTGCACATGTGTGTGTGCACACCTGCATGTGTGTGCAATGTCTGTGTTTGGGTGAGGGGATGTCAAGTTAGAGGAGCACCAGTCTCAAAGTTAAGGACATTTTTCAGAGTCCAACATTCCATGTCCTGCCTCTTACCCTGCTGCTGATGCTCTTTGATGACTTCCACAAGCTGACTGTTGCTTTCCGAGTTGTACATTCAGTTTACAATAGAAACTCTAGTGATCCGGGTTTTTCAGCTGCTCACAGCCTACTGGTTGCTTTCCTGGTCTTGAGGTTAACTCTCTGTGTTTTTAGTTTATCATCTATTTTTATGCCTTCCTTTTGATCAGATTGCATATTTCCTCCCATGTTCTTTCCTTCCATATTCCTTCCCAGCCTGCTGTTAATCTTGCTTGCACTTCTCTCTCATTTTATTCTTTCTTCTTATAATGTTTGATAGGCAAGGCACAAGACCACCACCATTGACTTCTTTCAAAGAGGATTCTCATTCTCTAGAAAAGTCCCTTTCATGTATTACAATGTGGGTCTCACCACTCACTCCAGGCTAGATCTAAACTCAGATTTCTAAAGAATAAATTTTAATTTTTTTTTAGTAGGTCATAGATCTCCTGTATGGTAGTAGGGATTATGTGTGATTCATCCATTCGTTCATTTATTCATTCAACCAGTATGCACTGAGCACCTCCCTCCAGGAACAGTCTGAGTATTCTTTATAGCTTGTAAGTTAATGTGCATATTAAACTCTGGCAACCACCTCAATTTTGTACGACATCGGGTCACTTAAAGTAAAATTTGATTTTGAAGCACAGAGGTTTGATATGAGAACTCTCAGATAGTGGTTAAATTTAAATCACTTTTTAAATACACTGAGCCAATTGGAGAAAGGTGCTTTGAGGGAATGACATTGAGAAACCAAGAGAAGGCAACAAGAGGGCCTATGATGTAGGCGAAAGGTACAAGTGAGAGAAGGAATGGCAGGCTTTGGTAGTGATGGCCAAAAGGCTGTATTTGGATGGGACGGAACTGTGAGGCCATTGATAAACGTTGAGATAAGTGCTTCAAACTAACTGTGTTTGGAAACTGCAGTGACTTGTTCCTCCAAGGTTCAGATTAAACAACATTTGTTTAAGAGAAGGAGCCATGGCTTCTGACTGTAGACTTTTGCTAGAAATTTGCTTGGAATTCACCACTCGTTCAAGTCAACTTCCAAAGAAGTATTCTACTTTATTGCTGAAATTTGCTTGTTTCAGTCTCTCCCTCAGAGCGGTGAGCTTAGAAGGCAAAGTCTTAGGCCTGGACTCCTATTTTCGTGATTGCTCTGATCATCTTTCAGATAACCAAACTTTTCTCATAATTAGAATGGGGCCGAGTTATACTTGGTCATGTGAGCAATTCTGCCTTCTGAGTTATTTGTGTTTATAAGTGTACCAAAATTACTGTAGCCAAAAATGTTGTGCTATGCTTAATAACAAAAATGTGGGTGTGAACATGTAAATATTATAAAGAACCAAAAAAAATCGAACCACAGAAGAGCACCATATTATGTCAGCAAACAGGTAACATACAGAAAGTGTAAGTCGGGAGTGTACATGATTGGTAAGGGCTGGACGTGGTGGAGTTGAGGGAAGGAAGGACGGGAAGCAACTGGAGGAAACTGACCTCAACAGAGAACCCAAAGGAAAAGAAAAATGAGATGTCTCAGAGCAAGAACAATTAACTCCGCGTTACCAGGTGACTTCCTAAGTGCAGTAGGATAATTAATTTTTTTTAATATTCCTTCTTTCAAAAACCAACAAGCTTGAGGAAATTGCTTTAATCACTGTGGTTGTAAAACAAGTCATAGATGAGAAGTTAAATGTGCTAAATTAAACAGAGCAACATTCCATCATTTTTTTCAGTTACTCTATCTATGGACCTAAGTAGCTTAATTTACACACAATATCTACTCCTTGCGAAAAGCCTTGATAATAGGAGGTCAAAAACATTGTTACAAAATTAATTAACCATCTTCTAAGCGGGTTTCCCAAAGCATCAGCTTTGCCTTAGGGTACAGTCTGAGAGGGTTTAGAGCAGTAATGTTCCTTACAAGAGAAAAAGAATATTGGAAAAGAAATTAAAACTGACAGGGAAAAAAAGAGTTTCAGCACAGATGGCCCAGTTTGTGATGGGAAAAGAGGTCGGGTGTAATAGAGCATTCTGTTTCATTTCTAAAATGAAAAATGCCTACATATTGGCAGGAAAAGTCTGGTCTTCTGATTCAGCCAAGGAGGTCAGGTCAAAATTTTATCTTCTAACGAAATAGATCATGTAATTCGTTGCTGGAAAGTAATTGAAAGTTGGCCCAATTGGAGAACCATTTCCCCTGAAGACTCACTCCTCTTAAATTGAGCAAATGTCAGAACCAGACATTAAAAAGCTAATGTTTGTCTTCTAATTCTCAAAGACTTTATTGTGTGTTTTCTGTGGACTTGTGTACATGAACTTTCCTAGGCTTGTGTAAATGGTTCATACCAGGCTGCCTCTGACCACTGATCCCTTAAATGGAAGCAACATTTCAGAAACTGTTAGTGGGCTCGAAATAGAAGGAATGGTTAGAACAGGGAATTGTAACTCTTTCAGACGCAATGCACTCCTTCTATAACGAGCGTCCTTTGTGTATTAGTATATGATTTTCATAAATTTTTTAAAAACAGAAACAAAATATAATACAAATAAGGACCTTAATCTCTTCAAGCCCCACTTTTTTCTTGTGTAAGAAAATTATATCTGTCTGTATATCTATAGGTGATTGAATGTACCCGTCACACCGTTTTTTTAAAGAATGTTTGCATTGATACCATTTGGAGCTTTCTAGAAAAATATCACTAATTATGACATTACCAATGTCTTTGGGGGAATAAAGAGATTTTTTGTTATTTTTGGCTTTTGATCTTTTTTATAAAATATCTAAAGTGCCCTCATATGCAGCACTTTAAAAGTTTTAAAACTGTTAAAAGGCTTTCAACATAAGCAACATTATCATACTGTGTATCTTCCAACCCTCAACACTGCTCCTTAGAGATAACTATTTTCAACTCTTAGCTGTTTCTTCTGGTACATACCTCCATATTTATAAATAATATGTTTGTATTATTATTTCTTTTTTTAGCTTTATTGAAGTACAATTGATAAATATAATTGTAATATATTTAAAGCTTACATTGTGATTAGTTGATACATACATACATTGCGAAAGGATTCCTCCCCATCTAGTTAATTAACACATCCATCACCTCACACACTTATTTTATATATATATATATATAAATATTTTTTTTTTGGTAAGAACATTTAAGTTCTACTCTCTTATAAATTTCAATTGTACAATACAGCGTTATCAACTACAGTCACCGTGTTATACATTAGATCCTCAGACCTTATTCATCTTAAAACCTTATTCTTCTTATTTGTCAAAAAAATTTGTAACTATGTATAGTGATGGATGTTAACTAAACTTATTGTGCTAATCATTTTGCTATATATATATATATATATATATATATGTCAGATCATTATGTTGTACACCTAAAACTAATACAATGTCATATGTCATTATATCTCAATAAAAACATGAATAAAGTTTTATTAATTTTTTAATATTTTAATTTACATGCAGTAAAATTAGATTTTGTTATGATGTACAGTTCGGCGTTTTAATACATGTATAGATTCACATAAGCACCAGCACAATCAGCTCAAAGAATAGTTTCATCACACCAAAAAATTCCTTCATCCTAACCCAACCTTTTTGTCCCCACCCTAACCCCTGAGAACCATTGGTCTATCTGTAACCTGTCACACCATCTTTGCCTTTCCCAGAATGTCATATGAATGGAATCAAACAGCATGAATAATCTTTTGAAACTTGCTTCTGTTGGGGGTCGATTCTCTGTTATGTTTCTACATGTCTTGTGAGGCGCTCTGCTATGGTGGTTTCAAGGCTGTTTGCTATGATAGAGGTAGCAGCTCCCTCTGAGGCAGAGGGCAGATTTATTTCCTGACATGGATCATAAAGATTAGTTCTCCCTATAAGGCAAAGGTTGGGCAGGCTAGCTTACAGACTCCTTTATAAGACCGGGGTTTTCTAAGGTGGAGTTCCTCGGCTATGACAAAAATCCACTGTGTTGTTTTTTACCTGCATCTGCCTTGTGCCCATGGGTTGGGGGCTAAGGCAGCTGATTCGAATACAAAGCTCTTGTTGGCTGCTGTGCTGTGGATAATAAAGTCCTTTGTTGCTGCCTCAGGAGTCACCTGTCTTCTGTCCCCATCTATGAAGCTGTGGCGGGCTAAACTGTTAGCTTGCAAGCAGGGTAAGACCTCAGATCCTTCCCAATTCCTGATGCTTCCTCCATTTGGCATAATGCATTCTGATTCATTATATTATTGTGTATAATCAGTAGTGTATTAGTTTCCTAGGCTGCTGCAACGAAGTATCACAAACTGGGTGGCTTAAAACAATAGAAATTGATTGTCTCCTAGTTCTCAAGGTTAGAAGTCTGAAATGAAGGTGTCGGCAGGGCCATGCTCCCTCTGAAACTTGTAGGGGAATCATTCCTTGCTCCTTCCAGCTTCTGGAGGTTTGCCAGCAATCTTGAGTGTTTCTTGGCTTGCAGCTGCATCACTTCAGTCTCTGCCTTTGTCATCACGTGGCGTTCTCCCCACGTGTCTCTGTCTCCACATGGCTGTCCTCTTACATGCGCACCAGTCATGTTGAATTAGGGGTCCGCCCTACCCCAGTATGACCTCATCTTCATTACATCTGCAATGACCCTATTTCCAAATAGGTACTGGGGGTGAGGACTTCAACATATCTTTTTTAGGGGGGCACAATTCAACCCATAGCAAATAGTTTGTTTCTTTTTATTGCTAATTAGCATTCCGTTGGATTGGATGTATGACAGTTTATCCATTTGCCTATTGAAGGACATTTGGGTTATTTCCAGTTTTTGGTAATTATGAGTGATGCTGCTATAATCATTTATGTACATATTTTTGTGTGCACATAAGTAAGTGTTCATTTCTCTAAGATAAATACCTAGGAATGAGATTGATGGGTCATATGGTCACTTTGTCTAAAACTGTTTAACTTTATAAGGAACTATTTTCTGGAGCGGCTGTATCATTTTGGATTTCCACCAGCAATGTATCAGAGTTCCAGTTGTTCTGCATCCTCACAAGCACTTGATATTGTCATTTTAAAAAATTTTGCTGTGGGGGGCCAGCCCCATGGCATAGTGGTTGAATTCCATGTGCTCCACTTTGGCGGCCCAGGTTCCTGGGTTTGGATCCTGGACATGGACCTACACCACTCGTTAGCCATGCTGTGGTGGCAACCAACGTACAAAATAGAGGAAGATTTGGCAACAGATGTTAGCTCAGGGCCAATCTTCCTCAGCAAAAAACAAAAAAAAATTTTGCTAGGTGTATGTGTTGCCATTCAAATAGTCATATAGTGCTCACTGTGACTTTAATTTATATTCTCTAGTAACAAATGCGGTTGAGCATCTTTTCCTGTGTTTATTTGCAACTTATATATCTTGTCTGTTCAAATCTTTTGCTCCTTTTTAATTGGTTTGTTTGTTGTTGTATTTGGAAATATATATATTTATTCTGTACACAAGTCATTTGATAGAGATGTAATTTGAACACCTTTTCTCCCAGACTGTTGTTTGTTCTTTCATTTTTTCTTTTTTTGGTGAGGAAGAATGTCCCTGAGCTAACATCTGTTGCCAACCTTCCTCTTTTTGCTTGAGGAAGATTGTCCCTGAGATAACATCTATGCCCATCTGCCTTTATTTTGCATGTGGTACACTGCTACACGGCTTGATGAGTGGTGTGTAGGTCAGCACCTGGGATCTGAACCTACAAACCCTGGGCTGCTGAAGCAGAGCACTCGAACTTAGCCACTATGCCACTAGGCCAGCCCCTGCCCTTTCATTTTCTTAACAATGCCCTTTGTAAAGCAAAACCATTGCAATTTTGATGAAGTCCAATTTATCTTGTTTTTCTTATGTAGCCTGTGCTTTTGGTGTCAATACATGTGAAATCTTTGCCTAACCCAAAGTCATAAAAATATTCTCCTATGCTTTCATCTAAAGATTTAATATTTTGTTGAAATTTGAGTCTATGATCCATTTTGAGTTAACTTTTGCATAAGGTGTGAGGTTCAATTAATTTTTCTTGCCAATGGCTCTCCAATTGCTCCAGCATCATTTGCTGAAAAAGTTATCCTTTCCTCATTGAATTGTCTTTGCACATTTCTCAACTGACCACTTGTGTGGGGCTATTTCTGGACTCTATTCTGTTCCATAAATTTGCTCCTATCCTTTCATCAATACTATACTATTTTGATTATTGTAGATTGAAATTTTAAAATTGCATACTGTGAGCTCTCCTATTTGGACTTTATCAAAACTGGTTATTCTAGCTCTTTCTCCTTTCAATACAGATTTTAGAATCAACATGTCTATATACAAGAAAATTCTGCTCTGGTTTTGATTTGGATTGCATTAAATCTACACATTCATTTGAGAAGAATTGACATCTTAAGTATATTAAGTCTTCCAATTTATGAACTCCATTTATTTAGGTCTTGTTTGATTTCTTTCGTTAGCATCCTATAATTTTACAATTTTTGCTTTCAATTGTCATACATATCTCAAAGAATTTAGAAGACCAAAAACAAGTCTATTATTTTAACCCAGATATTTATTGCTAACTCTTCAAAATTTACCTGATCAGTCTTCTTGCTGTTTCTACCAATCTTAAACTATTATATGATAAACTTTGTCAAATCTTATCAAGATCCTGCATGGAAAGATCCACTTTAGCCAGAAAAAAAAAAAAAAAAAAAAAAAACTTCTAAATATTATGGTTTTGCCTTGCCTCTTCTAGATTTACTATGAACTCTGCCAACGTATGTTTACATGACTATGGTAATTTGCTTTACTTATAGGTTATTTTGCTGATATTTTCCAGGAGTCAGACACTGTTCTGTAAGGCAGTGATGCCAGGAGCTGTGACAGTCCTTTGCAACCATGAGGACAGAAGCCAACAGAAGAAGAGTATGAGAAAAAGTAAAGAGCGAGCCTAGGTTCTCGACAATAATGTTGAGCCACTGAACTAATCCTGGGACCACATAGTCCCAGATGTCCTTGTCAGTAACTGCAAATGTCTTCATGGTTTGAGAACAGTTAGCCAGGTACTTGCTTACTTGCAGCTGCAAGACCTCCTCATACAAATAACCGATTGGCTCCACACTTGCCTATCATTCTCCTTTCGTGCCCCACTCCTCTCATGCTTTAACCACAGCAGTCGACATATCACCATTTTTCTGGATCTTCTCTTTTGTTCTTACTCTTTCTCCCAGGCTGGAGGGCCTTCCACTCCCCTCCCCAACTTCCCTCCCTGACCAGTCCACCCTCGTAAGAAGGTTCCAACCAAATGCCATTTCTTCCAGGAGGATGTTCTGATTACATATACCTTCCCAACTCCCCCCACACTCACACACACACACACACCCCTTCACCTCCTGAACAGTCGCTGTAAGCACTCACGTGACTCAGCACGCAGCTGACTACCACAAGAGAAACTGCAGTTGACTGAGTGCTTACTTTGTGCCAGGATCCGCGACAAGTACCTTACTTGCATTGTCCTTTTTAATCCCCAGGAAAAGTTTACGAATGAATTACTCTCATTGTCTTCATTTTCCCAATGATAAAATCAAGTTTAAAGAGGCTTAGTAAGTTTCTCAAGGTCACACAGGCAACTGGTAAGCAGCAGAGCTGTAAAAATTCCAACTCAGGTCTCACTCCACACTGGAAATCATAGAGGCCACTACACAGACCTGAGCATGTGTGGCACAAAACATTCATTTATTTTCACTGCTATTGCATATTGTGAGAGGAGAGATTGTGTTTTGAACGTCATTGTATCCTCCTCTCTGCTGGCACGTGTCTAGCACAGGGAGCTACACAATAAACGCACCCAGTTGATCAGATGGGAATCCTCTTCTCTGAGGGCCAGAGCTCCCGCCTGCTCGGCCAAGTGCTGTCCCAGCTTTGGCCTTCCCTTCTCTATGAACACACCTACCTTTCTCAGCCTTTGGTCAGCCCCGTCAGGACTGTGGTAAGTGATTCTCACTAAGATCTTAGCAACTGACAATGTGGTTTCCTTCCCTAATGTAGATCTTTTACTAAAGGGCTTTTGGAGAAAGGGCTGTTGAACCCAAAGGAATGACTCTCTCCTGGTAAAATTTCAGGTACATTATGAGACTCTTGAAGATAAACTGTGTTGAATATACATTCAAAATGCATTTTTTGAACAAATTATGGCAAACCAGTGGTGATGGTGGGTGAGGTTGTTATAGCAGGAGGGGTGATGTGAAAGAAGCAACCTTTCCAATATGAAAGCATTTCATTCTCTTCAAGACACATGAGGTAGGGCTGGCCCAGTGGCTTAGCGGTTAAATGCGTGCACTCCACTACTGGCGGCCCGGATTCGGATCCCGGGCGCGCACCGACGCACTGCTTCTCCGGCCATGCTGAGGCCGCGTCCCACATACAGCAACTAGAAGGATGTGCAGCTATGACATACAACTATCTACTGGGGCTTTGGGGAGAAAAAGGAGGAGGATTGGCAATAGATGTTAGCTCAGAGCCGGTCTTCCTCAGCAAAAAGAGGAGGATTGGTGTGGATGCTAGCTCAGGGCTGATCTTCCTCACACACACAAAAAAAAGACACATGAGGCTTTTTCATTGATTCTGCACAGAGGAATGTCCAGACACTTTACCAACTTAATCTTTTCTGGATGAAGTCATAGACTCAAAAAGGCCACTGCCTCCTCCCCATAACCTGTCTAATTAGCGAATATTAAGGTTTACACAAATATTAAATAATTCCCATATTTTCATCTAAATTCATATTCATTAAGCAACTGTGAACAAAAATTAAATTCATTATGTATAACTCTGTATAGCAGCAATGTAGCAGTAAAATATTTGCCCATGCTAGAAAATTTGTTGAATTGGAAATATAGGACTGAATTTTAAATTTGCTACAGAAATAAACTAGGACATGGTTTCTCAAACTTGTTTGATCATAAGAGTTTTGGTGGATGCTCATTAAACTGTGTGCTCCACACCAGACCTGCAGGCCCTGAAGACGCTTATCAGAAAGAGTGGGAACTAGCGCACTGGGTCAGTGTTTCAGCGGTTCCTCAGTAAGGGTTTGCCACTTGGACTCTGGGGTAACCCATATCAGGAGGCCATCCATGCTGGAGAGCATTTTCGTTCTCTTTCCCTTCCTGCCCTTCTTCCACGAAATGTTGTGCCAGGCACTGTTACATGCTGAGAAAACAAAGGTAAGCAACAATTCTCACCGAAGTGCCAGACAAAGACGATAAACAATTAAACACAGTGTATTAAGTGCTAAAATAGAGGTAGTACAGGACACTATGCACCTAGAGAGGAGAAAATGCCTTGTTCCAGAATTTAAGGCAAATTTGACATCTGCAATAGAGATGTCATTCCATACAGAAGGTGCAGGAATAAAGACCATAAGTTTAAGGAGACCTGGTGTTTTCTGAGCATTGTTAAATGTCTGGCATGGCTGAAGCTCAGGGTCAAGTTGGAGAAAGTGGGGTGGATGAGACTGGAGAGAGTCAGACTGTGGCCCTACAGGCCACCTTGAGGAAGTTGCTCTTAGTCCTGCAGACAACAGGGAGCTGCTGGGAAGGAACCTGGCTGTCCCCAGCACTCGGTCTAAAATGATTTCAGAATACAACTTGAACATTGTAGGACTGGAGTTGAACTTTGTTCTGAGCTAGTATTCCATAGCGTCAGTTTCCAGCTGTGTTAATCTAGTGGGGACTCTTCTCAGCTGGTGTCTTATATAGACGCTCAATGTGTGAAATAGAAAGAAGGGCTGCTTTGGTTGATGTCGAAAGCTCAGCCCATGGCAGTATTCCTGGAAACACAGGTTCTGGGGAACCGTTTGCAAACCAAAGTTCTATGTTCCCAAAAGCCTGAATTAAGTGAAGGATAACTTCAACATTACCTTTGAAGAGAGCCCCTTCTACTGTGTCTACTATAGCTCCTTCCATACTGCACTGCTCAGGAGATGATTGTGGCACCGAGTTGAGTCTGCCTGGTTTCAACACTTTCAGAGAAGGGGAGCCATCCACCTTCTCCTGCCGTTTACCTCTGGGTAAACAGCCTCAGCCGTTAGCAACGTCTACGTTATGATAACTGGGCATCTCTCTGATTGAAGCAAGGTTTTGGACTAACCAACACAATATTATAGCCATCATGTCTCCTGTTCACCTTGTAGCTTTCTTCAGTCTTCCTTAAAACAGACCCTCTCCTCTGCTGGGTCTCCATTCTCCCACATGCATTCCAATTTGTCCATGTTACCTCTTAAAAATGTGATTGCCAGAAAAAGGTACGACATTGCTTTTGCTACTTCTTGCCTCCTGTTACTATGGCTGCATTTTAAAAAAATGAACTTAGCATGAAATAGCCTCGTCAGGGGCTTTTCTGGTTAACATTACCTTAAAATAGATCCGAAAGGAACCTCCATAAAACAGAGCAGAAGAATGGCCTTACAAAGCAGCTCAGTCTTAGGCCAGACACTGACTCACTGTTTGATGGAATGCTGACATTTAAAATCATAACGAAAACTGATATGCTGGCAAGACATTGCCAGACATTTTTTTGTGGAAAAAATAAGAACCTAGAACAGTGAGAGGAACAGAGGTTCAATGTTTGTGGAGTGAATAAGCGGAAGGCCACATCCCAGGAGGAAAACGAATCATCTTTAGTGTGGGGATCTCAAATCTGTCCCACTCAAGGGGCTTTAGTCTTGAAAAATGTAGGCACTTAGGCAGGGCAAGCTGAAAAGTCCGTTTCTTAATGGAGTGTGACAAGAGGGGTCCAGTGAGTGCGAGACATGAAGAAGTCAAGGAAAAGCACGACACATTTAAGTAAGGCCATTGCCACTGCTCCTCCTGTGGCGCCAACTTCATATACTGGCTCTGGTTTCTTGGCAGAAAGATGCATGTGTACTAATACGTATTATTTCACATGGATGTGGTGGGGTGGGAAGGAAAGAAACGTCTCAGGATGAGATCATTCTGGGGCCTCAGCATCACCATGACCCTTTCTGGGCTGACGTCACAAGATCGTTTCACTCTGACACTCTGCTCTAGGGCCTGCCACGTGATGCACACAGACGTTCCTCTGCTTTGTCCCCCTTATCATACAAGTTTAGTCTCTGAAGATTCTTCTTTCTTCAAAAAACGTTTTAAACAAATGTAAGTAGACGATATTTTAGATAAGAACAATTGCTGACCTAGGGTCAGTCAAATCTAGCTCTTAATCCTTGGACAGCTGGATGAAAATTCAGCACTGAGTTTGAACCCCATGAGAGGTAAGTCCCCTTGGGAATGGATGGAGGAGAGCAAAGGACATTGTTTCTATGTTTGTGTGTGTGTGTGTGTGTGTGTGTGTGTGTGTGTGTGTGTGCGCCCTCGTGGGAGAGCCAAAGGTTCACTGGCATAAGCAACTCAAGAATTCAACAGTTTCTCCCAAGGTGAAGGAGACAGAGCTAAGAACTGATGATCTGGCAGTGTTATCCCTTTTGGAGGAATAACTTCAATTCTACATTAATTTCATTGCTAGACTGACTTATTACGCAAAAACATACAGTACTACTTTTCTAACTACTGATCAGAAAGACCAAGCAATACTCACATCCACTGCTTATTTTAATGTCAATGTTTATTTCTATGCCATAGTTGCCTCAGCACAATTTGTAAAAGAAAGGACTCCAAAAAAATGAAATTTTTGTCAGGATATTTTCTCTGCAGTAATAAGAAAGAAAATAGACACCTTAGTACCAGAATTACCATTTCTTTCACATCATTGTAATAAGTTGCACCTAAATATTTTCCTTGGATGTAATTTTTTTAGGATGGAAAAATATCCATAGGAAAAAAAATGTTTGGATTCATTAAAATAAATTTGAGATAGTCTTTGTCAGAGAATATATCTAGAACATCTTTGCTTTGGTACACTATATCACTAATTGCCATATCCTTATTATTTAATATAACAGGCATACTTTATTACATAAACAAAGTGCACTAGAAACGAACAATGTTAGAAAGAGACCGCAATGTGGTGCATCTTAAATCTTCGGTGATTGGGTATTAGCTGAAGCGCCAGGATACAAATTCCATATCAGTACAAACACAACTCTCTCCTGGGAGGAAAATGCACTTGGTAGCTTAGTTCTTTTTGCTTTAGCAGGTAGGGCATTCCATACAATGGAAAACAACCTGATAACAAATTAGTGGGTTTTTTTTTTTCTTCAATAAAAACGAATGCTCTGGTTTCTTAACTGGCTTCCACTTTCAAGGGAGCCAGAAGATGGCATTTGCTTTTTCAATAGATTTCTCTTGTCTGATTTGAGACACAAATCCACCAAGAGTCTTAGAGTGGAAGTAGGCTCCACACCTGGTTCATGGCCCTCAGAGAAACCTGTGGAAGCGCGTCTGTGATGCGGGGTGGGGGGCCCAGCACCTTGAAGACGGCACGGGGTGTGTGCCCACAAAGCCCTTCAGCAGACTCAGGGAAAGGAGGAGAGTTCTTTAAGTTCATGCACATTTTATTGAGTAGTAATATAAAATGCTTTTTCTTTTTCATTGTTACAAGTGCATGCTTTGATTGCCAACATTTCAGAAGTCAAATTACAAAGGCAAGGCTTTAGGCTGTAGTGAATTACTTGGGCACTTATACAGTTGTTAAAAAATATGAATGGACTGTTGTTGTTTTCAGAATGAACCAGTTGTAACCCGTAACTGATATACAAAGGGAAAAAAGTGAAAAAAGTACATATTTTGTGGCACATGACAGAACAAAACAAAGTAACTAACTGTTATGACATTAACAGTTTCCATGCATTTAGAGTTCCAAGTGTAACTATAAACTTATTGAAATTTCACAAGGTTTGCTCAACATGCTAACCATCTATATGTGCACTGACAGCTTATGTTAAAAACTTTTAAGAATACTCTCCCCTTTAGATTTTTTCAAAGCTTTTTTGATTACAAAATTTCAAAGGCATTAAGCATTTTAGAGAATATAAAGTACGCCAGTATACATATATTTCCAGTATATGTCAGACCACTAAGCGCATTACAGTCCCGTAGAGGCCGATACAGCCATTTTTTTTCTTAAAAAACATGCATAGGCAGATTTTTTTTTTTACAGAATATAGATGCTTTATCACTGTACTTAATATGGTGTCTTGTTCACTATACTTAAAAATGCACCACTCATAAATATTTAATTCAGCAAGCCACAACCAAGACTTGATTTATCAACAAAAACCCCTAAATATAAACAGCAAAAAAAGATAGATGTAATTAATTCCAGTTTTTTTAAACTTAAAGAAAAGATATTCATTGCCAAATTAATAAGGTAAGTGTTATACGGAAAGAAGGGCATTCAAGCACAGTAAAGAAACCTGAGGTGAGCACAGTCTATACAAAATTAAACTGTCCTTTTTGGCATTTTAACAAATTTGCAACATTCTTTTTTTTTCTTTTTCTGTTTTTTTTTTTTTTTAAGACTGCCTAATTCATTTTATAGCCATTGTCTGACAAGAGTAGCAAAACATTATCAATAAATAGTCCTTATTTAGTTTGTACATCGTTTTGTTAAAAATGTTTGATGTCATCCATTTTTAGTGCTGCAACTGTAAACGTACAATAGAGTAAGAAATTAGACAAAGTTTTCGTGTCCAGTAACATAATAAAAGACCTTTCATTAACCTATCTATAGAAGTCCCCAATGCAGTAGGAAAACATGTTCATTCCCCTAACATTGCAGTATATACTAGCATTAGCTTTCTTTTTAAAATTTTTTTTCTATAAGCATTTTTAAAAGGCATACCCCAAAGAGGTGTTTAATAACCACTCCCACCAAAATATAGTTTATTATCTCTCTCCCTCTTTTTTAATGATAGTGTAAACTGAATCCGATTCCTGGCCCCCAGAGCAAACAAGCTACCATCAGAGGCAAGAACATCCAACTGCTGATATGCAGCAATCCCCATCACACCCTGCAGCTCAAAAAAAAAAAAAAAAAGTGAACAGGAAGTGGTCACTGGATGTTGCTGCTATTGCTGCCATTGCTGTCCGTGCCGTTAGTCTCTGAGGTGAGAGCCTTGTGGATGGAGTTAAGGTTGGCATCCGAGGGCATGGCATCTCTGCGAGGTGGCATCCTCTCGTTAATTCGGTCTAAGCCCTTGGCCTCTTCGAAGCTAGTGATCTTATGTTGTGGTGAAAATCCTTTGATAGCTAAACAGAAAATCATTAAAAAAGGAAACGTGGGTTAGGTGGAGGAAAACAAAGGGCACAGCTGCTGCATCAGGTGATGTTAGAGACTTCGCAGTGAGAGAGGGAATCCTTTAGTAGAGAACAAAGTGACGGGACCTGAACACAACACAACAGACTCCTTACCATACCCGAAGATAACCAAAAGGTTCGAAAATAGCCAATGTCTCTTGCCAACCAAAATGTCCTCTTCAAGTTAGTGAGATGTCAACATTTCTCTTGTCTTCGTGAGAGTTTAGATCAACAAAGTCTGAAGTGGCTATGTAAAGAGGAAAGCTGCTACTAGGGACAGGCCTCCAGACCCAGCATCATCTGGCCACATCACCAGCATGATTACTGCATCAATCGCCCTAACTTCGACGGGAACGTAGCCCTACTGTCCCTATTCCATTGTGCTAGTAACAGTAAATTCAGTGGAGTCAGGCAGACTGAGGCAGGCAGAGCTAAAAATCCAAGAAAGAGTTTAGAGCAGAAGCTAAACAGAGCTATAAAACGAGTTAACTTGGGGCATTTCCACGGCACCTCAGAATCCCAGAAAAACTTCTTTGGCAAACAACTCAATGGTGATGAATAAAAAATTATAAACTCCTGCTTCTCTACTCAACTTTAGAAGCATGTGGAGTGGGTGACAAGGTAAGAGAAACTTGAAAAAATCAAGATCAGATCACTAAGTAGAAAACCTTTGTCTGCCCTTCAGCAGCGAACAGGTCAAACTGATGTTCATCCGGTACCCAGCACCGTCTACATCAAAGAAAAACTCTTAGTAGATCCATGTGGATGTAAGTGATGGTTCAAGAATACCAAGGGAAAAATGCCTTTCACAACTGTTAGCAAAAATGAATAGGACTGGTTTTGGCCATATTCAATGAAAATATGGAATTCTCAAAGGGGGAGCATTGATATTTGATTTATTTTCAGTAATCCTTAGTGTGCTCCAGAGATAGATAAGGTACTTGTGCAGGAAACCTAATAATTTTTTCAGTGAGTGCACCAAACAGTGAGCTGAAAATTAAGTACATACATGGGGAACCAGTGACATCAGTTTGCTTTACTTCTTGTGAAGTGCAAGCCAGATACTGAAGAGCCAATCACCAGCGCTGAACTGGGCTGCATCTCCATGGCTGATTAAGGACAATTTCGTGGTACCTTTATCCACCTCACCTTATTTGGGGAAAAAAGGAAAGCAGTTTCGAGCTGAAACTTTGCTAGCCACTCCTACACAAATGTGCAGTGCCTTTCATTAGTATGGATGAGATTCTTAAAAGATATACACAGTTGGTTCCACACATTAAACGAAGAGAAGTGGTTTGTTCCCCTCTGCATTTTAAAGGTGAGCATCATGGTGATCAGTCAACTGTGAGAGGGAGAAGATGGGGAAATGGGGAAAGACCAAGGCCCAAAGCAAAGCTTCTTAATTCTTCTCTAATTTAGTAAAAAATTGCAAAATAACAGAACTGTCGATTGAGCACCCACCCTGAAAACTAACTCAATTATTTTGAGGGACAAAATAATGGCATGAAGTGGTACTGTCTTCTTTTTCTAAACTACTGTGAATATCATTTCATCATAATTAATGAATATAAAAAGTTTGTCATCATGATAATTGATTAAGCAATTTTATTAATTTAAATGGTAAAAGTAGAATCTAGGTTTTAAAAGCCAATAGGGTGGGAGCGTAGAAATTCAAAATCTAGTTAGAACAATGGATATGTCCAGGATGGAGCTCCATTTCTAATCATTTTTGTCTATCCTGGTATGGAAGAATGTGCTCTGCTGTAGTTGCTGGTCAGACAATGGGTATTAGCAATTTACATTGGTGGTATACTTAACACAACACAGAGTCACAGAAACCACAGAAAACAGCCAAACTATCAACAAGAATGCACACTGCAGATTAGAATTTGCCAAGAGGAATAGAGAATTCCCACATAAATAGCAGTTTATTCACTGCTATTTAGGAAGCAGTTGTATTTTCTCTTACAGTTCTATCATTTCCCCTACCACATCCAAATCATGGACAAATTCAAGAGTATAAAGTGGCACTTTATATATCATATCAAAGGACCACAGGCACACAATTTTGGGAAAAATAAAAAGTTATCTTGCAAGAACAAAATACAACTGAAGAATTTTGTTTTAAAGGGGAACTTCAAATTATTCTTTTTAAAATTTCCAGAGGGTATGGTACTATTTTGATATGCAGTTCTCTCATAACTACACATTTAAAAAGCACTCAATTCAAAAGTAATTGCTAAAGGGTCAACTCGCTTGTTCCGGAGCAGTGCTAGGACAGGGTCGGTGACAACATACTTCTCAATTTCCACTGCAGCACCCAGCACAGGGCCTGGCGCAGAGCAGACCCTCGGTAAACATCACCGAGTGACGCCTGGGTATTCGCTCTGCAGGTTACCGGCCACCCCTACGGCCGCCTCGATGGTGTTCGCTGTCTTCAGACACTGGTAGGTTACAATTTGAAACGACTAGCAGAACTGTTCATCTCATATACATCTGTCTCATGTTGGAATATTTTTTAGAGACATTAATGTTGAACTACAATAAAGCACTATTCAAATGAACATTTTTTTTCTTCTGAAAAACTTCTTCTGAAACTTCTGAAGACTAGAATTAACAAAGCTATTTTTATTCTCTCCTTTTCAGTGCTGACTTAAAGTGACTTGAGGGAGGGACATGGTTCAGCTCAAAGAATATTGTTTTATGTGTTATTTGTCAAAACAGCTGCCATAACCCCCACCCCGCATCGTTCAAAATATAGAATCCTTTTGTTTTCTGTGATTATATTAGGTTCATTGTATACAAAGTCAAACATAGCTTTAAGGGAAAAAAAACAAACACACAAACCATAAAAGGACACTTTCCCCTTTAAAGCAAGAACATTTCGGTTAATACTGAGCCACAACTGTTAGCCCAACACCCACACACTCTGTACAAGCTACAGCAATAAAAAAAAAAAAAAAAAAAAAGAATACACCCAGCAGAGCCCTTATCTGTTGCAGCACAACAGAAAGGGGACTGGCCAATTTACCTTCGTCAGCCTCAATAGCCTCAACAGTAGCTGAAGAGAAGAAAGGGGTGCAAAACGAATGAGAAAAATGAGCAGAGGGTTTTAACTCTAAGAACAAATCAGTGACGATCAGGGAGCTACGAGATTAATGTTCCTGTAAGGGCTGGATCCTGGCACAGACAACAAAACAGAAATGCTAAAAAGAAAGAAAAGACACAACAAAAATGATAAGATTATTTTATGAGCGGGATGCACCTAAGTGATTTGGTTTGGTTTTTGCTCCCTAAATAAATGGCAGAATGATTAACCCTTTAAGAAAACACTTAGGAATGTTTTTGTTTTGCTTAGATTGAATTGATAAGGGACTAGGTCCATCTAAAATGTGCATTTGACTCACATCAAGTATGACAAAACCACTTCTGTGCTTGGTGATTTATGGTTTTACAATGTCAGACAAAATGGCAGAACTTGTCAGTGGCATAATTCACACTATTTAATACTGAATAGGACAGTTTCCTAATGCAATGGAAAAGCAGGGGGGTGCAAATTTAAAGGAAGAAGAAAATCAATGTATGTGAGTTGATATTGCAGGTGACTCTTTCAAGACAAACCTGGAGCATGTTAGAGAGGGGAGGGAGAGAAGGAAGAGGAAAGGAAGGGACAGACGTGGTTAGGACTTCTTTTGCCAGGCAACCCTATTTAGAATTAGTTTTCCTTACTGCAATACCATTTTTGGAAACAAAATTCTTGACATGTTACAATCAAGTGGTAACACGCCAGTAACAGCAATAATTCTACGGGAATTTTAAAGAAAGGCAGCCTAAATACTGAAATCTCAGCAGATCAGAGGCAAACTTGAAAAGCCCATTGCTTTATCAGTAATGTTTAAAATAAGGTTAGGGTCTATATTCTCACTATACAGGTGTATGAGTCTTTCTATGTTATTAAGCCTAGCTGATATTTCCCTAATTAAGTACTAAAATGCAAAACTTCTCTGTAACTCCAAAATGTTTAATATTAAAATTCTACCCCTTGACTTTAATTTGCATATTTCTTATAGTTTAAGGTTTTAAAACTAGAGCAACTGGCATATGTGCACTATAATTTACTTACAGTGCACTCTAAATCCCTATGATAAAAACGTTGAATGGTTACTACCATGGCGAAGAGTTCAAGAGTAAAGCTTTAAGTAGTGTCCCTTTAGACAAACCGAAGGGCATCAGACAATGAATTCTGAAAATGTATTAATGTACGTGGTTTAAGATATACACTGAGTTTTCAGATTTTCAGGACTAACGAGATTCTAACTCTATGTCTGCTATGGGTGTACGTGTTTGTGTGAGTTCAACACAGAATAACACAAACCAATGAACTTAAAGTAACAGAAAAGGAAACTGAATAAACCTAAGTTAAAATATGGGCAAAGTTCTGAAAATCAAATAAAGAACTATAAGAACTTAAATAACTTAAGTTTAAAAGTAAAGCAAAAAAATATGGAACCACACCAGCACCGACATATTAGAACTATGTACTGCCCATTAGTGCATGTATCCTTCTAGAGCAAATGTAGTCCATAGTTTCTGATAATACACTTGATGTACCTTAAAATGTGCTTATCAGAAACTATGCAGATTTCAGTCAATTAGGAGGTTGTGCATTTTGTGCATATATATGATTCATTTATGCTAATGTTTTTAGAGAGCATGTTTACTTTGGTGGGAAAAATTCTGTGTTTTCTAGAAGTTATTAAAATAATTTTTAGCTGTAAATTAAAGGGGGAATTTACTTCAATACTATGTATTTTCCTACCACCATTTAGAAATTTTTCTCTTTTTGTGGAAACTCAAAGACATTGATTTTGGAACAAATTCATACAAAATAAAGAAAATTATAGTGATGCTACCAGGATGTGATCACTTAGCACTACCATATTCATGAAGTTGGAGATCACTTTCTACGTAGAAAGAGGTGTGTCTAAATATTGTAACCATAATAATACTGGAATCTTCTAGATTGAGAAATAGGGATAAAAAAGAAAACACAAAAAAGATCCAGGAAAATAAGAAAGAGGCTGAGATTGTTTTGAAAATGCTATAGTGTATTTTTGTTTTCATTTTTTCCTGTTAAAGTAAAATTTCCATAAAGTATTGATAAAATTGGACTCTAATTAATGGTAATGTTAGTTAAAATAAATAACAAAAGTAACCAAAGTAAGAGTCTACAGCACTGTGCTGTCTAATATGGCGGCCACTAGCCACATGTGGCTATGTAAATCAAATTAATGAAAATTAGATAAAATAAAACATTCAGTCTCTCAGATGAACTATATTTCAAGTGCTCAATAGCCATATGTTGCCAGTGGCTTCTGTACAGATATGGAAATTTCCATCATGACAAAAAGTTCTATTGGACAGCACGCATCCAGAGAGCTACAAATTTTAATACAAAAATCTCTATCTCAAAGGAAACATTTTCATTCTTTTTAAAAAATAAAATATGGTTTTACTCAGTCTCTTCTGTTCTGGATGGATAAATCAGAGAAAAGACACATATGACTCTCAATTTGTATTCAAGTGGATAATGAAATCACCTTTTATATTCTTCTATTCTCCACCAAATTCTAGGCTTAGGGATGTATATTTATGTGCGTGTGTTTATTTCATCAAATAGAAAACCAGCACATTTAGTAAAAAATGTAACGAAACAGTTGTTTTTAGCAACTGATTGGCTCCAAGTGGTCAAACCTATTGTGCATGTAGACAACCTAAATGAGTCGTCCTACAGGGAGGCCCGAGCGTGCGGTTCCCAGGTAAATGAGGGGACGGGGCGGTGGGGTCGCGATGCCGTTCCCGGGAATGGGGGAGCTATCACGGCGGACGGGACTGGCCCATGTGCGGTACTTCAGCCCTTCTTCCACTGAGAAGAACTGAAGACCAGGGCCGAGCTCCGTGGATGGGCGCATCAGGGCCCAAGCCCAGCGCTGACTGAGACGCTCCGGGCACGGGCATGCCGGCGGCCCGCTTACCGCTCTGCAGCGTCTGCTTCCCTCCAGAGAGCACTCCGCTGGGGAGCATGCCCGTCGGGGTCAGGCCCTTCAGCGTCAGCACGCTCTCGCTCTCCTCTCTGCGAAGGCACAAGGGGGCGGCCGTTAAGTTGCATTTCTTTCAGGAAAGAGACGAGACTAGGAGACAGTGCACATCGTAACCCACACTGACCTCTATCTTGGCTCCCGGAATTTTTTTTTCTGCTTAAAACATACCATATTTTGATAGAGAAGTAATGTTACGGAAATGACATGACTGCTGTGGTCACGTTTCAGTCTCTTCCGAGTACTGAAGACACAGATCACAATTCCGATTCTGCGCGCGCCCACACGCTGCCGGCGACCGCGGGCAGCCTCCGCGACACCCTGCCTGCCTCAGAAACGAGCCACGGAGACCGCCGACGGCAGTTTCCAGCCACGTGCAGCAGAAATCAGTGGAACTGACTGGATTTGGGAGAGAACACCCGAGAGTGTACGGGAGATTAAAAGCCCATCTCCAGATTAGGGCACTAGGAGTTACAGTCGGGGCTATTAAGAATTTTCGACATTGCATAGCAAACACGCAAAATGGCAACTAGCCAAAGCAACTGGGAAAAATTTCCAGCTTTTCTTTTTCAGCCTCTTTCGCCACTGATTTGCTAATATAAAAATTATTGTATTACTCATTGTGACAACTGTTTTACAATCAGTTTTATGTACCTCATTACATTTCAATTATATTTATTAATCACAGCACATTAGTCATTATTAACTAACCATAAATAGGAATAACCTCATATCTTCCCACAAAGCAGGCACTGTAATCTACATAACTAGAAAAAATAGTTACAATACATTTTTATATATATCTGGTGTCTCTAGTGTGTACAACTACCTACTCCACATTTTTATGAAGAGGTTTAACAGGACGCAAACAGAATTCCTCAACTCTCCCAAAACCTGCTACTTCCACAGTCTTTCTCCAACGCCATCTTTCAGGTAAGCTCTAAGCATCACCTTTGACTCCTTGTGCCCTTGCTCATTCCACACCTACCAATCAGCAAGTCTTGAGGGCTCTACCCTCAAAATATTTCCAGTACCTTACCACTTCTCAAAATATTACCACCTCAACTCTTTTTAAAACAGCTTTATTGAGATATAATTAACATATTATACAAATTCACCCATTTAAAGTATGTGATTCAATCAATGGTTTTTAGCAATACTGACAAGAGTTGTGAAACCATCACCACAATCAATTTTAGAACATTTATTACATGAAAAGAAATTCTGTGTTCATTAGAGGTCACTCCCCATTTCTTCTGGCCCTACATAACTACTAATCTACTTTCTGTAGATTTGCTTCTTCTGGACACTTCAATAAATGGAATCACACAACATGTAGCCTTTTGTGACTGACTTCTTTTGCTTCCCACCAGCCTCTCTTACTTGAATTGTTCCAGCGGCCTCTTACGTGGCCTCTCTGCTCCATCCTTGTCATGCTCCTGCCCCCGCCCCTTCCTGTCATGTCTATTCCCAGGGTAGCAGACAGGCTGAGCCTTTTAATACCTATTCGGAACCTGTCACTCCCCTATTCAAAACTCTCCAATGGCTTCTCCTCTCATTAAGAGTGAAAGGCAAAATCTTTAGAAGGTTTGACAACAGCCTTAAAAAACTAGCCCCCACCCCCCACTCTCCCATCCTCACTCATCTCTTGGACTACATTTCCGGCCAGTGTCCACCTCCCTGAGCGTTCCTCAAACACACCCAGCACCTCGACCTCAGGGCTCTGCAGGTGTTGCGTCACACTCTTCCCCAGTATCTGCATGGCTCCCTCCTTCCCTCCATCGCCTCCTTTGTGAGGACTTTGAGGTTGTGATTTAAAATAACATGCACCTCTGTACTCCCTATCTCCCCGGAAGCACTTATCACCCCTGGAAAACTATACAGATGATTTGTTTCCTTGGTTTTGGGGGGTGCCACTGCCTACTACATTGCACCCTGGCTGGAGAAGCTTCCCGGGAGCAGGCGTTTCTGTCTGCTCTGCTCCCTGCTGCATCCACAGTCCCTAGACCAGAACAGCACCTGGTTCCGAGTTGACGTCCAAAAAACATTTACTAAACAGAGGAAAATAGAATGGAGAATGGCAGTGTTAATCCAAATTTTAGGTTTCTCTATCATTTACCGCAGCGTTGACTTAATAACATTAGGTTTGAGATGGCCAAGCAATCATTGTTGACTTGCATATGCAGGTATTTCAACCTTTTCAGGCTTCTGCTGTCAAACCAGTAGAGATCACATAAAGAAGCAATGTCTTAAATGCTAATATATAGATTTGGAAAAACTAGAAGTATCTCTAAAGAAATGAACATATTTTTCCTTTACATTCATATTCACAATCAGGCTTTAACCTCAAAAAGTGACTATAATTCCTCTGCACAGGATCCAGGTATCAAATCCCCTATTAAACATGGAGCTGCTCACGCAGAACAGTGAAAACCGACGATGCTCAGACAAGGTCAACTGAATTATTAGTTTTTTACCTACAAAAATTTTCTAGTAATTTGGAGTATTTTTTTTTTTTAATCTTTAAAATTTTTATTTTATACCAACTGTAGAAAGATCTTTTTGGGGAAATCACAGCTTTGGGGTCAGGCTCACCTGGGGTAAAATCCTAGTTATATGACTGAGGTTGGGTTGTTGTTTAACTTTTCTGGCCTTCAGTTTCCTTGTCTATAAAATCACATCGATAATTACAAGGTTTCTGTGAGGATTAAATGATATACTGTAGGAAAAAGGCCTCACACAGAAGATGGCCATTTTCCCTCCTTCCTTCCTTGCCCCCTTTCCCTTTTCCCTCCGCTATTTTCCTCATCGCCCTAATATTGTGGCTGCCGCTCCTGCCTCACACAGACCCCAAGCTCTCAAAGGTCCTGGCAGCTGCTCCATTCCTTAATCCCAACCATGGCTGCTGAGTTCTCACTCAAAGGGACACCTCTGTCTTATTTCCCACTGACGACTTTGCCCCCCTTCTGGAAAGACTCCTTGCCCCAGGTCTGTGACACTTTCTTTCCCAGCTCTCCTTCACCTTCCTTGGTATCTCCTCCTTAGTCCCTGGGTCGACCTCTTCCTCTGTCTCCAGACCTGTGACGTGGTAGCCCCCAGTCTGTGTGGCCATTAACCCCCGAAACATGACTTGAGATGTGCTCTAAGTGTAAGATACACGTTGGAGTTCAAAGACTTAGCACAAAACACAAGAATGCAAAACATCTCTTTAAGAAGTTTTATATTAACTATATGTTGAAGTGATAAAATTCTGAATATATGTGTTAAATAGAATATATTATTAAAATTAATTTCACCTGTTTCTTTCTAGTTCTTTTACTGTGGCTTGTAGAAAATTTAAAATTATAGACGTGGTTCACATTCTATTCCTATTGGAAAGCACTGTTCTGGGGGATCCTTGTCTTTTCTCCTACCTTCCCTCTCTCCCTTAGTAAGAACATCTGCATAGGCGGCTTCAGCCTTGTGCTCACTCCTGTGTTTCCATTTCTAATTCTCACCTCACTCTGCAACTCCAGGGCAGAATTTCTAACTGCCTCTACATGAATATCCCGCCAGCATCCCAGAGGAAAATGTGCCAAATTCAACTTATCATGGTCCTCCCAATAAACACCTGGTAGATATTTAAATGGAGTAATACTTCCTCTTTCTTGGATAATAGCACTATTCTTTTATTAACTGCACAGGCTAGTACCTCTGTGGAATATTTTTAGAATATTTCTTCTCCCTCATCACCCACTGCATAGGTCAGGGTTCTTTTAGCAAACAACAGAATCTACTCTGGCTAATTTTAACAGTAAAGAAAGGTATTCAAGGATATTAGAGAGCTCGCACATCCAGAGAACCAGACCCGAATGCTCTGTAACCAGCAGAAGTCCCAGTGCCTGTGCCCACTGTGGGATGCGCCTGCACAGAGCTGCGGCTGCTGCTTGGAGCCAACACCTAAGCTTGTGCTAACTCCTTCAAATGCAAAAGGAGCTCTTCTACTGCCGGCCCCTCGGACTCCACACCTGACAGGAATCGCCTTCCCCACTTGCTGCTTCCTCGTGACGCTCATTTTGAAACAGAAGTCTTATGTGCTTTCCTTTGATTGGTGGATCCTAGGCAACATGGCTGCACCTCTCCTGCAAGAGCTGATGAAAAGACAGTTTTCTGGCTCCTTTATAATGTTGCAAATTACCAAAAGGTAAGGAACGTGGTGGACAGCTATACCTGACAAATCTGTGCCACCATCCACATTCATTCATTATATGTTACAACTTCTAGCTTCACAAGTTCCTTATATTTGTCTCTTCCTTTGTACATTTCCTCCCAAAGCCTAGTTTTGCTTGGATTATTTCAATAGTTTCCTAAATGTTCTTCCTAACACCAATAAGTCATCATGCTATCTAATCTTCGCACTGCATTAACACGCGGTATCTAAACACGGATTAGAGTGTGCCTCTCACCCTAGGAAGATCATTCCAGGACTCTCATTGCCTACACACAAAATGAAACGCTTTACCATGGTATTCAAAGCTTTCAAGGATCTGGACTTGAATATATTTTCAGCCTCATTTTGTACTAGATTCCTCACTCACCTTCATGTCTTACTACTCAGCTCTTTCAAATACTTAGGTTCATTGACTACCTGAGTTCACTTTCAAGTAAGACTTGCATTAGTGCTGCTCACTAACTGAGTCTGGACACGCTGCTTAGCCTCTCTCAGTTTTAGTTTCCTCATCGTAAAATGAGGCCAACCTGACCTTGCAAATGTGCTGTGCGGATTACTGTCAAATGTGTCCACCACGGATCAGGGCACCCGGCACTTAGCAAGCACCACAGAAAACGCTGCTCTCAGGACCATGTGACTGTGTTCTTGACAATTTCTCAGCTTCCAGGAATGCCTTCGCCACAATTCTCCACCTAATGGAGTCCAACCCATCCTTCACAGCACTGCGCACGTCAACCTCTTCATGAACGTTCCTGTCAGGAAATATAAGGGCTCCTTCCTGTCTTCTTCCAGAGGCAAGCATCTCTAAATGTATTTAGCACACATTTCATTGTCTGTAATGAGTTTATTGTCTAAATGTCTGTCATTCCAATTTGGTAACAGATTGCCTAACTCGGTATGTGGTGCATATTTAATGGTCAATTATTACTTATTAGGCTTAACTTACTTGTCTCTGGATATTGAGCCCCTGTACTCTGTAGATTTACTACAGATGCTTTATTATAGGAAAGCAATAAAATCTACTTAATTTTTACTTTCTATCAATATGTGCAACTCTTAGTCAAGTCATTGACCATCATGGGGTTCAAATGGACTATTTCTCAGCTGGAAATAATTACATCTTACGTACCAACAGGCAGGGGCCTGGAGGGATCCTCCAATTTTAAGACCTACCTATGATTCTATAGCACTGCTCCTACACCTTCATGTGGTCTGAAGACTAACATAGATGGAAATAATTTTTTTTATTAAGAAAGATTTTTCCTTTTTCGTAAATGTACTTTCATATGCAAATTCTGGAGCTGTTTTTACTTCTCCTTGTAGAGACTCAGATAGAAAAAGAAGAAAGAGTGTTTACTGGTAAACTGGAGGCACGATAAATAACTGAGTGTTTGTGCAGAGGGTCCAGCTGAGCTTATGAACTTCACATAGTCTTTTGCCCCACAGGACACTTTTCTAGCCACACCGGCCTCCTTGCTGGTCCTCAAAACTGTTGCCCTTGTTGCTATCTGAGAGCTTAGCACTTGCTTCTCCCTTTGCCTTAAGTGCTCTTACTCCCTATCTTCCCACAGGTCAACCACACTGCTCAAGTGCCCGTACTCAGAAAGTTCTTTGCTGATCATGTACTAGAATAAGTGTCTCTTCTCATAATGCTTTCGGATATAGAACTTTTTTCCTATGGTAGCTCTTAATTCCTTTAAAACAGCGAAAATATTTAAATCTTCATTTCCAATATTCTGTTACAAAAGACTTTCATTTAGTCAAATTATTATTTTTCTGTGGCTCTTTGGTAATGAACTAATTCAACTTAATTGTTGGGATTACATGGTCTCTTAGGCAACTGATTACCAGGATTTTAAAACTTAAAGATTTGTTATTCTAAATTTGTTGACTGTAGGCAAGTGAATTAAAAAAGTGAAAAAGTGGGGCTGGCCCGGTGGCACAAGCAGTTAAGTGTGCACGCTCTGCTGCGGCGGCCCAGGGTTCGCCGATTCGGATCCCGGGCGCACACCGACGCACTGCTTGTCAAGCCATGCTGTGGCGGCATCCCATATAAAGTAGAGGAAGATGGGCATGGATGTTAGCCCAGGGCCAATCTTCCTCAGCAAAAAAAGAGGAGGATTTATAGATGTTAGCTCAGGGCCGATCTTCCTCACAGAAAATAAATGAAAAAGCTCTATTTTTAACTGTATTTTACTATGTCTTACATATGTACTAATGCTCACAGAGACTGATAATTTAAAATGGATTTTCCCAAGTAAAAATAAATAAATAAAAAATAAAATTAGGGCTTCACCTCCCACTTGCTATCCCCCTATATTGCTTTACTTTTTTTCTTCATGGTACATAATCAACGCTTTAAGTGTTACTATATTTATTATTGAATGAATGAAGGAATGAGTCCAGAAAGGAATGTAAATAACTAAATTCCAGTCAGGAATGTAAAGCATCAGAGCAAAGGCTGCCTCACTCATCAGGCTGTAGGGAGCACGGTGCTCCAGTTTCAGCTGTCACAGGACTTTTCCACACCTGGCAGGCTACGCACCGCTCTCACTGACCTCCACTCGGTGTCTTTGGGAAAGGATGATAATGCTTTCCATCCTTCTCACGGCTCCCTACTCTCAGCCTCAAGTCATTTAGTTACTCTTCAGTGATTCGACCAGGAGTAAGATAGAAACAGCAAGAGAAATCAAGAAAGCCAGTGTAGCTACTCTATGAGAAAGGGGTGAGGCAAAAATTTGGCAAACATTAGCTTCTGAAATTATAAAATATGTAGATGGACTATTTCCCAAGGCATTCCTATTTACCCTTGTTAATGTGTGATTGTGAATTGACTATATACTCCTCACATATAAACGTGCCATATTTTAAAGTAATTTTTTTGAAGAGAAATATAGTTACTTTGTATTATCTAGCAATAGATAATTGAATTTAAGTAAAAAAAAGTATAGTTAATTCTCTTCAAGAAAACACTTGTTTTCTAAATCCAGGCTTACTAATAACATGATTCATGGTCTATTTAAAAAATAACTACTACAAGGGAATTGAAACATTAAGAGACTATTTTTTTCTCTCAATGATTTATTAGGATAATATAGATTCGCGTAAACAAGCTTTATGGTTGATATTCATTTCCTAGAAATCTAGTGAAATGTACCTGATAAATTCGACTTTTGCCACAGGGCCAGAATGAAAAATACAAGGATTAAACAGCTCTCCTCTTTCATAACATGTTCAACCTGTTGTGAAATAAAAGTTTTGAAGTTTGGCAGCAAACAGAGGGACAGAATGTGCAGCAGTCCATTTAGAGCCTTTCTCTACAGCAATAATTTAGTATATTTCAACTTGACCAAAATAGTGAGGAACTGACAATTCCATTTAAAAGAAAAAAGTAATTAAGGAAAAGCAAATATTTTCTAGTAAAATATTTAAATCACCAGATTAAAGTATTAAAATGTTTATTAAGTGACACATAATCAAATTCAAAACAGAAATAGAGGAAAAATGACCCCACCTGAGAACGGAGAACACTCTGGCCATTTTGCCTATCGCTCGGATTTTGTTCCTTATCACCTCCTTCCGGGCGGCAGCTGTTGCTCCTAGATTTTAAAATAGAGAGTTGAGCAGTCAGTGATTTTTTATCTACTTAATTATTTTACAAATTTACATGTATAATAGACCACTTATTTTTCCCCCCCAAAAGGATTTATCTGCAAATCAAGTTTAAAAACCTAACGCTTCTGGCCATTAATACTCGGACATGATTCTTGAGATGTCCCCAAAACGCCAGAGTGAGTTTTGAGATTTCCACAGGGCTGTGAGTAAGCTAGCTGAGTAATCACTGAGCAGATGGGTGTGTTCCAACCCGTGTCTTCTAATGGAGCTCCCTTCTCTCTGCTTCTACAAAGAAAGCCTGCACTGGCAGACAGAGTGAAGGGAGCCACCGGGATCTTCTACTCAGCCCCGTCTCCACTCGGGAGGAAACCGCTTCAGGAAACCGCTTTCTCAAAAGTTCTCCCAGGAAGGGATCAAAGTAGGGAGTCTCTTAGCTTCGTAAGTTCCGAGCAACATCGTGTATATTATTTCACGGCCATAAAGCATTTCTTTTAGTACTTGATACTTTTTCATCTTCTGATGGGTTCACAAGTTCTAGAGGAAAAAGTGGAAAACTACTGAATTGGATTTAGTGAGAGATGGGGGCACGTGGTTTGTATTTTGGTGCTTACGTAAACAAGTTACACATAAGATCTGTATGGATACATCTTACCACTTACTACATTTTCCAAACGGAAAAAACAAATCAATCTACATAGGTTATTGTCATTATAGATGAAGTTTCCTTTTTTATAATATTTTAAAAATAATACATGATCTTTAATGGATCCATTTTAATTTTTTCTTAAATTCCCAAGGTATGTTTGGAGAACTGCGAAACACAGGAAAACACCTCTCTTAAGATTTTTATAATCCAAGGTAAAAGGAATAAGATGTCCTCTTTATACATCAGACGGGAATTCGAAGAAAGTGTTAAAACAAGCAGATTGTCTTTCTAATTCTAGTGCCACTAATAGAAATACAACAAATATTCTTTTCAGATAATATCAGAAATGTTCCTAATCCCAATGAGCAGTTTAAGTCACATAATTTGCTCAGAGACTGCAGTCGACAGACGATATTTGGTGTAAATTTTGGTCTTTTAATTCGTGATAAGAACAAGCTTTCTAATCTTTTGGAAAGGAAAGATTTCTGCTGTTTCCCTTAGAGAGAATGCTTCCCTTTTTAAGAATGTGACTTGGAATCTTTTTCATTGTTTGATAAGGGTCAAACAATTAATCACCACCCTAAAACTTCTATAAGAAAGAAAACTCACAACAACACTCACATAATTTTGAAATGCTGGAGAAGGCCTCTGCTTTTCTCTATACCCCAAGAAAATAAAAACACATGGGCCCCTTTCTTCTCCTAGGTGGGTTAATCTTCAGAGGTGGCGCTAACGCACACCCATCGATATGCCCGGAGTGTCCCCAGAAAGTGCCGCAGGGAGCTGGCTTCCTCCACCTCCTCTCTGACCTGAGGGCCTCAAATGGCCCATATCTGTGTCCACTTCTTTCTCTCTGTGGCAATCACACCATGACAGGTATCTCCCAACACATCTGACTGGCAGGACTTACTACTGCCAGCCATTCTGCCTGAAAAGAATGGAGTCAGTTTAAATGCATACGGGAGAAAGCCGTTCTCCAATCCAGTCTTTCTGATAATCAAGTGCAACTGGTTCTTTGAATTATACTCTCTTCGCCAGAACACTGGAGGGAAAAATGAGCTGTGTGTAGACTCTGCCTCAAACTTTATTCTGAGTTTCTAACAATATTTATTATCTATGATTTGTAATTAAGATTTTTATACAATAAGTTCTATCCTAGAGACCATCTAAAAGTCTGAAGTTTCCGTGCTTGGATTTTAGATGATTTACGATCAAGAGACTAATGAAGGACAGTTGTTAAGAAGAAAAAGTGGAATGGCAGTTGGTCACTTAAGGTGGTTTTCCTATATATTTTTTTCAGTTATTCAGTTAAATGCTGCTTTCAGTCTAAGTGTGGAGTCTGCTATTTCTAACTCTGAGCTTAATATTCTCCAGTCTGATGGACCCAGTCACTCAGAGGTCACCATGTAGTACATGAGGGAAAAGACACTGACTCTCTCCCAGACTGTAAAATCAATCCCATAGATGCAAAGAGTGGAAAGTGTGGGAGAGCTCCAAAAATGGTGACTATATTTAGAAGCACAACAAACAATGCAGCAAGAAGGAGTAGTTAAATTGTATATATTTTAAAATAAAATTGTATATATTTAAGAGAAAAGAGAAGGGGAAAACGTAAAATCAGTGAAAAATATATAAGAAGAATAATCTCCCAGAAAATTCTCAGTAAAGGACTTGTAAAAACCACAACCAGAGCAAAGAAAAGCAAGAAACTAATTGCAAGGGGAGGGAAATAAATGACATAGAGCCGTCCTTCTCAGCTCAGTATGAGCTGACGCTCAGAAAAACGCCCAAATAAACACTGAATGTTCAGTGTAAAATGAACATTCTGATAGTCAGAGCCAGTTTAGCCTTCCTTATTTTTCAGATCGAATGACTCACTGGAGAGTTGTTGTTAGCGCTGTCGAGTCGATTCCGACTCCCAGCGCCCCTGTGGACAGCAGAGCGAGCCCTGTCCGGGCTGTCTGCGCCATCCTCTCATCTTATGGAGAGTGGGTAACAGACGCCCTGCTTTATGTATTCATAGTCTCGCTCCCAACAAACGGTGACTCACACATTACAGCACTTCTCTAAGTGAAGAAACGCCGTCCCTTTTTAAATTCCTCAATAACCCAGGCAAGTAAGAGGTTTTACTACCCCTTTTATAAAATTAGAATATATTTACTCAAAAAGTCAAATAACCTGATCATAAGCAGTAAGAAGAGACATTAAAAACTAATGCCTCTTAAAGTTTTATCCTGGAGATTGCCTTCAATGTTTTCCAAATAACCAAAGTCAAAATTAAATTAATACCACACATTTATAACCTCACAAAAATTTAAAATATCAAATAAAATGTCTGAATTTATATGTAATTGAACTTAAAGGAGCTGAACAATAGCAGGATAGAATTAAGTTCAGATACAAAGGTCCATATTTTAGTATTGCTATTCCTGGTTTTCAACATTTTCCAGAAATCATTAAAACTCTTTAAAAGATTACATGGCAAGTCATCACAGTCCATATTCAATAGATTAAGGAAAATGCATGTTTTTCATAATTTTACCAGCTTCAACATGCAAATATAATGTTATATCCAACATCCTTGGTACTTGCTCTAAATTGTGGAAATGTACCCCAGTAGCTCAACTGGAAATTCAGTATATTAAATAAGGAAGGCACATGAAATACTTTTTACATTAAAACTGTGGTAACTATTTTTCATTGAAAAGAAGATAATCTCTTATTTTAACTTGAAAGTCCAAAACGGAAAAGCAACATTTCATTAGTTTAAAAAAAGTTAGTAATTTTAAGTAAAATTTCATTTTGTGTTTCCATCAAATAATTATTGGCTTCTTTTTTGGGCTTCTCTCTCTCTTCAACTTTTAAGTTCTAATCTTCTTTTATGCCTGGAGTATTAGGCTACCACATCCAGAATCTAGGCAACCCTGCAAACTCCATTCTTCTCAAAGTGGAGGAGTCTAATGTACAGACCGAGGGGATCTTGCAAGATTTGCTTCAACCTGTGTCCGTCTGACCTTACGTCCTGACCTTAACTCAGCACCTGGCTGCTTCTCATAAGTCATGAGCTGTCTGTGCCGAGCGGCCTGGCGAGTGAGTGCTGCATTCCATAGGGGGATTCTGCCTCTGAAGGAACTGGAAAACGCAGCAGCGTCCCTGAGATGAGGGCCAGTGCCGGGGTGCAGAGATTCCGACCACGCGGGGCAGCTGCACGCACTGCGGACGCTGGCTCGGCCATCCGCTCACAGCTCCCCCCACTGAGCTCCTCCTATACATTCCTCATTTTTAACTGAATTAGGGTTGTGTAGAAAGTGCTATACAGAATACAATTTATTCCCCAAATCATTTATTCTTGACGTCTTCCTGTGAATCCCATCCTATATAGCCAGCCGCGTGCTAACTGCTGGTGACAGAAATAGAATACAGCAAGGTCTCTGCTGTAGGCGATTGTGGGAATGACAATGGACTGTGACAGGCATTACAGCGGAAGCTGCAGTGGTGTGCAGAGCAGGCTGCTGTCAGCCAGGGTGCACCCAGTGCGTCTCTTCACTCACGCTCAGTAACTTCACGCTGGGAGCCTGAAGTCAGCTGCAGGCCAAGAGAATCTACGCCATGGAAATCTGCAAATGCTACAAACCCAGGCCATTTTCCCCCAGGTGAACAGGTTGTTGAACATTTAGCAGCCCGCCACTGCAAGTAGATGCTAATTGCTCGGAGGCATGACAAAAATGTTCACCGAAATAGTGATAGTTGAAAGATTAAAGGATAAATGAGTCAAAGAGTAAGCAAAAGGGGTATTCTCTGTAGAAGGAAGAGAACTTTCAAACATGTGGACGCAGCAACATCCATGTTTTGTTCAGGTGATGGGTGAGAAGAGAAGTCTGGTGTGAATGGTGTTGGGTAGTTGGGGTGAGAAGAGAAGCAGGAGATGCCTGGGGCTAAACTGTAAAAGCTTTAGCATAGAAGTATGTGCAAACAAGAAATTTACACATCAGCATGCTCCTAATAGGGATAAATAGAACCTACTTGTCACCTACCACCCCCCCGGCCCCCCTCCGCCCCCCCCACCAAAAAAGAAAAAACTGTATTGATAGATGGGTAGAGAGACAGATATGTGACAAAGCAAATATAGTCAAATGTTAATTGTAGAAAGTAAGTGATCGGTATCAACTATACAATTCTTTCAACATTCCTATATGTTTGAAACACTTTGTAACAAAATGTCAAAAAACACTTGGAACACGCTTGGTTTTGAGGGAAAATCGAGACAGGAGCTTTGAGAAGAGAGGTCTCCCTTTCTTTGTGGCACGTGGGGGATGCAGGAGCTCGCCAAAGGAGGCACGGAAGGAAAAGTCGCCATTCGGTTACTTCCAGCCTTCCCTACTCCAACCGGCTCCAGGAGAAACTGGGCCAGTAAGATTTTGTTTTATAAGCCCAACTCAACAAGTTCTAATTGCTTTCAGTATCTTTTTGCAACTATAAGAAATGAAGATGATCACCTACATAAAAAACTTATATTCAAATATCTTATAAAATAGGAATATTTTCATATTATTAGAATATGAAAAAGCAGCTTTTAAAAAATTGAGTTGTTTACTCTTTAATGAAAAAGTAGCAGAAATTTTCTACTTCATTATTATACTGGTTTCAAATGTTCTGCTATTATTCAGACTTCTTTTTTTAAAGAACTTTTCACTAATACAAGTGTATCCATAGCAAATGTTTTTAAACGAAATATATAAAAAGCTGCGCATTTACTAACATTTCACACTTTTTCAAAGGAAAGATATATTTTAAGAACCCAATTTTGCTGGTAGGCTTTAAATCTCTTTAACTTTTTAGTTCAAATTCTAAGAAAATAATACAGGAAATTCACCACTTTTCCAAATATGTTAAAAGTTAACAAAGTTCATCTCTGTAGGAAACCTATTCTGCTTGAAAGTAAAATTTTATCATGGTTCATTATTATTAAGCAGAGTTTAGACATGACTCCAGATTTTATCTTTCGTCAAATAGAGCAATTACTGAATTTAAATAAAGGCTATTGATGGAACGAAGCATAAGGTGTTGAGATAAGAAATATCTTTTGTTGTGTTATATTAAAGACAAAAATTAGTTTGGTTTCCATCCAAAGTCAATACCCTTGAAATACAAGATATAGTGGAAAGACAGAATATACTTTCAGACGCCTCTAAAAGCCTTGCATAATTGGTCTTCATAGCTTCTTACAGATGATGATGAATTTATAAGGATACAGACTGTCTTTTTGGGAGAAGAAATGTCCCAAATTGGCCCCCATAGCGCTGCAAGGCCAACCACATATATAATCCCTAAATCTTACCTGTCCTGTCTTTTCTCTCCCTGACCTAGTTTAACAATAACAAATCTTGAGCTTCTATACCCTACCAAAGTGATGCTCTCCAGAAATTGCTTACACATCCGCCCAGTGATACCCCTGGCTATGAGTGTGACAAGAGCTTCACTCCATTTTCCCCCACCACCAGGTGCTCGTCCTTGGATGTATGGACAGGACCATATGCACTGAGTAACTGTGTTCACTCTGATGGACTGGTTTTAAAACTATAGCCTTTAAATTTTCACTCACACATCTACAAAAGAATATCCTCCAAATAATACTATTCCCACCTCCAAGTTTAAATAGCTGTAAAGAGTAAAATATTGTAAACATTGTCATTTTACAATGAAATGACTACATTACTTTTTTTTTTACCAATGGTATATAAATATCATAGCAATTTCATCCCACCATCATCCATTTAAAGACAAAAATCCATGAACAAGACATTCATTGATATTTAGAAACCTCATGTTAGTTCTTTTTTTCTTTGAAATTGTATTTCCATTTCAATTTCCCTGATTTTTACTCTAGTGAATTATATATTTATACTTTAAAGCATTTTTATCACCACATTATACTTTGCTGTCAAAAATACATTTAGAAATGTAATGTATTTTTAAAATTTCCTGAGACAATAAGGCCTTAAGTGTTCAAAAATTCCTTTGTAATCAAGATCACAATTATTAGTAGCACATAATTGAGCTAGACAACACAAACATATGATAAATGTTTATAAATATTTAAAAAGCATAGTAATAAAATTTTATTAGAATGCATTCCTTAACGATAGAGATGGGAATAAGGTTAAACTGCCTTGATTAAGGAGACCTCCTAGACGCTGAGTTTTTCCAACCTCTACCCGTTTAGTATTCCAGCACTAAACATCTCAAGGCAATGTTCATAGTGATGCCATCTAGGGAGACCCACACCTTCCTTTCAAATGGGAGAAGGGCAGACGAGAAAGAAGAGGGGGCAGAGGAGGAGCTGCAGTGAGGCCTGCAGCCGCCACAGGCTGACCCCTTCCAGGAAGCAGGACGTACGGAAGCTGAGCACGTGAACACGGACTCTCTCAAAACTCCCCGTGAAACGTCTTCGGGTAACCCCAGCAGTGCAAATACTCTGGCATGAATACTGCTGCTCTACCAAGAGCGAGATTGCTTAGTTTCTAGAGTTGATAGCTGTTGGAAGATCTCCTTGACTAGCCATAACTTGGGAATCCTGTGTCATCCATTTAGGGTCAGTGCTGGTGAAATCCAGTCCAAAGAGATTGGTAGGTGCTGCCACTCACAAGATAGCTGTGTGTATGCTTACGGGGGTTACTCTACTAGGCAGAAGAAAAACCTTCAGGATAACACATTTTAAAAATCCATCTTTTTGAGGATTACAACCTAAGATGTTTGGAATACCTTTCTAATTTTGATTCTAGCTCTACCGTATTACATATCAACAGGCAATAAAATTGGGACGTAATGGCTATTCACTTCAAATCACTCCAAACCACATATTCTGAATTTCTTCCATATGTTTTTTAGCTCAACTAAAAATCTCAGCAAGTAATAGAACCTGCCATGGTGTGATATTTGGCATAAGGCTATTCTGTCTCATATCCCAGTTTGAAAGCAACAGAAGATCCTTTAAAATATATTTTTTTACATAAAAAGTCTGTCCTGGGTAATGGATTTTAAGAAACGCCAGTATAGCCTAGACTGTTTTTTTCCCACTTCCCTTGTCATAAAACATAACTGAATTCTTGGGATAGGAAGTCTTAAAAATGTACAGACTACTCCCAAATGTCAAATAACTGTCATTATTTAGTTATCTTTCCACGTAGTTAAACGTTACTTTCATTTACAAGCTCTAATTTGATTCCCTGGACTTTTGTTCTCTGAGACATTGTGTTCCATCTGTTCAATGACTCCTCAGTAGAATCGCAGAAATTGGCTATAAGCATAATTCTAACTTGGGTAAAAACTAAAGGCTTTAAAGTCAATTAGGAAGCTTCCATTGATTTTTCAAGAAACTATCACATATTCAGCCTAGGCCTTACAAAGGACATCTCAGTTTATTTATATTTACCAAAGAAGAAACTAATAGCACGTGATATCCTACTTGGATTGACCTCTATCACGACAGAAACACATAAATTTTATAAATTGACAACTGAAAATAAAAGTAAAATGAAATGAAATAACAAATGTCAAGTTAATAATGTAGATTTATTGTCTAAATGAGAAACAATCATAATGGCTGGATCTTTAACTTATCAAGGATTATTCTGGATATAGATGAGGATATTATGGTTAAAAAAGGTATTTATTAAAGACCTAATTGTACATACATGCTAAATGCTGGAAGAATGCATTCAGACTAAAACTTAATTCTGGATTCTTATGGATGTATAAATTTATCAAATACTAGAATGATATTTAAATGTTACTCTGAAATTATACAAATTGAAGGGAAAAAATGGACAAATACAGTAAAATATTATGTTTGATTGTTCCATGTGTTATACCCTAGATAGAAAGTTAACTGAGTACCATTTGACAGCACAATAACAAAGAAGACTGAAGGAAGTCATGCGGCTCCTTCATCTGGCAGCAGATGACGGCCCGGGCACCCTAGCATGTATTGAGCTTATCCGAAACAAAGCCACTCAAAGGTCTTCTGATGCTATTCAAGACCTAGGCAGAGTGTTTTGTCAGTACATAGGGGACGCAGTGAGGTTCTGCTCAAGAAGGAGAAACAGAGACATGAGCATTAGGTTCTGGCCAGTGATCAGTGCACAGGCATGCACAGGCAACTTGAAGAGGCAGAATGGTTCCTAGGTTCTGCCTACCATTTAGGTGATGAACATCACCTAAATATATTATAATCCTATCAGCAGAAAGTGATATGCCAATCAAAAATGTACCGGTCAGCCACTGAGGCATAGTAAAGAAGAGAAGTTGAGGCAAACGTCTGAAATGTCTAGGCAAGTACTGTCCAGGGGCCTTCAAGTGTTCTGGCTCTACTGCAAGGCTTCAGATCATAAAAACCTGGCCTATCCACCTGTTGTAAGACATATGAATAAATTGGCATGTGAGAGGCAGAACAGTACCGTGGTGCAGAACTTGTGCTCTGGAGTAAAAGACCTAGGTTTGAGTCCATCGAGTCTGCTTCCCCGTTGACTAGCTGCGCTACCTTGGGAAAATTACTGAGCTTCTTTAAGTCTCACCTTCCTCAACTGTAAAGTGAGGAATGTTCCAAGTGCTTTATTTGCACTATTTCACATAATCCACTCAACAACCACATGAGGAAGTACTGTTAGTCTCCATCGTCCTTTCTTTGCCTAAGGTCAACAGCTGGAAAGTGGTGATCCAGAGCCGGGGTTCATTCCAGTAGCAGGCTGACTGATCTTCTTCATAGGCAGGTGGAAGAATTAAAGAATGTGTTCATTCATTGCCAACATTCAACAAATGCACGTGCCAGGTCCTGTGCTCCCTGCTAAAGCATGTGGCACAGACCTCTGGTACATGATAAGACGTACTCAAAAATGTTTGCTATTATTATTAAGAAGAAGGAAATGCTTGTGCAGAAGTGAATATTCCAGTTCTTTTAACAGTTACATTTCTCACTGTAAATTAAAAGATTGATTGAGTGATCTTCATTAATATCAAACTGCTAAGTTGGGGCGTCTCAGTCGTGTTTTGTGCCAACCAGCCTGCAGGCTGGACCCCAGATGATGGCAGATTCACCAGGAAAGAATGCTAGCAGCCAGCACGCTGCTGGCTTTGCTTTGAGAAAAAAATGGACCACTCCAGAAATATGGGCTGACCAAATCAAGTCAAGACTTCTATTTCTACCGAGTTCTGAGAAGCACTGGGAGAGAAGTTATATAGCTTCTCATGAGCTGCGAGCAAAGACGAAAGAGCAAAATAGCTTTTTAGAAGAGTGAAAATAAACTACTTCTTAGAAGACATTTCTAAAATTTAGATTTTCTGAGCCTTTATTTAACTTTTTCATATAGCCTTGAACCTGACTCTACAGAGAATGTTTACAAACCGGACTCACAACAATAACTCTGTCCGCAGTTGTTCAGTTATGCTCATAGAAGTACAATCTGCAGGTTGAGAACTTGGACCGAAAAAATGCTTTAGTATAAAGAGAATAGTGAAAGCTCTGCCAAAAATACCAGAAAAATATGTCTTAATTTCTCATGGTATCAATTTTCAACAAACTGATGTTGCCCGCCATAATTCCCTCTGTGAAGAGCGCCTGTTCACGTGCCAATTACCTTAACCTGTGTGTGAGAAGTGACGTCTTTCCAAAATATGGAGATACCCATATACACAAAATCTCTGTCTTCATTGAGGAAAGAGAGCTCTCTAATTCAATGCCTTTTAAATAAAGAATACATAAAGGTTTATAGAGCACTTGCTTATTTCCCTTTTAATTATGCAACATGGATTTCCTTCTCAAATAAATTTTATAATACATTTAATTGAAGTATATGCTTAGATATGCAATAGCTAATGCTTAGTGTAAGTTGGCCAGTGTCATCATTATTTAAGGGAAGGCTCTAATGCTACAAAAATTAATGATTTTTAAAACTGTGTAAAAATACTGTACACATGTATAATGCATGTGTCTATGGAAATACAGTATAAAATCTGGAGTATTTTCTAGAGTATTATTCTACTGTGAGCATAATATTCTAGCCAATGGCAGATATTATCCAACCAATTAGCTATAATAGCGACACGGCTGTTTTTTAACATTTAGTTTGTTCTGCAAAGTCTGCACTTTCACGCAATGTGAAAATTATACCAGGTAATAAAGAAACACATTTGTGCAAAATCATGGTAGCATAAGAAGAAGAGAAAGCAGTACTTTTGATACCTCTACTGCTGTATCATTTTAATTAGTAACTTAAAAGGATTTTAATTATTGTAATCAAATATGAAGAGCCAGACTCGATGATACTGATTAAAATATGACGGCGAACCAGGCACCTTGTGTGATCATCAGGGCCCCAAAACATCAGTAGCCATAAACAGGATGGGAATTTATACCCCACCACCTAGCAGATGCCCCTGCATGTTTTAACCATGTTTCAATGTTAATGATATACTGGATATAACGATTTGTTTCCTTTTTATGTCATAACCGTGATGAAAAAAAGTAGTCGCCTATACTATAAACGGCACAAAGCACAAAGGATACATTCAGTCATAGTGACAAAAATGACTTAGCTTCAAATTACACACTAAAATACTAGGTAATTGAAAAAAGTATAAACTAAGAAGATAATTAACAAAAGTCTCAGAAGAAATTACAAAGCTTTTTACAAATTACTGAATAATCTTTCTATGTCTTTCTTTTCACTTTCCCAATTACATCATGCAAACTCAGTTATTATACAAATATAAGAGAACTTAAAACTGGTAAACTGATATCCATCTTTGCATATAATTTCCTGAAAAATTATATGGATTTCTCATATGGCCATACTTCCTGAAGCAGGAAAATACATAAAGCGTTCTTTTCCTTGTTAGAAGAAGAAGACGGCAAGAAAGACGTTCTCAATGTTTCCTCCTTCAGTTATCAAATATTTCATCCCAATTCGTGCTCCCTCCCCCACCCTCTAAATCCTCTGTAAGGCCAGCAGACGTAGGATTGGGCTCTTGTCCACGAGACTCTCAGCCTGCTGAAGCCCGAGACCATGTGTTTGTCTGCCTTTGAATATGCAGAAAAAGATAGTCCATGAGAAAATATTTTGACATAGAAAGAAAAAATATATAAAAATAAAATAGAAATATAACATTATTAAAATTGAGGTACTCTGAATTTTATTTTGTCTTTTGGCCTTTTTTCAATTTTCTTTTTATGCTATTATAAAAATAAAATAAATTTTGCTATTTGCCTCTTTTCAATAATCTGATACCTGACAACCAAAGTTACAGTCCTAATATTTCATTTTCTGGCCAGACTTATATCTCACAGTAACTTTTCTGCACTGGGTGCACTATGTTTCAACAGCTGCCGCCTGAGCTGCTGCACGGATCCTGGGTCTGGTGCGCTCTGCCTGCTCGCTCCTTCCTTCTTCTCCACTTGTCTGTCTCCCTTCTCCAGCTCCATCAAGAAGGGTTAATTTTAAGGATCAGTCCTCAATTTTCTGATATTTCCTTGCACATCGGCAACTTCAGAGGCCCGTTTCACTCTTAATAGATTCAACCACGACTGCTAGCTCCAAGCCTTTGTCACCAGCCCAGATTTCGTCCCCACTTCCAGCACTCCATTTCCAAATCTCGCATGGACACTTCCAGAGTTCCACGTGTCACGCTTACTCAAAACTCTTGTCTCTAAGTGAACTTGTCTTTCTCCTGAAACCCAGTTTTCCCTTAAATGTTATCATCCTTCCAGGCACCTAGGTAAGAACCACCCAAATCGACTTTTGTTTCCTTTGCCCCTTTCTCCGTGTTTCACTGATTCTACAGTTGTACGTCCCTGGACAGCTCTTTGGAACCCTCTAGCTCCCTTTTTATTTTATTCTTAACACTATCATTGTTCAGATGTAGTCATCTCAATTTTGAGACACTTTATTACGCTCCTAAATTATATCCGTACTCATCTTTTACTCAGGTTCCAAGTACCTTTCCAACCTTGGAAAAAGTATTTGCTTTTTCTCAAATATTGCTTTTGTTATGTGACTCCTCGGCTTACCAACTCCAGGTTATGCTTCAGTGCTGACAGAACAAGAATCAGATAACCACTGTGCTCCTCAGAGCTCTGTTTTCTATGTCTAAACATTTCTTTCTATTTTTTAAATTGAAATGTAATATTCCCCCCCGATATTGTCAATTATTATAGAACATACAACTTTGTTTTCTGATTGCGTACCTGAAATATTGGATGCTAAAATGAGTTACTCAGAATGACAATAATTACACACCCAAGAAGAGGTCTAAGTTAATGGCTCTTAGTACACGTGCTGTCAGATGCACAAAGCGCGGGGGGTGGGGGGGTTAAGATGAAATTCATCTCAAACATCCATCATAACAAATAAATACAGTTTTGATAGAAAATAATAAGACCAATTATAGAGGTATTCCCCAAGAACAAATAAGATGCCAGGTTAGTCCCACTAATTCCCAACTTTGCACTTTTAAAAGTTGGGTATGACTTTTTAAAGCTAGACAGAAAGAAGCGGGGAGACACTCTGGAACCTATGATATCAGATATCAAGAATTATCTAATAATTCAAAGCAGATGATGGTAGATAATTTTCTTGTATAGAATTTAGATGGTTTTGTAGAGGCATGCAAAAAACTGCTCTGATTCCATATTCAGTGACTTGCCTGTGGTTAAACTAGGATAAGGCACAAACGTGGAGAAAGGATACGAGTTCCACCATGTGGTTTGCTCTTCAGATGACAGCAGACATAAATTCTAATTTAATATTAAGTCTTTCCAGTGCAGCCTGAAACTATATTTAGCTTGAAACGTAGTTTTATTATTAGTTTTATTATTTTTTCTTTCCCTTCTTATTCTACAGGATTTGTTTCACCTCCACAATTCTTTCATTTTAGCCAGATTTATCACATATTATAGTCTCAAACAAAATCTGTATATATATATATATATATATGTTCAGATATATATATATATGAACTCAGAGTCTAAGATTTAGGACCTAAAAGAAAGTTTCAAATAAATATTTCTAAGTCATGAAACTGTCATTAGGTTTCTAATGCTTACCACTATTGCAGACTTCCTTATTATAATAATTAACAATAAAGAAACCTTTGTGATGCAGATTGCTTGATTTCTATCAGCTTTTCCCCCCACTTGGGGATCACTTACTAATCCTTGGTCTGAAATGAGTCTTCTTCATTAATGAGAATTAACTATCAAATGAGATACATCTACTCGGATTTCTTCCTTCTCTAAAATGTTCTGGCGAATAACAACCCCAAATTGAAACCAGACTACCATTTTATCATCCAAAAGCAGCAGTGGAAACAGGAAACAAAGACCCCAATACATATAAATTAGGTCCTCAAAAGACATTCACCAGCATCAAACTGCTTCAAAACTTTTACAAGATAACAAAAGTTTTGTATTTTACTTTCCACATAAAAGAACCACAAACCAATTTAGAACAGCAACTTTTTTTCTAGATAGACTATCAGATTCCCTTATTTGTAAGGCAGAAGCTAAGGAGGAGAGATTCATGAAGTGATTTCCACCTCGCAGAAAACTAGGTGAGCCAGGGGACATTCTGTCTGCTCAGATACACCTACATTTTTAACATGATGAAACACTCATAACTTCTTGGAGTAAACTAAGGCTAAAGAAATAGAATTAAACTATTTTATTTGCATTTATTTGACTTTCATGGGCCCTATTTCTTTATTTTACAGTATATTTAATAGAACAAACTAAAGTATATTATGTTTAGTTATTAGTGTTGTTTTGTTAAAAAAAAAAAAGCATCATGCTGTTTCAAAGAAGAAGATTTCAAGCATTGCAATCACTGGTTGTGGAAAGTTCACGAGTCTGATAGGCAGCCAGGCATCCATCTGAACCCAGGTCTATCACTTTCCTAGCTGTGTGGCTGGAGGCTTTAACTTCACCTCACCAATCTCAATCGCTTCCCACGTCAAATAGGGATAATCACAGCTGCTGATCAACAGTTGTTTTGAGGATCAGAAATAATATAAATCATCTAGAAAATTTACATATATATACTTAAAATGAATGACAGTTAATAATTATAAATTTTTGTTGGTTAAAAAGGTAAGATTAGAATGATGCCTAACATGTAAGTGTCAGCTGCCGTCATCATCATCATCTCTCAAGGTGAAGGGGAGCTGACAGAATCTGAAGCAAAAGAAGCAAAATTAATCCCACACCTTCCATTCCTCAAGGAAAGGAGAAGACTCTCTATTTACTACAGATTTTATGCAGACTAAGAAGTCAGCCTGATCAGACAAGAAGACAGTTATGGATTATAAAGGCCCCATTACCATCTTTGACTTTTCAGTTGACATTGGATATGGAGCAAAATATTGAGAAGGGCTTGATAAATGATTCATGAAGAGATGCCCTCTCCCTTAGAACAAGCAGCAATTTGAGGCCGAGCTTTAGTTAAGTCCTCCAAGGTCTCCTGATTTCCTGCTTTCTTTCACCTCTGTAGCCAACAGGCCCAGGAGCCTGGTAGGCAGAGCTGAGGGCCAGCCCCCAAAGAGAGGCAGACCTGCAGGCTGCATGCACAAGGGACAGGGTGGGAGAACTGGAAACTTGATCCTAAGGGTGAAAATCATATTACCAAAAAAGAAAGAAACTATGTTCTCAAAAAACTGTAGTCCAAAGAGACTCAGAGTTCTGGAAAGTTTTACAAGTTGCTCTTTGAGCGCCTTTGAAGAAATCCATAGTTTTTGCATTGTGTTAAATAAAGCACTAAAGAAAATTTCTGATTGTTTACTCTGAAATGTATAATATCCTAAGTTAAACATACTTTTAATTAGTACTTTTATTTCTGCTTTCTTTTTTTTCCTTAGAGGGCATATTTATGAGATCTGAGCTAAAAGATCACGTTTAGAGGTCTTAGCTGTTTCTCTGCAGGTCTGACCTATGATTTAAGCATCATAGAGTGAGATTTCAGAGGTCTACCTAGAAAGGAAAAATTCTTCCAAATGCCTTGAAAAGGACATGCCCTCCTATAAGTGGAATTAACAGGCCTAAAAGCAATTGCTGCTGAGCAGAGCACATTGATTGGAACTAATTATTTTAAAGCAGAGTAAGTCACAAAATACATCCTTTCACATAAGTGACTGAGAGAGTGAGTAAAGAGAACTCACTCTACGTGAAGTAAACACTGAGTTAGTCTTGGTAATGTGTAACTGTGCAGGAAATACCTGTACTGTTGAAATGTGCAGGCATTTTTCGCTGTAGTACCTGGTACACAGTAGGTGCTCAATATATGCTTGTTGAGCGAATGGATTAATGTATAATTACAAACCTAGGAAGGTCTTCTTATTCTATACAACATGTTATATTTTTATGATATTGTCTAAATTATAATTATTGGCCAATGAACTTGACTATGACAGACATTTGTTAACACAGGAGTATCACTATATTAATGCTAATTAATCCTTCTTTTAAGGAACAAAAGGAACATAGTGAAAGACATCTATTAAAAATGTTTGTTGACTTTTAAAATTTAGATTCCACCAGATTAGTATTCTTCCTTTAGAAAAAAGTCTCTGCCAAGGGAAATACTACCATCTCTTAAATGATATCACTATCCTCAGAAAAGTTAAGAGTAGCAAACTGTGGCTATAACATATGAAACATCCAGAATGTGGATAAAGCACAAAATATCTACTGATCTCCTGAATATTTCACAATATTTCAATATATTTACTTAAGTAAGTTCTCACAACTATTCTTGATGTAATTCTAACCTAGTAAAAGTTTTTATATATATATATATTTTTTTTTTTTTTTCTCTCCTTCCCTAGATTGAACACCCCCTTGCCATGTGACATATTACTAAAGAATAGTATATGGAGACAAGTAGTGAAAACAAGAGAAGTTACAGAAAGGAGAAAACCTACGAGGCGGTAGGAGTGATTATACACTTTAAATTTACCTAAGTATATAGACTATTTATATGAGTGTACGGACACTTTTATTTTCCTTTTGCCTGCAGTATTGGGTATTTTGCATTTATAAATGTGACCTGTATTAAACCCAAGTAAACACTAAATCATGCTGCTCGGATACTAACTTTCAGAAAGGGCCACATTCTCTTTTCATTTTACCTAAGTGCAATTTTTAAAGGTAAAAATGTTATCAATTTAAATTTGCCACAATATCTAGTTTCCCCTGCCACCTTCACCCTTTATTTTATAATTTGTCTTCTTTTATTGATACTATCTGTTTACACATCAGTCTCTCTAACCAGACTGCAGCTTCATCAAGTCGCAGGTCTGTAATGCACCTAAGAATCCTAAGTGCCCTACACAGGATACGACTTACTAGGTATTTATGGGAGTGAAGTTTGCTCATGCACTTTCCTCCTCTAACTACGGTTTTGTTAGCTTCCAATCATTTTGGGGTGCTTTTGTAAGACACAGAGTAATTTTTTCTCTCCATCTTTAATCTCATGGATATTTGTCTCTTATAGAGAAAGTGTACTCTTCCAGGGTAACGAATACCACATAATATCTTAAAAAACAACAATAATAAAAACTCATAGCATATTCATTACTTATTATCACAAATATGAAAAAATATGGGATTGATAGAAACACCAACATATCAACGTGTAATATCAATGTGTAAATATCTTTTTTTATCACAGACATCAAAATTTGAATAATTGACAGGAATAACCTCACTAAAGGGCACATTTAAAAGTTACTCAGTAAACGGTAACATCTGATAAAAAAGAAAGGATGACATATTTTTTTTTTAATCAAGGAGCCAAAAAAGTCACTTAGCAACATGAGCTATTGAAATATGGTTATTAACATAGTTCACTACTTCAACGATGTTTTCAGGGTAATGGAAAAACTCTCTCATGGTTTTTGATTCTTATATTTCTTCAAAGAAAATAGAAAATATAATAATATCTTTCATTCTAAATAGTATGTTATGATTTAAACGTAATCCAAATCTTAGAAACTTATTCTTAGGGTCACCTATGAGATGCCGTAATTACCTGGCAAATAGCAATAAGCACAAAGGCTAAGCCTCTTACCATCAAACCCGTCTTCTTCCGACCCTAGTTCATCATCAGAGCAGATGTTGAGGACGTTTACCAGCATCTCAGTCACTAAAGAGAAGAAGGAAAGAAAGAAAACAACGTCCAGATCTTCTATTACAACCTTAATTATTACTCTGGCACTGTGAACGAGCAAGTTCAGCAAATACATTTCTTATCTACAGTGTATACAGACTCTCCTGCAAAGCAGCTCCTATTAAATCCAGATTATAGAAAACCTGTCTTTCAGGCTTTGTGATTCTATGCACACTTTATGTCTATAAGATTATTAGCTCAGGGGCTAGCCCGGTGGCGCAAGCGGTTAAGTGCACGCGCTCTGCTGGGGGGGCCCGGGGTTCGCTGGTTCGGATCCCGGGTGCGCACTGATGCACTGCTTGTCAAGCCATGCTGTGGTGGCGTCCCATATAAAGTGGAGGAAGATGGGTACGGATGTTAGCCCAGGGCTAGTCTTCCTCAGCAAAAAAAGAGGAGGATTGGCAGATGTTAGCACAGGGCTGATCTCCTCACAAAAAAAAAAGTAAAAAAAAAAAAAAATTATTAGCTCATACCTATGAAATCTAATGGTAACATTTACTAGCTGTAGGTCAACAGACAATGGAAAAATCAAATATGTGAATGTGAATGAAGTATAACTCTAAGAAGGAGAAAATAGTTACTTTTGAATTTTTATTTATTTGTATAATGATGCTGCTAGATCTAGACCAGATTACAAACTTCTGTTCACAGGGACTAAGCGAATGCTGGATCTCTTTTTTAATTTTTTTAACCCCCCCGAGAACCCAGCACAATGATAGGCATGTGGTTTTGTGCTTAATAAAAATTGTTGATTGATGAACTAATATATTTGAAGTAGTTTTGAGAATAGAGATTTAAAAAATCAATGTGTTGATATATATATCATTAAATTTTATTTTCAAAAAGGTTTCAAAAATAAAGCATAGATAAGTTTAACAAGAAATTTATTTGAGTAAATAGATTACAATAGGATTATATAAAAGTGTTGTACACAGAAAGTTAGTACTGCACCACTTTTACACTAAGGTGCATGCCATTTTCATTTAACATTTTTTAAAATTAGGTAGGGTTCTATCGTGAATGTGAAAAGGAGCCTGTCCACTATTTCTTCAAAAGCTACTTTTTAAAATCAAGGTTCTAGAATTGAAGATATATGATAGAAAGTAAAACTTCAGTGGAGCTAACGTTACTCCAGAGCTTCAGTTTAATTATCAAACGTGAATTATGTATGTATACAAGTATATTAATACGTTCTTTTAGAATATATGTTCAAATCTGAATAATTACTGGAAACAACTCAACTGAAGGGTGTTCAGAGAGTGGCCAGTAGCGGTCAGGGTTTGCAGCACTTCTGTCTCCAGAGAGGCCCAGAGACGAGACGAGCACGTGCCGGGATCTGACAGTGCAAGAAGGGGGAACAGTTATCGGGACTGCGAAAATCTACTTCTGACTTATTTTGGAATCCAAAGGGAAGACTTCTTCATTGACAATTCATAACTTCTTGGTTTAATCATTTGAGGGCATTTAAAGAAAAAAAAAGAAATATTGTAGGAAGATAAATATTACATATATTAATATTAATATATTACATATTTATTAATATAAAAATATTTCAGAAAAATGTGTAGCTTTTCTCTAACCACTCCCCCAAGACATAATTTTTCTGAAACATGTGCAAACTCTTATCTTACTACGGTGCCCATCCCCCTCCTCCTGTGACGTGTGAGATGGTGCACGAGGAACAATCCCGTCTACCACCATGAGGCCTCCTGAACCAAAAGCTCAAGCTCAGTGGGTGCAGACATTTCCTTGAAATTTTTGCTGAAGTTTAGGTCAAAATATAAAAACAAAACAAAGAGGGAAGGAAGGAAAGAAAAGGCCAGTTCTTCTGGAAAACTGGGGCAAGTGAATAGGCAAGTTTTAAACGTAAATTTGTCTCACTTTGGAACACGCTAATGGCCACTATATTTGTAATGAACTGTTTTTGTTGTTGTACATGTTGTCTTTCAAAATACTGTAGCCATTAGTCACTATCACACAATGATTATTATTAACATCAGAAATGTGAAGAAAGCATGGCTATCTCAACCTTTGAATTTGAGAGGTAGTTTGTAAAATAAAATACCACTTTTGAATTACGATACAAAGGGGTAAGAAAAAAGGTAGCCATTATAGTTTGAAGCTAGTTAAAACTATATATGTTATTTTTAAAAGAGCTGTATTAGTCTAAGGAGATTACATAAATTCTTCTAATATTCCTCATTTCTTTAGTTTCCCCTTAATTCGCTCTCTGTATTTCCTTAATAGGATACACAGTGACACACTTTCAAAACACTTCTCTCATGGTGCACCCTGTGAGCTTCACTGGTGAGGCCACAGTGCTCTCTTCCTGAGTGTTTCATGGTACGACAGCCCACATCTCCGCTCCTCCCTCCTGCAGCATTTTATTAAGAACTTCTCAGGGCTCGACAGCACACCTTTCTCCCCGACAAAGGGCAGGGACCACGTGAAAACATCCATGAAGTTCGGAAGCCAGTACGGGTGTGGAGAACAGTTGAACTGCCGGATATTCATGACGTTGTTCTCATACTTCAAGACCGCAGCTGAGAACACAAAAAGAAGGACGTTACGCTCACAAGCTTCTACACGTGGCTTTAGCTGATCAGGAAAATTCAGCTCTTTGACTTAAGTTCCAAGACATCAAGGCAAATAGCTTAAATCAGTCACGAATGTTTATATTACTTATGGCCTTCAACTTCACTCGGTGGAATATGTAACTGCACACTATATGAATATTAAATATGAAACGGCGTTATAATTCGGCAAACATTTACACAAAATAGTTAACCAAATGTCTGTCAGAAACTGGAGCAAGCTTCTCTTGCAGCCATAATGTTCCAGTCTTGTGTGATATCTGACGACACTAATAAAAGTGACATAGCTAAGTTAGTTTGATATATTTAATAATGTCCTCAAATATTTGAATAGAATTTATTTATATTTCTTTTAAAAAGCACACTTTTTTCCAGTAGACTTCATAATAGTTATACAAAATAGTTTAAAACAGATTGTGTTCTTTGACTTAATAAAGTGAAATGTTTGAGTTGAATCTGCCAAAAATAATATGTTAGTATCTCATTCTACCCTTGTCTTCTGCAAAGGATACACCACCCAATCTGCCTGCTTCACTCTGCTTTGTGTGGTGTCTGTGGATTAGATTCATAGCCACGTGGAACGCTACGGTTCCAGAGGTCCTAAGAGTCTCACTTCTAACCAGATTCAGAAATCCATTCTAAGCAATCCTGATAGTGGGTTAGCAGGTCTCTGTGAGTACTTTCCATGAAGGAAAAGCTATCTGTTTTAATGGGGTCATCTAGTCTATGGAAATTTTAAGTTGTGCGAAATTCTCACGTTGAGTTTAAACCTTCTCTACCACTCACTGATTCTAGTTCTGCCTTCTGGGAAAATACAAAACAAGTACACTTCTAGGGGCTGGCCCCGTGGCTTAGCGGTTAAGTGCGCACGCTCCGCTACTGGCGGCCCGGGTTCAGATCCCCGGTGCGCACCAACGCACTGCTTCTCCGGCCATGCTGAGGCCGTGCCCCACATACAGCCACTAGAAGGATGTGCAACTATGACATACAACTATCTACTGGGGCTTTGGGGAGAAAAAGGAGGAGGACTGGCAATAGATGTCAGCTCAGAGCCAGTCTTCCTCAGCAAAAAAAACAAAAACAAAAACAAAACAAAACAAAAAGTACACTTCTGTTTCTGAATGACAGTCTTTTAAATACTAAGAACAATACTCTCATATCATACTTACCTGAGCTTTGGCAAGACTACACTTTTATTATCCTTTCATGGCATCATTAGCATTACTTTAGTGGAGATTATTGAACAGATCCTAGATGATGTCAAATGGGTTTTTCTTGTTTTTGTTTAGGGGTTTAAAATATAGAATAAATTAATCATTTCATTATTTTTTTATTTTTAGACTGATTTTTATATAAGGATATATTGTAGCATATGATTACACATAATAGAACAAGCCCTTAAAAATCTACTTTTTGAAAAGTTGCTGGGTTTCAGGTTTTACATTAATGTCTGCGTTAACATCTTAATGACATCTTTAACAAAACATTGCTTTCATAACTTTATATTTTTCTCCTCCACCTGGAATATTTTCTCAGAAATCTCTGAATATCCAAATTCTTCCCATCCTTTGGTGCCCAGTCCAAACACTATCCCCAGTGAAATCTTTTCTGTTTTCTTCTGGTGGATGTAATCTCTCCTTCCTCTGAATTCTGGACTTAGATCTCCATATTGCATTTATTATTCACTTTTGCTCATAGCTATTCTATGTCTACATGTATGTGCCTAACTTCTCTCCATGTCTTTAAGGACAAGTACCATACAATAGGCTTTATATTTCTTTATGCTTCACGGATACAGATGCCCAGAAGCTAATGATACATCTTGATATTTCCCCTACAATCTTTTTCAAGAAAATTCTTCCTAATGCCTTTGACTCCTCCCCATATGAGATGGCTTCTAGAGCCTTTTCCTATTCTGCTCATCTCTCTTCTGGAGGCATGCCACACTGGCAATGCCACTGCTCAAGTGCTGCCCAGAACTAGTACAATCTTCTTGGTGGGTTTGGTCAGTGCCGAGGACGGGGAGCATATGTAGTTTTCTGTGATTTGGCTACTACATACATCGTATTGCAACCTAAGAGTATGTTGATGTTTTCAACAGCTTACAGTTACCTAAAATCATACTTGAGAACAGTCTTTGCTTTGAATCATATTTCTGGCTGACCACCCAGTTCCAGGGAAAGGAATCACAGACACTTTGGGGATGAGAAATGCACACAGAGCAATCAACATTGATATGAAGGGATTATTCTCTTCTTCCCACGGAATTCTGTATCCTGCATACATTTCCGCAAACTCATTCTTCTTTACATTATCCTACCATTTATGCCATATGTCATTCGGCCTAAGGATACATTCATGCCTGTAAGTATTAAACATTTGCAAATATTAAAAACATGCAAATGAAAAAATCATGGCAAATTACCATACCAATACTTCTGATCTGCCAGATGAGAAAGGCGAAGTATCTCTCACCTTTGCTAAGTACCACCTGAGTACTGGCTCCATCTAAAAGGTCTTTACTATTTTTGAATACTGCATATTCATAGCAGAAATGCATCCTCATATCTTCAAAAGAATCTTTTAAGGTTCTAAGTTGTCTTTTTGAAGAGCAATTTCTCCTTTAAGTTTCCCCCACTTTTTATTAGCATTAGGTTGGTGCAGCAGGAGGAAGGAAAATAAGTGTTCTAACTAACAGTGCTCTGGAGGAAAGGGAGAGGCTTTATGTAAGATGTCATTTCATCCTTACTGCAAAGCTAAGAAGCAGGGAGACTGCCCTTACGTTACAGACTAAGGAAGTGAGGCTGAGAAATGAAGGGACTTGCCGGCGATCATGCAGCCAGTAACTGGAAGATCTCACTCATATTTAAACTCAGCTTAAGTTACTGACACCAAACCCAGGCTCTTTCCACCATTCCCTTCTGTCTCTCATAAATAATAAACGTACAAATTCTAGTCCTAGCTGTTACGCTAATTTAACTTTGAATATGGTATTTACAACTAAAGAGGTTTAAGCTTTTTCCAAAACACATGTTTGAGAAAAATGAAATAGGATGCAAATTCACAAGTGAGGGTAAGGCTTGTCCAATAGATAAAACAGAAGTTCTGTTTTGCAGCTGGTGAGATAAAGCATTTATTATTCAACATTGGCTCAACACAGTTTATCTGAGTGCCTACTGATAAAGCAGTTTTCAGAATTTATTTTTGTTTCTTAACAGCAGAAATAATAAATTTTAATAGTAGCTATATTTACTAAGCACCTGCTATACACCAGGCACTATATTTGGTCCTTTACAAACGTAATCACAAATCTTCACAATATCCCTCAAAAGAGGTTCTTATCATTTGCATTTTGAAAATAATCAAACCCAAAAGTTAAGTTATTCCGCCAAGGTCAAATTTGAGAAGGAGCAAACCTCAGTTTTGGCCTGAATCTGAAGTCCCTGAGCTTTCCAGTATTCCATGATTCTCACCCTAACTGCATAAATCACTGAATGTCTACCAAGTTTTGGACACAGATTCTCCTTCCACATTTATTCTTTTAAAAAAAGAGCACTGGACTGCAAGGCCAGGAGCCCAGACTGCTAGATGGATTCTGTCATTAATTACTCAGGAGCCCAGAGGTCACTTAACATCTCTAGGTCTCAATTACCTCACCTAACTACTTGGGTTTATCTAGATAATTTATAAGACCTCTTCCAGATCTGAATGATGTTAACAAACTTCTGGAACAAAGACCTCATCATCAACACAATGATTAATTAATACTCTCAGTAATTCTAAAGGCTATTAATAGAACTTTCTTATTTTTCTATAGACTAAAAGAAGGAATAACTTAAAAATGCAAAGACACCAATATGCATTGTTTTTTCTTCAGTAACATAAAATATTTATGCAAAGATACTTCTCGAATAACCTTACATTAATAAGTTACCCATGAATTAATAACCTTACATTAATAAGTTACTCATGAATTAATAAGTTACTCACAAAAATACACGAAAAAAAATTAAGCCAAAACAGCTCCAAATATCTACAGTCACGAAATTCACAGTCGACATTTCATCTCCCACCTCCCACACCCTCTGCCCCTGCCGCCTGCCTCTGACTGTCACTGGCATTACAAAACTCACTGGAACCCTGACAGTGTGCTCTTCTCCAAAGTCCCTGAAAGACGTTTATCTCCAGTGCAACATAAACAACACAAATGGCGGTACTTCAAGAATCACTCGAGACCACCTCTTGAGACCTTGTCTGAGAAATTGAGAGAGAAAAAAAGAACAAAGTCTACCATCAAGAAACTCCTCTGTTCTGCTGGCAATTACACATGACCGCATGTCATATAACAATTGTATCAGAGGCCTGGAGAGGGATTATGACATATATATGAGCCTTACCTTATTAGAGCCTTACCTTATTAGAGCCTCATATATATGAGCCTTACCATAATTTAGAGCAGACCAGACAGCACAGATACAAATGCTTTTCTGTTGCACATGCAGTTGTGAAGAATAGCCAGAAGGAAATTTGGTATAATAGAAAGAATACTAATCCCCACAAATCTGGAGGCTGACTGCCAGTTCTTTCTCTGATGTCAAAATTATGGTCTTAAAGTTATGCAATTACTTAGTCCAATCACTTTTATTGTACCTGCAGAACCCTACATTAGCATGTAAGGACGCTTATGTACAAGATATAAAATCAGTAATCAAGGGACTACTCCTACTTGGGAATGGGGAAGAGGCCCTGGACCTCTATTATTTTTAATGACACAACTAGGTTCCCTGAATACAGCGAAACCCAAGCAATAGATGCTAGATCTTAATCTGTTCTTCTGTCTACCAAACCCTGTGCTAAAGTGCTAGGCCATGTCCAAATCTGTAAATTAAAGGGGGCTCTCCTACTTTAAAATTTGAAATTTTGATAAGACACAAAAACCAATATTTCTTAAGAACCTGATAACATTTTTCAACATCTTTACAATTGCCATCACCAGGAAAGCTCATCAGAGTAACTGACAAAAATAGAAAGATCAAAAGAGAGCTTCTAATTTAAGAGAAGTTATCAAAATATTGCTAGCAAGATGCATTCACTAGCTTCCCAAACCATGAGCTCAACACATTCCAAGTGGATTTCAAAAGCTCATTTTCTGAAAAGGACATTAGACTAGTAACTGTCAGCTCCCAACATACCTCAGGCATCCTCAACACCAGTAGGGCTGTTTTAAGATAGGGGAGAGGAGAGGCCAAAAGAATGGGAAGGACACACTTTATTCTCTTTCTCACCCTTTTACTAACATTTTTCATCTCCTTAACTTTAATTGATTATCCACTCCCATCTTCAAAAGATGGGACAGAGGGACAGAAAAGAAATGAAGATGAGAGGGAAGCAAACAGGGGCACTCCAGAATCATTATAATCCATCCAGGAAAAAAAAAAAATGCCTAATAGACCCAGGATGTTTTTTCCTTTCAATTTTTCCACCTGCAGATACCCTAGCAAAAAAACAGTATCAGTATGTTCTTTCGGCAAAGTTCTACCAACACAGGAGGAAGCATGATGGTTTGACAGATAAAATTTTTGAGGGAGGACCTACATACTCACAATGTCCTTTGGCAGTATTTTAACATTATGTTGGTACACTGCATGAAAGGGTTTTCTGATTCTGGGAGAGATGCTACAGAATTTTTTAAATTTGTATTTTCCCATAAAGATTACTTTTTTGGGGTACAATTTTCATTTAAGATTTTGGGAAGATATACATGCTTATTCATATATGTGCAAAGTTTTTGTAGTACATATTATATAATCTATGAACACAATCTCTACCATTCTTCCCATTTGGAAATCTGACTTCTAATTCTTGCCTCCTTTTTCTTGTTCCCTCAATATCCTGTACTTGCCAGATGGGTTGTGTTTTAAAGATTCTCTTTTTATTATTATAAGTTACCCAGGTAAAGGGAAATTGACTAATTCCTGAGGGTTGCTGAATTTGGTGAGCAAGGACCACACTTTCACTCCACAGCTCAGAAAGTTAGGCCCAAAGTAAGTGTTCAAGGCATTATGAAGATGGACTTTAAGTTTCAATTTTTAGGTAATTTTGTCATAATCTTCAGCATGAGTTTCTTGAAAAATTTAGTGCTTAAACTGCTTGATTCAGTACTTAACACAGGGTCTTTCACCAGCAAATTCTCAGTAACTTCCATTTAATGACCTAATTTCAATCACTCTGAAATATTTTATTACTAATGGATACAAACAGTCTGTATATAGAATTTCCTTGAAGCTATGAGCTAATGCTTTTGTATTTATCAAGATACACACACTCGTTACTATACATAATCCATTATGCTCACATCTAGCCCTCGGCCCGCTCCTCTTACCTGGGCCACGCACCCTTCACGGCCCCCATAACACCTTCTTTAACTTTGTTACAAGTCTCCTACATAAAATGTGGATATTATCTTCCTTACATGAAGGAAAGAGACTGTACCAGATATAACCGTGAAATAATATGAGCCAATCTTACGAATATATGTGTGTGTATTATGTGTTTCCCTTCTTAATATCGTGTTAGAAAATTCTGACCCAGGTCATTATTCAAACATAGAATTTTTGGTAAAGTGAGTGGGAGGCAAATGATAGAAGGGAGGAAGGAGGCATAGATCTGTTTTGTTCTTTTATAGTGCTTGGTAACATACCTGGCACATGGTTAATACTCAATAGTGCTAGGTGAAGAAAAGATCTAAGGAAAGGAAATAGAGACAGGAAAGACAAGATGGAGAAAGAGAGGAAAGAAAGAACAAAGGCAAGTAGGCAAAGAAAAAGTAAAGAAAATTTTCAAAATCATAAAACATATAATTTGTCAGGACACTAATGATGTAACTAACCACATATGACAGAAGTCAGAAGGGAGCATGGAGGAATTTAGGAACAAGGTGATATGTTACTTGGAGGCTCAACTCTGTTTTAAAATTGTAAGAGTCTCTAAAATAGGTAAGAGTGCAAATAATATTGGCTCTGTCACATAGTAGCTGAGTGAACTTAGAAAACACTGCTCTTCTTTTGAGCTTTACCTTCCAAAGTTGTTAGATAAGAATAATAATACCTGCTCTGTCATTTTCAAAGTATGAAGATCGAATAAAATAATATACATGATTAATACACAGAATCAGATAAAATATTTGGCACCTGAAAAATGTCAAGTATCACGACTCAGTTTCAAATTCCTCAAGCAGGGGAGGGCTACCTATTTTTAACAGTTTTATAATTCCCATCTAATGTGTCATGTCTAAATACTAGGGTCCATAGAATCTTGGCCAAAACCCAAAAGGTGACCGTTGGAATTAGCTCAAGTCCAGTCAAACATTTCAATTTCACATAGAGAATCTGAATTTCTTCCATTAAATATTTTTTGCTAAGTCAACAAGAATGAATTAGTTATGAGTTCCTTACCAGTTTTAGCTGGTACACTCCTTTAAGTTCTAACCCATATCATCACAATGCTAACACAAGGCTTAAGCAACCCTAGACTAAATGGGAGAGAGAGATTTGGCTGCTGGAGGCGATGGCATGCACACAGTGAACGCTGTGCCCGTGACTTGCTCTCACTCAGTGCAGCTGATACCAGTCCCAAATGCATGCCAAGGGTGACCACACCCCAGTGGGAGGCACCTCGAAAACTGGCGGTATCTGTGTGCAATCACAGAATCCCCTTTTCAACTTCAAGCTTGTAGTGGTGTCAGGCCTTGTGCTGTAGCTTGCAAGGTTCTAGGTTGCTATCTCCAAGATATCCTTGGCACTGACTTAACATTAAGCCCGTCCACTTGATATCTACGTTATTTTTCATGAAAGTAATGTCACTGCAGACTGTCTGACATTGTCAGGGTAAAGTTCAAGAGTCTCTTGAGGATCTAGAATTTCTAGATAACCAATAGCAAGTGATAACCCACTGAGCCATGTCTTTACCATTATATATATTGTCCCTGCTTTCCCCCTGTTAAATGCTTTACAGAGAATTAGATTTCTAGAGAAGCAGGTTTCAGTGCAGTGTAAGAATCTTCTAACCATCTGTCAGAAAGCGCAACGCAACACCTCAAGATGTATCCCCAACCTGATCCTGTCCACCTGGCAGCAGAAGAGCACTGACATGCATCTGTATGGAGGACTCAGCATTGCCCAAGTTCCTGTCTTCATCCCTATTTGAGGTGTTGTATAACTTGAGATCTGAAATCCTGTAATTCTATGGGCAAAGCTTTGTGAAAAGCAAGGATTACCTCACCCACTGCATTATTACTTACTTTGTTGAAGTTCCACAATTACTTAACTGCTGAAAGTTACAATTATGTAGTGGTGATGGTTAAGAAATCAAGAAGGTCATTTGTTAGAACAAAGACACATAGATTATGTGTAGATTAATTTAATTAAAATATATAGAGAGTAATTTTTATGCATGAAATATTGATAGATTTTCTGTTTTCTATTTGGCCCTCTATCCCATTAATTAAACGTTCAAATGTAAGCCAGCTGACAACTGGACTGAAACTAATCTGTTTAGAAAGTGGCCTCCAGCAATGACACCTTCACAGTGGAGCTGAATAAACAAAAGCGAAAGTGTCAGCACTTTAGGGGATACGTTTTAAAGAGAGAAATTAATTATTTATTTTAGCATAATATACAAGATCCGCTAACTTTATTCTGTTGATAATTTATATATTTGAATGTATAACACTCATGTAATTTTAAAGTGATAACAAATAACTCTTCATTTCAAAAGCTTTTCTTCTCTTACTGAAGAATAGTCACCTACACATAATGGAGCCACGAGCTGAACAGGGATCAGTGCACACACAGCCCTGAAAGCTTTCACAGAACAAAGCTGATGCAGAAGAGCACAGACAGGCTAGCCTGCGGGCTCTGGAGTCAGTCTGCTGAGTTTCAATCTCAGCGCTAGTCCCCAACCAGCTCTTATGAACCTTGAGGAAAGTGTGTAATCCTCTGTGCCCTAGTTTCTCATCTATAAAATCAAGATTGTAATATAATTCATAGAGTTGGTGAAAGATTAAATGCATCTACACATGGACACGTAGAGTAGTGTCTGGCAGTGGTAAGTGCTCAATACATGTTAGTTGTTATTACTGTTGTTGTTATAATACGCTACTTGTAGAAATAAAGCAAACAGCATTCTCAGAGCATGCTAGTCCATCTGAAGGGAAATATTCACATTTACTATTATTACCAACCTAGGACTTCAAAGAAAATATACCAAGCTATATCCCAAAGTGACAATGATAATGACAATGGTATAGAAAATTATAATTACAATTAGATTGAGTCCACATATTGCAGAGTCCTGGATATAAAAGGCAGTGAAAGAGGACATTCTGCTGAAACCTCTCTGCAGTTAATTTTATCCATTCATCTCAGAACGGTGATTGCCCTGAAAACCAATCAAGACTTCCTAACCTCAAGTTCTCTTCCATTTTAAATGTCTACATAATTTTCTTTTCTACCACCTTATATTGATAATAAAAGGAGTTACTACTAAGAATTTTGTTTATGGTTTCTGCTTTGCACCTTCATAAGTTCTTATATTCCATACATTTCTCAGTAACTGCCCTAGGTTTAATAATCATTATGAAGAAGTTATCTTCCTAGTGTGCGTAATTCTATCAATACTCATCAGGCTAAAGAATAAAAATGTTTATTAAATAAATGAAGGGGAATGATTTTTTTTTTTTTTTTTGGTGAGGAAGATTGGCCCTGAGCTAACATCTATTGCCAATCCTCCTCTTTTTGCTTAAGGAAGATTGTCCCTGAGCTAACATCAGTGCCAAGCTTCCTCTATTTTGTATGTGGGACGCTGCCACAGCATGGCTTGATGAGTGGTGTGTAGGTTCGCAACCAGGATCTGAACCCGTGAATCCCAGGCCGCCAAAGCAGAGCACGCGAACTTAACTACTATGTCATGGGGCCGGCCCTGGGAACGAATTTTTTTGGTGGGGGGGTATCTTCCTATTGTTTTGCTTAAGTATTAAAAAAAAAAATACTTGGCCTACAGTGTGTTAGCAAATATCAAATAACAAAATGCTACCATGAGTATGTATTTACATTTCCTATATTGAAATAACCGATCTGGGCAAACAGCTGCTCAAGACCAATTAAGAGGATCTTTAGATTTGAGAAGAGGGCAGGAGAAAAGTAAGGCCTGGGAAAATTATTGCCACTGGACAAAATCTCTGGATTAATTTTGTCTGACATGTAAAGCAACCAGTGACTATGTACATGCCTGTGGCTGTAAAGACCCCCGAAACGCTTTAAAAATGTTTATGTCAATGCTAAAGAAAGCTTTATGTTTCATGCTTAAGACAGGCCTCAGACTGTACAGAAATGGCCCCTTGCTGTAACACGTGGGCAACATTATAGGGAAGTAAGCTTTTTGATATGCTGCAGAGAAAGACACAGATGCTACTCAGGGTTGCCTGGGCACCGACTCTACCCACTTCCAGAGACCACCTATCTCCCTCTCCCATCCAGGAGGAAGATCTGATCTAGTTGGTTCTGCATTTGGCTCCTGAACCAGGCAGGTACCAGATATCTCTAAGTTGGTGAAAATCATTCCTGAATGGTGAAATAAGCTCCTGACATGAGAGAACTGTGGTGCAGTGCGGAACGAGACCTGGGCCTGAAAACACCACACCGTGTTGACGGTGCCACCGAGGGCTGAGCGCTCCTGCTAGAAGGCAAGCTCGCTTCAGACGTGTTGCCTTTGCTCCTATATGCTCACTCATGACTGTCAATAAGATTCCTACCTTGGGGTTCATTACAGTAGCAATTTAGTCCTCCCTTGGTATGCCAAGCCATAAATTATTTTTTTATTTATAAATGGTATTTTCCTGATTAAGTCCATGACTACTTTTTGATGGAAAATATTTGAGGATGTTGCAAATGTGGAGTTTGGTAAGACTAAAATGCTTTTTCAAAGTAATTCTCTCAAGTTGCCTACTTTAAAAGTCCAAAATATCATAATACATTTTCTTCTATCTAAAGGGGTATCTCAGAATTTTACCAAATGATGCTTTGCTTGTTCATCCTCAAAACCTGATTTTCCACCTCATTTTTCTTTAACCTACTTTAACATTGAACAGATTTGTTTCCTGGTTGTCATTTTACTCTCTGGTCTTGACTGCTAAATTAGTTTGGTTGCCATTTAGATTTTCCTCTCAAATCCAAGACACATTTTATGGAATTACTTAATTTTACTGTCAGTAGCTTTTCCTGGAACTGAGTTATAGACCCCTGGCACGTATATTTACATTTCTCTACGTCTATGTCATATATTCCTCTACCCATCTACTCACCACCTACATGACAGCTCATCTAGACTACAGAGCAGTGGCACCACATGGAAACCCACTGTAACTTACTGTAGGTTTTTTTTTTTTTTGTGGGGAAGATCGGCCCTGAGCTAACATCTACCAATCCTCCTCTTTTTTTTGCTGAGGAAGACCGCAGCAGAGCGCGCACACTTAACCGCTTGGCCACCGGGCCGGCCCCCTACTGCAGGTTTTTTGAAGCACAGGTGTATCACTAGAGAGCTCTACTTGTTTACACCAAGGTTTAAAACACATTTTCCCGGGGCCTGCCCCGTGGCTTAGCGGTTAGGTGCGCGCGCTCCGCTGCTGGCGGCCCGGGTTCGGAACCCAGGGCGCGCACCGACGCACCGCTTCTCCGGCCATGCTGAGGCCACGTCCCACATACAGCAACTAGAAGGATGTGCATCTATGACATACAACTATCTACTGGGGCTTTGGGGGGGAAAAAAAAAAGAGGAGGATTGGCAATAGATGTTAGCACAGAGCCAGTCTTCCTCAGCAAAAAGAGGAGGATTAGCACGGATGTTAGCTCAGGGCTGATCTTCCTTACAAAAAAAAAAACAAAACACATTTTCCCAAAGATTCATTATAGTTTTCAGCCAAATTGAATTGATTAAAGCAGAGTTCACACCTGTCACTGTATTTCTCGATACTGAGATATTTTACTCCAAGATTGCTTAAATGTAACTTTGTCAGTTAAGCTTTTGTCACCATAGACTAATTTCTAATCTCATTTTCTACTACTTTTCTTTGCAGCATTTTCCAAATATATTTAAATAATTATTGGTGGAATAATTTATTTAATGTCTGTCATACCACCAGATTATACACCACTAGGGCAAAGACCATGTCCGTCTTGTGTATTTTATGTCCCTAGCACCTAGCGTGGTGCCTGGTAAATACTAAGTTCTCAATAAAGGTTTGGTGGATTGGTGAGTGGATGAGGTTGAAGTCACTTTTACAGGTGGCAAATTATTTAAAAAAAAAAAAAGAAGTTACGTTTCATTACTGCATTTGTCTTTTGTTTGGTGAATTTGGGTAATTATGAAATAGCTTTTCCCTTAGGGCTACAGATTCACAGGAGAAAAACAATTCAAATTTGCAAAGTGCTCAGCAAATGCTTAACTCCAATTTGGAAAGGGTATCAGCATTTGTTAGAGCAGTCTTTTAAAGTGAGATAAAGCTCTGTGGGTCAATACTGACAGGGTACTGGGGGGCACTGCCTTGCTATTAATTCCCAGAAAGAAAATGCTTCCATCAATGCACGTATTGACTGCCTACCAAGTATAAGGCACGCTTTTTGGCTTTACAATGTATATCAATAAGCGCCTGCTTCAAACCAATTGTAATCTGGGAAGTTACAGAAATCCTAAATATAGGAAAAGCTAACTAGAAAAAAAAAGGAAATGATAAGTTCCAGGGCAAATGATTGGGATTGCAGGCATTCAGAGAAGGACTACCAACAGAAGTCTTCACGGAAACACAGCCTGGCGTGGGTCCAGTCCATTTGGATGGGCAGAGAAGAGTTAGACAAGTATTCCAGATGGAAAGCAGTGTGTGGGCAATGATGCGGAGAAAAGGAAAGCCACAGTTGTTCACGGCGATGAGTAGAACAATTTGGCTGAGGTGAAGGGCTCACCAAGAGAAGTGGAGAGAGCGGTCGTAAAGGCAGATCGACCCATGGAGTGAAATTATAAGGAAGAAGCCGAGGAGGAAGGGTATTCTCCCACAGCTTCTGCAAAGCCCCACACTGACACGGGGCATAACAACAGCAACAGAAAATATTCAATGATGATGACAGCTTTTCAATACTGCACAGAATTTTGTTTCAAAGCTATTTCATCTACTATTCACAAAAGAAAATTTTTTTCTCATTTTACAGAGATGTCACCTCATGTCAATAAATTTAGATAAGCTAGTTGTTTAATGGCAGAGCTGTGATGCAAATCTACATCTGTTCCCCTGGCATCTTGCAGGAGTCAGCAGGAGCTGTCAGAGTGAGGGAACAGAAGCAAGGAGATGGGTGAGTTGTTGGCCTGTGTTCATGCAGACTGGAAAGGATAAGAACTGAGTGAATTCATGTCGGCCACACCAAGGGATGGGGCACGGACAGTCCTCATCACTTTCTGGAAGCTGCTTCTAATTGCAGGCAAGTACTAACTACCAATCAGAGCTACCAGACATTTAGACGTAAAGCTGATCACACAACCATTATCAGTTTTAAGATGGCAGAATGCGCCTGTTTTTCTCATTCTTTCATTTTACTAGAGAGCTATTACTGCTGCTTTAATTCACAGGAGATGTAAAAATCACATCGTACCGTAACTATTAGCTTATAATTCCAGAGGCCTTTCTGGTCATCTGTTTCTAAGCATCAAATGGTTAATGCACAGATTCTTCACTGCTATCTTTCTATTGATGGTGTTTTGAAGGTGCTTGCAACACAGTTTTATTGCAGTGCCTTTTGAAATTCTCATTAACATTTATTTTATTCAAATACAGTAATCCTGCCTTCAGCAGGGAATAGCTGACTCCCACCTGCACAGACAGTAGGCAGTGTCAGCATAATAGCTTTAAAGTGCTTCAGAGAATCACACACAAGTCTTTTGAAATTATGCTCAAACCGAAGACTATATCTTTCTTCTTCCTATCAGTTCATCTTTTTCTCTCGGGAGAACTTTTTCTTCTGTGAAAATGTTCCCAAAATGAAACGCTTCTACCCTCTTCCTGAGAGACTATGATCTACCCTGAAGGCAAGAGACCCAGTGAAGGAACTACGACCCTCAGAGACAGCACGCGCTGATGTCTGCTGTGTTTTTAAGTTGGTACCTTGTTAAATCAGAACCACAGACAAAGAAGCAATGCACGAAAAACAGCTATTGGTCTGAAGTACAAGTCTGCTTTCATGGAGTGAAATCTCAATTTTCTTTCTTTCTTTTTTTTTTTTTACTGTTTTGACTTTTTTACTCATTCAAAACCTTGCAAGCATAGTACATGCTACTTAGCAATCGGTCTCTGTCAAAAAAATTACTTATTTGGGCACTCCCTCCACTAGGTATAATAGAAAAAAGTTTTAATGCCATAAAACAATAAAAACATAAGTGTTCATATTTTATATACTTTTGGTAAATAAGAGGATCATGGCAGGACACGCAAGATGCCCTGCTGGGACATTCTTGCATTTCTTGCAGGAGCCACAGGGGAACTCTCTCAGATGCAAAATGAGGAACCCTCATCCAATCAAAGGGAATTAGCTCTTATTGGTTTTATACAAAAAGCTTCAAGATTCAGATTTTGTCAGGAAAAAAAGTGTTTGTTGCTTAAAAATAAAAAAGTTTCAAAAACACTGGCCTTGACTTTATTTTTTCCTCTTTCAATCGAATGTAAACCATTCTTTAATGTCCAGATCATATTTCACCTTAAACAAGGCCACAGAACGACCATTCTAGAAAATCACTCCTTGTCTACTGTACTCAGTGTTTGCCTCTCTTTAGTTTTACTTAATAACACTGTGTCTTATATTTTTATTAAATCACCTAAAAGTCTTACTTTGTCAACTGGCTTATAAGCACTTGGCAGGCCAAGAACATGTTTTATTTTACTTTGCATGCTTCTTGCCACAGAGGACTAAAGGCAGCACCTCTTTTCTGGAATGAGGCAACTAGAAAAGTGGGGACAACTGTCCCTTGCCCCCTACCATCCAATGACCAATGCCAACTAGGGTTAAAGGCTTTTTGAACATTTTATCACCAATTCTGCCACACTCATAACACTTCCCGTCATTTCTGAATAAAGAGACGACCTTGATGAAAGAAGTTAACGTGGCCCTCCCTCCTCCTCTCTTCCCCACAGGTAGGAAATGATGCCCTCTTGTTTTCTGGTGTCTTGAGGCACACACGTATGGAGTTTCAGAAAGAAAGCCCAGGACACTGAACCAGAAGAGCTGGGTTTGATCACAGTTCATCACTACCTGATTGAGTGACCTTGGGCAAGGCAATTATCCACAGAGACTCACTCTGCATACTAAAAGGGTTGGAGGGATAAGATTTACCTTGAAGGTTAATTCAATTTTTTAAAAATAAATGAATATGTACTTGCCTCACACAGGATTTGACTCAGGCTAGTTGCTCAGTAGATGCAACTTGAATTTGAATTTCAAGCCATGGCTTCTTTTTGCTTATTCTTCTTGATCTGTTATATGCATGATCGCACTATTCTTATTTAAATCCACAACCCTCTTAAGGAGCATGATTTTGGATTACTTCCAATTATCATTTCTCTTAAAGCCTATCTCTACCAGAGCAGTAGCTGTCAACCCTGCTGTACATGAGAACCTCCTGGAAGAACAGCTAAAATATACCAGTGCCTGGGTCCACCTCCGACAAGCTGAATCTGTTACTCTGAAGATAATCACAAAATCTGCATCAAACAATAAATGAAAAAGTAAGTGGAAAAAGAATGGTTAAAAACGCTTAATTAGGGGCCGGCCCAGTGGCATAGTGGTTAAGTTCGCACGCTCCGCTTCCATGGCCCAGGGTTTGCAGGTTCGGATCCCGAGCGCAGACCTACACATCACTTATCAGGCCACGCTGTGGCAGGCATCCACATATAAAGTAGAGGAAGATGGGCATCGATGTTAGCCCAGGCAAAAAGAGGAGGATTGGCAACAGGTGTTAGCTCAGGGCCAATCTTCCTCACCAAAAAAAAAAAAAAAGAAAAAAAGCTTAATTAAAACCAAACCAAAATAAAACAGCTTAACAATTATTATACATATTACACAAGACTGCCAGAAGGATTTAAAACACTCACCTTTGTTATTGTATACATCTAAATAATTTGGTGCTGAAAAAATCGTAATTAGAGAAGGGAAGCCTGTTGTTTGGCTTTTCCTGTACATGCGATACCTAAAGAGAATAAACACACGTTAAAACAAGGCTAGTGTAGAGAAAAGATGATATTAAATTATAGATTTAGAAGTAGAAATTTAAATGAGTTAAGTTTTATCATTCAAAGAGGATCCAATTACATAACATTAAACAAATTTTTTTCTCTCTAAAGTCTGTTATACAGAGACATTAATTCATTTCCAGGGTGACAATGAAAACCTACAATTATATGTACAATTTCCACATAGGTCTTTCCTAAGTTTAGGAGTCCTAGGGGAGGGTGGAATGCAGTGAAAACTCATATCTCGTTTCCATGTGCTCCCCAGAGAGGACAGAGGCTACTTTTTGCACAAAGAAATCCTGTATATACCACGTTTTTCAGAAGTTGACCAATATTTTTGACATAAAAAGAATGAATTAGCAGAGTAATATATAAATCTTTACCTGATTATTCTATGTATCCACAATGTTCTGTCCTGGTTATATTTACTCATTTTGCCTAGACTGAGTGATCTGCTTTTCAAAGAATGTCTGGTTAAATGTATTGGTTTTATGAATTGCAACTGTTTCTACTTTAGAATTTTATCTAGTACCAATCTCTGCTGATGTCTGCAGGTCAAAGATCATTGTTTCAGCATGGTAATATTAAATCAATCAGTAATGAAAGAGAACATCTGCCGGGTCTTTGGAAACAAACCAACAACCCAGTGACTTTTCTCCTACTAAGATAAAAATAGGACTCTAGTCCTCAAATAATCAAAAAATACAGGAAATTCTGGCCCTTTTCTATCAGGGTGAAAATATCTCATGACGTCTATGAAACAGATTTCAGGAATATCATTTAAGAAACGTTCTTATAAAGTGTAGAACAGAATTTTATCATTCCTTGGGCATTCTATGTCAGTTATTTCTGGCAGGCTAACCACACCTAATTTAGCTGGGTTCTAAAGATGCCTCAAAGAGTACCGTTAGATGGACACATAGACACCTTAAAATTTATAATTTTATAAATATTTTGATACCACTTTCTCACAAGAAACTATCCCCTTAAAAACCTTTTGAAATGTTCTATAAGTGTTTACTCTGCTTATGGGACTGGGCTTTGTTGGTGGAAAAATCAGAATGCAAAAGACATTAATACTCTTAATCCTAGCACCTTGACTTTATAAATTCTGGCTGGCTATGCCTACTTGACAACAAAGAGAAACAAAGAAATGGGATGACATAATCTCAATTTTCCCCGATAATCAATCAACTGCTCATTTAAGACAAAAATACTTGTTGATTTTAATTGATGCACTTAACATATTTTCAAATAAGCAGATGATTTCAGGTCTGTAGTGGAATTAAGATAAATCTGTCTAAAATGTTCAGTTGGAACAGTCAGTCAAAAAAACATGGGGACTCCACTGCCCTGAAGAGTGAAAACAATGATTCCAGGACCTGACTAGTTGGGTGTATCAACAGGTTACTTCAAACATCGGCGGCAACATCACTGAGCACATAATGCTGGGTCAGTTCAGACGCACTGACTGACTGCTTGGAAAAAGCTAATTCTGTAAGGAACTCAGGACCTGCCTTGATTCAGGGGCACTACAGACAGAGGCCCATTTCAGAACACAGGCATCTATAGCCCCAACTTCAGCACACAGGTTATAAAAGGAAGTGCTCCTCCTTTTTAGAAAATCCAAAATATAAAGAAATGAGTTTAAACATTTGAAGGCAAACAATGTCTTTAGGTGGAGCCTACTGGGAAAGTCATTGAACTTCAAATCTTAAAATTATTTATGCCTACTTCACCCTAATGCAGATTTAACGCACCATTAAAGAGAATATCTGATGTGTCTTAGGGTTTTCTAAACCCTTAAAATTGGTCTATGTTTTCAAAATTTACCAGATATTAAAAAACCATGCTATGCATTTGTTTATTAGAACATAAGATTTTCCCCATCATTTAAATGTCTGTTTTTGTCCTTTAAAACTTTACAGGGATCAGGAACGATATTCTTTAAACATGAGTACAACCTGCAATATGTGTTAAATATTTATGTGTAATTCTCATTCACATTGCCAACCAAGACTGAAAAGTAGCTGGTAATTACTCACTTATGAACGTTGATAAGAGCAAGAATTAAAGAAATAAGAGAAGGTGCCCTTACAGTGCTTAAGAAAGCCAGCTGAAAATTTACCTGTTCAAGCTGAAAATGGAACAACTTACAGGGACTTTCTAGTACATCTGCAGCCACTGATTCCCCAGGACCCTGCCAGATCTGTGTCATCAGGAGACAACTTTAAGATCTAATTCTCTCTGGGATAGAGCCTGGCAAAAGGGAGGCTTGACAGCCTGAGCAGAGTGAGGGGCTGTGACCAAGGGGCAATGCACAGTTTTCATAACCCACAAAACTGCTCACCCTGCATCCTGGGCTTCATGGGCTCGGAGGATAGATAACAAGTTATTGTGCTGCAAGAATTCACACACAGCTGGGTAACTGCCAAAAAAAAAAAGACAAGAGAAGCATCTGTTATGAAATCATCAGGAGTAGCACATTTATCTCTAACTTCCAGACCTATGTGATTTGATCATGCACAATCATACATCATTCACAAAACAAGCCTCTTGGCTCTAAGGACAGGTTTTTCCCCGTGGCAGAAAAAGCACCTAGAGCTGTACTTTTTACATAATCAGAAAGGAATGGAGGTGTGTGACCTGGATAAAGAACACAGGCCATTATATCACAACACTAGAAAAGTGTCCATTCTTAGAGAAACTCAATATTATCAAGTCTACATTTAAACACAAAGTGCATAAACACAGAAGCATAAATACAACATGAAGATGGAATTTAAATTATAAACCTCAATTTTCTCAAATATAGCACTATTTGTGTTTGTGTGCATGTGCGTGCATGAGTGCATGACAGAGAGGACTGAGCAGGGAGTGGGAGAAATTAAGTCTTCTGGGAAATCAAGTTGTCAACTTACTTATGGAAACATTAACTGATTATATCATGCAAAATCTAAACAGAATTCTGGAATTCACAAGGTTTTAAAATGTGTACTTTAAATAAGATCAGAACTTTATCTTAAGGTTTATTCTTTATCTTAATAAAAATATCAAATATACAAACAAGATGATTTTGTCTGTTAAGAAAGTCTCAAACCCAAAGATATGAACTTCATTAAAAATGAAATTTAAATTACAAACTAAACTTGAAAAACCCTTTGTAATCTCCTTGTCTCTGCTCTAAGAATTGTTTTTCCTTAAATAAACCTCTTCTATTTACTTATCTGGTGAGGAAGATTGGCCCTGAGCTAACACCATTGCCAACCTTCCTCTTTTCGCTTGAGAAAGATTGCTGGTGAGCTAACACCTGTGCCAATCTTCCTCTATTTTGTAGGTGGGATGCTGCCACAGCACAGCTTGATGAGCAGTGTGTAGGTCTGTGCCCGGGATCCAAACCCGAGAACCCCTCAGCGGAGCACCCGAACTTAACCACTACGCCACCAGGCCAGCCCTTTTTTTTTTCCTTCCAGGGGAAGATTCACCCTGAGCTAACATCTGTTGCCAATCTTCCTCTTTTTTTTTTCCTCCCCAAAGCCCCAGTGCATGGTTGTATATCCTAGTTGTAAGTTGTTCTAGTTCTTCTATGTGAGCCACCACCACAGCACAGCAACTGACAGACAGGTGATGTGGTTCCGAGATTGGGAAGTGAACCTGGCCGGCTGAAGTGGTGAGCACCGAACTTTAACCACTAGGCCATCAGGGCCGGCTCTAAGAATTTCTAATGAGATAAATGTATGTCATAAAAATGAATAAACTTTATATAGTTCAAATCAAGGGACAGCAAACCAATGCTCGTTATAATATAAACAAACTGCAGATACGCACTAGAACCTAAATTACATAACATATAGGAAGCAATCCAGCAATTATAAAAACAGCACTTTGGGGAAATACTTAAGTATATGTCACTCAAATAATTTATTATAAAAGAGAATATGAAAATAGTTTCTATGCTGCAGATTTTGTAAGAACTCCTGGATCAACATGAAACACATATCATTAAGATGGCATACAGTTGATCGTGAAAAGGACTCAGTTTCAATTCTTTGGCAAAAATAGCATCTGAAACCAAAAATAGTCTTTGTGCATGTGCACATTTGTGTGCGTGTGTTCTGAAACATTCTAGCAATTCGCTAGGGAGAGACAAAGAAGGGACATACCTGAGGCCTCCACTTCCCCATTGTCTCAGGTCAGCCCCGTAAATAAACCGTCTAACTGATGAACATTAGTGTATCTTATAATCCAGAGAAGATGCCTAGAGTGCCTCCATGGAAATGTGTCCATATGCTCCCTGGATCAAGAGCTGACCAACATGTGTCTTCACAGGCTTCTGCACTATTTTAGGAGAAGATGAGTAGGCGACCTTTCCAGATCAGTGTGTGTCAGCAAAAGAAACCTTAACTTCAGAGACACTGGTTGGTCTCTAAAAAATAGCACATTTCTTTGGTACCTATTTAGCTATAAGGTGCCTGGCCAAGGGGTGACAGAGCAGGGCTGCACTCAATCAATTCTCCTTCCCTGTCTCTTTAGGCCATTGACTTATACTTCTTGTGTCCTCAAAATGCCTCTTTACAAAAGTCGGTTTACCCTCCTGTCGTGCCTCTGTAAGACGGAGGTTGTTTGTCTACGGGTGTCATGTTTTTGCCCTTGGGCAAATGTCTTGGCTGCTCTTTTTTATTTTTTTTCTTCCTTTTGGAAGAAAGGAAGAGCTTATGTTTAAGCCAAGTCTTCCCCCATGGAAATATACATCTGATTTTTAATAGAAATCTGAAGAAAATAAAATTAAACTAGCAGCAATCTGCTAGGTTAATAGCATTAAGTGAGGAACACCTGTATTATTACTTAGAGGAAACTCATTTTGAAGAAAATCTGTAGAAATTTAAAAGTATACATAATCAAACTTTCTAAGAATTACAAACATTTTTCTAAATAAATTTTAAAAATATTTGAATATCACCTAGATTCCCATTACTGGTGAACTACCCGCCGAGGATACATTAAAATCTCTAATAATGTTAGGAAAAAAGCCTCTACAACATTTTAATGCTTTTTAATGGAAATGAGGATAAACTACAGTGTTCAACCTGAAAAGCATTAAAAAAGATCTATGTAGAATGGTAGGAAAAGCAGAGTTCACAACAACCTTAACACTAGAGAGAGAGTTGTAAAATCATTTATTCACCAACAGTTTATCAAAGACTCATGGTGATCATCTGTTCCATTTGTTCCAAGATTGTATGAGGGGTGGCAGGAGGGGTGGCAGGATGAGGGCAAGGTGTGGTTTCTGTCCTGAGCGTACTTATAATCTTGGCAGGAAGGTAAAACATTTTTTAAAAAAAACTACATTAAAGATAAAATAGTAAAGTTTTTTTTTTAAATTTTTTGTTTATTGCAGTAACATTGGTTTATAACATTGTATAAATTTCAGGTGTACATCATTATACTTCTATTTCTGCATAGATTACATCATGTTCACCACCCAAATACTAATTACAACCCATCACCACACATGTGCCGAGTTATCCCTTTCGCCCTCCTCCCTCCCCCCTTCCCCTCTGGTAACCACCAATCCAATCTCTGTCTCTGTGTGTGTGTTTATTGTTGTTATTATCTACTACTTAATTAAGGAAATCATGCGGTATTTGACCTTCTCCCTCTGACTTATTTCACCCTGCATAATACCCTCAATGTCCATCCATGTTGTCACAAATGGCTGGATTTCATCGTTTCTTATGGCTGAGTGGTATTCCATTGTGTATACATACCACATCGTCTTTACCCATTCATCCCTTGATGGGCACTTAGGTTGCTTCCAAGTCTTGGCTATTGTGAATAACACTGCAATGAACACAGGGGTGCATGTATCTTTATGCACTTGTGTTTTCAAGTTCTTTGGATAAATACCCAGCAGTGGAATAGCTGGATCATATGGTAGTTCTATCCTTGATTTTTTGAGGAGTCTCCATACTGTCTTCCATAGTGGCTGCACCAGTTTGCACTCCCACCAGCAGTGTATGAGAGTTCCCTTCTCTCCACATCCTCTCTGACACTTGTTTCCTGTCTTGTTAATTATAGCCATTCTGACAGGAGTGAGGTGGTATCTCATTGTAGTTTTGATTTGAATTTCCCTGATAGTTAATGACGTTGAACATCTTTTCATGTGCCTATTGGCCATCTGTATATCTTCTTTGGCAAAATGTCTGTTCAGGTCTTTTGCCCATTTTTTAACTGGGTTGTTAGTTTTTTTGTTGTTGAGATGCATGAGTTCTTTATATATTTTGGAGATTAAGCCCTTATCAGATGTATGGTTTGCAAATATCTTCTCCCAATTGTTAGGTTGTCTTTTCGTTTTGTAGATGGTTTCCTTTGCTGTGCAGAAGCTTTTTAGTTTGATGTAGTCCCATTTGTTTATATTTTCCTATTGTTTCTCTTGCCTGGTCAGACATGGTGCTTGAAAATATGTTGCCAGGACCCATGTCAAAGAGCGTACCGCCTATGTTTTCTTCTAGAAGTTTCATAGTTTCAGGTCTTACATTCAAGTCTTTAATCCATTTGGAGTTAATTTTTGTGTGTGGTGTAAGGTAAGGGTCTACTTTCATTTTTTTGCATGTGGCTATCCAGTTTTCCCAACACCATTTGTTGAAGAGACTTTCTTTTCTCCATTGTATGTTCTTGGCAAAAATAGTAAAGTTTTATAGAGACGTTATAAAGCCAAAAACAAAGCACATGGGTCTGAGGAAATCTTTTTGAAAAATATCTATGTTGTGTTAGCTCTTTTTTTTTTTTTCTTTTTTCAATAGTAAGGCGAAGCTCCTGTGCCCACCAAGGAGAAAGAGCCCCTCTGCCTCCAGGAGGGTCAGCCCAAGCCCGGTGCCCTGCCCCCGGCCTTCCGAGCAGAGGGCCCCGGATCTCAGTCCACTCATAGCCCTCCGTGGGCAGCCTCGGCAGGCACAATCTATCTGGATGAGGTGACCCTGGAAGGGCTTGTTTAACCCAGTGTCCTGAACAAGAAACAAGACTTGCCGCAAGGACTCGCGGAGGCCAGCGGTGCTCTTGGCTGTGCAGTGTTCATTTACCAGCATGCTCCGCAGTTTGGAGAAGTTATTGTAGTCTCTGAAAACGTTCTTTTCTTTTGGAACATGATTATTCCTTAAGCATTAGAGAATGCATCTTCTCTGAGTAGAAAGACAGGAAATTTCCATGGAATAGTGGGAATCCTTAGATCTGGATTCTTATTCCAATCTCCTGTGTAAACTTTGGAAAATTGTTTAACCTCTTTGAGTCTGAATAACCACATTTGTAAAAATGCAGACAGTATCCTTTAACTCATGGGCTTGAGAGAAAGATGAAACGAATTAGTAATGCATGTAAACTTTCTAGCTCAGTGCCGGGTGCCCAACCCAGCAGGAGATAGTTAACAACACTTCATTTCCTCCCACCACCACGGCATGGAAGAAAGAAGGCAGCGCAGCCCAGACTCCAGGAGTAGTTGCTAAGTTTATTAGTTGTGACTTGTCTTAGATCTTAAAGGCAATGATATACGGGGATTATTAGGTAGGAAAGGAGTTCGGACAAGAAGCACACTGAGCATGAACTAAGGGAAAAAAGGTAGAAAAGACAAAAATGTGAGAAATGGCAGAAGACTGGCTTTGCATTAGAGAAAATAGCTATCATTAGACTCATTCTGTTTATTCTCTTATTTTTGTTTCTTGCTACATTAAACTGTATTTTAGACCTTGAATTACATCTCCCAGATTCCAGGCTCTTTAATGATGATATAGCCAGAGGGCATTATTAAAATGCTTTGTTATACCTTCACATACACTTCCCCTGAGTATTTTTCCTTCTAGAAAGGCCTACTCTTCGCAAGCCTAAGCTAAACCATCTTGTGAACCCTTGCCTTCAAACCTACCTCACCTTGAGGTTACAAAACTGCTATATCCACCACGTTCCCAGAACATATGTATCTACTACATCACTTATGTTGTAGTGTAAATTATGTTTATACATCTGCTCTCCAGCAACAGAGAATGCCTTAAGAGACGGACACTATTTTATTTGTCTTCATATCCTAATCTAATTGTGAGCTTACTGGAGCTCACACTCAGTTGCTGGAGTAGCCTCAACAGGGGCAGTTAAGCAGGTGAGAGACGCAAACGTTTCTGTCCCTCATTGGCTCCAGCAAGGCAGAGGCAGGCGGCCTGCAGTCCCCTGCCAGGGACCCGGAGGAAGCCTCCGCCTGCCTCCTTGGTGTCCTTACCCTCTCCTAGCCCAGCAGGAGGGAGGACTCTGCCTAAACATCCAGCTCCTCTTCTGCGTCTTGGGGCCTGGCTATGGGTACTTAGCCCTGGGGTGTCTGGCGTTGCTCAGATGCTGTCAGGCCTATCTTTTCCTAAGACTTGCTGTGTTTTTTTCTTTCCCCTAGGGTTCTCCAACTTATTTCATTTTACCCGCGATCAAGTCTGGAAGGGCTCCAACTGTTCCTGCCAGAACCTCACCAGAGCTGAAGTCCTCACTTGCACCTGGCTGCCGGCTGCCTCAGGAGCAGAGAGCAATTTTTAAGGCAAACTTTTTATTGAAGTACAACATCTATACAGAAAACTGCACAAATCAGAAGATTACAAATTGATGACCTTTCACAAAGTGAACACCCTTGTAACCAGCACTCAGATCAAGACACAGCACATTACCTGAAGCCCAGCAACTCTCCATATCTCCTTTTAGTCACCATTGCCCCCTACTAAGGGCAACCACTATCCTGGCTTTAACATTAGAGATCAGCCTTCTCTAATGTTGAACTCTTATTTCAATGGAATCATCCAGTATGCACTCTTCAGTATCTGGCTTCTTCTGCTCTCATTACACTTGTGACGTTCATCCATATTGCTATGTACAGTTTTGGTTAACTCTTTCTCATTTGCTGTATTTAGTTGAATAAATATACTACAATTTATTATTCGTTTCACCAAATGGACATTTGGGTTGTTTCCATTTCTTGGCTAATATGAATACTGCTGCTATGAACAATCTTGCATACGTCTTTTGGTACACTATGCACACATTTCTAGTGGATATAAAGAACAGGAGTAGAATAGCTTAGTTATATGTGTGCTCAGCTTTAGCGTACACTGAAGCATCTAACTGTAATTTGGGATTAGAGGTAAAGTGAGACCATCTTTCTAGAATTCCCAGAGTGTTATGTCCCCTCATATTTCCATGAACACCATGTTCCCTGCCTACAAGAGTCTTCCCCAATGACTCTGGTTGGATATGCTCTACTCACCCGCTAAAAGTCAGGTCTAATAACACTTCTATTGTGAGCAGTCCCTTAAACCCCAATCCATCCCTGTTTGGGTTAGAGCCCTCAACTCTGTGTGTGTGTCTGAACCTCCACATTTATCACAGCACTACCCACCTTGCATTTTATTTGCCCATTTCTGCTCATCAGTCTCTGCCCCGAGACTGTCATTCCCTGGAAGGCAGGGACCCTGAGTGTCTATAAAGCCTGACAGAAGGCATACATAGCGGCTGCTCAGCCAATGTTCATTAAAGAATTGAATGAGTGAGTGAATTCTCCAAAGGATGCCCATGAATGAAACAGTGTGAATTGTGGGGAGAGGGTGGGAAGGATGTTGTGAAATCAGGTGTGATTTCAACAGACTAAAAATGAAGGTCTTGAACTCAGAGTGGGAGGGAGGGAAGGCAGGATGGTCTGGATGCTGGTGATATTATAAAGAAAGAGTCAATAAGACGTGATGACTGATTGGTGGTGATTTTAAGGCCAGAAGAAAAAGCAAAGATATTTGCTAGTTGGCATGACTTGGAGAATGAACTGCTAATAGAAACAGAAAACCAGGAGGAACCCCCGGTGGGGATTAGGCAAGCGGCGAAGTAAATAATAAGGCTTTTCAGGCAAGGTGAGTTCAAGTTAAGGTGACAATGGGACATCTAAGATAAGAAATTCCAGCAGACAATGAGAAATAGAGACTTTGAACTCAGCAAAGACAGAGAGATGAAGAGAGTAGACATAGATCTGGTAACAAACCATAGAGTTTCTAGTTTACAGTGAAGCCAAGGGAACAGATGAGGTTCCTAGGACAATCATGAAGAAAAACATGTCAAAAGCAGGAGGAAGACAAAGGAAGCGGCAGCAGGAGAGGCAGGCATCTGCCTGATAAGTTAGAGGAGAACTGGGCCATGTGAAAAAGGAGGAGCCAGAGGGTCTCACGGGGCAAGGGGCTGAGAGGAGTGTCAAGTGCAGAAGGGAAGTTGGCTCCCCGTGTGAACAGAAGTAAGGCTGCTGCTGTGTGATGGAAAGACCAGTAGCAGCTGCAGTGAGCTGCACTGTGAGCTTCAGAAACACTATTAAAAGGACTGCCAAGATGGTCTCCAAATCTCACAGCTTCGAGGAACTTTAGAATGTCTGATCTAACACACTCCTTTTATTTATTTATTTATTATTTATTATTTATTTTATTTTTTTGTGTGTGAGGAAGATCAGCCCTGAGCTAACATCCATGCTAATCCTCCTCTTTTTGCTGAGGAAGACCAGCCCTGAGCTAACATCTATTGCCAGTCCTCCTCCTTTTTCTCCCCAAAGCCCCAGTAGATAGTTGCACGACATAGTTGCACAACCTTCTAGTTGCTGTTATGTGGGACACTGCCTCAGCACGGCCAGAGAAGCGGTGCGTCGGTGCGCGCCCAGGATCTGAACCCAGGCTGCCAGTAGCAGAGCGCTGGCGCTTAACCGCTAAGTCATGGGGCCGGCCCCTAACACACTCCTTTTGAAGCAAGCTAAACCAGAACACAAGGCTTCCATGATTCAGCGAAGGCAGACAGACACACTGACAACTCAGCACTGAATCCAGTCCACAGTTTTCTTTGGTCTACACAAAAATGAAATTTTTACCTCCAATTTGTCACGATCCTCACTAATCTTTACAATCTAACACTTGGCCTACTTCAAGTATCTCAATCATCCACCCAGATGTTACAGGCATATGCATACGCAAACTCTGGTGTAAGGTTGTAAAGACAGTGCAGAGTTCTTAGGGACTCTCTCCTCTCTGTCACATTGCCTAGCTTCTGTAACTCATGAACAGCAGTAATAAATTCTTATGATGCATTTTTCTGTATAACTTGACTTTATTTAAATCATGGCCCAGACAATACGTTACACGTGGATAGGGTAGCACAGCAAACTCTATACAAACACGTAAAATGAAACACTGAGTTGTGGATCAAATAACTGCCAATAACTGAAACAGGTAATTGTCACCAAGTCTCTCTACCAATTTATCCTTCCCTTGCACTCCCTTAGGTCAGCTTTATAAACCATGACCACAGAGGAGGCCTCGACACCTTCAGAACGACACCTTCAGAACGACACCTTCAGAACGGCACTACAACAAAAGGATCAAAAAGCCCTAGCAGAATGAAAGGGTCATTGTTCTCTTCCTCAGATACAAGACAATCTAGATAGCTTTGCCATTAGTCAGACTGTGGGTTGCAGATTTAGATAGTCAGCATTTGTCACAGCCAAAGATCATTATCTATTAGGAACCTCTAATGAGAGGAGTTAAATAATCATTTTGTTGAGAACAAAAGTGTGAAAACATGCACAATCAATCCTCTAATTATCTAGTTGATGGACATCATCTCTGACGTAAACTGTGTCTATATTCACAAAACAAAAATACCATAACTGTATATAACCTCAGTACAGGACCCTATTTAGAATATGATTTATTTGAAGAGCCGATTCGGAAAACTAATAGAAGAACGTGATCCTACGAAGTAAAGAAAGATTAATGCAATATGGTTCAATATCAGAATCAAGGGGTTTGGATTCTGTGTGCTATTGTATTACTGAAGCACAACTCAGTGTTATCAGATAGGCAACAAACACTCACGGTATAATTAGGGATTTAACACCAGATTTGAAAAATTGAGCACTTGGCTTTGATATATTTCAACAATACTTAATTTTTCACTAAAAGTTTAAATTTCTTTAATAAAAGATTACTCCCAAATTAACAAATTACTGAAAAGAAACCTTAGGCTTTTCAGAAATACTATACCATGCTTTTTCATTTCAGCCAAAATAGACTCATTAGACTTGGTGCCCAAATTTGGAAAACACAGAAATGAATTGTAAACTTTATGCTAAATAAGCCTGAAAGAAACCTCTTTATTAATATTCATAACAAAAACTATTCTTTGAATGATGCTTTACAGTGTACACAAGACTTTCTGCTCACAAACTTCATTTTCTCAATCACATCAACATACGAACAAAGGAAATCTTCTTTTCCCTCATGAGGAAAACAACGTCTGGAATAAAATGTTCCACCGAGGAATAAAGTGATCGACGTTACGCAGAGGATGCTTGTCTGCTGGCTCAGAGACAGAAGACACACAGCTGGACGCGTTGACAGTGTTCTCCCAGCCTGGCTGCCTTCTGAGCTGCCAGGGCTAGAACTGAGCACACAGTTCAGTGAACATCAGGTTTGGTTTTTAAGTTAAAAAAAAAAGAATGTGTGTTCTAGAATTTAAAATTCTCAACTTCTCCATAACCTCTTTCCTCCTGTCACTCTGGCCGCTTTCACGTAAATTGCGTTGTCTGATGATAAGAGAAACTAGTGAAACCGACAGTAATCAAACGCAACAGACTACAATTAAGGTGAGATGTCAGGAAAATCGTGAGGATGTGCAAAAACCCAACTGTGTTGCTGATTTCTTTCTGAAGTGCTCTAAAATGATATGGAATGGGCAAATCTCCATACACTGGCAAACATAAAAATTACCATAACAATTTTTTCAGTGTGGCTTGTCAAAGTGCTAAAAATAAATTTACCATGGTACCTACATACTGGGTTGCTAATTTTAATTTATCCAGAAAGTCTGATAAACTTAAGAAAATTTAAGAATAACTTGACTATAACTTAACCAATTTATAATTGTTTTTCCCATTTAAGTTATGAAAACTGATTAAAAAAAAACTTTTAAGTCATTACATAATTGAATGAAAAATCAAGGCTGGCATTGGATTTTTTTCTACAGCTCTTGAAACCCAACAAATTTTCCACTAAATCCAGCTATCTTCTCCAGCTGCCTTGCCACCCTAACACCACATGCCTTCTCCATTCTTCACAGATATTATGTCTACATGGTTGTATAGATAGATTTCTTATGTATTTATGTTTTCATTTTGTAAGTGCTAAGAACCCATGTGAACCAGGCTTTCAAAATGAAGCTTTCAATTATACTTCTCTCCTAGAGAAGTTATACAAACATCATAGATAAATCAAACACATGGACTGATAAATTACAACATTTATGAACCAACTGTGCTCCAGACAGCGAGCTCCTTCCTCACCTGTAGAAGTATGAACACCCTCTGACTGTGTTGTGAGTGAAATGTTCCTGAGTCTTCTCATTGCCAAAATCCTCCAGGGGGTCTGACCACAGGATATCACACATAGGTCCGTAAGCTGGTGGTTCTTTGAATCGGTCTAACTAAGAAAAACAGAAGACAGAGAGCAAAATACTAATCTTCGGAAACTTGGAATTCAGAAAATAGAAGAAACCAGCATTTTGCAATACCTGACGTCCTCTTCCCACCAGAGAGAACTGCCCTCTCCCACTCTCTTCCTCTCTCCCTCCTCTTTCCTTCCTCCCCATTCCTCACTCTGCCCCCTCTCCCTCCTCCTTCCTTCCTCCTCACTCCTCTCTCTCTGCCCTCTCTCCCTCCTCCTTCCTTCCCCCACTCCATTCCTCTCTCTCTGGCCCCCTCCCTCCTCCTTTCTTCCTCCATTCCTCTCTCTCTGCCCCTCTCCCTCCTCCTTCCTTCCTCCCCACTCCTCTGTCTTCCCATCTCCCTCCTCCTTCCTTCCTCCTCAATCCTCTCTGCCCCTCTCCCTCCTCCTTCCTTCCTCCCCACTCCTCAATCTTCCTCTCTCTCCCTCCTCCTTCCTTCCCCCCATTCCTCTCTGTTCCCCTCTCCCTCCTCCTTCCTTCCTCCCCATTCCTTTCTCTCTTCCTTTCACTCCCTCCTCCTTCCTTCCCCCCATTCCTCTCTGTTCCCCTCTCCCTCCTCCTTCCTTCCTCCCCATTCCTCTCTCTCTTCCCCTCCCTCCTTACTCCTTGCTTCCTCTCCATTCCTGTCTCTCTTCCTGTCTGCTCTCCCTCCTTCCTCTGTCCTCCTCATTCTTCTACTCTGCCTCTCTCTCCAATTATCCTTCCTTCTTCCTCCTGATGAACTCATTTATGATCGGCTTTCATACCTCCCTCTTGCCTCTTTAATACCTACTTTTCACTCCTTTTTTCCTTTCTCCTAGTCTGCTTTTTCTCTTTCTTTCCTTCTTATTTTATCTATCCAAGTGTTTTGGTCATTACCCTTTGGTGAGACTCTGTCTGTGTTTCATTTCTTGAGGAGGAACTTTTATCTTATTTTATCTTTGGGGAAATTTCTATTACTGCCCCCATTAGAAATCTGGATGGGGAACAACTTATGCTGTTTGTATATAACAATATGACTTGGAGAACAGATGGGTTTCGTTTTCAGAGTTGCCACTTGCTATATGACATTTTGGATATTCACTCATTAGGGGCTATCCAGGTTTCTAACTAAAATACAAGCCTATTGTAGTTTATCTTACTGGGTACAAACCAAGAGTAATGGTAAACAGTAAAATAAACCCAAATTTAGCTGGTCATTCTTCAGCTCACAATTCTAAGCTTTATAGTTTTACCTGAAGCCCTCATATGAAATCCATTTCCAGCCATAAATGTTTAGCACAGTCATATTTCAATTTAAAAAGATGCATCAAGAAGGTATGAGCAATATAACAACTGGAAATGACATTTCACCAACAATTTTATAACAGTCACTTTCCTTAGTTTATCCTGATTTAACTTCAGTTAAAGGATCTTTGGTGAAGTTAGCAGATAATATAGAGTCTCTCAAACAAAGGCATAAAATAGCTATGAAAATCCATTAAGAATTGATACTCTTCCTACTGAATACTTTAGTATTTTAAAAAACCACATAGGGACAGCTGAATATATAAGGCTGACAGCCAATCTAATTCTCTCTTTTTCCTGAGACATAAAAGGTGATGTAAATAATGGTTTTGCCACATACTATTTTTTACTAATACTGAAAAAGAATGAAGCAATATTTCACGTTTTCAACACTCAATGAAAAACTTCAATGACACAAGACCCTCTATATTTCAACCACTATGTTACCTATAAAATATTCACTGCAAACTTAGACTTGATTAAGAGATTTAAATAATTTATGCTTTTGGAACAATTCATCCAAGAAAAATAACGCTTGTCCACAAAAATACAGATTTCTTTGTGAGAAACAAAAACTTATTATTAAGGCTAAAGCAGCAGAGGAGGAAAGACTTTCTGATTAATGTGAATTACCAGCTAAAGGTTTGATAAGGCAACTATAAGATAGAACTTATTCTGGAAAAGTTACAAAGTGCATCCTAAAGTTAATACCATCTATATAAGAATAACAACTACAAAATTAATTAAATAAAGTTAAGTGTGGTAGAAACTCTAATTGACATATGGCAAAATGCAAACCTAAAAATCATTTTATGGCTAAGTCTAGAGCTTAATGACATATATGAAAACTGAACATAATATCTGAAACATGCCCGAAAGTAAGACTTGGGGATAGCAGATAATATTTTAAAAATCTACTTAAATTATGATGAAAAGTTTAGTTATTTATTTCAAGAGTCCATCAGATTATAGGAAAAAAAAACTGGTTACATTCATGCAGAAAGCAAACCACTCTATACTTGAACTCCATGACTACAATTCAGTGTCATGTCTCTATAGCATTTTAAATACAGAGCAAACACCAATGCTGTGTGTGCTACAGAACACCAGAAGCAGATGTGTAATAGTGTCTTATAAACAAGACACAGACACACAGAGCAGAAAACAAAGGCTTATTTAATGTACTTTTGTTTGATTTTAAAAATAAAAATTATGCATTTCCTTTCCAATAGGAAAGTAAATACAATATTACGTTTACCCTTGAAGACTTGAACCTTAATGAGTATTAAGGCAGAATCTGAATATTTGACTTCCCTAAATATAGTTTTTCTTTAAAAACCAATGAACTTTTAAAAGAACATTGAACCTAACCAAAGAAATAAAAAGTCTGCGTCTTCCACTACATACAGCTATATCCCATATTATTACATTTTCTCATGAAAAAGATACTCTCACATTCAAACTAACTTATCTTTTTGTTGGCTAAAACAACAGTAATACCCAATATTAAAATAAGTGGAAAAAATCTCTTAAAAAAATCAACTGTTTTTCACCTAGCCACTCAATACAATCAAATAGAATATCATCATTGCCTTCGTTAGATTGTTACTTTAACGTTTTAAGCTGTAAAAATAGTAAATTTTTAAAAATGATAATATGGACACATTTTAAAGGTCAAATTGTGATATTTTCCTAAAAGCAAAGCAACATTTTCTAACTATAATATACTATGAATATACAATGGATTGTTTGAAACAAGCCCAAGGGAAATGAAAAGGCATCTGTTTTTTAGCGATCAGATATTTTATATTTCCAATGACACACGGCACATGGTAAGATGAACGGTGAAGTTTTACAGATGAAAACTCTTCCAAGTATAAATATATCTTTCTTTCTAGATGAAAAATGAGTACAAAAAAGAGATTAATGATCACTTTAAATAATTTTAATTCAAAAGGATAAAGTTAGTGATAAAGGAAGGGAAATGAATGTCTTCTATTTATTACCAAAGCACACAGAATGATGAGACTTGGAAAATAACAGGCCTTACTTTTCTGATGTCATCTAAAGTGTTAATCTCTGGAGACAGACCGCCGTGGACGCACAGGAACTGCTGGTTCATCAGGGCAGCCAGCGGCAGGCAGTCGAAGGCATCCATGCAGGCGTCGTACACGCGTTCCGAATACTTGATTTTACCTTTCAAAACGTGATTAAAAAACAAATATTTCCTCTCATGACTTCATAGCTACCATCATGTCACTGAAATAGGTTGTTTTTTTTCTTTAATGTTTTCTTGCCAGAATTATATTATTAGCATATAACTACATACTGCAAAGTTCCAAAATATGATTAAATAAGACTTTTTTAAGAGTTAGACATTAATCTTTATATCTACTCTTTTTTATTTTTGTTGTTCATCCATATTTTATAGTTTTCAGTAACTTTTGATATAGCAGAGGAGAGAACTTTTGTACACATCCTTGCTATTTATCTGCAGACGTATCTCAAAAAAATATACACAAACACCTAGGACACCAAGAGAAAGATGGTCATAGAGCTGGCTGATTTTCCTGAATGATCATACAGAAAAGCAGACGGCAACAAATTTTCTGAAGTTGTTTCTGTATCACTGCACATTGCTTTTCCCTCACTGACTTATAGCTGATATTTTGAGAGAAGTTTCTATGCTCCTTCGAATACAGGACTCAATGAGAGAGAGAAATTTAACTTTCACTGGACAATGGGGGAAGGGGAGGAAAGTGACATTTATATGAAGTGCTCCTCACTCCTCCTATTTCCGTCTAAAGGAAGAAGTCATCTTTAATCTTGTAAAATCCACTAGAGGCTGGTAAATCTACTGGGTCCATAAAGAGAGGCACAAGGTTGAACTTGCCCTCATTTGTTTTTCTTGAGTGATTTGAGATTAAAGGGTAGATTATCCCATTATCCCCAATGGTAGTATTCTAGCTATCTTTAAAAGGTAGTTTAACCACTTGTTTCTTAGGATAAATTCCATCAAATACTAATTCAAACCTTTAGATCACTTTATAGAGAATTTATAATTTAAAAAGAAATTCAGAATTCTCTTAACTGTCCATGCTTAGAAAGAACTATAGAATGACATAAAATAGTGTCATTTTTTGTTTACGACTCTTAAGCAGTGGATCATATTGTAATGTGCTCTTAGTATGGATTAAAATGACTATTTAGCACATATGATGTTAAAGGAAGAAGCCTGAAGTATACTTACATTCTTGTTTAAATGTGAAATATTCTGTTAGATGTCTACATTCATGATTTCCACGAAGTAAAAACAGTGTTTTGGGGTAAAGAATTTTCAAGGCCCACAAATACAGCACACACTGATGAAAAAAAAAAAGAACAATATAAAAATAAATACTTTCCCATCATAGTTAAGCATCCCATTGCTCGAATATCAGGAAGACATGAACCAAATGTGCTACTGTGACCCCAAATACCCCAAAGTCTAGGCCCTTTCAAAAGGAGGATATTGAAAGTCAAACAGAAAACACCACTTTGGTACACAGCCAGGGCTCGTCTACACTTAAAACGCCCCACTGCACTGAGGGTCCACACCCCAAGAACACAGGGGACTGCCCATGGTCTGCTGGAAGAAGCCTGAATGAAAATATACCAAAATGAAAATACACTGGTATGAAAGTATGAGAAGAAATGTGGGGGGCCGGCCCAGTGGCGCAAGCGGTTAAGTGCGCGTGCTCCACTGCTGCGGCCCCGGGTTCGCTGGTTCGGATCCCGGGCGTGCACCGACACACCGCTTGGCAAGCCATGTTGTGGTGGCATCCCATATAAAGTGGAGGAAGATGGGCACGGATGTTAGCACAGGGCCAGTCTTCCTCAGCAAAAAAAAAAAAAAAAAAAAAAGAGGAGGATTGGCAGATGTTAGCACAGGGCTGATCTTCCTCACAAAAACAAAACAAAAGAAATGTGATTAGCAATTAATAAATAAAATAAAGACACTTCTCTTGAAAAAGCTAATTACTTTTTAAAAATCAGGTAACAGAAATGGAAGAATTGGAAAAGAAAGGCAAGACAAAATTTGGGAGCAAATACTGACAGGCTCAGGTTGACTTGGATTGCGTCTCTATTTCCTGTAACGTTCTCTCCTTCACTAGCCTCCTTCTCCCCAGTTACCTTGTCTTTTCTTTCAGTGCCTTTGGGACATAAAGCCTTTACCATTTTTGTTTTACATATTAATATAACTCAACTTAAGGCCAGGGAATCTCACTAAACATGCTGTTAACATTAGGGGAAACATTTCATATACCTTAAAACTCTCAAATTGGGTATTGCAGTTTGTGTAAAAATGAGGGCCCACTGTGAATTCACCAGGCCTGGAATGAACCTACATTGAGACAGTCTTCCCGGAGTGTGCACTAAGATAACAGGGCTATTCAAAAATTAACATCAATTTCACTATCCTCGACTGGCATTTGTTAAGAACCCACAGGGAACAGAAAACCACTCTGAAAACAAGTATGCTTATCTCATTAAGTTTATGCTTTGAAAGTGAAGCTAAGAAGCTACAGAACTACAAAAATACTGAGACAAGTCTTACTTTGGTTACTAAAATCTGAAACTAAAAAACACAATATTTACATTTTAATAAAGAACTTTCCAACATATAGTAAATATGCTAGATCATGTCCATAGGGAAAAGCTACTGGCAATTCATTTGTTGTGCTACGTGTAAAGTATAATCATCTCCACCAGCTTATGTGATAGTTTATTAAATGAGTGGAAACAGTTATGTTTGAATACACAGTCCAAGTTTTGAAGAAAATACTAATTATCAGAACAAGTATGTATTATTGTGTTTTTCAAGGAAGATATTGTCTCCAACTATGTAATTATGATTGAAGTAAACAAAAATAATGGGTTGACATCAAATTATATATATGTTACTTTAATTAATTTTCTAATTATAATTTTCTGATTGTATTAGCTCAAGTTCATGTGACAAATGATATTAATTTTTCTGAGAAGTTGACCAAATGGCCTATACAAGTGATCCTTGAAGCCCCACCATCTGTTGGTACATATACAAGCTCCCTATTACCTCAGCAGGTGGGATGGTGGCTCAGCGAGAGTCTGAGTGCTATGTATCAGGTTTCATAGGCACACTTACACGTTTTCATAAAAAGAGTTTGTATTACTCACATTTGTCTCACATTTCATAGAAGATATTTATAAACCATCATTAATGTCAATGAAAGGACTATTCTCAATTAAAATTATAAGGTTGTACCTTAACATGAAATACACACACACGCACACACACACACACACACACAAATTCGTTGTTAACTTTAGATGTCTATTTTGGAATGGGAATGTGTTGTAGAGTCTTTTAAAAATTATATTTACTTGTTGAAATTGCTATATTTAATGTATTCTATTTATATATTGAGGGAAAGAATATATGTTTTGGCTTTACTGTAGCTACTTTTCAAAAAGGTTTTCTCTGTTTTTTCTTTTTACTAAAGTGTAACTTACGCACAACGAAGAACACATATTGCAAATTTATGGAAAGTCATGAACTTTCCATAAATGGATGCTCCCATGAAATGACTACCCAAATCCAGTTACATTTCAGCACACAGAAGGCTCCCCTGTGCCCCCTCCCAATCAATATCCTTTTGGAAATGTAACCACAATTCTGAACTCTTTAGATTACTTTTGCCTCTAACAACGTATTTTAAGGCAAAGCTATTATCTCTCCAACTAAAATCTAAAATCAATTTTTTAACCCCACACAACTACTACTAGAGAAATCACATTCTAGGACCCATATTCCTTTTTTGCCATCTATTGATCCAGTTTTGACACTAGCACATGGCTTCATCACCTCTAGTCTTAATTACTACAGCTCTTTCATAACTGAAACTTCAAAGAGCAATACAGAAATAGTCTGCGATATTCTTATCGTCTGTATGTACCTTTTACATGATTCAATACACAGTTAATGTCCCTTACTATCTAGTGGATGTAAATCACCTAGTATATAATAGGAGTTTAGGAAATATTAGCTCCTCTCTTGTAAATGAGAAGGAAGACAGCAATACAGAAAGGAGACGGAGGAGAGGAAAGAAAGAAGGAAGGAGGGAGGGAAGGAAGAAGGGAGACAGGGAGGGAAGGAGGGAAAAAAAGGAAAGGAAGGCAGGAAGGAAAGAAGAGAGAGATGAAAGAAAGAAAGAAAGAGAGAGGAAGAGAGAGAGAAAGAGAAAGAGAGAAAGAAAGAAAGAAAACTCAATTTTCAAATTCTTGGCTCAAAATACTCTAAAAATAAGAGTCCTGTTTTCACATTTTATTTCCTTCTCCCCGGTGGCAAAAATAAAATATCTTCCCAAACACTGAATGAACCACAAATGCAGCCACTATGGAAGACGTGGCACAGTAAATGAAAGGGCAAGGGTGCACTGGAGACTGGAGCCCTGCGGCCTCCACCCTCAACATCTGGTGGGAGAGCTGCCAAGCACAACACTGTCTTGCTGGCATCTATTTTGCCATCTAAAGTTCTAACACTCTGGAGAGCTGAAAATCTTAAACAAAATCATAACCTGACATTATTTTTAAAAAAGAAAGTTTCTTGTAAAAAAATTATCACAATCGGGGCCGGCCAGGTGGTGTAGTGGTTGAGTTCGCAAGCTCCACTTAGGTGGCCTGGGGTTCAAGGGTTCGGGTCCCGGGCACAGACCGACGCGCCGCTTGTCAGGCCATGCTGTGGAGGCGTCCCATATAAAGTAGAGGAAGATGAGCAAAGATGTTAGCCCAGGGCCGATCTTCCTCAGCAAAAAGAGGATTGGCATCGGATGTTAGCTCAGGGCTGATCTTCCTCACACACACAAAAAAATGATCACAATCAATAAGCAATGAAACACAAGTTAGTTAAATGGTTATTTTTCCTCTACGTGGTATCAGATGGTTAATTTGAATAAGATTTTCACTGAATTAACTGGTTAAGGTGGAAACAGAGAGGCAAGTTAAGACTGGCCTTTTTGCATGGTGAGAGGTAAATCAGTTGCACTAATCATTTTCAACTGGACCTCGACTGTCTTTCCAGTCTTACTCTCAATAATTAAACAAATATTTACAATTTAAAATTAGTTTGGATTACTCACTATGAAAGATTAGCATCCTCTCCCTTTTTATTAATTTTCATCACAGACATAGTTTTCTCCTATTTATCTATCTTCCCCAATGAAGCAGCACTAAGGGTATCATTTTCTTCATTAGTTTAATTAGTTCATTAGTTCAAATAGTAGTGCAATGATTTACTTCGTAATTTATGCCTTTTAATGATGAGTATTCTTGAAAATTTGCTTGGGGGGTAAAGAAGGAGGTAAAAGAGGAAGCAAGGAAGTAAAAAAGAAAATACATAGCTTCAGATATATATCGATCATTTCTCTAAAATAACTACCTGTGCTGTGAAACATTCCAATCAAAAGTGTTGTCTCAAGCATAGGACAATTGGAGTGAAGGATGTGCTTCGCTTGGGAAAAGATCCAACCTCGGCAAACGACAAGGGCAGCTCATGACTTGCCTGGTCTGATGAGCATGCAGAGCAGCAGCAGTGGAACAGCAACGCGTCACAGAGACGACGGGCTGCCGGGAGACAGGCAGACGTGTCTGCCCCGTGTCTCACCATCTCTCTGTCACTGAACACTGCTTGCCGTACCGTTCGCTTTTTATCATCAGGCAGAAGCAGGGAACATTGCCTGACTTGCTGTGGTTCATTGTAGTCCATGAGTTCACAGCTAATAAACACAACAACTCCTCCGGCTTAAACGTGTCTGAGGCCTGGGCTGAGATCTGGATGGGAGCATCGCAGGAGGGGCCAGCCTGCCGCTAGGCTTGGGGCAAATGCAGTGCGGTGTGGCTGGAAAGGGAGTGTGAGGAAGGGAACAGGAGACGGCTCTGCATGCCTCTGCAATTATGAGCTCTCCCCTGCGTTCTGAAAGAAACACACTCAGACATGGCCCTATATATACACATATGCTTCATCAAAGAGATGAGGCAGCATAACGCAATAATCAGAAAGAGGATGGTATTTGGTACGAGACAAATTATTACCCAAAACAAAATTACCTCTTTCATCACTCCTCAAAAGCCTGCTTGTTTTATTTGGGCCAACTTTGTGGGGAATGATTTCTAACCTTGCCAAAAAGGGAAGATGTGGGGGAGAGGCGGGGAGGGAGAGCATAAAATGCGCTCTATCTGCTTCCCAGAGACCTAGTGCCTGTCAATACCACCCAGCAGAGAACGTACGAAATCTGAACCTACTCTTTAAAGCTAATTTGGTAAAATTAAGTGCCCCTCCTTGCCCAGAGGATAGCCAAAGCAGATACCTGCAGCAGAGCCCTGAATTATTGAGATGAAGCAAGACACTTGAAGCCTGTTAGCAGAGTACATGCTGGAAAACTGAGCTCTTATTTTAGGATTTTTCTTAAACCAACAGTAACGTATTCAAAGAGAATATTTTATATTTAATGCTGTGACCTTCAGAATATACAGGTGTGGGAAAGGGTTGCGTGTGAGTGTTTGCACATGCATGAGGGAATGTAAGAGTGTGTATCACTTTCTGCATTACTGATGTGTGCATTTTTTGTGGTTCGTTTAGTGAAAATATGGCTAAGGCATGGGGTGTAGTGGAAAGAGGACAGACTTTGAATCTCAGCACTGTTATTTCCTATGTGTGTGACTCTCTCTGAGCCAAGGTTTCCACACGCATAAAAGGAAGACATTTACATGTTCCTTGCAGAGCTGTGAGGAATAAATGAGATCATTCATACCAGGCAAACAATAGCATTTACGAATGCAACGTCAGTTTCTTTAATCCATAATAAAAAGCCCCAAAGTATTCTCAGTAAGTATATTTTATACAAATGTTTGTTCTATTTTAAAGATGACGGTATCACTGAGCCATCCCAAAGGCCTGACAGGTCACAGCTGAATCAGAATGGATCACTTTTACATATGAGGGCATCGCATCTGTGTCATTTCTATATGCATGTGGCGAGTCCCTAGGGCTGTAGCCTCAGACTCTCGGAGTTTAATTAAAGAGCGGGTTTTAAAGATGGGGACTCTGATCGGTGAATCTCAGAACTTTTAATGTCCTATGATACCTACATTTGATACGTTACAACACTTGGTTTCATTTTTTTGATCCTTTGCTTAAAGGTGCATATTACACAACATATCTCAACTTTCATAGTTCAAATATCTAGATTAATTGTGGACTAAAATAAAATCTGCTGAGGAACAAGTGAGTGATGACAATGCTTCTCAACTTCTTCACTTTGAAAAAACAGAGCTCTAAAAAGTTCTAATTAGGGAGAGTTCAGAAAGTTTCAAATGGTTTGAGGCCAAAGATTCAGAAGCCTGAACTCTTTTGAGTAAAAAAATCAAAGGAAATAAAGACCAATAAGATTAAGAAATATTATCCAAAGATGGAGTTGGTGAGATAAGAAGTAGTCAAGCTGTGTCGATTGTTACGCAAGCAACTCATAATTTAGTGCTTTATCTTTATCACTAAATTAATAAGAGAGCATTTTTGTCTTTGATTAGATTAAAAAGATGACAAATTAAAAGTTGTTAAAAATCACAAATATGTTATTAAAGAAAAAATTTCCAAGGTAGCACTCATCACTTGGCTGATAAAAATAATCACCCCAACAGGATAGTCTTCGGCTTTCTTTGCTTAGAACGTGAGCTTCAAGGAAAGTAGAACACCCATGTCACTCATCCTCAGAAACTTTCACAGGCACGCTACGTGTGTTATACGAATACGATGAAGTGAGTAGTTACTCAAATTTTTAAAAATATTTACTTAGACTCCACACAACTGCAATTTAAGGGAAGTAGCAGAAACATTCTACTTCCCACTGCTGTTTTCTGCCTCCTGCAGTCTTTCTCAAATCTGGCTACACACTGAAATCTCGTATGGCCAGATCAACAAATTCTGGCCCATGGGATGCAAGTTGAAGTCACTGTGCCACTTCTGGGAAACATCCTTCAATCAGAGGACAAGCCCTTCCCTTTCTCCTTCTCCTTCTAGCTGAATGTAGCATGGGGGCATGATGGCTGAAGCTCGTGCAGCCATCTTGGGTCATGAGGTCGACTCTGAAACGAGGCCATACACATCAGAGCAATAGGGCAGAAAGAGCCTGGGCCCTGGTGCCATGCTGGGTCACACCAGCCCTGGTCTGCCCAGCTGCGGGCTTTTACTGCAGAGAGAAACAAACTTCTATCTTGTTCAACCAGCATTATGTAGGGGTTTGTTTTCTCTCTTTCTCTCGGCAGATACTAGCCCTAGTGTGATACAAACGTCTTAGAAATTTTGTCCTTGATCACCCTTCCCTGCGAAGCTGGTCCAGTCACCCCAGGAGTGAGGTTTACTAATTTCTTCCTCTGCACTTTTCTCGCTTCAACTTTTCTCCCAGCTAAATCTTACCGTTCTGCAATTCTGTCTCCTCCAGCCACGTATGCTCACAAAATTCTCCCACTTTCCCACATTCCAGTTGCAACTATTTTCTGTGCTTCCTTTATCACGAGATTTTAATATTCAATTCAAATAACTGAACCTAAATGACCATCTATTCAGGCTTCTGATTCTATATAGTTTTTCATAGTTATATTTTTCTACACAGATTTAGGTTTCTAGAAAGCAAGGATGTATATTTCTTCAAAGTCTCCATAGTCCCAATCATAGCGCATATACATCTTATGTGCTCGGTAAACTTTTTACCAAATGGAAGAAATACTAAAAATTTACCTTCTCCTTTTGGATTTATATACCAACATTACCCCTCCCTCCCTCATCATCATGAATAATTAAGAAGGTGTGATCCTTAAATGCAGAAAGGATTAATATATTGGTGGAAATATTATGTATTTATAGTCAATGACTGAACAACCAAAAACTAGAGTGGGTATGATAGTTTTAAAAACAAAAGCCGTGTAAAAGGGACACGTTCTCAACATTAAATATTCCTATAGTAAATAAAATAATATGATGAAAATTTAAAAACCTAGAATCTCTTTTATATGACTATTATGAATATGTGATGCTGGTGTGAGACTTCTGTAAATTTGATTTCTCTCTTAATTAATTGTTTTCCTTTTTAAATGCTTTTTTCCCAAGAGCACATATAATGTCAGCTCTTACAGCACAAGCTCTGATTCTTTAAAACTTATTCTTATTTCAAACCATTTCTTTTAATAAATATTTAATGAGCCCTTTCTATGCATGAGACACCATGTTAAGCACCAGCAAGAACAAAAACATGAATAAAACAAGGTCCTTGCCTTCATTTTGAATGTTAATTTCTACTAACCTGAAGCAGCCAAAGATGGGACGCTGAGGAAGAACCTCTACTCAAACGCTGTTTAATTAATGAGCTTGACAAATTACCCTAGTTAGTTGACAGGTATCAAACAAAGACAAAATACAGCATCTGTAAGTGTGCTCACACATACTCACACATACAAAATGCAGACACAGACACACACGCACTTGACTCAGTTTACAAAGATAACTTACACTCTCATAATTATAAGGCACAGCCATGCAAACACACTCCTGCTTATTTAATCACTTTTGATTAGTTCTCTCAACAGGAAACAGAATTGTCTAATGTAAAATACGATGTAATTTTTGCAAAGTTGCAGATATATAAAAGGTACAAAAGGCAAAATCATCATATTAGCCATGTCCTTGGCATCTCTATGCATTAAAAAGCATATGGGAATCAACTAAAAAAAGGCTATGTAATACCCCAAGAATTAAGTGTATTAAAGTTTATTGTTAGAGACTAGGTATTTCCTTAAGGCAATAACATTTACCACTTTTATTTTACTAAGATATTGTTGATCCATTACTGAGCAGGTAAGAAGAAACAATGTGGACTTACTTCAATACTGAAGTACCCTCTGTCAACATAGTCCCCTAAGAAGAGGTAGCGAGTGTTGGCAGGAGAGCCCCCCACTTCAAAGAGCTTCATCAAGTCAAAGAATTGTCCATGGATGTCGCCACAAACTGAAAGAAACAAGGAAAAATTCATTTTATGGTTATACTATGTTAAGACTCTGAACTTGATAATAAAATTATAAAATCTTAGAGCGAGAAGGAATTCTGAGGTCATCTTAGCTAAAATATTCTTTTGCAAAACAGGGAAGTGAGACAGAGATTCCAAAGTTAATTAGTGGTAGCTCTGGTTCTAGCATCCAGGTCTCCTAATTCACAGATTAACCAGAAAAATAAAGATAATAATAACAGTAATGCCTATTATTGTTGTGCATTTAACCATTCTCCACCAGACACTGTGCTAAGGAATTTAATTTATACACATTTTCTAATTTAAAACTAACAATGTGTGGGAAAGATGTTTCCTTCTGCAGATAAGAGATGACGCAAAGAGAGGGTCAGGAACCCGGCACAATCCATACACAACAGAGGTCTGAATGTACAATTACTACGTTATTGCTCCTGAAGAAAAAGAAATGTAGATACGTATCATAAAAACTGTGTTTCATTGAGCCTAAAATGCCATCAATTATAAGACACATCATTATTTTATGCATCATTAACAAAGAAAAAAACTTCAATTAAATTTAAATTATAAAAAAGCTTTTTTTTTTTTTTTTTGGTGAGGAAGACTAGCCCTGAGCTAACATCCGATGACAATCCTCCTCCTTTTGCTGAGGAAGATTGGCCCTGGGCTAACATCCGTGCCCATCTTCCTCCACTGTATATGGGAGGCCACCACACTTGACAAGTGGTGAGTCAGTGTGCGCCTGGGATCCGAAACTGCGAACCCCGGGCCGCCACAGGGGATCGAGTGCACTTAACCAGGCCGGCCCCTAAAAAAGCATTTTTATAAGATGTACTCTAATATTAGATGTTACAACAAAAAAAAATGTGAAATAAAAAAAAAAATGCTGTAAAGCATAATACAAAAAAAATCACTGGTAATTGATATATTCTTTAACTTTCTCACCTTCTCTTTTAAGCCAAAATTCTTGAAAGAGCTATGTACTCAATGTTTTTAAAAACCACTAACTCAGTACTTATTACTTAATTTACTACTTTCAAAGCCCTAAAAAAATAAATACTTCCTCCATTATACAGATGAAGAAATAGTGTAGCTAAGAGAAGTTATCTGGCTAGGCAAGGTTACTGTTAAAAATGGATGATACAGGATTTAAGTTCAGATTTGCCTATTTCAAAGCTTTTGCTGTCAACCACCATATTATATCTTTGATATTTTATATGTTTTATATATGTATATATATTTAATATTTTAAAATAGTTTTATACTTGAATGATGAACCTGCTGTGGCTGTTTCTTGAATACTAAGGTTCACAGAATGAATGCATCAGTGAACAGGAAATCAGGAGGCCAAAGTATGTTATCTTAACACATTCTATGCTGCAATCACAAGCAAGTTACTGAAATGTTTTAAATTCATTCCTTTATCCGATGAAAGTTGATAGAAGGATGAGTCAAAGGAGTTCATTGATAAGACAATTGTGAAACAATGGATGAATAACAATGCCATATAAATTCCCATTTTTACCATCACGGAAGAGCTGATAGGGACTCACAGCACTACACGGCTGAAACAGGTACAGGTGGCCTCTATTTTAGAATGTCTGCGCTTGAAAATCTCAGAGCCTATCAAAACAGACGTAAACTACAAGGAGCTATAATTGCTAGTGCATTCCTTTCATCACATAGCTGCTTCTCTCCATGAGCAAGAGGCACACTGTAGAAATATCAGAAACATATTCTTTCATTTTTGAAATATCACATTAGGAAATTGTTTATAAATAATTTTTTATTAGAGTTGAGTATTTTGCAAACCAGTTCTTATCTTGAACTACAGTGAGGAATTTGGTTCATGACAGACATATCATGTACTTCCTTGTAATAACACAATATTTAACCAAAGGGAAAGAAAGAAAGAGCATCGAGTGTCACGGGTCAAATGTTGCTGGGCACAGACGCCAGGACCCACTTTAGAGCAGACATGCATTATATATGTAGAGCTGTGAAAACTGACACAAATAATAAAACAATTTAAAGCTTAAATGAGGTAATAATAATAATAAACAATTATCCATTTAAAAGACTGAATTAGCACATCTTGTATTACCAAATTTTTAAAGAGGCAAGGATAAAGCTTATTAGTTAACAAGTAATAAGATCATTCATCTTCTACTGATTTACCCTTTGAAATTACAGTTGGTGTGGATTACTTATCACAAGCACCAGTTGGTCTCAAGTTGTAGGAATTTTTATACCTGTCATGTGTATGTTTCAAACCAGAAATTACAAACAAAGATTTGGCCAGAAACCATGCCTTTACATGCCCTCCACTGAGTTCAGAAGTTGAAGGAAGGAGCTTCAAAGAAAGAAAGTATGAAGCAGGGTGTGTGTTACAACTGATCCGACGCAGCCCTGTGAAAGGTGAATGCCTGTGCCCATGACACTTCCTATAGCCAGTGTCAGGCCACTGGCCCTCTCTCTCATGGACATAAAGCCAAGTGATGGGGTAGAATCAAGGCTTCAAACATTATTTGGAATTTTTATTATAGTGACAAGTTTAATAATCATATTTTAGGCTATTATTAAAAGGTTCCCAAGTCAAAATGGTTGTATCAAAGCCATAAGAGGCAGTGTGGGGTAGCACACAATGGCCTGGGCTCTAGAGCCAGACAGTCAGGCTCCAGTCCCTGCTGTTCTACTTACTATCTGAGTGACTTTGGGTAAGTTACTCAACTTCTCTGAGCCTCAATGTACTTATAAATAAATGGGGTGATATTGGTACCTTACCTTATTGGGCTATTGTCAGAATTAAATGTGTCAATATTGTAGCAGACTTAGAAGAGTTTCTGGAACCTGATATGAACTTGATAAATTTTATATCAAAGTGGCGTTTCAAAATAGTTGTTTCTGAAATATCAAGGTCCCAGAGAGAATGGGATTCTGGTGCTTGGGGCTGGGGGAATGAGGAGTGGTAGGCATTCTGGAGCATCTTCTTCACCTTTGCCTCCCTCTCCTATCTTCTCTTTCCTTTTTGATCCTTCCTTTTCAATTTCTGGCCATGGCTGAAAATTCAAGGATAATTATTTTTTATTTCTTCATGTCAATGATATAAATACCAAGACATTAATTCAAGTTGTGGACTGTGGATTAGGAATTAAGTGATTTACCAAGTGACATACAACTGTAGCATAATCTGGCAGCCATAATTTAAAAATTTTATAAATAAACGGGTTCCAGATAATGCAAGCATTAAGGATATCTTTTCTTTCGCTGGAGTATAGAAGTACATCATCATGAATGCAATTTTATAAAAACTGAAAAGTAAGCTCTTCTTTCTGGCCTATAATAACTTTATGATAAGAGATAATCTCAATGATTTACAAGATCAGTACAATTATTGGATCTTGGCTTGATGATGTAAAATAGCAGAAAGCAATTGCTGTAAACTCGGTGTGGAAAACAAAATGCCCTGAAATCCAGTTACTGGTGTGATGGCCACATTATCACTGACTGGACCTTAGAACAGCCACGTAATTCAAATCATGCTTTCACAGTAAGGACCACTTATGATAACGTTCAGCAAAGGAAAACAACTTGCACACAAAATTAGAAAAAAAATTCCAAGCCCAAAGAAAGAAAGTTGTAACTCAACTAAAATATACCTGAAAAATGGAGACATTTTGTTAAGAGATTTAAGAAGATTAGTTAAAATAAAGCCATGTTAGTCACCATCCCATCCCCCCTCTCGTTCACTGATGCCAGTCTTCCCTGTCTCAAATAAGACAAGTTCCTCTCTTCCTTGGATTTCATAGGCTGACTCCTTTCCATTAGGTCTCAGCTACATGCCACATGCGCAAGGTCTTTCTTGACCACCCTATATAAAGGGGCTACCTCTCTCCAAAATCATTCTTCATCTCATTACCTTGTTTTACTTTCATCACTGTACTTATTATATCAGGAATTATCCAGTTGATTTATTTGCATGTTTGTTTTTTCCTTGATTCTTCCCATTGGAATATAACCTCTGTGAGGTTGAGTACCTCGTCAGTCTTGTGCACTGTATCCCCAGCATCGAGAACAGTGCCTACCACCCAGTAGGTACACAAGCTACATGTGCTGCCCTAAAGTTCTTTCACTGGGCCTGTGCTGTGCTTAATTTGGAAGTCCATTAACTAAGAAGTCAGAGATTTTGCGATGCCCTTGTGAGTGACAGAGATGGACTACAGGTCTGTGGAGGTTGCTTTGGATGGAAGCTAAAAGCCCTCAACTTGTCTCAGATGGTGCTTGTTTTCAAAACAGTGTGCAAGACTGTGGTAGATGGTGGGACTTCCACGCATCTCATGGTGGTTTCCTTACCTTGTTCTACATCAGAAACACTTGGGGAGGGTTTGAAACTATACATTCCTGGGCCCTGAGTCAGAATCTCCAGAGAGGCAAATTTATGAGAAGCTCTTAGATGATTCCTGTCAGACCTATTTGAGCCTCTGTCTCGGCACACTCTGCCCTCATGCTGCATGCTTATGTGGTTCCCCTCACAGGGATACACATTTGAAAGGCCACTTCTTTCAATGTTAATTCCAGGTGAGTGTGAGGCTAGGATTTCCTATTATGTGAAAGGATAATATTGAAGTGACTCTCTGATGGAGTCTAGGAGAGAGGGATGAACCTAAGAAAAGTGATAACAGAGCAAATTTTGGGGGGCATTTGAATGTGGCTATTGCTCTGGCCTTGTGCATTTCAGCTTTAAGATAAAGGACTTATCCCAAAGTCTTGATATCTGGAAACATTTAGTATTTTGATATCAAACTCAGGAAGCAAGTGGTCACCATACTGAGGTACCCAAGAGGATGGAGGTGGAGGCCACGGCATCACAAAGAGGTGGCCTTACTTCTACTTCTTTGTGATGCCAGGGTCCCCTCCCTACATCTTCTTGGGTACTGAAGACACTGATGTCCAAAGAGAAGAACAGAATGAGAAATGCCAGCCAATGAGGCAAGCCATCCGCTTGGTTGCTCACAGCCTCCAATTCCCTAGAAGGCTAGGTTCTTTCATCTTCAATGTCACTTGGTTTTAACAGCACTTCGAGAACAACCGGCTTTGACAAGTTCTATTATACCTTCAAGGCAAGCTCATTCTTCACTAACAGACCCCTGCTTCCCACATTCTGATGCTTCCCATTATTTGCTTCTCATTTCCAACGGATCACTGCTGGCGGGCAGGGTACCCAGCACTGACAGAACTATGATGTTGAAAAAACACCAAAAACATAGAAACACAATACAGATAATAAAAGCACTCCTAGTCGCTATGAAAATATTCATCCATCTGGCTGAACATTCCAAAATATATATATATTATGTCTTCAATAGATTATTAACCGAATTGTACATATTTCCATCAGAAATGTACAGAGTTATGGCATTTAATGACATTAATACATCAAAGATAATGAATTTAAACATAAGGGTTTTTTTCCTGGTCCACTGCTACCCTTATCCATTAGCAACCTAATGTGCCACAACATGATGGTTATTTTCCCTGTGAGAAGCAGTCTCCATTTGTTTTTTTTGTTGTTGTTGTTTTTTGTGAGGAAGATCAGCCCTGAGCTAACATCTGTGCTAATCCTCCTCTTTTTGCTGAGGAAGACCAGCTCTGAGCTAACATCTATTGCCAATCTTCCTCCTTTTTTTTTTCCCCAAAGCCCCAGTAGATAGTTGTACGTCATAGTGGCACATCCTTCTAGCTGCTGTATGTGGGATGTGGCCTCAGCATGGCCGGAGAAGCGGTGCATCGGTGCGCGCCCGGGATCCGAACCCGGGCCGCCAGCAGCGGAGCGCGCACACTTAACTGCTAAGCCACGGGGCCGGTCCTCCATTTGTTTTTATACCAAAGAAGGAAGAACTATCAGGCACACTGAGCAGCTGAATCTATCTGGTGAGACAGTGGCAATGTCATCTTCATCTTCTTGGCTTTTCCCTAAATGGGGTAACTAAGTGGTTTTGAATGCGGGTTACTCCAACATCCTCAGGACAACCAAATGGTGCAAGAGTGACCAATGTCCTGTGATGCTCACACACTTACTACTTTTCTCTCTTCTACTATCAGGAAAGACACAAATAATGCCTAAATAATCAACTACTAAGTAATACCTAAGCAAACAATTACTTTTGAGTAACTGCCTTTTAATATTACTTCCCTCTCCCAATGACTCTTAGCCCACATTAAATAAAACTTTATTGGAAATGATTCTCACACTTGAGTGGTGTCAACAACTTTTGTTCTGAGCCTTCTAAAGGGGAAGACAGAATTTTGAAGTAGGAAACAGAAAATAACATACAGAAAGGATCTGTCTTTCTTAGGGAAGGGATAGCCTTTATTTTTAATATTATTGCTGGAGAGTTAGTTATTAAGCTTTGAAATCACAGGCTTAGGGGGTTCAAGTATATATAAACATAAACACAAATATCAATGTGTGGTGCATGTGTGCATGTGCTCCTATGTGTGCGTGCGTGTGTGTATGTGAAGCCACTCAGCAGAAAGCGGGAATTATTTGCAGATGAGTGCTCAGTGTAGCAGTTAGGGAGTCATTAAACAAGTTCAAGACTTGACCCACTGCAGGTTACAGCAAAGTAGTGCTAAAGAGAAGCAGCAATCAACAGCTGCGGCAGGAACAGAGGCTCTTTGTGGTTAGCTGAGTAGGCTCCAGTGATCTACACACTGGACAATGAGCCAGTCACAGGGCAAGTCTAAGAGTCCCTAAAACAAGCACGCTGCTAAGGAGAGAAGATAATGATCAGTATATGGAGGACAAACAGACCCTTCAGCAAATATCTCAGGCAGAGGAAGGAGGACAAGCTGGAAAGATAACTATGACCAGGACCAAGCCTTTGCCTTGCATCTCCTGACTACAGAAATGCTAGTAACTCTCTATTGAGAAAGGATCGGGGTTCGAAAAAACAACCATGCATATATTATGCATGTAATTAGGTATGCATGTCTAAATTAATTTAGTGAATCTGCAAATAAGCGTATCCCTATTATAACAATTATTTTTTTCCTAGAATTCCATTGCTTCTAAGTTCACATTGGCAATGAAATTACTACATTAGAAAATGTAAATAGCAGACAGCACTGAACACGTGAGGATGAGGTCCCAGTACAACTGCTACACAAGTGACAGCTTGACAAGGACTCTGATAGGGCTGCCAGCCTGAGTAGAAGACATATTAACAAATGGAATATAAATATTGACTTTCATGTAAAACTACTTACAACAGCTTTGAGTTGTAAGCTCAGACTTACACACCTGCTCCTGCTTACTTGCCTATGTAAAAGGGAATCCATCAAAGAACATCATTGGGTCAGCTTCTTACTGATACTAAGCAAAAATTTTATAATGTCATAGAATTCCAGGTTAAAGAAAGCTTATACAAATTAGGATGCCTGGGGACAGAGGAGTAAGTTGTTAAAAACAAACAAACAGAAAACTGTTAAACAATAAATTGAAAAATAAGATTTTTAATGGACCAGCATTTCAAAATTGCATAACTATTATGATTTAGAAGTCAAGTGCTTTTAATTCTTGACTCACTATTTTTCTATAAAGATCTTTTAGTTCCTCCAAAATACTGGCTTTTATCATCTTGGAAAACTTGCATGAAGTAGAATAACATCTTCTGCAAGTTTTTCTAGTTCATACCAAACTAACAGATTGTAATTTTTCTTTTAGAAAAGACATTACTGAATCGCCGAGCAATCTTCACGGAGTTCCACTCTACTTTCAGCTCATTTCCTGCAACCCAATTGCATTTTTTCTGTAACAGCCACATTCTCCCAAGACAAGACAATTTCTAACATTAAGGAACTAACTAATTCTCAGCATGAGGAGATTAACATATTGAATTTATTGGTTTGGTTTTGAATCCTCTATTTGCTATAACTTTTTCTTTTCCAAAATCTGCAATTTTGCAGAGAAAGACCTTGCATTTAGAGGTTTTGTTAGAGGTTAAACACAGTGGGTACCACAAGTACATATCTGACTCCCCCTGTTGATAATCCAGGCTTATATAGCCTTTAGTGGATGACAAGTTCAAGGACAATCCAGCCAGCCCAAATATACGCAGTTCAGTAGCAGAACGTGTACACTTCTGAGGCAGGCAATTGCTGAGATAGAAGTGAGCTTCATTACAGCATTCACTCAGATCTAGAGATTTTCATCAACTGTAAAATAAACTAACTAAGAAATAACAGGGGTCTAATTCACTTCAAAATAATTAATAATTTCCCCATAGTGAATATTATTTTTCCAATGTTAAACATGTATTAGGTAACTTATAAAACATAAAATATGAATTTTTAACCAGAGCACTCAGGTTTGATAGTATAAAAACAATAATGAAAAGTCTCTAAATCAAATCAAAATTTGCTACACACTGAAATTTCAAGAATTTTAAAAGAAAAAATAAAGCTATGAAATTAAATACAAAACAATAACAGCACCAGCGCAGATTAACAGCAATAATTTCAAACATTTTCTTTCTATTTATGATGCTGTCTTACAAACAAACAATCTGTTAGTCAGTGTTAATGAGAAGTATAATAGGACAAGTGAAAAAACAAGAGCAGAATATGCTGTAGATTACAATAGCTAATAACAATCACAACAACTCAGTACTAAATACTTCATGAATCCCTTATGTCTCAGTTTACAACTATAATCAGATGGAAAGAAACTAGAATAGTCTGCATTTTTAAACTATTTTATAGAAGGACCAAGCATACACAACATCATAGAATGTCCACAGTATATTCCAATCAATAGAAAAATAAATTACTGACACACGTTTATTTTTTCATCCCAAAGACAAGTGTTCTCACTATCGAGATTATTTCTAAAGTTTTTTTTTCCTTCATGGGTTGAAGGCTTTACAAGGTTTTGTTTACTGGAAGAACTTAATTTATTGAATAAGAATGCATTTGTTCCATCTGTTATCACTGTTTTTGCATTTCAGCACCAATCTAGATTTTAACAAAATGCCTACCTATTAAGGATTCATAATAATATTATGGAATTATTTAAGTCATGGTCATGGCTGTGACTAATTAATAGTAACAATAAGTACATATGTATAATACTTATAGCATTATTTAATTAAATTTGGTCATCACTCTGCTCATGTGTCCAAGTTTGGTCAGTCCTGGAAACTACTGACTATTTGATATGTGGATTTATTTACATTATGTAGTTCACTAAACTCTTGATTTTAATCACCAATCAAGAGTATTGAATGAACTCTGAGTTGATGTAATTTCAGCCAAATGTAAATAAATTTGATAACTTATGTACTTATATATATTTATTAATAAATGAACAATTGTTCTCTTCACCTTTTGAAATACTGATCTCAGGTTTCAGATCTCCATGAACCCCCTCCAGGACCTTGAAAGATGGGCTCTCATTAGTGTAACCAGATCTGGGGGTTACAGATCTACACCTTAGCGTTCCCATTTTGGTTCTTCCAAACCTATATTTCTGGAGGATTTTTTTTTTTTTAATTGTTTGGTAGCTGTGGCCACAGTATTCTTTCAGTTCTGGCTTTTTGCTTTTTCCTGGAAGTGTTATTATTTCTTCCTTGGGGAGAGGCAGTATAGTATAATGGTTAAGAATGCAGACTATGAAGCTAGACTGCTTGGTTTCACAGTTGCTATTTGTTAGTTTTTGATTTGTATGTATATTCCTCTTGATTGACCTTGGTCAGTAAGCTGTGGCTTCTTAGGTAATCATTTTCTTAATCATTCTCTCTGAGTCAGTGTTACCACCTACAGAATGCATGGACTCTTCCAATTTGCTTTTCCTAATTTCTTCCTTTACATAGTCACACTTGGTTCCTTTTTACTACGTTTCTTTCGACTTTGACCATCCTACTCCGTAAATCGCCACTTGTGTAACTAGGACAAGATACTCAATGTTTGTAGGAGACCTCAGAGGCCTCATCTATAAGGGGCTTCATAACAGATCTTTTGAAATACTTTTCTAATTAAATGAAATAATATATGGGAGAAAAAGCTCAGGATGCCGGCACGTGAATGTACTGACACAACATGCAACGGTAGGCACGGCAGCTGTTCCAGAGGCTGTCTACCTAAGACACATCTTGAATGTTTTGCCAGATTTAGATAGATGATCTAAGTACCTGTAATCAATGTAGCCATAAATAAAACGCATAAAAAGTTTGTTCTGTTTTCCCGCTTTTTATCCAATGTATGCTATCATACGGCGAAAGCTGTCGAGGCTGAAACCAAATAAACCAGGCCTCGTGCTCTGCAAGCTACATTTTCTACGAGTGGAAATATCTCCAGATGGCTTCAGTGATGCCACCAATCTTTCAGCGAGCAGCAGCACCAGGACAAGCTTCCACTTAGTTTTACTTTCTTTTGTAGCAAAGCTCATTTACAAGACCACTCTGTTCCATGGCTGTGTAATGGTAGTAATGTTTTAAAAGCTAAAAGTGCCATAATAAATAGAAGAAATGTAAGGTATTTTCACCAAATGGATAAAAAACAAAATTCTTACATTTCTGGAAAACTCAGTTAAGAAAATTTTCCAAATAGCAAAAAAGCGAGTCATTTCTTATTCTTGTCATGATACTCCTCAAATTTTGACAATTTAAAAGATTATTTTGTTTTTAATATTTCAAAAACTCAAGGAAAGCAAGCTAATGATATTTAATTCTAAAACCTACATATTCGTCATTAATTTGGCAATTATAGACAGTGGGGATATTAGTAAAAGAGTTTTCATCTACCACTGACTTTCAAGTAGTCAGCTGTATTCATGCCTACTAGTAAGTGAACAAAGCTAATAAGTGCAATTCCTAAAAGACAATACTAAACGACTTAATAGAAAGCAGAATTAACTTGATTATACGCTACCACTTCCACAGTCAAAATATATGTTTATTTGTTATATGAGGAATACTTGGAACTTTTAATTCTTAATTGAGTAGTTATTAAAAATATAATAACTCAGATGTGTTAGAACATATTCATTTGAAAATTAGTTGAGAAAAAGTATTTTCTGGAAAATAATTGTGACAAAGCAATAAGCCTATTTCTTTTTTGTTTTGTTTTGTTTTTTGTGAGGAAGATCAGCCCTGAGCTAATATCCATGCTAATCCTCCTCTTTTTTTTTTTGCTGAGGAAGACCGGCTCTGAGCTAACATCTACTGCCAATCCTCCTCCTTTTTTTTCCCCAAAGCCACAGTAGATAGTTGTATGTTATAGCTGTACATCCTTCTAGTTGCTGTATGTGGGATGTGGCCTCAGCATGGCCGGAGAAGCGGTGCGTCAGTGCGCCCCTGGGATCCGAACCCGGGCTGCCAGTAGTGGAGCATGCACACTTAACCGCTAAGCCACAGGGCCGGCCCCTGCAATAAGCCTATTTCTTAATTCTTCTTAGTTTTCCTTAATCTATCTATCATTTCCTTATCTATCTTTCATTAAGTAGATATTCCAGAATTATTTACTCAGTTAAATATCTAAAAAAAATGAATAAAACATTAAAATATGAATTATTTACTAAATTTGTATTAAAAGGATGCACAAACAATATCAGACTGATTACTTTTTTCTTGTGTTGGATTATATTGGGACAATGATGAAATGGAAGGCATAAAACTTGATCTCAAGAACCTTAGAGCATACTTGAGGAGACACACGTATATAAAATGGGATTAAATATTGGCTTCCTGACATCAAAGTATTTCCCTCTCCATTCTGAAACTTCTGAGTGCTGGCTAATGGTCAAGAAATAAGGGTTTAGACTTAGATCTCCCATTAACATCTTATATGGGCAAATCATCTCATTGCCTATTTACCATCTGTCAAAGTTCTTAACAGAGGCAGGAGCATATACAGTTTTTCCGAAAATAATTGTCAAATTATAAATACTTTACACTTACTTTTAGTAATGATCTTTTTATTTTGAAATTTCAAATTACATTAAGAAAAGGTATGAGATTGTTTGGTTTATCCAAAGGGGATGTCAATTTAAAAATCTAAAAACTTGTACTAGGTTATCTCAAATTTCCATGCCAGAACTAACATTGGTTCAGTTGAAGACTCCTCTTATGGAGTTGATTATATTCCACAGTGATACAAACCATCAACTTTGTTACCTCTATGAATAAAAAGAGGGGTCACAGTTACCTATATTAACTTAAATCACAGCATCCATAAAGTCTTCGTAGATTTTGTAATTTACATATGTGCTTGTCTCCAATTTGAGCATGAATTATGTTTTATGTTTCCTGTTTCTTCAGCATTTGACAAAAAACTAATTAAATTATGCAAAACCATGTTTGCCTAATATGTTATATACGGCATATGAACTGAGTGATTATGGCAAATTAATGCAGGTGTTTGGAAAACAGAAAATAGCTGCTGATAACTCATCATAACTTGTGATTCATTAGTAGTCATAATTTCAAATTTAGTTTAATTTTCATCAATTAAAAATAATGAATGTTTGTTACATATTTGAATTGCTAAAAAGACCAATCAGGATTGTCAATCAACTCTTTCCTCTCCCTTGACAAAATATAAAAAATTGAAAAACATGTTCATAATGTGTTTGGTGAGTTATTAAACTGATTTTTACTAGGGAAAATGTGTTTTATAAAATCACATAATTTCAAGTTATATTGCCTTATAGACCTACTTCATTAAATTTCCAGAACCCTTTCCATCTTCTATATTCCTTGTATAATGTATTTTAAACAAAATTTTTAAAAATGTTCTTAATACATATAAGGCTGTCTCTTTAAATATGAAATCACTTTGTCATTAATCACGTCACAAATTGAAGTACATTTTACAAAAGAACACTAGAATTTTCCTAAGATGATTTGATACTTTACACAGAAAGTTCACGTCAGAGTGGCCAAACTGTCTATAATCCTAAACAATAGCTAACTTCATAAGTCAGAATATTTATTCAGTCTTAATTAGCAGGTAGTTATTAAGTACCTCCTATGTGATAGATGTTACGGAGAATTTAACAATAGTCATTCTTTCAAACTGGTGGGAGGACAAGCTTACATAAATATGAAATAATTTTAAAATATATAATTTTGTAGTAAAGGAACAGAAAGACAATTAATTCCCTTAAGAAACATAAAGTATACTTGGGATATAACGCTTACACATATGAACAGGGACCAGATGGGGCTTCCGACCTGCTTAACTGCTGCTGGTTTGACCTTTCATCATGAGGAGACACTGACCCTTGACCATCAACTTCACTCTGCGGCTTCTGGACATGTGAGATGTGGATGGCTACAAACATCTCAGAGGGTCAAGACTAGAGGCTCCCGAACATTTCAAATGCCCCCCAAGTTGAGAAAGGGATAAAATCAGACTCTACTCTCTGTGTCCTACAGATGTTTCCTGGGAGGTAGCAAGAAGCCAAAAACATGGGGCTTGAAATGTCTGCTGTGGCAGGCACGGCAAGTATGATCCTTTCCTTCTGTTTCATGAGTAACTCACTTTCCTCTCAGCAGTGCTAAGTCACCCTGACTGCTTTTGACCTTTCTCTTGCTAACAGGTAAGACCAAGCAAAGACCAGCGCAGCTGAGGTAGCACATTAGCTTCAAATGTTGTTCTGCAGAGCCAAAGGGTAAATGAGGAGTGTTAGGGGCCATTACTACAATAAGCTCTACTTTTATCATTTTTAATACCTTGGAGTTCCGTGTAAGGTTTCTTTCTTTGTGTGTGTTGGGGGGGCGGGGCGCAGTGTTGGAGTTGGAGTGAGAGTTCTGTTGCTTAAAACTTGTTTACGAATACTACTGATGTAGACAGAAGTCTTACAGGAAATCAGAAATTATGGAAATGAAGGTTGGTTGACATTATCTAAGACGACATAACCAAAGGAAACTGACTTTCAGTGTTGATAAAATGTGTAACAAAGTGAGAATAAGAGGAAGGGATCTTTAGGTAGGAAGGTGCAAATGAACTAGAATAACTGGATTGCAAAAAAAAAAAAGGATTGATTAGAAGGTCTATGTGAAACAGCAGGAGATAAATTAGAGCAGGAAGATGACACGAGATCATGGACTTGGATTTCAGTACGAAATGTTTAGAGGAGAAGGAGAGCAATCCCAGTAATGCAAGCAGAGAACTCTGGCAGCTCCATGGAGAACCCAATGGTGTGGGGAACTTGAGAGCAAGGTTGCTTTCAATTAGAGGTTCACCGCAATAATGCGGTCAGAAGACAATAAGGTCTGGTGCAACAACGGGTGAAGTGAAAAGATAGAAGGGGCCAAATAGAACATTCTTAAACTTCTATATGACCTTTATAAATTAAATAGTAACTGAAGTCATTCATTTTTGCCCTGATTCAATAAATATTAAATCCCCTGTATTAAACCCTAAGAAATGAAACAGAACAACTTAGACATAACCAATGCTCTCATGAAGTAGCATCTAATGAGGGACACTGAACTAAGGAAGTAATAACACTAGAGTACGGGCTATAAAGACAGAGATTTTCTCTGCTTTGCTCACTGTTGTATTCCCAGTGCCTAGGATAGTGCCTGGCACAAAGGAATCCTCAATAAATAGTTGCTGGATGAAGGAATGAACAACGCAATGGACATGGTGGACTTGGTGCAGTTCCTGGAGGATGTGGTACTTGAGCTGAAACCTGAAGAATAAAGAGCAGTTAGTCACAGAATGGTGGGAACAGGGAACATTGCACACAGCAGAAGAAACAACCTTTGGTAAATTTTAGAAAGCAAAAGAAGATCTGTAAACATGGAGTCTAGATAAGGACTGAAAAGAGATGAAGCTGTCAAGATTCACAAGGGCCAGAAGAAAGGTTTTGTCATCCAAGGTAGGAAGTCTGACCTTCATCCAAAGAGGAGACATTGAAGGGATTTGGGTAAGAGAAAGATATCTTATCTCGCCTCTGGTAAGTCACTCTACGTCTCCCAGCCTCAAGTTCCTAATGTGTAGAATAAGGACAATAGCAGCTACCATGCACAGTGGTCGTGAAGATCAGCTCTGACAATGCTGTAGACCTGGCACCGGTTAGTCACTCCACTGAGGTAAGTTCCCTATGTCTACGACAGCACAGCTCTCTTCCGCTCCACTTGACTGCAGCTGCTCCCTTAATGAATGATTACAACAATATTTCAAAGTTAAAATATCACTAGCATCAGTCTGGATAAAGAGTTTTCTATATCTTACATTAATATTTTGCCTTCTTTTATTTAATGCTAGGTAACGGGTAGCTGATGGTCCCAATTTTACATCTGTAGATGCAAAGTGCAAGCAAGGTGACACTGGCTTTCTTATTCACCTCTTTTCACACAACACGACTGAATCAGAAAAAAATACCTACAGAAATATTTAAAATAGAAATTACATATGAATAAATTATATGGAAATTATTTTGGTGTTGAGTAGCACATTTTTATTACCACAGTTTTAAATTTCCATCATTCATAAAGCCCCTTCACTAATATTCATTATTAAAGTAGCCAAACATTCACAGGTTTCCGAATTCTTAATTGATGCACACAATGCTTTCCACTGTTTGTAAATATAATATATTTAAAATGAAGCAAAGAATTTCAATGTGACTTAAAACACAGAGAATTAGAATTCATCAAAGCCTCAAAGACAGCAGTGAAGTCTACATGCTGTTAGCATACAGGTGAGAGTGTATAAGCTACCCTAGAACCTGAAGCCACATGAAGGATCTACTCAAAAGATCTTTGAAAATCCTGTAATTCGCAAATATTACTAAGCATATTACTCCCCCAGAAAATGTAGTAAAATATAAGTGCTGCCTTCAGGCACAAATGGATCTGGGCTTAAACAAAGCCTCCCTAACGTTCACTCTCCTATCAGCTTCTCTCTGGATATCGGTCTGATTTTCTCCCAGTGCAGTTAGACCTACTCCTAGTATCCTCAAATCACATTCTGCCAGCACGCTGACTGAAGAGGTAGATCCACCAATTCCAGCAACACTGAGCCATGGAATAACTGTGACTGGCTTCCTGCAGGTCCCCTCACGAATTTCACTCGTCAATCAATCACCGTGTCCAAGGAACGGTATGTGCTGACTGGCTGGTCCTGGGTCACGTGCCCACTCCCACCAGTTAGTGGGAAGGGGGCAAAGTCTATTGTCAAAAGGAATGGAGATGGGAAAGATATTCCAGGGGTTTGTGCACTTAAGAAAAGAAAAGGTTGGAATTCTTGTACTTCTGTTTACCTTAAAGATCATTTCAGTAACCATTCTCGGGCTTTGCTAGAGTTTTAAGGTTTCATTTGAGCAACGTTGGCAAGACCCGCAAAACTCACTGAAACAGTTTAATGTTCACTTTATCTAGTATCTGCACAGAACTTATGATGGCTTCATTTATAGTACAGACCCAAATTCCTGAAAATATGCCATTCCACTCCTTAGTTACCTACAGCCTTTCTTTCTGGCAGTAAGTCATCACCTCCTCACTTCTCGCTTTAAGGAATTGGCTGTTTTTTCATGGACATCTTTTTTCACAGAAAATATACCCACATATTACACATACACACACACACAGACATACAGGTAAACATATGCACACAATACTTAAAAGAAGAAAAAAGCCAACATGAAATCCAGACACTGAGGGGTCTGCTAGCCTAGAGCATGAGCTCAATTAATACATGTAATGAACCACTGAGAAAGGTCAAGTCTTAGAATGTAAAAATTGTGAATGACATGACTCCACTCTTCTCCTACTGTATCCTATGATGTCTAAAATATGGTGAAAACATTTTAAGTACCATGACTCATGTCTCTGAAGATGGCAGCCGATTTCATACAAAGATCAAGTGTTAGAAAGGCATGGAAAACTGGAAATGAAACGATGACATAAAAACCCACTTAGGGGATGATCTAATCTTAGTTGATTCAAATTCCTGTAAGGATTAGAAAATTCTACGTTAAGCACACTTTCCGTATTTCTCTTTCCACAGTTGTTATTAATATGGTATTTACAAAAGACTTTTTGACTAAGATACAAAAGAGATGAGTTTCTCAATATTTCAGCCATATTGCTTCTTACTTGCAGTCAGAATCCTCTACTACGGAATCAAGACTGGTTACTCTGGAAATATTGATGGTACAGACATGTAGATGATCATAATAAACCTCTATTTATGACGCACCTTTCATTTATAGCATCCTTAAACACTTTACAAACCTAACACACTCACGCTTATCCACCAGTAAAGAGCTCTCAAGAGCAGACAATGCCTAACGGCTATACAGAGCAAATTCTTAGTTAAGTGTTTCAACCAGAAAATGAACACATTCTCATCCCTAGGAGACTTCAAATGCATGTCACATAAGCAAAATCTATGTGTGTTGGAAACTGGCCAGGCAATCAAAATCTACAATGCTGCTTTTATGAAGCCTGTTAAAACTATATTAACACTTTAAAGTTGTTAAGATGTTATTTATTGCATGTTTGAGGAAAGGCACTTCCAAAAGTGAACAGGTTGCTCAGTGCCAACTGTGAGTTTACAGCTTCTACCTTGGTAACCAGCACGCAGGTGCTCTAGGATGTAGGTCCAAATTTGCCCCTACAGGGGACTGAAACCTTGTCTCCCCCTATCTTAGCCCAGGGGTTTGTTTTGGGCTGTATTACTTATTCACAGAAACCCCTGGAGCCTATTCACTGGTTAAATCTCAAAGCCATCAACTGTTCTTAGATCTCCCACTCCCCCACTGCTGTCCTTTGAGACATCCAGATCTTCTGTTTTGAACTTCTCTGTTACCAGATATTATGAGTTGAATCGTGTCCCCCAAAAGATATGTTGAAGTCCTAATCCCTGGTACCTACGAATGTAAGTTTATTTGGAAATAGGGTTTTTGCAGATGTAACCAGGTTAACATGAGGTCATACTCCACTAGACTAGGCCCTAATCCAATATGACTGTAGTCCTTATGAAAACAGGAAAATGTTCACACAGAGACACAGCGGCCACATAAAGACAAGAGGCAGAGACTAGAGTCATGCTGCCACAAGCCGAGGAAGGCCTGGGCTACCAGAAGCGGGAGGAGGTGGGGAGGGCTTCTCCCCTAGAGGTTTCAGAGGGAGCCGGGCCCAGCCTACACCCCAATTTCAGACTTCTGGCCTCCAGAACTGTGAGACAAAAAATTTCTGTTGTTTTAGGCAACTCAGTTCTTGTTTTAAACAACTCACCTTAGTGGAACTTATGGCAGCCCTAGGACACTAACACACTTGATTTATTATTCAATTATTTGAATTCTACTCACACACACACACACACACACAAACATTCTGAGTTCTTAAAATATGTCAAGCTGTGTTTCTAAGAATTTTAAATGCTTAAGTTCAATTAATCTTCAAATAACCATAAGAGTAGGACTACTGTTTATCATCATTTTCCAGACAGGGAATTGAGAAGCATTATGTAACTTGCCCAAGTTGATAGGTGGCAGAGGTGAGATTCAAACCCAAGCAGTCTCCCTCTGGCACCTGTGCCAGCCAGGATCTCTGGCCGCAGACAGGACTTCCTGCCACCATGAGCATCTGAGTCTTTATGGTGAACCATTCTCCACACACACATGTCCAGGCCACAAACCTTTCCAGTCTGTCTTGATAAATAAATGGCAAGCAACAGGACATATTGGAGTACATGAGGAAGCCATTTGGTGTAAAACTAATTCGGCCTGACCTAGTTTTTCCAAAGGGCCAGACGTGGCCTTTGAGCATGCATTGTATATCTGCTTTAAGCATTTACTATGTCCCAAAGACAAGAACAAATGCCCTTAAGATAAAGTAACTTTCCCCATATCCGCATTTCCTTAAGGATAAGCATCTCGCTCTCTAGGCTAGGAATTGATTGCTGACCTGCTGTGACCATCCAACTGGAGGCCACAGACCTGCTACCTGCTGTGTTCATCAAGTGCCATGTGAATCGCTGGGCCAGTGAGGCAATCTCATGACTGTTGTAAAACGGACATTCCAAACACACGTGATACATGCTCTTTGAGGGTATATAACCACTCTGTACACCCCACTTCTTTGGTCCCCTTCCTTCCCAAGGCCCTGGGTTATATGGGCCTCAAATTTGGCTCATAATAAACTCACCCCAATTTTGATTTATAGATTGGTTATGGACTATTTGCATTGACAGCCCTATCCCAGTAAGAGTTAGGCTATGTGTCCTGAGAAGTGACATAAAAATCCTTCTTAAACATCAGGATGAGGGGAGCATGGGTTGATAATCGTTACCTTGAAAGGGTCCTGGAAGTTTCAGATGACTGCAGACTCAATATGTCATGACTGTGCTGAAACTCCTAACACAACAGTTCATTCTGAACTCTGTGTTTTTAAACATACACTAACAAAATAGAATACCCTATCCTATACTCTATGGAATATGAGCAACATTATTTTGGGCCTTGAAAACACGTTTTATGAGAAAAACAGGGGCTATCCGGTCCAGAAAAAAAGAAGACATCAACATGATAACTGTTCTCGAGTGGATGAGACATCAGACTTATTTTCTGTTTGTTTGTTGTTTTTTGGGGGGGCAGGGCAGAATAAAGGCAAATGAGTGCAAGTTAAAAGGAGGCCTATTTGTCCAACATTTTAAAAAAAATATTCATTTCTAACAAGAAAACCATTCAGAATGGAACATCTGGTGTTGTCGTATCATGAGCTCACCCACACTAGAAATATTTAAGTCAAATGAGAAGCACCAAGTTGCTATTGTTACTTCATCATATCCCTGTGTCCTCCTTTCCTTTTATTCTTTTTGATTAATGATTCTCATCACTTGGGGCAACTTACTGTGGGTAAAGAGCTTGAACTCCAGTTCAAATGGTAGCCACCACTAACCAGCTATTACTTTCCTAAGCACTATTAGTTTTCTAAGATGTTGAGATAGTCACTTCAATATTTTCATCTGTAAAACTGCAACTAACAATATCCCACCTTGGAGAGCTGCCTGAGGATTAAAAAGCATATTGCATTGTGATTGTCACTATCATATTTAATGATCTTCAGACACCATTGACTATAAGATACAGCAGTATTTTATGTATTACTAAATTAAACAATGAAATGTTTTCTTATGGCTTAAAATTTTTATTTTCTTATCACTTAAAATCTTCATAATTTATAAGAGAAATATTGATTAATATATTTCTAAGTCTTCTTTCCACCGAGTTTGACTCAGCAGAATCCTTTTTCATATCAGTCATTGATGTTTTTTCACCAAATTTCATTATCTGTGCTACTAAAAGTATTCATGATGCAGTGTTTTTTAAAGGAGTGCTCCAGTATCATAACCAGGATGTTGTTGCTGGATTTTCTTGTTTGGTGTATGACAGGCAATCCTCTGCTTGTATGTTGATAAGAAAATATAATGGGCTTCATCAGATTATGGTAATCTTTATTTCTCAGGTCCTGTAAAGCAGATGGTTTTTGATTCGCATGAAAATAGGAAATTGCAGACAGTCCTCCAATAGTGAATATTTTCTTCTCTAATATTAAATGTGTATGTATTTCACTGCCCTGTTTCTGTGCCTTTCTATACAATAACATTTAGTTTCAATGCCAAACAGTATTTTTGCAGACGCTGTAAACAGCAATTGCACTCAACACATGGGGTTCCAACAATGCATACAACTAAGAGAGACAAGAATGTGAACAGCCATGACCAAGTCTGCGCAAGCACAGGCAATGACAACTACATAATGACTATTGTTTGACCAGTGATTGCGAGATCCTGGTGAATTTCAGTGAAGTATATTTTAGAATATGAAAAGAGAGCATTTTAGAATTGGTAATGATACCGGCTCAAGACAAGGCTGACATGAGGGAAGGCATATTGTAGAAAAGAAACCCTGTTGTAACTTTGAACAACCTCTGACTAACTAACCCAGCTGGATATGCATCCTCCAGGAGATCTAACTGCTCTGTAGATTTTACGACCCCTGCTTGTGCATGTACCTCCCAGCTGCAATAAGATGATAACTTTGTTCTTTTGAGTTCCTTAGGAATGTGATGACCCTGAATAGAGAGTCTATGCTTATAGCCATCATCAATGAAAACTGTGGGGCGACTCCCAGTCTGTAACACCAGAGGGTCAACATTCCTAGCCCCCTCCTCTATAATCCACCAGCCTACATAACTGCTCTAAGATTTTGTGCCCCTTAAGATGGTTTTTTCAGACATTAGTCAGCCATCTTCCCTCTTGCTGGCAAGCTGTGATAAAGTGCCCTTTCTCTGCCACCGTCTTGCCTCTTGATGATTGGCTTTTGTCTCACGGTGAGAAGATCATGCCTTTGTGTTGTAATAGAAATCTGGCGACTCTGGTGGGATGTTAAGTCCTGCTCACGGCCAGCCGACCTCAGATGGGCGACCTGTTGGGTAAGTCTCTAGCAGCTGCTGAGGCTCTGTTTGTCTCAGGGATCTGCCCTTCCTGCTCTCCCATGCCGACGCCGGCTTCCTCCTAACGCTCTCTATGGTGGAAAGAGAAATGGCTATTTCTGGTGCGTCAACAGGCTCACATCTGGAGTAGGGTAAGTCACCTTGGGGGTCCACCACTGAGAACTTTCCTTCCCCTCCATCTGGAGTCCCCTCTTTGAGAGGGGGGACCATCTGGTTAACAGGCTGCCTTGCCAGAGTGGGAAGAGGTATAGGACTTCATCCAGGATCTAGGAACCACTTCAATGGTGTATGATTTGTCTGTGTCTGTAAAGAGCTCCAGGATCAGACGTCTTTTGGGTCTGGGTGAGTGACCTCACGAAAATAGGCGTGTACCTACAACTGTCTAATATCTCACCAGGACAGTAGGTTAGAGGCCCCACTGATGAGACTTGGTTGCTGGGTTAAAGTCCCAAGGCTAGAATTGTGGGAGACAATATAAAGGTCACAGTTGCTGGGGCACTCAAAAGGATCAGGTTAGAGTCCTGAGCGCTGGGGTAGGGTGCCAAAGTATTGGATTTTGGTGTCTGTTCATGTTTGTCTATGTCTGACTGTTTTATTTGTTAAAATTGGCTGTTTTGGAACTGAGTTTATCGGTGATCATAACGAACTCTCTTTAGAAATTACCTTGTTTGTTATGGCCACCTTGGGAAAAGCCCCCTAAAATGGGAATAACTGTAAACAGCTGGCAAGAAAACCCAGGATAATTTAAAATTACAGTGGCCATTTTGGGCTCTTTTTGAGCCTCCAAACCAAAGACCAAGGAAAAATCTTTAATCTTTAAAGAGTCAAAGGCTCCACCTTTTGACGGAAAGTTTCCAGAAGCTGTAAATGTGTGCAGAGAACAGCAGAATCTTACCAAGCTAATTTTTGTCCTAAGGGCTTGGCTTGATAATTGTCAGATTGTGGGGGAGAGTCCCAAAATACAGTCGGACAAAAGTATGGTTGCACCTCATTCTGCAGTCAGAGATAGTCAGACAGAAATGCACGTTGCACTCCCGTCTGTGGCTAAGAGTCCTACCAAACCACCATCAGCCTCAGGGGAATTATATTGGCCATCAGAAGAAAGCCTTGACTGGGCCTTCATTGTAAGGGTCTTGATTCCAGGGATGCTTGAAATTTTCACGATCTAATTCTAGCTGCAGTATAAATATACTTTTGACCAGCGATGTCTAAATTCTGAAACAATGGGAAATGCTAATTCGATCTCCACCTGAAACCCCTTAGGCTGCATTCTCCTGAATTGGGCGACTTTCAGCTACAAATAAGCACTACGGGCTACTGAGTACTCATTGGCTTATTGATCCTTCTCCATCCAGAGATAACGACTACATTTCCTTGTCTCTGTTTTTTCTGTCATTCATCATAAAGGAAAATCCATAGAGCAAGATGCAGGTATCTCCATAAGCCTGTTGTCTGGGGCAGGGTCCACAGCAGACTTTGCCTTAGGGCCTGCCTATGGAGTATGTGCATAATGTGGAAGCTATTGCTAAGGGTATATTGGAAGCCAAAAGAGCCAGAGTACTGGTGGGTCCAGGTCAAGCAGTTAAGAGACATTAGGGTGCTTGCCACCTCAAGAAGTCTCCCATGAAAGGATAAGTTGGGTCACGGAACGGAGTAGATGACACAGGTCCCCCGCCAACTTCAAGAAAATGTCTGTGCAACGATGAGGTACTCTGTGAAGCACACACAATCCCCAAACCTGCGGCACCTCCCCTCTAGGTATTAGTCTGGCTCCGAGAGACCCAAAGCATAGCTAAAGCTGTTAATGTGCTTATAAGATGAGGGTTTTTTTTTTTCCCTCTTTTTGTCTTGTTCTATGTCTTGAGAGCTTGGCTTTGTGACCTATTTGGTCATGAGGGGTCCCAGTCCATCGGGGGCCTTTGTCGTCTCAATCTTTGTTGTTTGTTAGTGCACTACCACCTGTGCGTGGAAGCCTTTGCTTTCTTGGGCTATTTTTTTGGAGTGAACACTCTGGATTTTGTGAGGGCTACTCATTTTGCACTCTCTTTTGGGGATGCCTCTTGCATCCACAGTTAAGCCATAAATGCTTGTAGATTTGGGGACGTTAAAAACTGACAAGGCAAATATCCCCCAGAAACTCCATCTTGGAGAAAACTTGAGTGGTTTCTCTGTGCCTTTGTGATGTAGTTGGACAGGTAGATCAAACTATAATGTCATTTTAGTTACAACCCAATTTCTGAGAAATTAAGAGCAACTGTCCTTAAAAAAAAAAAAATCCTTGCAAGACTGGAAATGCAGCTCTAGAGGCAGTTCAGAGTCCACCCAGTTCCTTTATCCCAAAAAGGATTATCATCTCGCCTCTCTGGAAACCATTATCTGGCCCATCACTAATTCCTAGGCCTGAACAAAAACAAGTAAAAGGGCCAGAAAAATGGCCATAGGGGCATCCTTAGCAAAAATCTAGCAACTTGAGTGTCTTCTCCAAAAATATTAGTAAAAAAGCCTTAAAACAAAATTTGGATTTGTAACTAGGGAGATTTATATTACCGTACCTGATTCACGGCAGTAATTTTTAAAACAATAGCTGTGGAAACTCTGTGTATGTGTGTCTATGTGTATGTTACATATGTGTGGTATTTTACCTCTGGATGGTATGGTCAAAATTAAGAGCTCTGTTTAATTGGCTTAAAGTAAGCAGTTACATAAATTCTAAATGTAATAAAAATTAACCTGAATGTCAACATGATACAAATTAATCTTTGGTAACTGAAAGCTTATTTAAGATTGTTGGTTTGATTGAAATCAGCATTACTCAGAGTTGTCAGTATTTGGATATGATGTAGACATGCAGTCTACATTTACTGGTTAAATATGTTCATGTTATCTGTTACAAATTTGTCAGCAAAAAATAGCTTAAAATGATAGCTAATTTTGTCCAATGTCTCATGAAGTTTTCTTGGGTAATCTAAACATAATTGCTGGGAACAAATGATTTAGATGTAAGTGATTTAGAATTTATAGATAAACTTTTAGCAATAATTATAGTTTCTGACATGTGTACTCAAAATAACTTACAAAATCTCTTTGGTAACTTGAAACTTGGAAGTTTTGCTAAGTTAAATTAAATTAAATGATAAAAATTCATTGAGTATTTAGATCATTTTGAAATAAGATATTAAACATTAATTACTGAATATAAATTTACCTGCTTCTGTCTTATTACAGAAAAACTAAAAGGTGTTTTAGGTCTATTGTAAACATGTTTTCTGTTTTATTAAAAGTACAAAGTAACATGTTTCCAGAAATTATGCAAAGTATTTATAAATTTGTCAAGTATTTATAAATTTGTCAAGCCACAGGATGCTAATGTAAAAGAAATTTTATGACTGCTTACTTATTTTTTACTTAGAAGTCAAAGTCTATAAGGGTTAAAAATTCTAATTAATATATGTGATTAAAGTTACTAAAAATTAATAAGGGAAACATGTTTGTATTCTAGGAAAGTAAGAGGTATATTTTCAGTAAAGAAGGTATAAATAATGGAAATATTTTGTTTGGTTGGTTAAGAAAGATAAATTTGTCCCAAAGTACTAGGATGGAAAAAGAAAGGCATAGGACAAATTCTGAATGTAAAAAGCAAATTATACAAGGTTTGTGGAAGAGGAATTCTAGAAAAAGAGTTTTTTGCATGGTCAAGTTGGCTAAGATTAAAATCAATTTAATTAAGTAAATAAGTTTTAATATCAATATGAAAAGTAAGCTGGTGCAAAATTAAAATTCAGTCTTCTTTCTCTTAAAAGGATAATTCTATTGAACTTGATAAAGAGGTTATAAAAGGTTTTTCTTTACCTATGAGTAAGTCTACCTGAAAGATAGAAAAACTATGTTAAAATAATTTCCTGTGTTCCAAAGACTGAGATCTCTCTATTAAGATCCTTTTGACTGTTGTAACTCTTTGTTTGCCCTTGACTGTTTCTGCTGTCACTTTAATTGAATGCACAGCTAAGCACTGTTTCATGGAGACCTATGATATCGCATAGGTGAATGTTATTGATACAGGTGTTTTGAAATTATATAACATTACAGAAATTCTGATCTGTCCTGCTTATCAGTCTGGTTCTGGTTATTATTTTAAAGTGGTGTACATCACAAAATTAACCATATTTCTTTATCAGTTGCCATTTTGGGGTCTTGTTGTTTACAGTTATTGCTCTGCTCTGACGCTTTTGAAAAATGTTTCATCTTCAGAGAAATTCATGGAAAAGACTCTGACATTTACTCTGGAGTGCAAGCTTCTGATAAATTTTCACATTATAAAACTGAACTGGGTAAGAAATTACAGAACTCTAGTGGAGAAGTTGATAGATTCATGAATTTGCTAACAGAGGATTAAGAAAGAGAATCAATTGCACAGGACTGAGTGAACTGAGGAGGATGATTATAATTTATATGAGTTTTCATTTGGGATATTGCTGATATTTTTGATGTTTTGTTTTTTCCATATTCAAGGCAATTTTTTTCCTCTTCTCTCTCAAGCTAACTATAATTTATGGCAATTTGGTAAATTATAACTTTGTAAGCAGAATTGAAACATTTATCTTTTTCTCCCTACCTGATCCCTCCAGGATTTGGAAACTTTTAGTGAGTATTGTTTTCATGGAATATACTTATTTGCATAAGTTCAGTAAGAATCTGTTCTCTTTATATCAGGACACAAGTGGAAACATTGGTTATATTACAAAGGCTTTGACTTGAATATCATATTTGAGAAAAACATACAGACTCCGATATGACAAGACAGCTTTTGAGGAATAAAGGTTGACTTTCTGGAATAAAGCCACTTGGAAATATTGGCCTGATACCGTGTTTACAGAAGTTGCAAGCAATCTTACGTGGATGAGCAAGGAAGGTCACTTATCTGGCACTTATTGAGGCCTGAAATCTCAATATCTTGGGGAACCTCAAAAGAAGAGAGGAACTGAACAAAACTTGTAGGTATTACAGGCAAGTGTGATGATAAAACCCTTGGATTGGCATTCCTGACCTCAAGAGGCCTTTAAAGTTCAATCTGAGATTCCTTATAAAGAGTTCCAGCAAAGCAGATTTAAAAGAGCCTATAGGATCAGTTGCTATTCTTGCTGCACTTATGTAAATAATTAAATCAAGTTTCAGTGAAAGTAGACCTATTTTGCAAACCAGTTAGTCTTAATTCGGCTATCTTTGGTAAAAATGAGGGTGATTTTAGAAAAGTTATGTTTCAATAGAAACTATAATACACATTTGTGGATGTTGTTGTTAACTGTCTTTGAGGTTTTTGTTATATCTGTTAACTGGATTGGATCCTGTCATCTTCTAGTCTCCTGAAATATCTGGCTACAAATCTCCAAACTAATGTTTTCAATTTTTTCCATCATTTTCACTTGGAATCACTGAGAACTGAACCTGCCCTTTTTCCTGAAGCCTTGCAAACTGAAGCTGGTGGACTTGATACAAACTTAAGAGAGATTCATGTCTGTTGCTGTGTAAGCCACTCAGAAAGGTAGCTGAATACCCAATGACATTATCAGAGACATTTCAAACTGCAAAAGATGCTTTGACTGTGACATCTAGAAATCTTTTTGACTGGCTGCACCCCGTCCTCAGAAACTGGTTTATAATTTGCTCCCACCATTAACTTTGTTTTTCTTTTTGTATTACTAATTACCTGGTTACTTGCTTCCACAATATAGGCCTAATTTTGGGAGCCCACTTGCATCACCGTCTGACTAAGAGACTGGTTCAATAAGATAGAACAACAGGATGTCCCTCAAGATTGAGGGATTCAACAATAAAAGGGGGGAATTGATACCAGCTCAAGACAAGGTTGACAGAAGAGAAGCCATATTGTAGAAAAGAAACCCTATTGTAACTTTGAATGACCTCTGACAAACTAAATCAGCTGGATATGCACCCTCCAGGAGATCTAACTGCTCTGTAGATTTTACGACCCTTGCTTGTGCATGAACCTCCCAGATGCGATAAGATGATGACTTTGTTCTTTTCAGTTCCTTAGGAACGTGATGGCCCCTGAACAGAGAGTCTATGCTTATAGCCATCATCAATGAAAACTGTGGGGCGACTCCCAGTCTGTAACACCAAAGGGTCAACATTCCTAACCCCCTCCTCCATAACCCATGGGCCTATATAACTGCTGTAAGATTTTGTGCCCCCTTAAGATGGTCCTTTTAGACATTAGTCAGCCATCCTCCCTCTTGCTAGCAAGCTGTAATAAAATGCCCTTTCTCTGCCATCATCTTGCCTCTTGACGATTGGCTTTTGTCTCACAGCAAGCAAATTGTGCCCTTTGTGCAGTAACAGTGAAATATGTATTGTTTGATTACTGTATCATAGTGTTCCTCAACCATAAGGAAGTGTCTGTCTTAATATGTTCCCCTGTATTCACATAAAAGAAGGACTCAATAAACATTTGCTTAATGGAGTGGAGGCAGGCAGGCACATTAGAGGGGATTTTCTGGCATTGCCTAGAGTAAAGGACTGCTGAATTACTTTCTGAACCAATGATACTTTCTTCCCAAAGCAATTACAAAGGCAAGATGGGGGAGGGGCAGGGGATCTGAAAGATGGTGCCTTGAAATGCAACTAAAAGAACTCATTAAATAAGGAACCACAAAGCTGGTTGTCACCGTGGCTGAGGATAGTTTGTGATTCCCAGGCATCATGCTGGCTGGTGTGAGAAGACGCATAAACATGCCCGCGTTGTCCCAGGTCTGCCTATGGGAGTTCTGTCGTTTCCACAGCTCTCTATGGACCATCTCAATGCCACCTCCCTTCCCCACCCAACCAAACCAAAGGCTAGATTTTCCCAGGGCAGGGGTAGGCTGAGCCCTCTGGAGGAGTCGAGTCACCACCGTCCCTGGCTTAGGTGCCTGCTTGAGTGACATTTTTTCTTTTGGAGGCTCATCATCCCAGGTTAGTTTTACTCAGCTGATGCGGCACTGCCTCTTCTCCCAACTTCCCCTGATCGAAATACGTCATGAGAATGAGAGCAATTGACTACTCTCCATGAACTGAGGGTAGGCATGTATAAATCTGAGAAGTTCATTATAACTCACAGCTGTCAGTCCTCAAAGAAAAAAAAAATAACCACTCATCAAACAAAACAAATAAAACTCAAGCCATCAAGGACTCTGTCTTCATTATTCTGTGTTACAACAGACAGTTCATTAATAAATGAGCAATTGTATTTCCACTTCTGTAAAGTTAGATCTTCCTAATATTCTTAAACACTACTTTTACCATGTCATTTCTCTGGGGACAAATAATCAATAGTTGGCTTTTGACTAAATGACAAAATCCAAATTTCTTGTCATGGCACTGCCATATCCTTTCTTCTCAATCCAATCTGGTTCTATCCATCTCTCCAGCCTCCTTTCCAGTCAATTCCTTTGAGAAGAAGTTGGTGTTGTGGTTAAGTGTGTGAGGTTTAGTGTTTATTAGACCTGATTCTAATCCTGGCTTGACTGCCGTTAAATGCATAATTTTTGGATAAGTAACTAACCCCAATGGACTTCAGAGTTGTCACCTCTAAAATGGGGATAAGACATCTACTCATTGGCTTATCGTGTGGTATGATATTTAATCACCATGCACACTATCTGACATATAGTAAGTGTATGTAAATGGTAGCTATTACTTTAACAAAAGCATTCCACTCAGACCATCACTTATCTGAAATCTTATTTGGCATGCTCTTTCCCCTACTCATTCCATACTTGTAATAAATACAAATGTATTTATACATAGTTATATATAAGGTTACATATGTAACTTTATACATGTTAAAAAAGCTCCCACAATGGGCAAATACAAGGCATAATATTGGATACTGTTGAGAACACAAAAAAAGATACCTTATACCTTAAGGTATACATACATATAGGGTTACATATATAACTTTATTTGGTTAATAATTTCATATTATATGATATGAAATTGAAATGAAATGAAGTTATATATGAATGATACGAAATGATATAAAAATCTGACATGAAAAAAATTTTTAAGCAAGCTTTCACAGTAAGCAGTCTATCTATTTTATAAAACTGGAAAGTAAGTCTTAAATTTAGATGATCTGTTAAAGGTGATTTGGCTGGTTAGTGACAGAGTCAGGCCCAGGACTCTTCTAATTCCCAGTATAGTAGTATTAACAGAGCCCAAATTTGATTAGGCAATTAGAGGACAAAGACAGCTTTTTTGTGTTCTCTACAGGATCCAATATTATGCCTTGTATTTGCCCATTGTGGAAGCTCAATAATACTTTGCTTCATCTCCACAAAGAATATGGCAAATGTATAAACAGAGCTTTAGGTATAAACCAAGAGAGAGTGAAAATGAATAGAGTCCTGATGTTTTTACAAAGTGGAATGGATTCTCTACCCAAAGCAGATTTTTCATTTGTTTTTGTCCCATAACGATGGAGCAAATAAAGGCCTTTGAGCAACTTTATTCTGTTTTCTACCTGCTTTGAGTTTTCACCTGTTTCAACAACTCCTACTACTTGAAAAGATATGCTAATATAAACAGGACAATACCACTAATGCTCTAAAGTCTTCAACATTTCATTTTCTCTTATGGTATTTTTAAGCCTTTTGGAAAAATGACATTACTACATAATTCTAGGTTTTTGTCACAAATTATGTCTTTTGCACTGCTTTTCCAATGAATTTCACACTTTACTAACATAGTTTTCTGACTAGAAGTGAATGAGTAGAGTAAGAATTCCCCATTCCAAGCTATTTATTTATTTATTTACATAGTAGTTTTTAAAAAGCTAATTGATAATTACACAAACCTCATTCCATCTCAATTTACTGAAGGAGATTACTTATAAAAATGTTTGTCTTCAGTAAAGTGGAACTCATGCTATATTTCTCTTTGCAGTTTACTTTCCAAACTAACCTTGATTTTAGTGTATATTATACCATGCTGAGTTCTGGGTGCAGAATTCAGCACTAAGGACTTAATAAGATTCTCATTTGCAAAATACTGCCCTTTCAAGACGTAGACCTCAGCAGACAAACACACGTCCCACGCAGACACCTGGGCATGTTAGTGGCAGGTGCGTGCTGGTGGCCTGGAGCCACTCTCCTCGGTGGGACTTAGAACAGCGGTCCTGCACTACTGGGCATGAGGACACTTTCCTTACCCTCCTCTTCCCTTTTCCAGCACTATCTTCGCTGAATAAGAGGCATTGCCTATGTGATTCAGAATAACTTGAAAAACTGTGCTCTCAATTGTGCTTTTATTTGGAAAGGAAAAAAAATTCAAGTTGCCCTTTCCTTTTAAACTCACTTTTAGTAAAAATCAAACGTATCTGTGACCAGAGTGTAAACAGCGTATTATGGAGAAAGAAAAATGATGCCAGCATTATCATGCAGGTAGTCTGCAGTTCCTAAAGTATTCCAGCACGTGTACACAGCTCTGGAGCTACGGGTCCGCCTGTCTCTCTATCCTCAGACACACATTTCTTTAAAGCACGTGATTAGCTTTAACAGAAACAATATTATCTGTTTCTAGCATTCTATTCACAGGAAGTAAATAAAAGTGGGCAGACTTAGGGGTTTGAGCTTAAACTGTCTATGAGACACCATTCCCCAGCAGAACATTTTCATGGAAGACTCAGCAACTTTGATCAGTTGCTCATGATTTAGAAAAGAGGCTACAACACAATGGGGACAGAAACAACACAATCTTAAGATGTCATAGGACCGATATTTTACTTCTCTGCTCAAAACCCTGCGGCACCCTACTTGAATTCGGTAAAAGCCAAGGCCCTGAGTGTTCTGTCCCCAGCTTCTTGTCTCTCCTCGGCTTCCCTTTCTCCTGGACACTAACGTTGCTCCAGCTACGCCGGCCTCGCTTTCCTAAGGACACTAGGCCAACTCGCACCTCAGGGTCTCCGCACTTGCTATCCCACCGCTGGGAGAATTCTTTCCTAGACAGGTGCTCATCTCTCCTCTCCCTTTACTCAGTACTGTGCTGATGTGTTATCTTCTCAGAGACACCTTCTCTGATATTCCATCTCACATTTGCTACTGGACACATTCCATCCCTTATCCTTCTTTAGTCTTCTTCATAGCACTTGTTATATCATCATATAGTACGTATTTTTTAAACTTATCTATCCTTCTTGGTTTTTGTCTTAAGTCTGTTAGGGCTGCTATAACAGAACACCAAAGACTGGCGACTTACAAAAACAGAATTTTATTTCTCACATTTCTGGAGACTGGGAAGTCCAAGATCAAAGCACTGGCAGATTCAAGTCAGCAGCAGATTCAGTGTCTGGTGAGGGCCCACTTCCCGGCTCTTTTGGATAAATCAGATGGGCCGCTCCCATCTTCTCGCTGTGTCCTCAGAAGGCAGGAGGGGGCAAGAGAGCTCTCTGATGTCTCTTTTATAAGGGCACTAATCCCATTCATGAGGCCTCTACCCTCATGACCTAATCGCCTCCCACAGGCCCCACCTCCAAATACTATCACATTGGGGATCAGGTTTCAACATAGGAATTTGGGGGGCACACAAACATTCAGTCTGTAGTAGTTTTCCACTTACTTTTCTAGCTGTAACTTCTCAGTCTCTCTGTGGCCCCTCTTCCTTTGACTGTTCCTTAAATGTAGGCATTATCCCCAGCTTTCTCATTACTCTTCTACTAGCTTTCCCTTAGTAAACTCACCCATTTTGATGATTTTACCACTGCCTATGTAATGATGCCTCCACAGCAGCATCTCTAATCCAGATCTCTCAGCTGAACTTTAGAGAAATGTATGCACAGCAGCTAACTGGGTAACTCTGTACGGACGTCACACAGACGCTCACATTCCACCTGTCTAAAATGAATCCACGTCTTCTCACAGAAACCTGTCCCTACAGAGACATCCTACCTTGGATGGTGGCATTACTGTCTATCCAGTCACATAAACCAGAAAGCTGAAAATCATCCTAGAAAAGCACCCTAACCCTAACCCTAGCCCTAGATATCACTTCCTTCTTCAGACACCAAGTCTTAAATATTTAATTAAAGTCCATCCTCTCTACCACCGCTGCTGCTGCTGCTGCCGCCGCCTCTGGCTTGATTTGGACCCTCATCTGGACCATTATCATGGTGTTTTAGTTGGTCTTTGTCCCTTCAGCCTTTCTCCCTCCAGTGCTGCCTTCAGAGTGATGTCCAAATGATTAAACCATCATAGCAACACACACTTTATATAAGCAAGTCTTTTCCTTATTAAACACCCTTTGGAGTGTCTGTACATAATAGAGTTTGAACTACTTATTCCTAGTGTATAAGACTTCTTGTTGCCAAACTCTTCAGTTTCTCTCCTGGTACCTAAAAATTCTCCAGACACACTAAGACACACCAAGCTAAGACATCCCTCTACTCCTGGGACCACATGACTCCTTTGTCTAGAATGTCCTCTCCGTTTACCCCTATGTGCCTGATAAGCTTCTATTTGTCCTTCAAAACCTAGATCAGAAGTTACTGCCCTTGACCTGTGCCCATAGAGTTACTCACTTTGTGTCCTCTATCCTTTGCAAATAGTTCTTGTTTTACACTTACCATATGTTTTATACCAGGTTTATTTCAATAAACCGTTGAAGGAGACTACTGTCTCCTCTAGTAGCCTATTACATTATCAAGGGCAGAGACTATATATTCATCAATACTGTGCCTATAGATCCTACAAATGTAAATGCTCGATAAATATTTCTGAACCAAATAGAAGAATGAATATTCTATTTAGTTCACTTTAATCAATTTCTAGACATTCCCTGAGGTTGACTCTTCATGCTTACCTTAAAGAAACCTCTTTCATGGTATATCCTATCCCATCTCTCTCTGAACAATGGGAATTCTATGCAAGGTTCTGTGTTGTAGGCAGTGTTTTCTAAAATTATTTGATCACAAACCAAGGTTAGAAATATCTTTTACATCATAAGCCATTATAAATATACATACATACAAAAATTTTATGAATAAATCCCCTTATTTTATATGAAAAGCTCTGACATTTTCTTTCTTATTCTAGTATTTTGCATTAAATTAAAAAAATACTGGATTGAAAACAATAAATTGCTATCACGTCTCATGGACTGTGACACACACATTTTGAGAAACACTGTCGTATATATAGTGTTTTAGGAAAAAAATCTTACCTCAAGGAATTTAAACTTCTGAATTAGGTAAGCATTTCTCTTACTTAACATTTAACTATAAATGTTATCGGAAAACATTTATTATTTGTCCAAACTGTAAGAACATCCATGTAAATAAGAGGAAAAATTATAGAATATTTAAAAAGAAATAACATGCTACTTCTTTGAAGTTCACACATTGCAGCAAACTATAAAAAATATGTGAAGGTCCTGGCTTTAATGAATATATACACACTTTGTTTATAAGCTATGAGCTTAAATTCATTAAAAACATCATGTTAAATGCTGATCATCTCCCTTTGAACTATGTTTCACATTTTATTTAGTTTAATAAGCCCTTTAATGCACAGACATTTTCAAAGTAAACTTCACTCTGGTCCAGATCTAATTATGAGGAATCTAAATTTAGGAGGTTTCAAATTTACAAAGTTTTTCTTCATTCACATTTAAAGCTGGAATATTCTCACCTACATATATGTATTTTCCATGATTAATTTTCTGCTACTGTACAAAGTTCCTAAGGGCATCAAATTCATCTTCTCTGATTTACCCAAAACACATCACAGAGTAGTGGAAACTGGGCAGGAGCTCCGCAGTAGAGCTACCAGTCACCAAATGTTTCTGCATGTCAGGTGGTCTGCTAGGCGGTTTATGTCATTCACAATTCTCACAACAATCCTGAGGGCCGGTGTTGTCCTCTGCTTACACAGGATGAACTAAGTACCATGATTTAGAACATACGGTTAGGAAGCACAGGCATCAGTATCAATACCAGAGAAAGAAACACATTTTACTATGTATTTACTATCTGTCATGTACTGTGATTCACGTCTAGTATCTCCTTTAATTGCACAACATCCCTCTGAGACAGGTGCTATGTTTATGCCCATTTTTCAGATTAGGAGACTAAAGCAGAAAAAGATTAAATGATTAGTGCAGGGTACAAAGCTCCCCAGTGGAGAGCTGAGGCTTGAACCCAGATTTCTCCCAAAGTCTAGACTATTTCCATCGGACTCTTTGCTGTTAAGTAAATATAGTGAATTGTCAAGAAGTGCTAAGGTGCTGGATTTAGAGTTCAGAGTGTTTCTTTTCTGGCTGATAATTTCCCATTTCTTCAATTCTTCTTTAAAGCATACAATAAAATTCTGGCTTAATTTCCTTGACGCTCTGTAAAAAAAGTCACTGTATTATTAAATAATTTAAAATGAATTTGAAGAATACGAGTATCTTTCAAAGATGCCATGAGTGAGAGTTTGCTGGCTTCCTGTAGTGTATGATCAAAGAATTCAGAAGGATGCCGTTTATCTGAAAGTATCAAAGGCCATGAACTATAAAAAGATACAGAGTTCCTATTACACTGAGGAGAAAAAGCTGGATCCACTGAAATATAATACAAGAATGCTGGCATACAGGTAATTCATGGCTATTATTACCTTTGCTACTTGAAATTGGACCAATCCGGATTCTTTCCAAGAGCTCTTCTTTTAAAAGTGCAATACACTCAAATCATCTGTTACAATTGCTACTTTTTTCCCTTGGTACTCTCCCACACTTCATCCACACCCTATAAATACACATACACACAAACACAAATTTACAGATTCAAATCACACATCCATATATTATGCTCCTTTTCCTCTGTGGCTAACAACAATCTGTACTGTAAAATGGCTAGTATTTATCATTTTAAAAACTACAAGATTAAAATTAACTGAATTATTTTTCCAAGTTGTCGCAGTTCTTTAGTCACTGCGAGGGCAGACGGACATTTTCAAAATCTAGTCAATTAAGTAATTTGGTATCTTCAACTAAGGTCTATGTTTCTGCCTGAAATAGACATAATCAGGTAATTTCACTGGTTTTGGGCATATTGCAGGCAATAATAATCACTCTTAAAATATTTATCTCAACTCTCTTATCCAAAATATAAACAAAAGAACAACGTTTTTCCCTAGGATACATCAAAAGCAGAATTATTACCGAAATACACTAAGAGTTAAATCTCATTATGATATCAAAAAATCAGGTCTTACAGAATTTTTAAAACACAGCTAGAAAAAAACATTCCCTTTGAGCTAGATATGAAATAAAGTTAAGGGCCAGGAAAGGTGAATATGATTTACGAATTATCTGGCTCCTTAAATTAAATGTATAGTTTTAATAACTATATCAAGGTAAGTATTCCTATTTACAATTTGTCTTAGTCTGCTTGGGTTCCCATAAGAAAATACCACAGACTGGGTGGCTTACATAACAGATTTATTTTTCACACTTCTGGAGGCTGGGAGTCCTAGATCACGGTACTGGCTAATTCCATACCTCTCTCTTCCACCTCATATAAAGCTACTAATCCCAACACAAGGGCCCCACTCTTATGACCTCATCTAACCCTAATTACATCCCCAAGGCCCCACCTCCAAATATCATCACGTTGGGCATTAGGGCTCCAATATATGAATTTGGGGGGGATACAAATATTTATTACATAATTTGTGACATTTTATACTTACTCAATATGATTTTTTTCATGTAGAATTATTTCTAAACATTTAACTCAGTTGCCCCAGTTAGGCTGTTCATAAATTTATTAAATGTCTCGATTGTGATAGCTAATTTATCTTTCTAAACACAGGAATTTCAGATGTCATAGAAAGAAACATTACCATAATTTATTTTTTATACTTACAAATAATGGATTTCTTAGAGATAGTAACCTCTTGATACCCTCTTCAAATGCAGAATCAGTAACTTAGTTTTGTTGGCTGAATCAAATTTGCAGAGACATTTAAAGGTAACAAGAAAGCAGTTGGACTGCCACTAGTTAGGATTTTGATGGCGCTTCCTATGGTTCCGGGGAGCCTGGTGCCTGGGTATGTCTTCCACCTCAGGTGGGAAGTGCATGACCAGACCCAGGAGGGGAGAGGAGAATGAGGCTGTGTGCGTTAAGGGTGGAAGGTCCTCATGAAGGGGCCACCTTGACTGTGCAAACTTGTATATTTAATTGTTAAAAGGGGTAAAGCTGAATACTCTCTCAGGATATCCTGTTACCAAACTCCTAATTAGAAAAAAAAATTTTAAACATAACATATTCATATTTTTTTAAAAAGCAACCTATCAGAGCAATGGTTCTTATTTTCTTTACTAACATATAATGTGAGTGAATAAAGATAAATTTTAAAAATGTGTCTCTTGTCGAGGTTTCCCACTATATTTTAAAAAGTGATGAAAAAGTTTATTTTCAGAAATTGATACTTTTGAAAATGTTGCTATTGAAAACCGCTGCAATTCAATATCTTTGAAACCATGAGCACATATAAAATAAATTGTTAAATCCTAAAAAAGTTATTTAAGGCAAAAAAATAAATACTATGGAATTAGGAATAATGGTAACATTTTTGAGCACTTTCCTTACACACAGCGCATCAGACCCTTACAGCAACACCCGCAACTAGATGAAGCTACAGATCATGCCTGCTGAATGTGACTCAGGCTTCACACACTTTCTTACATTATCCTCCCGCCTTAGAAAACATTGCTTTTTGAGATATTACCAATGAACACAGGTTATAAGCCAACCAAGCATGTATTAATCAGAAAATAAGGAGAGAAATTGGTTTCATTCGCTTGCTTGTATAACTAAAAGATTAGCATTTGAAATAGTGTGTTAATTCAACCCCAGGGAAAGGAGAAAGTCAAACATTAACCAAAATCAAAGATTTTTGCTATAAGTTCTAAGTTCAGTATCAGGATCAAAACAATAGCAATGTTTGTTTTGCCTTTTCTTGTGTTTTTCACTCCATTTAAGGATTAGGCGTTAACCATTCCAACAATCACGTGCTCCTCTGCACCTCAACTGACAGGATCTTCTCTAACCAACAGCTAAGAATCGAGCAGAGCAAACTCAATCCTGATCTTCTCATTCCCAAAACAGTTCTCGAACACTGAGACTATCAGGCACAGTTGCTAGGTTATCATCTAGACCTTCTGTGGTTGATGACGGCAGTATCTGCGGGACTCCTGAGATCGCAGCTATCTCATCAGATCACTACCTACCAGTGCTAGGTCACTGAGTCTGCAGAGTGTAAAACCCTGCAGTATGGTCTTCACATAAATTATCTCATTTAAACTTCACAATAATTCTATTACCCACATACAACACTTACTCCACACAGACGTGAGTAAACTAAGGCTGGGAGAGACAGTGTAATGGCCCCCAAGTCACAGGACTGCTCCTGGTGGAGCCAGGACTTGAAATCAGGCCATGTGACTCCACAGGCTGTCTAGCCTATCTACCCACATCCATACTTTGGGTAGAGTGTTAGTGCACATACACTTTCACACAACTCCACTATACAGAGACTGGAACAGAAGGAATAAGATCACCAGAACTTCAGAGGAGGTAAAAAGATTCACAACAGGCCCATAGTTATTAAAAATCCAAAGGTCAAAATATTATACTTAGCAGACTATTTTAAAAGTTAAGGAGTCCTTCCTCAGGTCTGACTATCTGGAGATATGTCCAAATTCTGTGCCTACACCTGATAACGCGTGAGCTTTCCTTGTGCTTTGAAATTTGGAGGGCTGCCGGCAGCGTCATGTAGTATGACGAGAGCTCAACATGGTGACAGAAGGCTTCAGTGTAAGACTGCTTTTGCTCTTTACTAAGGTAATACCTCTAACTTACAGGTGTCTCACTCACTACGTGAAGCGAGCTCCCACCCTGCTCACCTCATGTACTAAACTGCTTTGAGAACACAGCTCTTGACGTGATTGTTATTACCACTACTAGAATATAACACTATAGACTGAGAGAGGAGTTGAGATCTATCATTTTTTCAACTAACTAAGAATCAATGTACTTTTTACTGGGGTTAAAATATTGCTAAATAAAGCATTATGCATGATATATAGTGCATAATAATAAAGCATTAAAGAAGCAAAATACAGAAAGTCTACACAGTTATCACAAACTGTGAGTAAATGTAGATGAATACAGATAATAAATCAATTTAATTTCACCAAAGCTCTGGAAAAAATTTAAGAGTTTGTTTAAAGAAAAAAACACAAAACCATAAAGGAAACACGTGAAATCTCTTCAGTGGGAAAAGTTTCAGAAGTTAAACGAATTTAAAAGAAGTTCAGAAGTTAAAAGAATTTCTGCTGGAAGCAAACTTCAGTTCTCCTCTTACACTTCCCCTCGTCCAATCTGTTAAGCTGTCCTGTTGATCCTTTCTCCACCACACCTCTCAACACTATTTCCTTCTTTCCACATCCACTGGCATCGCCCGACCTTCAGTATTTCTTTGTCAGGATCAATCCAACAGCTCTTAAGTGGTCCCTTTACCCCAGCTATCTCTTCCTTTCATGTATCTACTTGATGCTACCAGGACTGTCACAATAAAGCAAGGACTTGTCTCCATCCCCGCATCAGTCAGGACAGGATAGACTGGGGTGTACCAATAAACCACTCTCACATCTCTGTGTGTAGCTTACAACAACAGAGGTTTAGATGTCTTGCTCAAACTATCCATCCATCTCTGGTAGCAGGGGCGCTCTACTCACACAGGGCAACCACTACCTCAAACATGCCAAAGGAAAGAGAGAGGGCTCAAAAGAGTCTTTTATAGGTCATTAAATGCTTCTTCAATTCCAGTACCAGTACTCTTCTCAGAAGTAGCTACATGACCCCATCAAACCAGAAAGAACAGGGGAAGTGGGCTGTAAAAAAGTGCAATTTTACTAAGCGTCTGGAAGGGAAGAAATATTTGGTGATCATTATCAATGATTATTACCTAGAGTCTCTTTTCAGTTAAAACAATCTTTAGTGGTAGCTCCCTATTACCTACCTAACAAAGTCCAATTCATGTAAGGCTCTTTTCACTTTGGACATAATCAGACCTGCCATTACCACCTCTAAGACCTATCTCCAAACATTCTCTGTCCAGTCCCACTGGATGGTCCCATTACCTGAAAACAAAGTACACCAAAATTTGCTCCAGCGGTTCTGTTCTACCTGGAGTGTTCTGTCTCCCATGATCTGCCTGTTGAAATGGTATTCAACCTGCAACTACCGTCTTCTCTACGGAGTATTCTCTGATTCTACAAATTCATATTAATCACTTCCTCCTTGGCATTCTCATATTATTTTCTTTTTCGTTTAATTTTTGGAATCTATCATGGCACACAACACATTATTTGGGGAAACATTATTCAGATTCCCCAGAATCCCAGTCCTTCGGGACAGCGACTATGCCTCTTTCATTTGTGTATCTTCCAGGCCTAGCCTACTAGGCTATATGCAGCCAATGAAAGTTGCCTCTATGTGTAGTCAACATATGAAGCTGAAGTATATCCAGTATAGACATATGTGTGTGTGTGTGTGTGTGTGTGTCTAGTATAGATATGTGTGTGTGTGTATGTAGTATAGACATATATATGAAGTATATGTAGTCAACACAAGTTTGCTTAAAAAAAGAGTTCTACAATTAAAGTTTAAAATGATGATAACTAACTACCATGCCACAAAATTAGAAGAGTTTAGAAGAATGTGATTTTATTTTTAACATTAGACATTAAATATTACTTTTAACATTAGTAGCTCTCCACAGAGCGCTACTTCACCCATAGAGAGCTACTGCACTGCTGGCCCACACACCAGGACCAGACACCTTTGGTCAGGATTTGAATATAAAGGTGGAAAAATACTTTTCTGACCAAATACTCATCTATTAATTTATCTTGATGAGGCTCAACAGATTTATTTCTACATAGAAATGTTTACTCTCATTTTTCTACACCAAGGAAGAAGACATACAGATTATTCTCAAACTTTAGTTAAGGCAAAATTTTATATCTTTCTACATATATTCAAATATTCTAGTGTTCAGGAAATACAATGTAGCAAAACTTCACTATTTCAGCGTAACTAGAACAATGGAGTATATTTGAATTGCTAAAAATTTGAAACTTAAAAATATTTTCCAAATATTTTTAGAAGGTAGAGGTAGTATTTAATATTTCTTTTCAAATACTTATAACTTAAACCTAGTATTAACGTTTGTTAAATTAATTAATTAATTAATTCATTGTTCCACTCAATAAGCACTGACTAGACAGATCAATCATTAAATAGATATAAAAAATGTAATTAAATACTTGGAAAATACATATGGTACTTTGATCTAGGATGAGATATATTAGTAGACGTCATTATGGGGCTTTATAAGGAATAGATAAGAACAACTGAGAATTACTGGCACAGTCGTTTAAAAGTAAAATAACATATCTATAATGCTCTTGAGTACTTGAAAAAGATTTTTCTTTTCATGAGCTATCTTTAAAAATTGTTAATTCAGACTGTCTAACTGATCAGTTTCTAATGTAGTAGGTGCTTAATGAGGATATTTTACTTAGTAAATCACAAAATGTTATAACACTATTATACTGTTATAAACACTATTTATAATTTAAAGAAAGAAGGCAATTGTTAATCCAGATTATGTAATGGAAAATAAAACGCATAAATATAATGAGTTAATTTCTACTAGAAACAGGTTTTCTCATCATGTAGTAAGCACTTGCACAATTTTTTTTCTTATCAATCAATCAGCAAGTATTTCAGATAACCGGCAGGCACAGTATTACACACTGGGGAAAGAGACAAAAAGAGATGGATACAGTCTTTTCCTTGCAAGAAATAAACAGTCTAGAAGGGAACACAGATAATACGGCCCTGAATGCTTAAATAAAACTAAATTTAGGTGCACTAGTCTCAACAAAAGGAAGAGTGTGAAGGCAGAAGATCGACTGCTTCTGTGGATAAGGAAAGGTTTCCCACAGGAGTGACATTTAAGTTGAGACCAGAAGGGTGACTAAGACTTGTCTGGGTTAAGAAGGAGCTTAACAAATCCCAGGAGATAGAAAGTATCTAGTACTATGGCTAGGACATGGAGAGGAGGGGGAAAGGGCTCAGAGGGGGCCAGAGAAGAAAGCAGCCCTCTGGCCATCTGGTGCTGTAAGGAGTCTGGATTCTATCCAAAGGGTGAAGAGAAGCTTACTGAAGGGTTTTGTGCAGGAACAGGAGACAGACGAGTATGTGCAAAACTCTCTGTGCGTGGATCTGAGTGAGGCAGGCATTACGTGAAGAAAAGAATTCAGGCTTTTCCCAATATGGAACCTAAACAAAGCACGATATTGTACCAAATAAAGGAGCACCTTCTGTTAAGTTCAACCATTAGCAAGAAATAAAATACTTTGTTTCTTTTTAAAATAACATTCATTTCAACAGCACACATACAGCAAAAGATTTCTGAAGATATCCTACATTAGTGGCAAAAGAGAACTGCATGTTGGGCACATGGAATACAAAATTCTAGACATCACCCCACATTTGTTTGTTTACCTGCTAAAAGATCTCTGAACAAAGAGTCAGGTCAACAGAGAGAGTGTCAAAACATCAAGAGAGAGGGATCTTGTTAGAGCTTAATTAGGGCTTCCAATTAGGAAACCAAAACAAGGATCCTATTAGCACTCAACTAGGCATTCTCCTTGATGTGAAGCACCAAACAGCACCCACTTCTAATCCAGCTAACAAAAAGAAACTTTTTACCTGTACAATGACCTCTTCCTGGTGGGCTTCAGTCAACAAAGACAAGCAGCATGAGAATCATCCTCTCACACCACAAGAAGAGACCCAAGGCGTGCGCTTAGGCACACCTCTTGCAGTGCCCGCAAGCTCCCTCGCAGCTCATTCTTTAATACTAGAACAGTTTGGACAAGGCATGGCCTTGTCTGCTGCTCTTTGATAGAAATTATTAAATAAAGCCCATGGCCACTTTTAACAGCAAAATAATGTTGCAAGTCACAAAGAGGAAACTTCCTACCTAACAATAGAGTTAACTCAATTTTTTGTGAAGTACCATATTTACTTGTGTATTTCATCTGTATCATGACTGCTGCTTGCCTGCCTCCCAGTTTTGAAGAAGAAATAGTTCTTTCCTCCTCTCCAAATTATTTCATGGCCAGAGTGCTTTAAGAACTGTAAATGGTCCTACTACATAGTAAGAAAAAGTTAACATTGTTGAAATAGTGTTTGCTGAAATAGTGTTTGCTGCTCTGTACAGAGACTTTACCAATGAGTAAATAAAGGAAAATTCTCCAACTCAAAAAAACATAGTAACATAATTCTAGGTAAAACTTACAAACAGGATCAAAACTTAAATTAATCCCAATAATCAAGCAGCATGTGGCTTATAACGTACAGGAATTTGGAAATGGTTCTTTTCCTAGGCTGGCGGAATGGCTGGGACAAATGCTCCAAAGTTACGCTATGAGGCAATAAAAATATTTTCTACACATCTAAAAATTATATGGCCTGGGGGTAACATTTAAACTCCAACATCTCATCAAAGAGATATAGATGGTCTGGGTTTTAGAAATTGCTCGTTAGGGCCTACCCCAGAGGCATCTGATCGTCATGACTCCATCTCTGACGGGGTTTCTTCACCTCAAGAAGAGATTCTCAGCTGCTCAAGTGCTTCCATTTTATGAATTTTAAACACGCATTATATTTGTTCCACCTGGCACTGAGTTTAGCAAATGTATATCCGTTTCATAAAGTATTCATTTTCAGAAGAAATATTTTAAGATTTAATCTGACTTGCTATGTTAAAACACACACTACCAAAAAAATCTCCCTAACCTCAAGGCAGAAAATGAAATCTCATTCTTTTCCTCTAAATGTCCAATACCTGGCACAGTGCTCATCATCAGGTATGTGCTCAATAAATGGTTGATGAATTAAACGAATAATAAAAGAGTGCACGAATACATGAATGAATGAATGAGTACATTCACATGTGTAGGGCACCTTCATTGGCCCTTCTTCCCTTGAAGAGCTCAGGCAGGCGTTTCTCTCTGGATCTTAGGTCTCAGACTGGCTTCAACAAAGAGGAAAGGTCCTTCTCGCTCTTGCTGCCTCACCTATTCTTCTTTCTCATGGGAGACGCAGGCAGGCATTCCAAGATCGGGGAGGCAGCCATGCATCAGAGGGTGGATAGCCTTTGACTCAAATCTTTCTTCAGCCAGGAGAGAGTTCCTTTCTCCTGGGAACAGATCCATTTGGCCCCAAGCTTCTAAGAGAAGGGATAATTACATGACTAATATAAGGAATTGTTAAGCTTAAATGACTCCTTTGTTGTAAGTTCCCACTTTGGGAAGCACATAAGTACCTCAGTGCACTAGATGCTTCATTATTGCTGAAGGGTATATTAGACGAATTTTTATTTTAACTTGAAATGGATTTCATTTGCAAAGCAGGAAATATGTTTGAACTCAAAATTAAATGTGGTGAAGTAAACTGCTGAAAGAAAAAATATCAAATTCATCAGAAAATAGCTCTATAGGGCCGGCCTCGTGGCTTAGCGGTTAAGTGCGTGCACTCCGCTAATGGCGGCCCGGGTTCGGATCCCGGGCGCGCACCGACGCACCGCTTCTCCGGCCATGCTGAGGCTGCGTCCCACATACAGCAACTAGAAGGATGCGCAACTATGACATACAACTATCTACTGGGGCTTTGGGGGAGAAAAAAAAAGGAGGATTGGCAATAGATGTTAGCTCAGAGCCGGTCTTGCTCAGCAAAAAGAGGAGGATTAGCATGGCTGTTAGCTCAGGGCTGATCTTCCTCACCAAAAAAAAAAAAAAGAAAAAAGGAAATAGCTATAATACTAACAGCAGCAACTAATATTGACTGAGCTCTCACCGTGAGCTGGGTACTATTCTTATCCTCCCAACCACCCTAGGAGGGAGGGAGGAACCATTATCATACCCATTTGGAGGCATGGAAACTATGCCCAAGATTAAACAGCTCAGAGTCAGAGTGAGGTTTCACCTGGACAGTCTGATTCTGGTATCTTGTCTGACTATGGCTTTTCATATGAAAAGATGAAGCCTGCTTTACTAAAGCAAGAAGGATTACCAAAGATAAGCAATTATGGAATGGTTTCAATTATAGAATTATTGAGTGGTTCTTTTCAGTGTGTGGTCAATCCCTCAATCCTAATTCAATTAACTTTTTATATCAATAAACATTAATGATTGAAATAATGACATTCACTTATGTCATGGAATTCTCCTACATTTCAACTAGTGTGGCCTTTACACCCACCCAGGTCCCTGGCCAAGCCCAGAGGGCCTGAACACAGACACAGCAGAGACTCAAGGAAGAGAATCTGATTTGAAATCTATTCTAAAGACAACTCAGAAAAAGGCAGAGATAGGAAAATATATAGTAAAGGGACAAAGACCAAATCCATTTGGCTAGATTTGAAAGGTTTACAAAGGAAAACAGAAGATAGCGGGTATGGGCCAAATTGTGGGAGGCCTGAAACCAGCCTCATTAAGGCCTTTGAATCGATTTCTAAAACTAATAGTGAGTCACTGCAGGTTTTTAAACAGGAGATGAGGAATGCAAAATGGTATTTTAGCAAAATCAATCTAGCAGATTTTTAAAAAATGAATTAGAAGAGAAACTACAGACGAAATAGGCAGGAAATAAAACAGCCCCTTAGCAATCACAGATTTAACATCCACAGTTTCAGCCATTCCCAAGCGATCTCCAAACGTTGTTCTCACTTCTAAGTTTTCCAGGGCAGAGTCACGAGGCCGACTGTGAAAGCGAGTTGTCAGCTCAGCACCGTGCTTCTGCTTCTCAGGGAGGTGGTGTTTTCTTCCCCTGAACCAGGGTCCTGGACTCAGTCTACCTCACTGAGTGATGGACTATGTCTCTCCATGCAAAGCGCCTCCACGTAAACCACAACTACAGGTGTGGAGGTGAAGAGTGAATCCTAGTGAGGAGACTGGTGCTCGGACTGTGAGAGCTCCACACATTTAACCCCTGGGGAAGGTCGAGGCACTGTGGATTTGTCACATTCCAGGTACTGACTCAGGAAGGAGCAACAGGAATAGTCAAGGAAAAGAAGGAGAGACACCAGAAAGGAATGGGAGGACTTAGTGGCTGACAGTGGTGGCAGATGAGGGAAAAGAGCAAATGAAGTCGGGCCCCAGAGTTTCAAGTCTCAGAGACAGGGAGCACATCAGTCCTGGAGCAGAAATCAGAAATCCTCGAGGGAACCCAGCACCTAGAAACACCGGACAGGTGTCTGGGCGCACTGGATAAAGACCTCAAAGGCTGATGTAAGTGAACTCTTGTGTGGAAGAGAAGAGGGACTTTGCTAATTTTGGGGTTCTCTGAAACCTGTCCTGCAGGATGGGAGTTTATTGAACACTGTCCCGCTCTTTTAATGCTGCGGATTTGGGACACTGTAATTTCTTGATTCTTCAAATCAAAACTGTATACTAGTTCTGCCTCTCATTTCAGAACACACTTTATGAACCCCGAACGGCTCCCTGACATGCACAAGAACTCCCAGTTTGGATGACCAGTTTCTAGAAAGTTCTATTTCCAATCAGTATCTAAGAGCTACAAGTGCTTCAACTCTTGTGCATTTAAATAATGACATACATCATAAATGGAGAAAGAAAGGCCACTGGGGAAATAACTTCACTATGTTAATTTTTGTCTTTGTTTTGCAAGAAAAGCTTCAGGGTGACAAACATTCTGTGATATAATTAAAGATAGATATACACCAAGAAGGTAAAAAACAAAAAACGGGAGGAAAAAAAAACCACCAGAAACTGGGTTAATTGCTGAGAATTCAAACTGAGAGAATTATTCACAACGACAAAGAGTCATTATCTCAGTGTTCCCTGGCGGCTCATGGGGGTCTCCAGCCTCCTCTGTGTTCCCCACGGGAAAGAGTAGCAGCGAACAGAGAAGGTGTGATGTGGAAATGGCTATTTCAGATGGATCACAAATGGGAGCCCGGTGAGAAGAGAAGAGCCGGAGCAGTGTGCAAACGTTTTAAAAAGCAGTCCATAAGAGGAGAGGGATTTTTTTCATTTTAAAAAATTTTTGGAGGATCAAATGAAAGATGGATGTCGGAAGCAACTGTGCAATAAGGGAGCTCTCCTTTCAGTTTCAGTACTTGGGACTTCAGGCCTATGCACAATATCATAATCAAGTAAGACGTCTGAGAAACAGTCCAAGTCCTTAGAACCAGGGGTCACACGACAGGTCACAGTTCTCTGGGGCTTAGGGACGTCACCTGCAGCCTCTGCTGCCAGTTCCCGTGGCAAGTGCTTGATCAATAATGTCGGAACAAACCAGTCAGTTGTAACATTCAATAACCAAATACCCAAACCTGCACATCCTGTGAATAAATCGCAGTTTACTAAACACAGTAAAAGCTTGGTTATTCAAACGTTTGAGACAATGGAGAATGCAAGTTAGTAAAAGCATTTTAATCAGTTAAAAGTCAATTCACTTCTCAGTAATATTTGCTAAGTACTTTTAACCAATATCATCCATTTTATTTAATCTTCACACTACCCATGATACTCCATTTTATGAATGAGAAAAACTAAGGCTCAAGGGGTTAAGACATTTAAACCATGATAGTAATATCTGGTTTGGCTTACTCTGGGGTTTGGCTCATTTAATCCTCACAATTCCCCCAGGAATGTGCTATTATTATCTCTATTATGCGGACGAGGAAACTGAGGCTCAGAGAATTTTAGGCAACTGGCTCAGATTCTTAAGGCCAGCCAGACTCATGGTCAGCCAAGATGGAACCAACCCTGGCAGTCTGGCCTCATGGCCCAGGGAGAGCTCGTGAGGAGGGGACATTTGAAACTAGGAACAGGCATCCTGATTCAGAAGTCAGTGTGCTTCCCACCCCATGCTGACCTAAGGAGGCACTCGATGGCTTCCTCACTCCACACTCACTCGCTGGCCTCGCCCTCCCACCCAGGACACGAGCTCCGCCAGCCCTGATTTCATCTGGATTTACAGGATCTCAGGGGATGAGACCAGGGATTTTACAGATTTTACAGGAAGCCAGCCCTTCTACTCAGGAGACAGATTTAGTCTTATGAGAGGTTTTCTTTTTTTTTTTTGGTGAGGAAGATTCACTCTGAGCTAACACCTGTGCCAACCTTCCTCCACTTTATATGTGGGTTGTCGCCACAGGATGGCTGATGAGTGGTGTAGGTCCGTGCCTGGGATCCAAACCCACAAACCAGGCCGCCAAAGCGGAGTACGCGAACTTAACCATTAGGCCATGCAGCCAGCCCCCCCTCTTGGGGGAGGTTTGTTACCAGAAGTTTTTTTTTTCAATTCAGTGAACAAGAATGGCTTTCTTTCTAATGTCAATAGAAAGACAGCTTTGTTTATTAATAGTCAATAATGCTCTAAATGAACAGCTGTATTTTCATTAAGTAAAATGGATTTAGAAAACCCCACAATGACCCGTCTTAAAATTATTCCTATAGTATATGCTGTATTGTCACTGCTTAAAAAATTCACAAAACAAAATTTAGTCTTATTACAAGACTGCATAAATCCAGAACTAAATCTTGCAAAAATATGCATTTATGGACGTAGGGCTAATTCTAAAATGGGTATCAATCAGGACTGCCTTTTTCTGCATTGCTCCAGATACCTGAAATATACACATCAAGACCATCTGTACACAGAAATGGGGCCACTGCTGGGAGCAGTACTATTCTTAGCATTACAAAAATTGGAGTTATCTATGAAATGTGCTGTCTGGTTCTAATGGAAAATAGCCTAACAGAAAAGAATACTCACGTATACATTGTTATAATAATCAAGATAGGATAAGGCAACAACTACCTTTGGAAAGTAGCAAAGGAAAACATAAAAGAGAAAGAAGAACAGAAAAGGATGGCTGCTGCGTGCACATTCCACCCTCTATGCTGAACTGCTACGTGCCATGGAATTTAACAGTGTGGTAAGCATCAATCCATACAGCAATCGCAATGATGAAGTGGCTAACAAAACTCTGAAATACCTGTATCTATTTCTCCACATAAAACCCACTGGCAAAGACCATTAACAGTCAACACTCCCATTCCTTACAAACAAGGCTTGGCTCGCCTTAGGCAATAATTTATGCTTTCCCAAGCTTTTTTTTTTTTTTTAAAGGTTTTTGTCCAGCTTTATTGAGACATAATTGCCCAAATAACATTGTACTATTTAAGATGTACAACATGGGGCCAGCCCCGTGGCTTAGCGGTTAAGTGCGAGCGCTCCGCTACTGGCGGCCCAGGTTCGGATCCCGGGCGCGCACCAACGCACAGCTTGTCCGGCCATGCTGAGGCCGCAGCCCACATACAGCAACTAGAAGGATGTGCAGCTATGACATACAACTATCTACTGGGGCTTTGGGGAAAAAAAGGAGGAGGATTGGCAATAGATGTTAGCTCAGAGCCGGTCTTCCTCAGCAAAAAGAGGAGGACTGGCATGGATGTTAGCTCAGGGCTGATCTTCCTCACAAAAAAAATAAAATAAAATAATAATAAGATGTACAACATGATGTTACCCCAAGTTTTTCACCTCAAGAAGCAGGAGAAGGGCCAACCTGATTTATTTAGTCTCTTCAAACTTATATATTCATCATCCTGGCAAAAAAATAATACCCTCAAATTTATGTATAAATAAAACACGTGGGAGTCAATCACGTTAAATGCAAAAAGAAAGCTCTCTGTAGGATGACCATGGGGAATTCTTTAGAAGCAAAACATGTCTTGCCAGAGGGTTCAGATGCCCCTTGCTGGTTTCCGTGATGGCTGGTTTATTCGGGTGCCTCCAGCAGGCCCAGCAGCCCCCCAAGCCGTAAACACCGCTACACGACTCTGCTGGAGAAACACACGTGGCACACTTCCGACTCTCAGCCGTCCACAGACATTGCTGCTTTTTGTACACCCAGAATATATCTGTTCTTTAAATATATTCTTTAAATCAGAGAAATGAGGGTGTTCTTAGAATACGTGTGAGGGTGAAAGTATCCAAATAGGTGCTGAGGGGCAGGCGTTAGGAATATAAAGAAAATGAGCTGGGACATTTAGATCCGCCACCATCAAGAGTAAACCCGAATGCTTGCGGAAGTTCGAAATAATGACTCAGCTTTCCAACGTTTCTTTCTCTCTTACGAACAGAGATACTAATATTTTTACTGATTATTTGAAAAAGTTCCCCTCACCTCGCCTCCCCATCACAATGGATTCAATCCCCCATGAGTTCCCTCACTAGTGCTATAACATGGTATATACAATATACATTTTCTCAGGCTATACTTGTAGTATCTAATGAAACTAAACAGATTGCCTAGTGTTGCTATGGGAACATTTATCAGATGGGCAGGGGCTGGTAGTGAGCTCTCTGCTGCCATGCCAAATGGGAAAGGATTCCTTAGCTCCAGAAGACTGGCAGCCCCAAAAATCACTTCAATATAGAGATTAAGGAAAAATGCTGAATTGACAATTTGGTTACATAATCCTAACACCTCTTTTAACACATAAAGGTGAAAGCGGTGTAGATCCTGCAATACTTAATAAAGGATTCTGAACCAATTCAACCACAGTCGCACATTTCTGAAGAATCTAGGAAAAGGAACAGATGGGGCTGGCAGGAGAAAACTCATTTGCTCCCCAAAGAAGGGGCAAGTCAGTGTCTTCATCAGCACACCATAATAGGAATTGCTCTGAAGCAGGTGAGCTGATATCTTTTTCACAGGCAGAAGTCTGTAAGTGACTTGGCTATACATGCATTCTGTAGGAAAATTCTACCTTTACAGTCAGTCCACATTTCTTCAAAAACAAAAAAAAAGTGAACTATATCAGTTAGCTATACAACTGATTTCTACTCTTTTGACAGTTTGTAGAAAATAAATGGGACCCCCCCCACCAATCCTTGAAAATTACTTTCTCAGTCAGTCAATACACTCATATGAGGGGCATTCCCAGGCACACACGCATGAGTGCAATTATATACACAGTTCACAATATCGTGTCCTGGGATTAAAATTTCTCACTAGCAATTTGATTCATCCTCTCCCTTTGAGAATTTCAACGTAGCTTTCACTTCTTCCTTTAGAAAATGGACATGCCTTTGACAAACTCCTTATTGTCAGTCAGCACTCATTACCACCCCCTTCTGGATTCTCCCCTGTATTACAGGGGCTGGAAGACCAAGAACTACATTTCCCAGATTCCCTTGCCTTTAGGGTTCTGGATAAGGCTTCGATTCAGCCCAAGAGATGTACTCCTGTGATGCTCACAAGTGAAGGAAGGTAGAAGTCATTCTTACCCCAGCACCTGATGCGGCTATGCCTGTGGGCTTTGGTAAATACTTTACAGGGACTGACAATTCCCTGTCCCACTCCCCAGGACCAGTCTAGAGACTGTGGAGCAGTCACAGCTGTCTCACGGTTTCCTTCATTTGCAGATGCAGCGGTAGTTTCCTGGACGCCATTCACAGTTTGCAACGCAGTGAACAACTACAACAATGGGAAAACTCTTACTGATACTCTATCCTTTCCAACAATTTTGTAGGTACTTAATTCATTGTTTTAAATTCCTTCTCAGTTAGAAATATCTAGCATTTCTGTTTCCTGCTCTAAACCCTTTCTCCCAAGAAAAACTAGTGATTTGGACCTAACAAATTTCAGGATATTTATTAGCCCACAAGTCAAGGTTGTGGGGTTTTCAAAGAGACCCCACAAAAGCATGTAGGATAAGCACGTGTGGTCTCTGCAATTGTTTGGTGGGGGCTTTAAAGAGGACAGGCCACTATCCTCTTGTCCAAAGCTTGAGTGACCTGCTGGACAAGGTGTGTCCTTCTCATTCCTAGTCTCCCCCGCCTCTCCCTGGCTACTCCTTGCACTGGTGAAAGGCCGAGGCTGGCTTATGGAAGCACAGCTCAAGGCGTTGGGAAACACACTTTGTGCCTGATTTTCTTCCTTTTTCTGGTTTGTCTCTGGGTAGATATACTACAGGGTTGAATTTAGGGATGGAAATAGGTAACGCAGATCTACACTGTGTTAAGTCCACTGCAGGGAACAGAAAAGAGTTCTCCATTTGGCTGCGCCCAGCTCTTCAGGCACTACACAGCTTTAGGCCAAAGGCTCCCCTCCCCTACTTATCATCAAGAAACGGACTTCTCTCATGGTCTCAGGGAATAGCTGGCAGGTGGCAGAATTTTGGTATTTGTAATTCCACATCCAGGCCATCATTCTTTTTACCTAGACATGTCCACTGAAACTCAAAAACCTCTATTTGGGGGGAAAATATTGATAAAAGTGTCGTTCTTTTACACGTAGCATATTATATAATTTAATCTAAATTCAGGGTTAATAAATATTCAAGTTTCCATTTTTACCAAAACAAATAAATTAAATAAAAGTAAAGTAACTCAGGATATTTAGGCTGACAGACTCCTAAGGACAATATTAGAAGAGTCGATGGCCGTGCCTACCGTTGCCTTGCTCCCTGTGTGAGGCATACTTGCTCCCTGCTGTTCCTGGACCACGCGGCGTCTTTCCACCTTCGAGCCACAGGCGAGCCGTTCACTCTAGGAAGAGCCTGTCCCCCACAGACCCCCTGGGCCCCTCCTCACCTGTTTCAGGTCTGCTCAAACCCCGCCTTCCCAAGGAGGCCTGCTCTGACCCCTACTCACAGCGCCCCCGGTTTTCACCCTGGCACTCCCTATTCCCCTACTTTTTCTATTTCTGCGGTGCTTATCACTTTTATAACTTACTCATGTATACTCGGTTGCATTTATTGCTCACGTTTTGTCTCCTACTGAAAGGACAGTAGGGACTGGGTGTGGCTACGGTCATATCCCCCTCCTGACTCCACGTTCCTCTTGGCTTAAGGGCAAAATGCTTCTCCCAAACATGTCGATTTTGAATTCTACAACATGAAATTATGCCATTTATTAATACAGAGTAAATATTCTCTATACAATGAGTAAAACAACTGCAATGTCAGTTTGGTATCTACACAATCTTTCAAATAGCTGCAGAAACTTGATGCCAACATTAACCCTTTAATGTGCCTCCTGCAGTTCCTTATGCCTTTATCCACTCACCTAACTCTTAACTTTTTAAAATTTGATATTAAGCCTTTTCTCCTACTGCTTTACCCCAAAATAAGGAAAATCCTTGAACATCTGAAATTACTTCATTTTTTTGATATCTGTTCTAAGCTGCCAAAATATTAAAAAATTTATACATGTATATCAACAAAATTTACCTTATCTCAAGGTTATTGGCCATACAGAAGCACATAGCAGTCCTTTATGAGACAGTGAGCATTTTCACATTAAAATAAAAGGACTCTATCAAGTGACATTACTGAGATATAAAAACTGGCACTAGCTTTTTTGGTAATACCACCCAGGCAAAATATAAATATACAATTTTCTAAATAACACCACCACAACAAAACGATTTCTATGTTAAATAAGACTCGTGTCACCTGGTTAGTTAAGAGAAAGGTGATGGATGATAGAATGGTGGAATGAGCAAAGGTATCGGACTGCAGAGCTGCTAAATGAGTTAAACGTGAAGGGTAATAAGAACACAACCAGGCAGAAGCTGGAACACATACTCATTTAGCAGATTTCAAAAAGATGAACTTGAATTTGTACACGTATTCTGACTTAAAAGTATTTTAGGATGAGATATATGCAACAACCATTCAGACATCCTAAGGAAGTACTCCTAGGCAAAGAAATTCTTCTCACTACAGGTAATCAAACACCACTATTCTCTCTTCCAGACTCAGTCGAGTTTCATCAGTTAGATAATCCTTTCACCTCAACCAACTGTTATCTTAGCTTTTCTGAAGTACACAATCCAGGTGACTCATAACCCGTTTTCACACCCAAGTCCTATACAACTGCCCCGCAGGAGCAGCACAGCGCTCAGCCCCCAACTCCACAAAGCAGCTTTCACCTGCGAAATTCAGTCTCAACACAGACTTTCCATGTTTACTTATTTTAGACAATTGCTTTTGCTTCCTAAGGATATTTTTTCCTGAACACTCTCCCTCCCTCAGAGAAGAGCTAAAAAAGAGAAAAAAAGAAAAAAAAAATTTCCTAAACTCAGTGTCTCATTGTCTAAGTCATATTTGCAAGTAGTACTTTGTGTGGCATGCCATGTCACGCCCTGCCACCCCGAGTCCACACTGGGCGGTTTCTTTCCCAGGAGACTATCTTCTGTTATTCTGGATTTTCATATAGGTTGTTCCCTTCTCCTAAGTCAATCACCCGAATGTACCCAGTCTAGCATTTAAAAGATGGATAAAAAAGGGGCTGGCTCGGTGGTGTAGCAGTTAAGTGCTGGTGCTCCACTGCAGTGGCCCAGGGTTCGTGAGTTCGGATCCCGGGCACGCACTGACGCACCACTTGTCAAGCCATGCTGTGGTGGCGTCCCATATGAAGTAGAGGAGGATGGGCATTGGACATTAGCTCAGGGCTGATCTTCCTCACACACACAAAAAAGATGAATAAAAAGATGCTATCTCTTAGGATTCATGAGCAAAATTAGTAACAGGAACATGTTTATTGACTGCTACTTACATTTTATATCTCCTTAGGGTACACTGATACATTTGAGAGCCTGCTCCATTGTGTCTAAGCCAAAACACTATGACTTATGTGCCCTGTACTATTGATGTTAACAAGAACTAGATTAGAGAACAATAAGACAATTTTAAAAACTGAAAGCACATAGCCAGTCTCTTACTCCTTCTGGCCCCTCCTTTTTAATTATACCTGCAATTAAATAGTCTAACCTGAATTCAGGAGAAAATTAGGTGAGAAATGATTTGCCTTAAGTCAAACTCTAAACTTCCATGCTTTCAACTGAATAAATTTAGAGTATCATTAATTGAAGTACAATGCTAACTGAAGTACAATACTAAAGTACATCCATGTGGGAGAAATAACTTGGTAGGCTCTGTGGACAGCTGTTACTACGATAGCCTGAGTAGCCACATTCTTTACTGGGCAGTAGAGATGATGATCCCTGCCATCACTCCAGGGGCTCCTGGCTAAGGTAACTTAAGATCAAATCACTTCTGGATACACATAGAACAGCATGCTTTTTGGGGTAAATCCCAGCCACATGGTTTTCAGACAGACAATTTTGTTCAGCTAGATAGTTCTAGTATAAAACATCAAAAAAGGGCTTAGTAAATATATAAATCATTATTAATTGAGTAAACAAGTATTTGCCAAGTGCCAAATATATTCCAGATACTATTCTAGACACCAGGAATAGAGCAATGGAAAAAATAAATTAAACATTCCTGCTCTCCTTGAGCTTACATTCTCGTGAGAAAGAGAGGTGATAAATAAAAAACTGAGCTACAAAATGTATCAGTGGCTGATGAGTGCAATGGAGGAAAATAAAATAGGAGCGCATGACAGCAAGCACCTGAGCAATGGTGAGGGTGGGGAGAGGAGCCGCCACTTCCCACAGAGCAGTCAGGGAAGGCCTCGCCGAGAGGGTGACTCTGGGGCCAAGATACGAAGGAGGAGAGGACTGCATGGACGAGTGGGTAGAGAGCTCTCCGGCCAGTACCGAGCACATGGGAGGAACAGAAAAGGAGGCCAGTGTGGCTGAGGTGAACGAATGAGGGTGACGGGTGTAGCAGCTGTAATTAAAGACAAACCTGGGCAGAAGGCGGGGACGGGTCAGAATCCGTAAGGCCTGAAGGATGAAGGCAAGCAGCTGTCCTCTTAATTTCTGCAGTGGGAAGGGAAGCCACTTGAGGGATTGAGCAGAACAGCGGTATAATCCTACTTATGTTTTACCAGGATCACACTGACTGCTGGGTTGAGAATGCGGGGCAAGGGAGAAGCTGGAGATATTTAGATACAGGCCACCACAACAATGCAGGAAAGGTAGCACAGGCCACGGTAGAGGTAGAGAGGACAAGACGTGATCCAAGTCTGGGCATACTTTAAAGACAGAGCCATAAGAATTCTCAGACTGATGCTATACAAGATGTGAAAGAGAGAGAGATGTCAGGAATATAGTTGTTGTGTACTGAGAGAAAGGACAGAAGGAATGGCCGATTTACGAGGGAAGTTCAGGAGTGTGGTCCTGGACATGTTTAGATTTGCGATGTCTCTTGCACAGACAAATGGAGACAAGCAACCACTTAGAAATAGGAGACTGGACTTAGAGGAAAGGACTGGGCTGGAGACACAATATTTAGGAAGCATCATGAGACAGAGGGTGGTTTTGAAAGCAAGAGAACAGATGAGATGTCCAAAGGGACTGCCTGAAGACAGAGAAGAGAAGCAATCTAAGGACCAAACCCTGGGACACTCTTAAGAGGAAGGAGAACCACCAAGGAGACTAAGGAAAAACGGCTGTGAGCTAAGGGAAAAACAGGAGACGGTGGTATCCTGAAAACCAAGTGAAGAAAGTACTGGAAGGAAGAGGGAGAAGCGTCAGCTTGCCAAGAAGTCCACTAAGAGGAGGACTAAACATTGGCCAATGGCAAAAAAATGTCCAGGTACTATAAAACCGAATCTTATCTATTAAGACCACAGATACCATTCTTTGGAAATTGGCTTTTAGGAGCTGTGCCATCCTATCCACATGTCTAGCATGTAAAATCTCCCAGTATTATATTAAATACTTACCTAAGTCTTTTGTATTTGCTACATCTGCTTATACAGATGCAATGATACATCTGCCAAATCCACCATCTTAGCCTGATAAAGCAATGGCCAACTCCAGGAACTAATCCTCAATAATTCTATCTTTTCCTTTACACTTATTTGCTGGATGATCAATAACATGCATTAAATGAAACAGTGATAAAGCTATCTCATAGACTTTAATAACAACTGCAAACAGGAAACTGAGACACTCACTTTTCCACAAGGGCAACTAATTATAATAAGGAACCACAGATAAGCCGCTAGGCAATTATATCTAGACACAAGAGTCAACAACCAGGCTTCCTGCTCACTGAAGATCACACTGAGTGTCTGGTATGGTAATCATGTGTAGGCAATTTAGGAAACTAAATATTTTACCTAAATCCTAATAAAGCTGCTAGGTGAAATTCATCACTCCTACTCTCTACATGGATTTAGCACAGTGCCTAGAGAAGGCACTCAATGAGCAGTGACGACGAGACTGAACCGTGTGGGTGTGCATGCCCAGAGCTACAAGGACCCTGTGGCTTGTGCCCCATACCACTGCAGAGGGCGCTGCTCACTAGGCTGCCATCTCATGACATGCATGGTGCATACCTGCCCAACCACATGTGGCAGCCCTGGGGAGCATCAATCAGCTTTTAAACCAAAGCTGAAAAGCAATCATAGTAATGGCACACACATGCTAAATTTCCTTTGCGATCAATATAAACTGAAAACAGGCCTACAAAGATGCGTCACGCAGGAAGAGACAGTTACTAAATGCCTACATATGGGTTTGATGATTTTCACCTTGCTATACATGAATATAACTTGTTTTCAGTATTTGATTATGAACGGCTAGAAGGCAGGGACTGATCATGCCAACGCCATATGCCAGAGGCGGCAAACACCTTTTCTAATGCTGACTGCCATAAGTGATGACTGCAACCTTAAAGCAATTCATAACAAGCGCCTTTAAGAAATGCTAATTCAGAAACCACTCAAAAGCCCTGTTTTTAAGACATGCTGGTCATTTTTATCCTCTCTAGGGAGTCAGTGTTGATTCTGAAGAGAAAAGACTGTTCATTTTACCGTGATCGCCATGCAGCGTATTTTGATTAAAGGCAGTAAATTATCAGGCAGGCCCAAGTTGTTGGCTTATTTCCCCTATTTCTATAATTTTCCATGTAAAATCCAGTATTGATTTTCAAGCATTTTCTAATCTGCATCATCCTCACCACAGCCAAATTAAGAACCACAACACAAGACACAACAGTGACTTTGAATTACCTGCAGACAGTAATTTAAGATTTCTGGATTACCAACCGAAATCACAAAAGAATAGTGGCCTTAAAACAAATGACACAAAATCTCAGTTATTTAAAGCCTCAAGGTATTATTTTTCCCATAATTATATAAAGCTACCTAGAAAAGTGGAGAAGATACCCTCTTGATTCTTATTGAAACTCACACATCAAGATCAAAAGCCAGAAGAGACTGCGAAGTATCCGAGGTGTGCGGCTTTATCTCCCTGCCCCTCAAGGCCAGAACTCCTGTCGCTACTCAGGCCACACCTAACAACGCAATTGGAAAACAAAAGCAATGAACATTTTATATGTTGGTTCAAGTAGTTAAAAAGAATGTAGCTAACTGCAAAGGAGCTAAGAGCTGGGAAGGAGCACCTCGGGGTGAGGTGAGTGGTGGAGAAAAAATGAGACCTTTGTATTTGCCAAGAACTCCACCACGCTGGAACCAAGCTTGCACCTGGCATCTCTTCTGTCTCTGCACCTTTCTCAGACATATCTATACCAAGATTTTACTCAGGAAAATAATAGACTAATCAATATTTGTTTCATCTACCCTCATCAGAAAATTCCCACACAGGCTATACTTCATCCTTCTTATCCCTTCCAAAATATCTTGAAGCTTTAAAAATCCACTCAACTCATTTCAGCTCTTACTTTCTGAGCATCTACGATATATCAATATACCAGTGACATGGACGAAAAAATCCCTGAGCTCCAGGAGCTCACGTTCCAGGCTAATCAATCTTATTCGGGCAATTAATAAATCACTTTGGTATTTTGAAAAAGTATTAAAAATTAAATCCCATTTGGAAAAACAATTAACCAGAGTCTACAGAATTCTTAAATATTTATTGGTTTCGCTTACCGATGACATTTTTCCGGGTGCCTAGCAATACTCACTCAAAGGCAGGTACACAGAGCAAAGTCCTGAGGTGGCTGTCAGCAGTTGACATTCCCACTCTGCTATGTGCGTCATCTCCTTTCTGTGTCATTTTAAAACCATCAGTTTTTACCTTGGGGTGTGAATCAGGGTCACCTGTGAACCTTTCGGAATTCAGAGTTCCATCCAGACTTACCGAATAAGAACCTCCTACAGTGAGGAGTGAGGCCTGGACATGTGTCTTCTTTAGAGCCTTATAGTTGGTTCTGATGCACACTCCAGTTTAAGAACAATCCTTTAACAAACTCTTAGAAGAAGGTTAACAGCATAGGAGGTGAACGAACACTATGGGTGGGTAAAAGAGAATTTACTTATTGTATGTCTTGCACTCTTCTAAACCATTTCCTGATATTCCTTCATTCGGCCCTTACAACAACCATTATTATCCCTATTCTGCAGGAAACCGGAACATGGGGAGGCTGAGTAACTTGCGTAAGGTCCCAAAGCCCAGTCAGCAGCAGGGTTGGGTTCTGAACCCTGGCATGATGACACTCAGGTCCCTGTGCTCAGCTGCCACTTTGTACAGTTTATTCTAACCATTCATTTACTAATTCATTTGGTAGGTAGGTGCAACTTTAAGAGAGACAGACATGTATCTACTTTTCTTCTGTAATACTTACCACAAGTATAAACAATTGTGTGATTTGTGTAATACCCATCTCTGCTAGGAGGTAAGGATCATGTGAAAATAAACATGTCTCTCATTTACCAAGGCACCCCCATATTTAGCACAGTGCCTAATGCCTGGCAGCATTCAATAAACATTTGTTGACCAACCAACTGATGGAATGAAGGAATGGCAGTCTGTAGAATGCAGATGTGTATTTTCTACTGGAATAGTCATAGCTGTAAACAGATTTACCCTGGAGTGTTAATGCTCTATCAGAGCATCAATAGAAAGCAGTGGGAGACATGGAAAAAGAAACTAAACCCACCACGTCCAAAGTACCCCTTCATTCTCACAATAAGCCCAAGAGATAGGCACAGATGTATTGTCAACTGTATTTTGTAGGCAACAACACTCAATAGGAGTGTGCCTAGCAATTTACACTATATTCCCCATCCTTGGACTGTGCAATCAGTTCTGTGCTCAAATCCCATTTCTGACACTACTGTCTGTGGCTTTAGGTGAGCTACTTAACATCTTTGAGCTTCAGCTACCTCATTTATAAAGGGAGGTATGTACTGATTTTGCCTTCTGTTCACTGATAGATTCCAACACTTAGAATAGGACCTGGCACATAATGCTAAATTTATTACTGAATTGCTGTGCTGCTGAAAGCCTTAAACATCAAAAAAGCTAGAAAAGTGCCTAGCATTGTAACTAAGACACACTGTTAGTCACAGTGCCCTTGTGACTAAATGTCCCTAACCCGTATTCCCACTTCCCCTTCCCTTTAAAATCTTGAAGGAGACTCTCTGTCCCCCTTCCCTACTTCATATTCCTTCTAAGCCATGTGGCCCCCTCTACACGAGTTTTAGGAAGTTTACACCTATTTCCATGAAGTCACCTAGTTCACTAATGCAAAAGGAGGCAGATTTAATCTTTAAATCAGGACAGACTAACTTACACCAGGAGTTCATTTGCTTTCTCATTCCCATAAGACATACTAAACATAAGTCTCTAAGTTCTCCTTCTTTCTAAAAGCCATGACATCACTTTAATACATTTTATAATGATCCTATAAAAAGGGTTTACAAAATTGCAGCACTGCTTTTTCATCACCATTCAGACTAATAAAATCAATTCACTACATATCTATGCATTAGATTTCTTTGTGCTGAGGCACAGTTAGCTGGACATTTAAATTCAACATTCCCAGATTTGTGATAATCCACTGAGCTCCATGCGCCCACTTCCCTCCTTAGACTCCTCTCTACCACCATCTCAGCCTCTTAGTGCAGGAGCAGAGCCATTGGGCCAGTGCAGCAACATGGCTGAGATGTTGAAGACAAATTCTGGGCACTGACGATGGCTTTTAGGGATGAATGGAACAGGGCTTTTGTTTGGTTGGTTGTTATTATTTTGGGGGGGTGTGGTATGTGAAAATGTCCTGTAGGCCCAGCCACATCGCTATGAGTGATACATGGATGTGTGGTGGGCAGGGTGTTTATTCAGCCTGTGATAGGAGGGAGAAGGCAGGGCTTGCATGGACAAGACTTAGCGAACCTGGTGTGCCAAGGGAAAAAATCCAAACTTTAGTGGGCTTATTTTCCCAACAGTAAAATGAAACACCAGGTGATTTCCATAGTTATATCCAGCTTTAGCAATCTACATTTTTATTAACAGCTAAAAAACAACATTGTTTTATTTATACCACACACTTATTCTTATGCATCAAGAAAGGGAGTGATGTCAGGATTTATATAGATCAAGATATGGATATAGATACAAAGAAGATAACCCTCTGTGAGCATAAGTTTTAAATAACAGTTTGGTGAAGAGGTTTTTCATCCAACTTAATTTATAGTAATTAAGCTTCATTTTCACTTTTGAATCAAAATAATTCCTGATTTAGTAATTAGCCTACTGAATATAATAATATTAACAATAACTACATCAATACTAATAACAGATGACATTGATTGATGTGGCAGCATTACAAAAACCCACTGAAGTATATGCCATTAGCATCACTCCTTCACAGATTAAAAAATCCTATCCATAAGATAAAGTGCAGAGGCTGTAGGTTGTTTAAGTGACAAAACAGGCGGATCCAGAATTTGAACCAAGATCAATCTAATCACAAAGTCCCAGCTGTTACAATCTTCCAAACCATTATAGTTAACTGTAACACTAATGTCATAAGGCAAAAGAGGAATGACGGATGGAAATCATGTTTACATAGGAGTTCAGGCAGCCGATTTCTACTCCCATTTCAGCTGTTAACTAGCTGAATGTCCTTGTAATGAAACAAATCTCTCTGAGCCTGTTTCTTCAGAGGCAGGAGAAGTTTAGCAGAGCTGACATTCCTCAGCTCTGTTTCTGTACAGGCTTTGTCTGGTCACAGAGAAGGGAACCATCATCTGTTAACCAGGGCCTCTCTGTTTTAGATTTGGAGTTTTGCAAAATATTTCATTAAAAAAGACTTGTGTTGTCAATAGTTTGGAAATCACTAAATTCGATGAGCTCTAGGTCTTCAAACTCTTGATATTCTATATCTCTATTAAATACTATGTTTTTATCAATAAGATTAGCTTCTTCAGTATTACTTGTTTAATACTAGCTCTTTTAAAACATGAACCTAGAAGATTTGTATTCAAAGAACCAAACCACCAAACTATTTGGTGGATTAACTTTTTCCAATAAGATATCACAAAATTAATTTGAGTCAGGGAATAAGTCACCAAAGAGTAAAGTCTTTAGGTGTCTTTTAATTTTAAAAAAAGAACTTAAGTCCTTTCATATTTACGTATTCTTGTGATCTGGCTTAAATCTTTTCTAAAACATTTGCTTGAATTAACATTTATATATACGTTATAGGTATAACATTTCCTCCCAACACCGTGTGAAAGCCGTAAGTATCGTGAGAATGACTTTTAGGACTAGAGGAATATGAAGTATACATGCTCAACCCTAAATGGGAGATTGTACACAATCTGAACTGTGTGAGGGCAGCCTGTGGGCCCTAGTCGATGTGTCCCTTCTGACCTACAACACCACAAAAGGACATGCAGTCCGAGTGTGGCGAAGAGCAGACCCTCGGCTGGCCCAGAGGAAGAGCACGGCCGAAGGGGCAAGGCCTGCAGCGGCACGACAACAGCCAGCAATCACACAGCACCTACTCTGCGCCAGACAGGGCCTTACGAGCTTCACAGACACAATTCACTACCCCCACAGCAATTCTGTGCGCGACACTGAAGCTCAGGGAGTGTAAGCAACGTGGACAGGCACAGAGCTGGAAGGTGACAAAGCTGGGAACCGAACTGGACACCATGTAGCTGTGAAGGGGTGTGCTCTGTGAAACAGCAGTGGAGGGGAGAGCCAGAGGATTACAGTAAGATTTAAGGGCCTGAGAAGTCTTGGGAGACATGATAAAGATCTAAGAACTCTATAATGATGGAAGGAAAGGAGATGGGAATGCTCTGGAAGCAAAGATTAAAAGAAAGGAAATAAAGACTTTTTAGAAGAAGCTGGAATGATACTCTCCTTGTTTTTGAAGCCATAGAAATCAGCAGGGGCTTATAGAAGAAAAAAGTCTTACATCCGAGAAATAAAAGGGAGCGTTCAAGGTGATAGCTTAAATTAGGATTTAGGAGCCGACCTGTGGAGACTCCTGGGAAGGAGGAACAGCCAATTTTAAGTGAATAAAACCAAAGAAAAGTGATGACCGCGTAATTCTTGTACCTTGCAGTCTGGCTCATTTTATTAATGAGAAAATTGAGGCATAGTGAGTTGAAGTGACTTGCTTTGAGGTTGTTCCAGCTGATTAGTGACAAGTCCACCATTCTTTTCACTGTACTACTTGAGTGGTTTTTTTCCTGAGTGTTTCTTCCAGATTTAGTACTTTTTTATGATTCTATCTGAGTGTTTGCTAAAGGAGTATCTAAGGAGACCAAAGGGAGTTAAAGCCGTTTATGATACATACACATTGACTTTTTTGTAATTCCACAGCTGTATGCAATATTAAAAGACGGTACACCTGAATCTGCTCTAAATGCCAGATGAGAAAGAAGAAACTAGGAAGTAATGGTCTTTGGTGTATGAAACACCTTCTGTTTTCAAATTAAGAGGGATGGCCAGGAAGAAACCTCAGCAAGGAGTGGGGAAGAATGTTGTTTGCTCTTTAGGCAGAAATATAACGAATAAGGTTCATTCTACCACACAGAGGAGTGAGTTTGAGAAACTAAAAACATTCTATTCCATTTTCCACAGGAAATAGAGAATGGAGATCTGTGGTAGACTCCCATTAGCATTATGTGGTCTCCACAAACCCAACTTGCTCAAGTCCAAAGAGGTTTAAAGGTAATTATGCAGGAAACTGAGAAAAACTTTCCCAGCAGTTAAATAGGGATGGTCATGGAATGGACAAACATCACACCTTGCAGGTCATTACCTCTGCCCTGCTGCCAAATACGATGTCAGAAGCAGAAGCAAGCCCCCAGTCAAGGGCAAAGTGAGAAGGACATGAAGGGCTTACTCTATTTAAAGGTTAGTGGGGAAAAGTGAGTCAACGTGGGAGCTACAGGGTATGTAAAAGTAGAAAACCTCAAATTTATTGCTGAAGTATGACTGTTAAAATGCACTTAATGTTTATAAATATACATTAAATTCTACTAAAGGCAATAGAAACCAAATCGCAAAAATAACACTGACATGCTGCACAAGTAAAATCATGAACGTTCTCCATTGTTGTTCAGAAAGAAACAGATGACAGAACAAACAAGGGCAGTGGGACATGAGGGAGGAGACCAGAACTCCGGGCCTAACTCAGCACTGACCAGCTGTGAGGGACACTGCCGGGACACGGCCAGACCACGCCAAGCCCTGCTCCTCAGCGTCCTCACCTGTGAGGCTGGTAGCGAGAGGGTCTCTATGTCTCTTCCAAAATAAAATTAGATGACTATTCACAGCAGGAAAATAATCACACACAAAAATTCAAATATTTTTTAAAAGTCAAGAATTTAACAATAGGGATTGATTAATAATAGGGATTGATACGATCAGTTATCAGATATATGAGCAAATCATTAACCCTTAGAGGAATAATGGAAGTGTACATTAAATTACTACTATTACTAAATATAAAACTACTATGAAACCTCCCTCCTTCACCCCAAAAAAACATAGTAAGAGAGGCCAACATCCAACAAAACATAAGTAGCCCTGGGATTAAAGTAAACTGCTTATCTCCTCACACACTTCTGATACCACGCGTACGGGGTTTTCTTCCTCACACTAACCGATTTCCCAACCCGCCAGACATCAACTAGGTGCCCGGCAATTTAACTCAATTCTGATACTAACTACCCAAAGTTAGTGGAGTACTTCAGATGCCAGTTCCAAATAATGGGTCCCCAGGGTACTCACCCTTTGTCAGACTTGGTCACAAAGTCGGGAGCTCCCACAACCTGCCATTCCCACTCCAAGTTGAATCATTTGCTGAAATGGCTCACAAAACTCAGGGAAACATTTACTTCTACTTACTGGTTTATTATAATGGATATTATAAAGGATGCAGATGAACAGGCAGATGAAGAAGTACATATGGTGAGGTCTGGAAGTGTCCTGAGCACAGGAGCTTCCAGGAGCTTCTGTTCCCGTGAGCTGGGGTGTGCTGCCCTAGCAGCAAGTGGATGTGTTCACCAATCCAGAAGCTCTCCAAACCCTGTAGTTTAGGAATTTTTATGGAGGCTTCACCACATAAGTGTGATAGATTATCAACTCAATCACCAGTCCCTCTCCCCTCCCTTGTGGGTAAGACTGAAAGTTCCAAGCATCTAATCATGGCTTGGTCCTTCGAACAGCTCCCAGCCTGAAGCTATCCAGGAGCCCACCCAGAGTCACCTCATTAGAACACAAGATGCTCTTATGACCCAGAAAATTCCGAAAGGCTTTAGGAGCTCTGTGTAGGATACCCCTAGCCCCCATCACTCAGGAAGTTACAGGGTGTTAGGAGCTCCGTCAGGGATCCGGGGCAGGGACCAAAAATGTGTTTCCTACTATGTCATAGTAATATATCAGAATATTTTACTTAAAATTCACAAATCCATTCCCTTTTACCATGCTTTTTTTTCTATAGCCACAATAAAATTATTCAAATAAAAAGAAGTTGATTCACTTGTTATTTATATTAGAACAGTGCAAAGAGCATATACTTAAAAGAAGAAAAAATATTTTGGTGAAATAGCCTTTCTATATTTTAAAGAAAAAAAGAAACCCATGTGCAGAAGAGTGGGGAAGCTTCAGCTACAACAATACAGATTACACTGTTAATGACAGAAGTCATCTGGATATTGAAGAACTAACAAAAATAAAACTAGTGGTTCTGAAACATTCAGGAAACCATCATACAGTGGGAAGTGAAATCACACAATAACAAAAGTTGGGGTTATCTGCTACTTTGACACAGAGGTGTTTTTAAAGGGTGGCAGGAGGAAACCCTGATAAGGTTAAAGAAGTATCTAATCAAGATATTTACTTTGAAGTCATGTGATATGTACTCTAAATAAGAAACAGATTCATAGAATCAAAACTGCAAAGGGCTTTGAGATCACCTAGAATAATCTCCTCATGAACTGCAGGAAGAAACCGTCGTCAGAACTGGCACCTCGACTCTGATCCCTGACTCACAGTCCTGTACTCTTTCTCACTGGTTCTAGACAATAGTTTTCAACAATATTATTATTTTCATCTTAGGCTCAGAAAAAGGTATTCTTTTAGTATAATAATGACACGTAGATCCTAAACAAAACAACTATACTTTTACTTGGAACCAAAACAAATGCCAAGTAACTCATACGTGAGTCAGATCGAAAGTGGAATTTAGGTGATAAGAAAGCACACCAAACAAGACAAGAAAAGAGTTTATGGTACATTCTCTGACTTGAATTTTTGACCATAAATTATTTTAATGATTTCTGATTTGCACCAAAAGGGCAAATATGAATTAAGTGCTTAATAAATCAGCAAACGTTTGATGTTTCTTACCAAACATGATTGTTAAGTTTAGCAGACAAAATAACACAATCCCTATAACCATGACTATCATTGTCCAGGGTAGGCTACTACATAAGGAGAAATACAATTTTTGTTTTCTTACTAAATATGAAGGTAGTTATCCATCTATGTACAGAGGGTTTGTGGGTATGAGTATATATGCATCAATGTTAATGGTAATAAATGATAATTTTTGTTCACTGAGTTCCTACTACATGTCAGCATTGGGTGAGGAACTTTTCAAACATTGTCCCAAGTCTCACAGCAGTGTAAGGTAGAAATTATTTCAACTATTTGTACAGTGAATGTGAATGGAGAGGGATGTGTTAGGTAACCTGTCAGCAGCAGGAATAAACTTACGTCCATTTGACTCTAGAGCCAGTGATCTTTTCACTTGGCGACAGAGCCTTATCCTGACAACACTTCCATTACATATGGAATGCAGATGTTACCTGAAAAAGTCCAGAACACAAGATCGAACACATACGCAAGTTCAAATTTTATTATTTGCCAGTAGTATAGTGAATACTTAACATCTTTAGCATTAGGCCTTACTTAAACATAAAATCAAAATCTGCTCAAAAAGAAACCTTATCTTTACATTTAAAAAATTTAAAATCATGATCATTACTGACTCTTTAAATAATTTACTCTATCTGACAAATACAGTCACACTGTCTCCTATTGACCTCTGCTGACAGACTGTGGGTACTGTGCTCAATTCCCGGGGGCACGTCTGGCATTTCCGATTCCTTTGATCAATCAGAATGCTTATTTTGCTATCACCCGTCCTCTCTTTCCCTCCACCATTCTAAATCAGACAATTACCCATTGTGAGTCAACCTCCGAACCTATTCCAGTCTATCCTCGCAAGGGTCACAAATGTTTCCGTTGAAATTTTACCACCAGCCCCTTTCTTGAAATGAGCATTTGTCATTACACTTATCTAGCCATCAATCCAAATTCAACACAAAATCCCCAAGCCACTATGAGTTCCCCAGACAACCCTCATATCAATGGAAATGTCCCCATTGGCCCTCCTGGCCTAATTCCTCAGACTCAACCCAACCAAACATGAACCACCTCTAACAAGTCCTTTCTCCATCCTCAAAATTTGAATTCTTTGGTCACCTTCACAGCCAATAGATAATTATTTCTATGACCCCTGGCTAGCTCCTGATGATTCTTGCTTTGTCTGTGGAACCCAAGCCTATTGGCTGTTCCCAGCCAACTGGACTGAATCTTGCTAACTCACCAATCCTGCTAATCCCTTCATCATACTCAATCCTCCAAAATTTTCTTCCTATCTTTAACTATCTCTAAAACAATCACCCACTCTCTCCAGTTCACCTTATTCTGACTGTAGAAACCAAAAAGGTGTCCAGGACATTACAGGTTCCCTTGTAGGGAGGCAACGTTAGAAAAAACAGCTACAGAATTGAGCCTAAGTTCCACCCATGACCTCACTACTTTTTGGGAAAAGTTTGCCAACTTTTGGATACCATCCCAAAGAATCTATCTACTGGCTGAAGAAGTTGACTCAACAACAGTCGTCTATTCACTGCTGAAGCAATTCACCTTGTCCCTGGACAACATCACCACTGGCCTCAAATGTGTGACTTGCCAATTGCGAGAAACCCAGCGTACTGTCCTCCACAACTGCATCTCCCTGGATACGGATGGAAGCGACTGCAGCACCTTTTTCCCAGTAATTTAACTGATATCTTTGTCACAACCAGGAAGGTTCAAGAGGCGAACACAGAAATTCCTTGTATTACTGCCATAGAGCTGATACACTGAGGAAAGATAACAGGTTCTGGGACTTCTTCTGGAGAATCCGTGAAGGCCTACGAATTGGACATGTAGATTGATGCAGGCTCTAATCTCTTTCTGTTTATAGGTATCCCTCTCACTAAATGTCTCAGGGTTGCACAGTATAGCAACTGGCAACTATCGCCAAGTCTCAACAGATGGTTCAGCTGGTCCTTAATGAACAAAAGGGTAACCAGACAAAAAATGGACTTATGTTGTTCAGAGAGAAAAAGAATGCTTTTTCTTTCCTTGAACAAGAGGAGAGAGTGAGAAAGATGCTCTCCTTGACCAAACTTTAGACAGGCTCCTCTGAGCCGTCTTTTCGTCTAGCCCTCATCCTTTGGGCCATGTCTTCAGCCTGCCCAGACCAGTTGTAGCAAGAATCCCCCATCCTTGATATCTGATCACTCCTGGCCTGCCTTCAGCAGGAATCTCCCTACCCTTGACGTCTCCTCTTAGTAATTTTCCACCCACTGACCCCCTCGCCCTGCTCTTTGGCTATAAATCCCCACTTGTCCTTGTTGTCTTCCAAACTGAGCTCAGTTCTCTACTAGTCTCTTTTCCCCTAGTGCAATATTTAGAAATAAAATGGAATCACTTTAACTGGTGCCTGGTTCTCCTTCTCTTTGACACATGCTATGTGTGGTCATAAGGAAAATTAATAAACTTTATAAACTGAGATAATGCATGTATCACTTCATTGGACAAATATTAATGAATATCCATAAAGAGGAAGTCACTATGCTACATAGGAGGATAAAATGGTGGGCAAAGCAGGTAAAGGGTCTGCCTTCATGAAACTGATAGTCTAGTGAGAAGAGAGACTTTAATACAAGGATCACCCAAATAACATAATACTATTCCTACGATAAATATTTTGAAGAAAAGGTACATGGTAC